>NC_090926.1:71491826-72110542 GCF_040938575.1 Ambystoma mexicanum | reverse complement strand
ACCTCTCCCTGAGTGCAAAGGAGGTTAGATATGCACGTTTGTATTTCCTTCTCGGATCTCAGCCTGACCCTGGTTCCCTCATATTCGAATGAATGTGAGAAGGGGTAGCCCCACCTGTATCGAACATTCTTTTCTTTGAGCATCTTTGTGAGCGGACCGCATGTTTTCCTGAGAGCCAGGGTCAGGGAGGAAAGGTCTTGGTAAATTGAGATTCGTGTTCCTCCTAGCGTGATCTCGTCGCTCCTTCTGGCTTTTTCGAGAATTCTGGCTTTGTCTCTGAAGCGATGGAATCGGGCAAGAACCGATCGTGGACCACCCGTGGGGCCACCTGCTCTGTGTATTCGTTCCGTTATTGGTTCATCCACTTCATCATCTGCTGTGAGGAGTTTAATAATATTGTGAAGTGTTTCCTTGAGGTCTGCCTCCGTTTCCCCCTCTTTCTCAGGAATTCCAAAGATGCGTATATTGTTCCTTCTTTCTCTATTTTCCAAATCATCCAATTTGAGTCTGAACTCATCTTCTTTGCGTTCCAGGTCCTTTATTATCTGTTTGAGTTGTATCTCTAACGTATCGATTGAGGTCTGGTTATTTTCCACCCCTTCAAGCCTGTCCTCCATGCTATCGAGTCTTTGGGTGAGCCTGTCTATTTCGCCTCCTATGTTAGTGCCCAAGTTCTTTATTTCGCCCAGAAGGGCAGCAATGTCTCCTTTCGTTGCCGCCGCTAGCTCATTTTCCGTAGTGATGTTGTTTGCCATTGCTGGTTCAGTCAGAGCGGGAAGGGTGGGGGCGTAGGCGAAGTGCAGGAGCTTGTGCTTGAAGTTCATGCAGGGTTTTCTTCAAAGCGCCAGGCAGAGGAGGCACACGCCCCTGTTTTGGGGGCCTTACCCTCTGTACTGATCCGTTAGAAGGCACATAGGGTAGTTCCTTCTTGGCAGTGGTGGGTTGGTTGCAGCTTTAGGTTTGGGTGTTCGAAATACACTGCTGTGATGCTGGCGGGGAGTGTGTACTCGGTTCCTTTGAATAGAGGAGGCACACGCCCTGTGTCCAGGGGCCCTTCCCTCCGTTTGATATGATTTCGGTTTCGCCAGCGAGATGTACACCGGAGGGGCCTCAGGTCTGGAGATGCCTCGCGCGTGTTCTCAGGAGAGTCGGAGCACTGTTTGGTTCACGTGCCGCGATTTGGGGTCTCACCTCTGGTTTCCCTCCGGTGTCGCTCACCCCGTTTGACACTACGGCGTTCTGTGCCGGGGTTCTGAGGGTTGTCCCGTTCACCTCCACTACTGGGGGGTCCACGGCAGACTATACTTCCGGTGGGTTTCTCGTCTCGGTTTCAGGAGTGTGTGTGATTTACCGGTGGGGCCCCTCTACAAGGTGCAGGGAGGCCGGTCCGTGGGTGTACCTCGCTTCTGAGGTGGAGCCGGGCGCGTCGTGCAGTCTCTTCTCGTTTTGGTTCCCGGGTGATCCGTTAGGTAGTCTGTTGGTCGCTTGAGGGGGAGGCCTCCTCTCTGGTAAGTGCTTCGGCGCCGTAGTGTCCCCCTCTGGAGCGTCAGGATCCGGCAGGTCTGCACCGGATAGTCGCGGGGGGGCTTTTGGGGGAGGGGGCCAAGATGAGGCGTCGAGTCCCGAACCACTCACGAGGGATGGGTCCGCGGCCGCTATCTGATGCGGTCCGGGGGCGGTGGGGTGCAGATTCCGGGCGGCCCTGAACTCTGTGTTCGGCTGCTCGAAGGGGGGCGGGCAGTTAACAGGCCTTGCCTCGCGTTGTGGGTCCTTCGTGGATGCCAGGGAGGGGAGGTATCTCGAGCGGGGGTTCGGGTGGGTTCAGGGCTAGGGCACCCACCTGGTTATGTCAGGTATCTGCTCAGGGCCGTGATCCTCCGCAATCGCGTAGGCTCCGTTCGCGGGTTCTTGTTGTGGGCTATTCCCGAGAATGCCCTGCAGCGCACATGTGCCAGGTTGATTTCGCTTTCTCTCCGGTTCGGATGGCCGCAGCTTCGGAGTCGGATTTCGTCGGGATCCCAGGTCCGTTTTCGGTCTGGATTTTTCCCAGTGTTGGGGCAGATATTCGCACAGCAGCTTCACGCTTTTTCTCTGGGGGGGGGGTCCAAAAAGTGGGGGCTCAGTCCATCTTTTGGGGCGGCTGCAATGGAGCTCACGCAGAGTCCATGGATGTCTCTGCGCCCCCTGCTGGCCGTCCAAAAAGAAACACTTTTAAACTGGCTTTGACATCTAATTTTCTTCTGCAGCTGTCAGTCAGTGAGGCCGGGCTATCTCTGAGCCACCTGGAGAATCTGTGATTTCAGCCCACTTTTCATTTCAATAGTTCACTGGGAAAATGATTGAAATTAGCACCAAAACAGCACTTTGACGATTACAATGGATAGGGAAAACTGTATTTTAAAGGCATTTTGGGATTTTAGCCCACTTCTGTGGCCTTGCTTCATGTGACAGGTGACAGCACCCCCTGGCATTCACTGAATCCTGTTTTGACACCAACCTTGACTTTGTGTGGCAGATTGTGCAGCCTTTTTATGATTTGTGAACCAACCACAGTTTTGCAGATTTGGCGCACACAGGGTTTAGCACATCCATTTTTGGCAGTTTCCTTTCCTCCATTGGCAAAGGGGTGTAGTGGGGCGCTCACTGGCATGATATAAAATTTCCCACCCCCCGACTTCAGCGTGACATCCAGTCGTGGGCGATTCGGGCTTCTCCCATCAGCGATGGATGCGACACAATCTCCTCACTGGTTCTGGTTGGAAGTGTGGATCGACACTCCCAAACTTTTGGGTTTTTTCCTCCCGGTCCCAAAGGAGGTCCTCCTTGGTGATTAGGTGGATTTATTTCCAGTACTAAAAAACAGAACATATCACGGTTATCGAAATCTTCCCCACTACTGTTCCCCGGGGGACTTCGGCAGTGGGACAGATGCATGCATTTAATAACAATTGACAATATTCCCCACATATCTTCAATGAGGATTTAATAATTTTTCAGAGGTCCGGATTTTCCCCCTCTGGGTTTCTGGTAGGCTCTTCTATTTGTCGCAAAATATGCCTGGGATGGGTACTCGTTAGCTGGTTTATGTGGACCCACTTGTCTTCCCCTTCTGTTAAATTTCCCTTGCGGATGCGGATTTGTAGGTGACTGGCGAGATTCTGTCCACAATTTCAAAAGGACCCCACCAACTTCGGAGAAATTTGCACTCTTTGGCTTGGTTCCTTTGGAAATTGTACAAGTAAACCCTGTCTCCTACTTGATATTCCTTTTTAGTTGTCTTAAGGTCATAGTGGGTCTTCATATTGTCTTCAGATCTTTCTAGATTCCACTGAGCATACGCAAAAGCATGTTGAAGGTGTTTTCTCAGATTCTCAACATACTCATGAGTTGTGGAGGCATTTATCAAGGTCTTCTCTTGGGCTAAGTAGAGCAGATACTAGGGTAGTACCATCCTTCGTCCAGTCATCAGCTCAAATGGAGACATTTTTGTTGCAGAAGAAGGGGTAGATCTGATAGCCATCAGGACAAGGGGTAATCGAATATCGCAACTTGGCCCAGAATCTGCCACAAACTTTTTTAATATTCTCACAATGGTTTTATTGTGCCTCTCAACTCCACCACTAGAGGACTTCCGGTATGCAATGTGTCATTTCCTTTTCACCCCAAGTATCTCCGACATCTTTGTCATCGCTTCGCTGGTGAAGTGACTACCTCGGTCTGACTCAATCCTTTGGGGTAGTCCAAAACACGAGAAGATGTGATTGATCATCAGGGCAGCTGCTGTTTCTGGCTTGCAATTTGGGGCCGGGAGACATTCCACCCATTTAGTAAACAAGCATGTACTTGTTGCCGCTAGAAGAGCGAATCACGGGCCTGATGAAATTGACTTGCAAATCTGAGCAAGGCAGTGTCATCCCCCTCTTTTGGAGGGGAGCACAATGTTTGAGTGATGTTGGCTGAAATTGTGCACACACAAGCCACCCCTTCAAGTATTGGCGAAGGTCCTGCCCCATGTGTGGCCAGTATGCAACCTCTCGCAAGATTTCTAATGTCGTATGAAACCCCTGATGACCAGCTGTGGCTGCATCATGGGAGTGACTTAGCATCAGGCTTCGGAATGAGGTAGGGACCACCCACTGGTCACAGCCAGATATGGATATCCTCACCAACAAACCATCTTGGATTCGGAACATTTTTGGACATTTCATCAACACTCTGAGGCCATCTTTCACAATGCAATTGGTATCAGTCAGGGGAAAGTCCTCAGGATTCTCAATGTGTTGATCAAACTTACCAATTATTGGATCCATTTTTTGAGCCGTGTTTAAATCAGCATCTGGGGTCTCCTTACTCCAGTGGGCAGTTGAGAGTTCATTGTGAGCATTTGTCTGGGACCTAGTGATAGCGGTGAACTGGATTTCCCCCAACAGGAACTCAATCGCAAGTAGATTTTATTTATTTATTTATTTACTTACTTATTTATTTATAGAGCGCCGCAGCCCGTGGGCATCAGGGCGCTAACAAGGAGACACAGGACAACATAGGAGGACAGTACATGCAGGACATTTTGGTCAGTTAGTGGGACAGAACTGGGTCAGGGTGGTTACTTAAACAGTGCTGTTTTCAGGTTATTTCTGAATATCAGATAGTTGAGCTCAAGTCGGAGATCAAATGGGAGTCTGTTCCATTTAATCGTGGCCAGGCTGGGGAAGGCTCGGCCCAAGCCATTGGTTTTGTTTGCTTGTCTAGTTTTGATCAACCCTTTGTTTCCTGATCTTAATGTCCGGTTGGGTACGTAAGGTCTGATTGGTTTTTTGATATAGTCCGGGGCGGAACCATAGAGACAATGGTGGACAAGAGACATGGGGGGTCATTATGAGTATGGCGGTAGGTGCTTAACGGCACCGTTAAGCCCCTATCGCCATATTCCGAGGTCCTTTGTGGGTCCCAGCAGGAACGGCTGGTCTGACCAGTCGTTCTTAGCAGGACCTGTTAAGGCACCTTGGAGCAAATAACGGGCCCGCTATTAGCAGGCCCGTTATTTTCTCCTTCCCCATTCCCATTGAGCCCTATGGTGGCTCAAATGGGAATGGGGAATGGTTTACCAAATGGGGATTTACCGGGTCCTCCAAGGTTGGAATGACCCGGTAAATCCCCATTCAGTGAGACCGGACCCCGGTTTGGAGGCACCCATGGCGCTAATAGCGCCATGGCTGCCTCCAAACTCGTAATGACCCCCATGGACTTGAAAGAGATTCGGTCCTCGATGGAGAGCCAATGGAGAGCTTTTCTTTATTCAGTGATGTGGTCTCTTTTAGATGTGCCCGTGATTGTTCTTATAGCATTATTTTGGATGACTTGGCATTGCTTAAGGCATTTTTTGGTGGCACCTAGCATTAGGGAATTTCCATAATCTAGTCTGGACAATATGATGGCTCTAGCGATATTGGCGCTATTTTGTAGACTCAGGTGGGGATTTATTTGTTTTAACAGTCTTTGATGGCATTGACATGTCCTTTTAAGGTATGCCACTTATGCTTCTGCTCCCAGAGAGGCCTGCAGGAAAACACCTAGAGTGTTCACTTTTTCTGAGACCCTCACTGGTGAGTCTTTAATGTTAAAAGTCACATAAACTGGATCTAGTTTTGCTCTTGCTTGAGGGGATCCGAAAACCATGAGTTCAGTCCTCCCTCCATTGAAGCACATCTAGTTGGATTGTATCCAGGCATCAATGGAGTTGCATATAATCTGCGAAGTTCATGAAGAATATGCCCAAGTTGGTCAGAAGGGTGCAGAGACAGCGCATATAGATGTTAAATAACAACAGTGAAAAACTGTCTCCTTGAGGGACTCAGCAATCTACCTGCTGAGAGGCTGATGTGTGGTCGCCCCAATGGATCCTGGAGCTCCTATTTCCCAGGAAAGAAGCTATCCATTCAATGGCATCCGGTGAACAGTTGCCTGACTTCCCTAGGGCCTCTCAGAGCTTCTGGTGATCAAGCAGATCAAATATATCCCCTTGGATGGCTCTGATTTTGGCCAGCTGATCAGCTAAGTCATTTCCAGTTTTGTCTGGTCCCTCTACTTTAGAATGACTATTGATTTTTTTCCAGTAGGTGGTCATCCGACTAGAGGTGACCAGATCATCAATATTCTGTATTAGTTTTCCATGTTTTAGTGGTTTATTGTTAGCACATAGCATGCCTCTGGTTTTCCAATTAACCAGGTGCACCACAAACCCGTTCCGGACATAATCGAAATCAGTGATTATGACCAGTTCGTGCAGTTGGTGTTGGACAGCAGTGAAGATGGCTTGATGCACAGCCATCAGCTCTGCCACTTGACTACTATGGGGACTGATTTTGTACCCACTGGAGGGTTCTGGGGCATCATTCACCCAGGCATTCCCCAAGCTGGCCACACATTCCTTCTCCCAGTTGTTGTCAACATGGTAGGAGCACCCATCCACATAGACAGTGGGCATTCCCTCACACTTGTCTTCTTCATAGACTTTGTGTGGGGAATAAAGGTATGCCTCCATGTTGTCCTTGATTTTAAGACTTTCGTCCTCGAGACAGTTTTCTCTGGCACAATCATGCAAGTCAGCCAGACCTTGCGCGAGGGGACTCTTCTTGTTTTGGTCATATCTGACCACCACAGGAAAGCCTTGCATTGACAGAATCCAGGACATAATGCAGGAATTACTCACACTTCCGGCCTGGATTCTGGCACTTTGAAGATATTTATGAGGCTGGTGTGGAGTCTCCACTATGATGTGTTCCCCCTGGATGAACGGTGGGTAATTCTTCAATACCCACACCGTTGCCAGGAGTGCCTTCTCACAATCGTTGAATTTTTCCTCCACAGACCATAAAGTCTTACTCACATAGGAGATGACTTTATTGACCTTGTCATGCTTTTGGTATAATACTGCAGTCAAGCATGTATTTGAAAACCCTGTCTCCAAGAAGAACTCCTTGTTTTTGACAGGGTAAACTAGGCAAGGTGCTTGTGAGAGGCTTCTTTTGAGTAGTCTTACTGCCTCAGCTTGTTCTGGATCCCACTCCCACTTGACCCCCCCCTTCAACAGATGGATCAGGGGTCTTGTGATCTCTGCGTAATCCTCAATGAACTTTCTACTGTAATTAGTCAGTCCAAGGAGGCTCCTTAGCTCACCCTGAGTTGTGGGGTCTTTTAGTTTTAGGAGTGCTTCTACTTTCTTTTCCTAGGGACATACACCCTCAGGAGTTACTCGTGCCCCAAGAAATTGACACGGGTCCTGCACCACTGTGCCTTTTGGAAAGATAGTTTTGCTCCGGCAGCCCTCAACTGTGTCAGAACATAACGGATCTCCGCTATGTGTTCCTCCACAGTTGAGCTTTTGATCAGAACATCATCTACATAGGCCAGGTTACCCTTTTCACCCAAGTAGGGCATGGCCTTATGCAAGATCATATTAAATTCATTGCCGGAGTTGATGTATCCAAAGGGAGCCCGGGTCCATGTGTACTGCTGCCCCCCGAAGGTAAAGGCCAGCTTGTATTGGTCCTCCCTACTGACAGCTACGGTCCAGTACCCATTGATCAGGACAATGGCAGTGTATAGCTTTGACCCCTGGATCTGGGCCAGCCCTTGGTCAACGTAGGGAAGAGGCCATCAGGAAGTGTGGACCCGTTTGTTTAGCTCCCTCAAGTCAGCACAGAGTCTCCACTGGCCGTTTGGTTTCTAAATCCCCAGCACCGGATTATTGAAGGTGGACTGGATGAATTATCCCACGGGACTCAAGGCTTTTAATTATTTCTGTGAGGGACTCCATGGTATTGCTTCACAAACACTGGAGTCATACCAGGGTCTGTGGGAATTGTTGTTGTATGGATTTCGGTGCGACCACAGTCATATGAGTCCACCACAAAAGAGATTCTGAAAATCTAAGAAAACTTGTTTCAATTTTTGCTTTTGCTCCAGAGTCTCACAGGCATCAGCTAGGTTGACTCTCTCTTCAACCATTTGCCTGAAGCCCAGAAAGACTTCCCGTTTGGCTATCTCAGGGGCCTCGGCAAGGTGGGTGGAGAAGTCACTGGTTAAAATACTAACTTGGACTGAAGGCAGTCCTGGTGGACTTGAAAGATCACCTCATCCCTCCTGAAGTCACAGGTCACCTCTTCCTACCATAAGGGCAGGAAGAGTACACCAGGAAATTCCTCCCATGCCGGGTGAAGATCGTGTCTGGTGTTGTGTCATTGTCACTATCACTGTCAAAACAGTATTTGGGGATTGGTCCTATCAGTTCATTACCTAAATCTATGGAAAAATGTCAGTCATCAACCGCCATTCCAATAATGGTGCCTGCGCCCAGAGTGATACTCCTAAGGTCACTGCCATCCACCACTATTGGAATGGTGTTGTGTTCTGTATTGACTAGTGGTGTTGGGTTTAACCCCAACCCTTGCTGTTGGAGATGGGCGTTGAGGTGAACATATGCATCAGGATTTTTTAGTTTCTGTCCTCTTTTAATTTTTACTTCAAGTGGGAATTGTCGGGTGCTTTCTGGGATGGTGACTTCCTCTCCAATCTGAATTTCAACTGCATATGGCAGCAGTTCAGCTGACCAAAATGCTTTCTGTGGATCATCAAAGTCCATGGGATTACCCATTAATCGGACCAGGCTTTGAAGCTTATTAGGTCCAAACTAATGGCAAAGCGATTGAGAATGTCACTACCTAAATAAAATGCGGCAGGGACATCTCGCACGACCCAACAATCATGGACTATCTCTTGTTGCCTATGGAAATATTGAACATACACCTGCTAAGCAGGAGATGTTTGGAATTGGGTGTTTCCGGGTCCATTTCCCATTTGTCTATCAATTTAAAGGTGGTAATGGCTGGATCTTTTGGGAGTTTTTCGGAACATGGCTTCGCTGATGAAGCTCTTAACGTCGTTCACACACACTCGGGCAAGAACAGAGTCCTTCCTCTCATTTAACTGAATAGGGATGAACAACTGTTCTCTAATCTTCTGAATGTCAGCCAGGCCTTGAGCTGGTTTCTCATCCTTTTCGACTATGCAAGTGGGATTTTCTGATTGTGAATTGGTATAGAATTTCAGAGTATTTCGTTCCAGTGTGGAATGCCAATTTAGACTGGAAGGAAGGTTGATTTTCAGAAATAAAGAGGACTTCCCATCACCAGTTTGTTGTCCTAATGCAATTAATGTTACATCAGGGATTTAGTTGTTCTGAAAATGGAAGTCAATGTGATCCTGTTTTTGTTGAACCATGTGGCATGTGCCATTTAAACTAACATGGTTGACGCTATGTTTTAATTTTATTGGTCGGTTTGTATGGGTCCAGAGGACCTTGTTTACACAATCTATTAGGGGAGACAATCTTTGTAGGATGTTATTCCCCAGTAAACAGGGTGTGCCCTCTGGAGTCACAACTAGGACCAGGTGTTTCACCTTGTGTCGCCCAACTTTAACTTCCAAATCCACAGTCCCCTCATCAGGAATTTCATTCCCATCGAAGTTCTGAAGTTGTCCAGGAAGAGGGGTGAGATGGATCCGGTATCTCTCCTCCCTTCCTGAATTCAGCTGATCAAAGGCCCTCTTTGACAGAGGTTGGCTTGGGATCCAGTGTCCACGAGTGCCAAAAATGTACATTGCCCCTGTATTTGTACTGGGGCATAAATCATCCCTCCTTCTCCTCAAGAGGGCAAAGATAATGTGCATTTTGAGCCAGTCGGTGGGTACATTTCTTGACTCTGGATTCAGACACAGTGGTAGTCTGGGCAGGATTCGGTGTGGGAGCTGGGGAATCTGTAAAAAGAATGTGGCAGCTGGATATTGGGGGAGTTTTGGCCACCCCTGGTTCTGACTCTGGGCTGCCCCCCCTTTTTGGAGGCAGTCCCCCAAATATGTTTGGGCAAGGTGACTTTCTGGCTGATCATTCTGGGGTTCAATGACGGGCGGTTCTAACTCAGTCCCCACATTTCCCAGTCTGGATTAGGATCTCTCGGGACCCATTTTTCTTTGGGAGGCGTTCCCCCATACCTGAAGGAGAAGATCCTTTTCCCAGAGTCCTCTGGGGACCCCTCTCCTTCAAATTGGAGGACACTAACCTCCTCCACAAAATGGGTCTTTTTAGGTCCTTTATTTCTCCTCCCCACCCTCTGTTCCTTGGGTTGCAGACTTTCGGGGGCAGGAGATTCTGGTTCTGGTTCCTGGGTTTCCAGGGGCTTTTCACAAATGGGGAAGGAAGCTTCCTCTAAGGCTTCACGCCCTCCTTCCCCCCGTATCTCCCCCTTTGGAACCAGTGGATTGTTGGGGTTCTCTCCCCGTCTTTGCTCTGGAGTACCAGACCCTTGATTTGTGGAGTTCTGAGCCGGCATGCTCATCTGAGGGTTCTGCTGAGCCCTCAGCATTCGAACCAGATCCTGTGACAAGTTCTGGACCTGGTGCTCCAGTTGGGACACCCGCTCTGGCTGGTACGGGGGTCTCTGGTCCACCCTAGGTGGATCACGGGAAGGGTAACTGTCCCTTCTGCCATAATACCCTGGGTTGGGATAGTTCTGGTAACCCTCCACCCTTGGCCTCCCGTCTCCCAGATTGGGCTGTCTGGGCCCAGGAAAGTGGGGAAAGAAAGGAGGGTTGTTTTGGGGGTTGAAGTTTGATGGGTACCGGGGGAAGAAGCTCAACTCGGCATTTGGGGGGCTACTGCACTCCTGGGGAAAGTTAGGAGGGAAGTTTCCTGGGTTGGTAGCTACCTGGTTAAATTCCCCCCCCTTGCACTGGGGGAGTCCACACATACCCCAGGATGGGTCTGTTGCCCTTGTAACGGGGGCTGATATAATCAGGGGAGGTAGGGATCCCATTTGTGGGATTACCTCCCTGACTACCTGTTTGGGATTGGCCCGAGGGCCTTCTGGTTCTTTCGTTAGAAGATGGATTCTGTACAGGAATATTTTAGGTCTCCAGATCTAAAATGGGGGCAACCTTCACCTGCGCCACTTTAGCAGCAGCATGGATGTTGGCTGGTTTGGGGGTTTTATTTATATTTTTATTCTCTACTGGTTTCTGCACTTCATGAACACGGGTCGCCTGTTCAATGACCCAGTCTAGTGATCTCTTCTCGTGAAAGTCCCTAAATAGCAGGGTCGTGATGTATTTAGGGAGTGCATGAGAGAAGGTATTAATGAACTCCCTACTGTCTGTGTGCACCCTCCTGGTGGTCTGCGCAAAGGCATGTTTTAGTTCATGCACAAATTCTTGTGGGGCCTGGTCCTCCCCACATTGCAGATTGTAGGCCGCCTTGCGGGCCTCTTGGGGTTCCTATGTACAGAATTTTTTTTTAAGATGGCTGCCCTGTAGGTGGACCATCTTGAGTGATTCTGATCCACTAGCCCCGCAAAGAAGCTGGAGTATTCTGGGGAAAATGTCAATTTGACATATTGGATGCAACTCTGGCTATCTTTCAGATGGAAAGTATCCATAATTTGCTTGTATAACTCAAGGTGCTCCCAGTCTGAATACTTGGCATTTTTGTAATAGGGAGTTATGATGCTCCTAATGGCCTTGATCTGTTTCAGGGGATCTTTTAGTAGAGCCCTCTTCATTTTGTTGACCTTTTTAGCCTTAGTCACCCGAGTCCACTCATCCTCTGACTCAGAAGGAGGTAGCTATCTGATCCTCTAGTCTCTCCCTGATTCTGCGAGCTTGAAATGGCTTGCTTTTTATGCATAGTTTTATGATGCCTGTGGCGCTCAGAAGTGTCTTCTGCCTCTCCCTTCCTCCCAGGATTGACTGAGTATCCCCCACCCCACTGCCCTAGCTGGGAAGATGTCTTTAAGATACTCTTTGTGGGCCTACTTTCCGAGAGTTCCCCACCAAATTTGACTGACTGATCCTTTGGCAGGCGGTATTTTTGAGGATCCAATTCCCTGATTCTCCCCTCACTGAAGTCTTCTTGATCAGAGAGGCTAGCCCTAACATTTGGGAATCTGTACAGAGACACCCACCCATCCATTTCGGGGAGGTGCTGATCTGTCAGTCCCATGTTGCCAATTCTTCTGAAGTCTACCATCCCCGTAGCCATGGGTTCATATGAGCCAGTGGACATGAAGGCGGCAGAGTCCATGGTACTGAAGGGGTCAGAGTCCCGGATTGCAGGGGTCCTGATGTTATGCTCAGGGGTTTCTCTGTCCCTTCCTACCTCTTCTCTTTCGGCCCCTATTCCCTGGTGACATGCCAAAATCTGACTCTTTTGCTCCTCTATTAAGGCCTTACTGGTCTCAATGATTTGCTCTTGCATGGCTATCTGTTTGTGGAGCCTATCATTCTTTTCACAGAGAGCGTCATTGTCTCTCTGTACTTCCTGCCTGAATTGGAAATACTGGGCCAATTTTTGCTGCAGGAGATTCACCTCCTGAGTTTTGTCATTATTAGTCTGAGTGTTCTTTTCCAGAGCACCCTCCACCAGCCTGGTGTGCTCTAGTAGATTCTTATATTCGGTTTTAACTTCACTAAGCTCCTCGAGGGCCAGCTTTCTTTCCTCTAACTTAGTTTTTAATTGGCTGACTTCCTGGCCTAAGGCGTCCATCTTCTGACTTAGAGTGCCCCTGTGTTCAGCCAGGTCATCCCTCTGTTTTTTAAATGCACTAGATTTCTTGCGCTCCTCATCGAATTCTGTTTGAGATTCTAAATCTTTAAGAATTAATTTATTGTTTTCCTCTTTTATTTTGTCTATGCGGTCTTGTAGGATAACTAGCTGTTCTACACAGACTCTGTTTAAAGTTAATTGATGCTCCAGTTTCTGTTGACTCTGTGTTAAAGAGGCAACCCTTTCCTGAGACTCATCTTGCAGTGTCTGTAATTTGGTGTCTTGCTCTGCCTTCTCTTGCTGTAAGAGAGCCAGATCTTCCTTTAGTTTTGTCAAATACTGCCTACCTTCTGTCTGTGATTCTTGGCTCTTCTGTAGCCTTTCCTCTGCTGAGTCCAGATTAGTTTTGATTTTCTGCAGTGTTTCCCCCTTGCTTCTTTGCCAGAACTATGTTTTCTTCAGGCTTTTCCTGTATTACTCCTATGTGGAGGTTAGGGTAGGCTGCTATTCTGGCAATTTTACTCTGCTCCTCTTTTACTTTTGGGGCCATGCACAGTTCGCTAAGAGCTTGGTGTAATGGGCCCTTGTCCTGCCATTTATCTAGGTCTATGGCAGTGACCTGTTCTTGTATTTCTTGTAGCCAGATCTGCTCATTCTGTTCTGGCCACTCACCCCTGACAAACAGTTTGTGCAATAAGTATTCCCTAGCAATATTAATCTCTACTAGGATTGCCATTTTGGAAATATCAATTTCCTTATGACTTATTTTAGAGTTCATTTACTTTTACCAACAGGCCCGATTTTTGGAGTATTTATTTTAAGAGGTGCTTGTACAGTGTAGCACAGTACCCCAACCCAGCAAGGTGTCTGTACCATGTAGGCTAGTATGCTGTATTAGACGGTCACGGGGGGTATCTCGAATTCAGAATCACGGCACGAGCCCCCAAAATCTGTTAAGGATTTCAATCAGGCACACATCCAGGTCTCACCTAGCATGTAGTGCACAATGAAACACTTATTTATTTGTGTCTATAAGTTCAATATTCTGAATGATATACCACTCATATCACACCCGTCTCAAAATACCCCCCAGGTCACACTGAACCAGGGAACAGGCTAGTATGTAAAGGTAAATATTTATTATTTATTTATTCAAATCACACATACATTTTAATATATATATATATATATATATATATATATATATATATATATATATATATATATATATATATATATATATATATTAAAATGTGTATATATATACATATATATATATATATATATATATATATATATATATATATATATATATATATATATATATATATATATATATACGTGTGTGGCAGCAATCACCAAGTGGTGACAATACAATTTAAAAATAAGTAAAGCAATTTCACTTATAAAAATGCAGAATGTAAAACACAGGAAAAAGAACAGTTTTTGTTTGTGAACAGATAGCGTTTAGGTTAATATTTCCCCCCTGCCAAGATCTTAAGGTACAAATGAGCAATCCTACACAGATGAAAGTCATCAGCCGGTATTCAGGAATGAACAATAATGTCTAGAGTCATAATGCAATCTTCCCTCCCCAAACAAGAGAGAAAACTGTTTTTAGAAATGGACACTTTTAAAATGACAGTTGAAAATGGCTTTGTGACACAATGTGACAGAATGCAAAAGGGTGCAAAAATGCTTAAATTGATGAAAATTCTCATGAGCTACAAGATAAACAACAGTACACACTTTGGATCAGAATGGGAGTGAAAAAACACTTTGAATGATAAAAAGACATGTGTAGAACATTTGAAAATGTAAATTCACGGTAAAATTTCACTATGCGACTTATGATAAAAACGGGTCAAATACACTGTTCAATGATGCGGATGTAGCTAAGGGTCTTAGGTATCAGTGAGAGTTGAAATGTCGTTTCTATCTATAAAATTGAAGAAGTTATGGAGGTTTTAGTGAGAGACGTTTTTGCAAAAGGGGTGCGAAAATGAAAACAGAAATCCGGTTTTAAAAATGACAGATTGGTTTATTACACTATTATTAATGACTATGAAAAAGAGAATGCCACTCGGGAATCTCCAGAGTTACGTGCCCAGCGTAACCCTTCACGTGGTGGGTCCTCTATTTCTTTCTGTGATTTACTTTAGTTACTCAAAATCACTAATGACTTATGGTTTTGTGAAACAAAGGAGAAAATCAGCGCAAGAATGGTTCTGACAATACTAAGGTTCTGAAGTTGAAGATGGGATGGGTTGAGATTGGGATAAGACGATGCAAATATACTATGGGTCACTGTTCTTCCTATTGATAATTGTGATTAAAATTGGACCGTCAAGGTTCCGGTCATTGGATCGGGTCAGGTCTACTGGCAGCAGGGCACCTCTGGTGGGATTAGATCAGCAGTGCGGTTCTGGTCAATTTTGGACTGCACCTCAGCTGGATTTGGATGGGCCCTTCTGGCCACTGGACACGGTAGATAGCAGGATGCAAGTTTCAGCAAGCAAGCCTTAATGGTTGCAAGTCAGACTGAATCAGAATTAAATACCCTCAAGTTTGGGATGATTGAAATTGGGTATAGCTAGAAAGAGTTCAGCAATGCTATAGTCTGGATTCTGCAAGGAAGTCTGGAGTCAGCTTCAAGGTGAAGAGTTCTGGATAGAAGGAAGAAGTCAGGAACAAAGCGCTGTGCAGGAAGCTGGATGGGTTCCGGAAGCAGTGTGTTCAGAAAGCAAAGTGTTCTATGTGTGGTGAAGTTCCTATTTTTATCTTACCAATTGACATCACAAAGTTTATGGTGTGGGCAAAATTTCAAAACACACCCCCATGGCTGTGAGTGGCCATAGGCACTTGCCTTGTTCTGGTTGGCAGTCAGAACAGAGCTGTCATCTCTATGATGCGATTTAGGAACTCCCACATTGATTTTGACCAAAACTTAACGTTTGCGCAAATGTACATTTCTAAAATTATGTCTCCTAATAACATCGGACACATACATGGTATATTTGATAGGTTATGTTCACATTCAATCCTCATCTCTGTGAGAGCTGTCTTTGTCATTCTATACAATTTTATCAATTTGAACCATAACAGTATAGAATACTAATTTCTAATTCGGTACATATCTGGGCGATTATCACTGGATCATGTATATACAGTCTTAGACTGGCAACATTAATAGTTTTGCTACAATTAAAGTTTTTCTGTAACTTTGGTCGTTAGGTGGTACAGGGTACTTAGGTAATGTCTTCAAAGCAAAAGCCTAAAATTAGGTTAGCATCTACCAATTTTTAGATTTATCCTCCTTCAGGTTAGGTTGCACAGTTAAAGAGTTTCACATTTAATCACAAATAAGGGTTTAAACATCAAAAAGTTCCAGCAGTTTCTTTTTTAATCCTTTGTAACTCCCCTTCACAGGCAACAGCTGTCACAGTCCTTTGATCAGGGAGGTGTGTCCCCTTCCTGGAGAGGGAAGCTCCCCTGTAGAGATCAGTAGGCAGCTTGCTATTGTTCTTGGCTCAGCCACAGACGGAAGTCTGATGAGTTCATTGTGCTCCTTGTTGTCAATATGCAGGAACCATTAAGGCTTCCTGTAGCAAGGGAGTGTCAATTTTGAAGTGTCAATCTTCCCAGGCTTGCACTGTCAGGTCAGAATTAAGTATTTACTTAACTCCAATACTGGGTTGCTTTAAATTCAGGTTTTCAGTCTTTTCATTTCACAGATATAAAAATAAGCACAGTTTACAAGGGATTTGACCATTAAAAAAAACTAAGCCCATTACAAACATGATTTAAATAGGCGAATTTTGCCATTTCTTCAGGAAAAAGAATCACTTTTAAACTGGGGTTGACATCTAATTGTCTTCTGCAACTGTCAATCAGTGAGGCCTGGCTTTCTCTGAGCCACCTGGAGAATCTGTGATTTCAGCCAACTTTTCATTTCAATAGTTCACTGGGAAAATTACTGAAATGAGAGCCAAAACACCACTTTGAAGGTTGAAATGGATGGGGAAAACTGTATTTTAAAGGCATTTTGGTATTTTAGCCCTCTTCTGTGGCCTTGCTTCATGTGACAGGTGACAGCACCCCCGGCATTCAGTGAATCCTGTTTTGACACCAACTTTGACTTTATTTGGCAGAGTGTGCAGCCTTTTTATGATTTGTGAACCATGCACAGTTTTGCAGATTTGGCACGCACAGAGTTTAGCACTTCCATTTTTGGCAGTTTCCTTTCCCCCATTGGCAAAGGGGTGTAGTGGGGCATGCACTGGCATGGGTAAAAATATCCCACAGGTCCCACTGAGATAGATCTAGCTGAATGATGATTTGAGTATTGTTGGCATATGAATAGCATTGAAAGATTTGGGACTGGATTAATTTATTGAGCGGCTAGATGTAAACATTGAACAGAATAGGTGAAGAGCAGAACTTTGGGGAACCCCATAAGTGAGTGGAGTTGTAGTCGACCGACAGGGCATGAAAGAAATCGACTCAGCCCAATTTGACAGAAGTGATTGAAACAAAGATAATGCAGAGCCTGTGATACCAGCCTGTACTAAGCGGTCAAGCAAGATGGAATGTTCGATGGTGGCAAAGTCCACCGACAAATCAAGTAAGATCAGCGCTGCAACACCACCCTGGTCACAGAGACGAGTAAGATCGTCTACTACTGAAACCAATACGTATGTACGTAACCCTGTCAAAGTAGAGTGAGTTCTCAAGAAATGTGCTCAGTAAAGGTGTAGGCAGGGCTTCCAACAATTTCATAAGGAATGTCAGCATTGTGATAGGTGGGAAATTGGCTGGGAGAACAACTAAAGAAAAATAAGTTTTTTTAAAAAGTGGGATTACCAGAGCATGCAGGGGGAAATATACCCGGAACTAAAAGATGAATTTACCGCTTGAGTAACCAGATGTGCAAAAGTGTGTACCACTATCTGCAGAGGTGAAAAGAGGAAAGCTAGACCAGGTGGCAGTATGGTCAGCGCCCCAGGGCTCAACACAGGATCACCTGTCCTAAGACTCGATATCACAATTTTCTCACGAAAAGCAGAGATTTTCTCTGTGAAGAAACTAAACTAAGAATCGCAACAAGCCTGTGAAGAGGGCACTGCACCACTGTTAGCTGAATTTTCAGAGAGTGAGCACACCATATTACATAGCTCTTTAGGTTGGTTAAGAGCAGATTTTACATTATTGGTTTAAAAGTCCCAGTTAGCCTCAAAAATGGCATTGTGGTTAATGACAGTGGCCTGCTAAAAAGCAGTCCTGGTGGCAAAACAGTACGTCATTTGCCATTTCCATTCAAATAATAAGTTTGCAAATGATTAGAAGTGCCCCCCTATACTACAAAGTTTTGTAAAGATTTATAAAAAAATCTAAAAGTTATTAAGCGTAAAAAAAACATTATTTTTTTCCAAAAGTGCGGCCTACTTCCCATTCATTTTCCCATAGACAATAAAGGTACATTTTTGCCAAAGCGCACAGCCCAAAACGCTGAATGGATTTGGACCAGGTCCAAAACAACTTGGATACAAACTGTTGATTCGCCATCCATACTTGGTTTGGGGTTATTCCATGCTGTGGTTATTTAAATATTTGAGGGAGAAAGGGGTGAACCTTCTCCAAAAATTATAGTTATATCTCCAATGGTGAATTGCAGATCGTAGTTTTCAGAAATGAAACGGCCACCATCTTGTTTTTCTCTCAATGTGAGAGATATTTGCGGCTGTAGCCGAGGTTATTTTAAAATGAGATGCAGTAAAAAGCTATTTGCGGGTAAACCAACATAGAAATGCCATCAGGGTAGGGGTGGGGGGTTTCTAAAGGGCACTGAGTGAAACTTTGGAGTTGGAGGAGGTACAGGGACTGAGTTTGCAACACAAAGCTTTCGTAGCCTCGGCTATAGTCGTGAATAGCTGACATTTCATAGCAAACTGCGTCATAGAAGCAGCATGTGTTGTGGGTGGAAGGGAGAGTGTAGTGGAGGTGAGGAGGACATCTGAGGAGTGAGGGGAGCTGGCACAGATGAGAGGGGCACTTGGTGAGGTGCGGGGGGCAGGAAACCATTTTCTTTCCAGCGATTTTGCCGATATTTGTGGCTATATCGAGGCTTCAAAGGAATATAGATAGCCAAAGGTATGTGTAGTTTGGTAATCGCGGCTATATAGTTTGGGGTGTCAGTGTTTTATATTTTTTGGAATGTACTTTGTTTAGGTATAGTGACGCTGGGGTGAAAAATCACTGGCCATGGTCAAAGGCCATGGTGTGCCTGGTAGGTATTAGAGAGTCATTTTTATTTTCGATGTGTTTTTTCAGACTTTTGAGCATGTTAGACTTTGGAGAAAGATAGAAGAAAATTGTTTAACAAAATTAAAAAGGAGCAATTGTAGTGTAGTTTTAGATGCACCATACAATGTATTTGTGTATTGCCACCTATGGTATTATGTTGTGTGGGTGTGCAATGTTTGCCTATCTAGCTTACTGTTATTTATTTTTCTATGGGTTCCTATTTTTCAGTTACTTTAGTAGTGTTGTTCTGTATTGATAATTTAAGTGGTCATGTCGTATAAAACTTTAAGTCAGTCCCCCTTTTAACTGACTTTTTGTAGCAGCGGTTATTTTATTGTTAATGTTAAGTTATTGTTAATTTGTAATGCGCCTATACACGTGTGTGTCTCAAGGCACAACAAGGCAACGTGTGGGAGGTGGGAGAAACAATCCTTCTAGGCCTTGTACATTCAGATTGTGCAAGTGCATGTATTTATAATGCGCTTATTACCCGAGGTTGATTATTAAGCACAGATCCAGGATTCAAACCAGTCTTGCTAAGCGTGATCTTGCTTCCAAGATCACGCGCGTTGCCACTGAGCTATCCTCTCTTTATGGTAAAGGTCAATGAACTGTAGCCGCTGTTATAATACCATTTTTTGTTTGTTATTATTTATTGTATTTTTGTATTTATTTATGATGAGTAGTCTTTTAAAGGACTGTTTTGGGGTACACTGAATTTAGAACTTTAGCACATCAAGAGTACTGTTTTGATGTTATGAAGGAAAACTGCATTTCCTTCATCGGTTAGGTGTACTCATTCCTGTCTATAGAAATTGCCCATGTAGAACTGTATGTTGTTGTTCACAATCCATAATTGGTTGTGGTCTGTCTTGAATGCTGAAACTGCTTTATTAACATTTTTCAGGAATTTCTAAATTTTACCATCAAATCTGGTGGTCAATCTCCATTTTTGCCTCTGAGTGAGATTAGAAAAGATAAAGGTGCTGTGAGGAAATAGTTCCATTCGTTTCCCATGTCTTCTTTCATCATTAAAGTAAGGGTCACCCCTCATACATTCCCCAGATCATTGCCTCCACAACAAACATGTTGTCTGAGTGCCCTGTACTTCTTAGACTTAACAATTTTGGAAACACCTGTAACCAACGCATTCCCGGCAATCCAAACCATTTAATTGTAAAATCTCTCAAGCCTAGGTCCATGTTAATTTAGTTTCTCACAAAAAGCCATCAACCAAAACAGCCACTGTCTCCAATCAGCCACAAAGTTTTCAAACCAGCCATGATATCTGCAGTATTTCTCTGTTTCCAGGAAATGATTCCTAGTTTGAATTTATAGCAGTTTGTATGGGCCAGGTATGTATGATGTGTGTGTGCTGTACTTTCTAATTGGTCGATGGTGCTGTTGTTAGTATTCACTATCCAACATCCAACCAGTATGCGGCATTGCTAATCACAAGTACATCCACACACACACACACACACACACCCTCCACCCATTGCAGGTACGGCTTTATTCAAGCAAGTGACACAGTGTGTGTTTGTGGAATTTTGGGTTGGGTGCCATCTTAAATGTATTGAGTGTTTTGGGGGATTGTAAGCGACTAAGGGAGTGGAGGAGGACCATGAGGAGTGGAGGTGCTGCTGGTAGGCATGTGGGGGACAGTTTCTGGAGTTTGGTAGAGTGGAAATGCAATTTCAAATTCGTACTATTTGCGAATAGCCACAGCTAAAAGCAAACGTGCAGGGGGGGGCTCTTGCATAGCCGTGTCTATAAAAAAGCATGTCCATAGGCGTGTCAATACTTTTCTGCGTTTCATTAATTGCAGCTGGAGCCTGTATGGGAGGAAAGGTTGTTTAGGCCCCCTCCCCTCAATTCCCGTCCACGCACGCACACTATGCACGTCCCACGGCTGCCCATGCGTCTGTGGCCAGAGGTGCCGAACATCCTCGGGATGACACATATGGATGCAACATCCAGAAGAGGGCTGATGAGGGCAGATTACTGACTCCATTTTGTAATGAACCTCGACTCCATTTTGCATATGCCAAAGCAGACCTCCCAGCAAAGCCAGCCTACAGGCCTGCAGCTGTCCCCTGGAGCCGCGCACAGTTAGCCGGCTACTCCCCCCACCTCCTCCCCTCTGGTGTCCCTGCAGCTGCCCTGTCCTCATGGAAGACTGGGCATGAACGGTTACAAACTGAACACTGTATCTCTCTCCATCCTTCTTACATCACTGCCCTGTGAATGACCAGGGCAGAGCCTTTTCCTGGAAAAAACCATTAATCTCCACAAACCTGCTTCCTTACTTGCAGACGCTGCCCCATAAGATATATAACATGTATAACCCCCAACCTCACACCCTTTTTGATGTGGCAGATGCATGCCCCATGACTGTGTGCCACCCGGTTTCACCCACAACTCTAATCCTATCTGAAGACTCATGTGTACAATATAAAAGGTGGGGCCATGAGGCGAATGTAAATAGAGCAATTCTGTAGCAAAGTGACCATGGTATATGTGAAGAGATAGCCCACAATATAATCAGAACCTGCTTTTTACGTGTTGTAAATGAAGTGACAGTAAACATGTTCGAACCCTATTCTAATGGTTTACTTATAATTCCACTAATCAAACTGTGCCCCTCTCCAGCAGCCCCGCGCACGACGCGCACTCAGCCCCCACCTTTCTCCCCCTTATGATAGTACTGCGGCCAAAGGCCCATGTCTCATCGATGCCTTAATGCAACAAATGTAGCCTCTCTTCCTTCCACCGGACCCACACAGAGAGTTCACCCCCATCCCCCCTGACACAAGATGACCCCCATACCTTTTCCCCTTTCAGGGGCACAAGACAAATGTATGTATATACAACATGTGAAATTTAAGTACGCGTTTACAAGATTTGCTGGTAATCTCTGTTTTAGAGTAATGGTAGTATCATTACATTCGAACCATCCACAATTCTTTTTTATATACGCAGTGTAGTGACCTGCATTGGTTGTGGCTCCTGCGTGGTAGATTACAGTGTTGTGAAGGTTTTCTTACCAAGTGTTACTTGTTCATGTGTGAATCCAGTCAGCTTGCAGTTGTTTTTGGTACCATCTGCATTGTAACGTAAAAGCATTATTGTTACGTATTTACTATGTGTCTGTATTTGTAAGGTGGAGCGATTATCTGAATTGCAGGTAGTACATAATCTGCCATGGTTTGCATTTTGTACAAGTTGCTGAAATGAAATGTATTCACAGTTAGGTATGGATACATACTCAATGAGTTCATTAGGGACTTCTTCTTGTGCCACATGGCTGCAAGGAGTGCATGTATTGTTCCACATGTATGAAATCTGGAAGAGTTCATTTATATGTATGTTTTTCTTTTCCAGTACTTGTAGTAAGTACATTAGAAATTCTTGTGGATCTTCTTGTGTGTTTATAGTGAATTTGACCATTCCAAAAAAGTAGTCCAATTCCTGCCTTATTCCAGA
The DNA here is from genome assembly GCF_040938575.1 of Ambystoma mexicanum. NCBI lineage: Eukaryota > Metazoa > Chordata > Amphibia > Caudata > Ambystomatidae > Ambystoma > Ambystoma mexicanum. Next base: position 72,088,158 of record NC_090926.1, on the reverse strand, counting down.
AACACTGTAAGTGTTGTCAGGATTGTTGGTTGCATTTCTGTGAAGGACTAACATTTGCAAACACAATTGGTCTGTCCCGTGTAAGTAAATGTTGTCAATAATTGGTGGCAATTGGAATAGAATATAGCAATTTACACCAGTAATATTTGAAATTTTGAATGGACCTGACAGTTCTGTGTCCAAGTCATTTGTTCGGAGTGCGCGTTGTTTCTTTGAAGAGGTAGTTGACTTTGCTTGTGCACTAGATCCTTCTTTGGTTGTGGTCCTTGATGAAGTATTAGTTTTATTTAATTTCTTTGGATGAATTGCTGTGAGATCCTGCATAATTTAATTCTGAAGTACTTTTCTTTTACAAACTTTTGCTTTTTGAGGGACAGGATAGGTTTTTGGATGGGGGCGTATAGTGAATGCAGTCTATTGTATTCTAGAATGCAAGGAATATCAGCATTTACTTTACTTGCATCAAAGTTGATTAGAAATAGTCCATCAAGTGTACGTAAGAGTGATAGTGCTACATAGCTCATGCCTTCTTTAAACACTGTGCTACCAATATCTATCAATGCTTTATCTAGGGTAAGACCTTGTGATTTGTGAATATTGACTGCGAATGCTAGAGTTAGAGAAAATTGTTCTCTGCGTACATACATGTCTTTGAAAAGAAGGAAGCGGGTGTTGAGCATCCTATCCTTTTAACTTCTGATAGTTTGTCAAAGAGAATATTGACAAACTGAATGTTGTTGTCATGTGGGTATGTTTGAAAGCCAACAACAGTACCAAGTGCTCCATTAACTAGTCCTTGGTCCACGTCAAGATTAAGTTTAATCATTACTCTACAGTTTAAAGATAGTTTTAATATTTTCCCCAAACCAGCTGTGTTTGAGATAGAGTTTTCTAAGGTATTTAGCCTTGTTGTGGCTTGTTGACACATAGGTAGTGTCATACCATGTACCTCCAGTTTGTCTGTGGAGCAAATTTGAACTATTGGTTGCATTTCTTTTTTTAACATTGTTTCATTGAATTCTGAACAGCTTAAAAGAGTTGCCATCAAGGACATACAGATTACATTTTTGTGTGCTAATTGTATACATGACATCAGCAGCACATGACTTATGGACATAGAGTGCATGGATGTGCCTTGTTTTTAATATAGATTGCGCTTCTTGAGATAGTACACCAACTCTACTAATTTACTCAACTCTTTAAAATGTTGCCGTATGTGAGGTCTACAGACTGATGCATGTTTTCAGTTAATTCTTTGTATTGGAAATGTTGCCAAAGGTTGATATTTCTTATGCTGCCAAGACTTTTACGGCATAGTTTGTGCCTTAAGGTTTTAAAAATAGGTTCACCTTTAACTGGTGTTAATCGAAGAAGATCTCTGAAAACTATAATGTGTTATCCTCCAAAGAGTTCTTCATAGTCTGTTTTCAGGACCTCTTGTAATCTGAGGAGAATGAAGGCTAACATTAGATTGGAAACCATGCTTACCGCATCTAGTAGCAGCATTTTCATTTGTTTGAAAACTCTGCGTAGTTCCATTCCAGCTTCTGGAGAAAGTTTGTAATAGTCTGATTTGTTTTGGTGTTCTACTGGAAGGAGTAGTAATCGGTTTAAAGTGACAGCGCCTATGTTGTAGGCAGCTAAACCAGTGGGGACAGTTACAACAACTTACAGTTTGTTGTTTGTCAATTGTTGGAGGAACTTGCTGATGATTTTGATTAAGAACATTTTGCCTGAACCAGCTTGACCACTCACGTATAGCAGTATAGGTTTGTAGTATTGGCAGGTACAATTGTTTGTTTCATGCTGCACACCATGTTCAGTTTGTTTTATAATTTCTAGGAAAATACTACGCTACTCATTGTTTAGTTGTGATTTTAGTAGAGAAAAGTTTTCTGTAGATTGCTCATACTCACACATGGTGTTTTCTACTTCAGTCATGGCTAATTCTGCCTCATTTGCTTTTAGCGGCTGTCCAAGTGGTTCTTGGCTTCCTGCTACAGAAGGTTGACTACTGTCAGGAGTGTCCACATCTAGTTGCGCCTGGAGTTCTTCTTCTTGTTGCTGTTCATTGTGCAACAATATTTTGTACTATGTAAGGTTTGCGTCTGTTATAGTGCTTTCATTTGCTTTGAAAGCGTCTACATAGGAGTCATAGGTATCTAGTAAATCTTCTTTTCTCCATGGTTTAAAAAGTTGTACCAGGGACATGTAATACAGTTCTTTATGTTGGGGAGTTTTTAATGACAGTTTGATATGATTTATTAAGCTTCGTTTGGTAAGTTTCACTAAGCTGCCTTCACAATTTTCCACATTGTATGTACTTTTGTTCTCATCTGGTTTCATATTATTTTTGTATGTGAGGTTTAGGGCTATGTGGTATAGACACATGGTTTCCAAAGTGGTACTTCTGTTTGGGTAGTATGTGTCTAGTAAGATTTTTTTCTAAATGTCTTGGCTGTTGGGATCATTTTTGGCTATTGTTTCTATGTCTTCATATGATTTGAGAACTATTTTTCTAGATTTAGCAGGACCAAGGCTTAGCCATACTATACTTTCAGATTTTACATACAAGGCAGTACCGGTTAAACGGTCTGCAGCTTCATAGCAGCCACATTCTCTATGGTAGAGCATTTTTCTGCCTAAGCTGTACAATTTCTGTGATAGTGTTTTGTCAGATGATATGTCATCCCAGAGGTCTTTGAGCCCTGTTTTTTTCTGCTTTGGTTAAGTAGGCTGTGACATATTGTGCAACTGCAGTGGAATCGTCTGCAATGTACTGCACATCTATATTTGCATTCCATAGGAGCGCAACGATTGCAATGTAATCATTGATGTATTTTGATCCTTCTGTTCTTTTTATGTAATATGTGTTTTTAGGTGATTTACCTTTGACACTATGTCTAACTGAAGACATGAAGTTGTTTACTTGACCTGCTGTTGAAACTGGTCTAGGGAAACCAAAGCAGCATTTGTTGTAGTATTTCCCTTTGTTTTTATATTTGCGATGACAATACTTCCCACATATGTGTCTTTGAAATTGTAAAACGTGTGCATGAAGGTCACTATGTGTCGTTTGTGAAGGGATTTCACAAGTGACATATTTTTGGATGAACTGCAAAACAGTGACATCACTGTCCTGACCAAATTTAGGAGCACCTTTAATCCACAAAAGCATGTGGATGTGTAGTGCTCCTCTGGCTTGGTATTCTTTTCTCCAAAAGAAGTGTTGCACTTCTCCAAATTACAAATGTAATAGTGTAGTATAGCAATGAAGCAATGATGGAAATATCTTGATACATTTACAGGATCTAGAGAGCAGAGTTCTCCTGGTGTTTTTATATCTATATTTGTTTTCTTTTTGTTTGCTATGCGTAGGAAATCATGTAAATCTTCCCATGCATATTCTGCACAACTTAATGTCACAAACCAAGTCCAAGTAGGTGGGCCAAGGTTTCTTATCATACAGCGTACATCTGTGTGACATCAGAACCAGTATTCTTTTGTACCATGCATGTTTTCTAAAAGATTTGTAATGCTTGACTGTAAAACGTCATCTTTTTCTTGCACTTTTTGTAGTAATTGCATAGCTGACATATATTTTTTTTGATTATTTTTTTTTTTTACTTGTGTTTGCTCCAAAATGGAATTTTACAAAAAAAAATTCCTTTATATCCGGAAGCCCTCAGGGATTTCCAATGTTTCTTTACCAAGGCGATTTGCCACGTTGTTCGATCCCCTCCAATCAGTCTTAGCCACCATTGGTCCACATCAAAGTGTTCGTTTGCGAGTAGGTGGTCGAGGTAAGCTGATCTTATCGCTTGATTTTTTGGGCAGACCATTAGTAGGTGGCAAATTGTTTCCTTTTCGGCACTGCAGAATCGGCACTCGCTTATTTCTGAGATACCTCGAATGTGGCGAATCTCGTTTGTTTCAATTAAGTTTAGTCTTATCCTGAGTAGGTAGTTTCTGGAAGCTCTGTTTGGGAATGTTTTAATGTACCTCTGGAGTTCATTTACTTTGCACTGGGTACGAGGAAGATGACTTAAAAGTTTATTTGCTGTAGCATCTGCTATGGTGATTGACCAGTCCAGATTTTTTAGTTTTTCGGTCACTCTGACCGGGTTTGAGGACAGGTCAGCTTCTGTACAAGCTACTGAATCCAGTGATGCTAAATGTTCCGTTTTCCATTTTGTCAACATTTTCACTGTGTCCATTTTCATTTCCTCGCCAATCATTGTGTAGATGTTTTGTTTGTCTTGGGCGATGCACTTGCAGTAGAGCAGGACCGAGTTGATATTTACCGTGCCTGCTAAAGAGAGGAGGCTCAATTCTCGTCAAATCGCCGGCATTGAAGTTGAGTTTGGCAAACACAACACTTTTCTCCAAAAATGCCCTTCAAGCTTTGTCCAGAGTTTTTTGGAAATTTGGGTCATTGCTTCGGCTCCGTATGTAATTGATGGTACTACTTTTTTCTTGTAGAATTCAATTACTGGGATTGTTGAAAATTTTCCAAATTTGAGATCTATAGCTTTGCCTTGTGCTGCTAGTATTCTGATTTTTATTTTCAGGCTTTCTTGCATTGCACTTTCTATGCGGGAACTGTCAAGGGTCACTCCCAGGTTGTTGAACTCTTTTGTTCTTTCAATCTCTGTATCTTCTAGATACCATTTGAATTTGTCTGATCTTTTCGATGCTGATTCTAGAATTAGTATTTTTGTTTTTTCTTTGTTGATCTGTAGATTGTTTTTCGCTGTGTAGTGTAGCAGGTTTGTCAGTTGTCTCTGTAGGCCTATTTGGGGCTGGTCGAACAGGGAAAGGTCGTCAGCGTACATAAGGCGGCTGATTTGTACCTCGGCCAGTTTTTGCGGAAAGGTTTTTGTAAGATCTTCTGTTGCACTGAAGTCGCCCATGTATGTGAGAAATAACTCCGGAGCGAGAGGACAGCCTTGTTTGACCCCCCTACTTGTGGGGATTTCTGCTGAGACTTGACCTTGCGGGGTTAATTGTACTCTGAGGGTGGTGTTTGTATGCAAGGCCTTCAGTGGTAGAAGGATCTCCTTTGGACATTTCCATCCTTCAAGTTTTGACCAAAGTCGTGACCTATCTACCGGGTCAAAGGCCTGGGAAAGGTCAACAAAGGCCACAAAAGATCTTGGTTTTCCTTCAAGGACCTTGCTTTTTAGTATGCTGATGACCAAGATGATCGCCGCTGTGCCAATATTTTTTTTGAAGCCAGTTTGGAATCGATCGTGGCATGGTGCAAGTTTAGTCCAAGTTTGCAGCCTTTTCAGCAGTAAGGCTCCGAACAACTTTCCAATGCAGTCTAGGAGGGCGATTGGCCGAAAATTTGTAGGGTCACACACATCCCCCTTTTTATAAATCGGGACGATGGTTGTCTTGGTCCCGGATGGTGGAATGGATTTAGATTTTGCGCATCTCATGAAGATCTTTTTTAGTAGTTTTGACCACTCTGCCGGATTTTTTTTTAAGGTCCATATTGGAAATCCCATCTGGGCCAACCGCTCGTGAGTTTTTTAGTTTTTTTAAAGTCTCGAAGATTTCTTCTTGGTCATCGAAACATAACCAGCTTGAGGGGTCATTTTCTCTAGGCCCAACGTCCTCTTTGGTTGCAGATTCAAAGAGCATTGAAAAGCGGTCGATCCATTTCTGCTCCCCCATTGCATTGATAATCGAGGTTTTTATTGATGATGACATGGTTTTTATGAGGGACCAAAATTCTCTTGCTTTGTTGCCGCAAATCGCCTTCAGTACTTTTTTCCGAATCTTGTTGGTAGAGATTTGAGCGATGGTTTTTAACACAATTTCTGGGTTAAAACCTGCAGCTAGCACTACCCTTGGGCCCATGGCAGTCGATAAAACGGACTGCAGGGTCACATGGGCGCCAGTGCCAGATGCAAGAACTGCATCTCCCGGAGCCGCAGGGGGTGGTGGTATAACTGCACCAACATTTGGCACAACATCGTGCCGAGCTGGTGCACCCCTGCCTCTTCCCCCTCTGTAGTCACCTGGACACCCTGGTGTCCCCCTACTCCCTGGTCACCCCGGCCACATCCCTGACCATGCCCGCCACATGGAGTACGCCCAACTGAGGCGCCCCTCACCTTTCGTGGCCTCACAGTCATGGCACAGATGGAGTACTGCCGGCACAGATGGAGTAGTGCCAATGGGAGGTGTACACGACAATTGTCCTGGGCAATTGATTGATTGATATTTTATTTCCATCACGCTCATACACAAGTGTTTCAGAGCGCGACTTTGGGTGAGCGCGAATTGGGGTGAAGTGGGTGGGATACAAGATGTTAACAGCACCCGTGCACCTGCAAGACTGTAGGTGACCCCGGTCATAAAGTGGTGGGTCACGCAAAGCTCAGGCACCCCAAAACTGCAGTAAAACTTTGCACGCAACCCCCTGTAGCCCACGTGTGTGGAATTAACCTCCCACAGTAAGCGGTGGCACACAGAGACACGAAAAACACGTATGTGTGGAACACACAGGCTACTATGACCTTGAAAACGGGTACGTGATACAGAGGGGCAACCGCAGTGGGAAAAATAGCATGAGCGACTCACTGTCAGACTAGCGTGATAATGAAAAACATGCGTAGCCAATACCCCCCAAAAGAAGAGATACGTCCTTGATCCACTGTGAAGTTGTGATGGCGCGTGAAACAACACGAAGTAGCAACACACACATCGGTCTCCACGAAAGGCACGTACAGCGAACTGCTGGGACCCGCTCACCTTTAACCCGTGCTGAGGGACACGCCCGCGCGAGTCACGTCTCTTACGCACTTAGGCCCTTTCCTCGGATCACATGCATTCACACGCGGACATGTATTTTTTTTACGTGCTGAATCACTATGCACCCGTCACAAGGGAAACACCTGCGTGCGTAACGTCACAGACGCACTTACGCGCTAAGTGCCTTTCCTTGAATTAGACGCTGACATGCAGTTTTTTCACATGCCAAATCACTCTGTATCAAGCTGGCCACGCAAGAACACACGGAAGACCACGCTCCTGCCCACAAGACCATTTTCCTGCCTCCCAAGAGCCCCGAGCAGCCTCCCACGAGCCATCTGCTGCTGCCTGCCTGCCTGCTGCCACTGTGCCCTGCTATTTGGTGCCTGCACATCTGCCATCTCCAGGGGTCCAGTTGCTGTGACCACCCCTGCTGGAACAGAGGACTCCCGACTGGAATTCCATCGCTCCACAGCCCAGCCCCAGGACCCAGTTGCCCACCCACACCCGCCTCGGGGTTGTCATGTCCGACACAACACCTTCTGGCACCAGTGGCAACCCCCAGCCAGAGAGGCAGAGGGCTGCTAGCTTCACTTCCAATGAAGTTGGCATCCTGGTGGATCGAGTCCTGGGGCAGTATGATGCCCTCTTCACACCATCGCGCACCAACAAGGAAGGACGGAGGAGGATCTGGACGGACATAGTGGGTGCCATCAACGCGGAGGAGGTGGCACCCCACAACATCAAACACGTCCAGAAGCGCTGGGAGGACTACAAGTCCAGGACCCTCAAGAAGGCCCGGCGCCTCTTAGACACAGAGGATGCAGTGGGGCCAGCTTACCAACCAGCAGATGAGGGTCCTGGAGCGCATTCGCCCAGTGCTTCACCACCATATCCTCAGGATGCAGGGCCGTCTGGAGTCGAGCGGTAAGTGGCCATGCATTGCTGTGTGAAACAGGGCATGTTGCAGTGTGCTGATAGTCAGCTACTTGCCTGTATGTGTGACATAGGCCATGCACGAGGTGTGTGTGCAGGGACATCATGGTGCTGCATGTGCGACCAGTCATGCGTGAACCACATGGATGGTGCATGGGTGCATGTGTTACAATGCAACATGCGGAGCAGCATGCAAAATGCACACATGAATGCATGCCTGTCTCTGTTTTTGGACATGAATGGGGTCTGAGAGATGGGTGCTGCTGTCATGGACATGTATGGTGTACATGTCTGTGTGTCTGAGTAGAGTGTGTGTGACTTGTAAACGCCATAGATGCATGACACATGTCCGTGACAATGTTCTGATTCACTGATGCAGCCTAGTCATCCTTGTATCCACTGTGTCTGGGTTATATGAGGCCATTGATGGATGGATGATGGATGGATGGATGAAACTACGGTGATGTGTGCACATGTGATAGGCATGACCCATGATGCATGTGAGTTTCAAACCACCATTGTATGTTTCAAGAGTTCCTTGGACATGGATGCAAATGTTCTTTGCATGCACCGTGCCTGTTTCTGCATGTGTGTTGCCTGCACTGACTTATGTGTTGTGGAGGGACATGATGGAAGTGACGTTTGACAGTGCCACTCATCTGCTATTGCTTCCTGTCTAGGGGACTATTGTACAGTACCCTGATGCTTGTGTTCTATGTTTCCCTCTACACAGCGGCAAGTGAAGAAGAGGGTGGAGACAGCGCTGTGGAGCAAAGCGGCGGGGATGCCTCCACCGGCCGGCGACGCAAGGCCCAGTCATCCTCCCAGGAATTACCATCATCCTGGAGCAAGGGGACTGGTGCCACGTCTGCCACTATGGCTGCAGCGGAAGGGGTGGGTGAGCACCCACAGGGGCTTGCAATGGCGGAAGACAGTGTGGAGCCATCCAGGTTGGTGGTTTGCACAGAGGAGGAGGAGGCCGCGACTGAGCCACACATGGGGCCTGGTGGGGGGTGGTACCACTGGTGCAAGTGGTGCAGTCCAGGGGCAGGAGGCAGCACAGGTCGCTGTGGAGGGGCCTGTGCATGTCACTGTCCCTGACACTGTGACTGCACCACCATGCACCAGCAGGGATGCCCCATCCGAGGCCCGTCCACAGGTAGGGGGGAGGTCCATGCCATCTGACATTCCTCTTACTGCGGACGAGGGGACCCATGACCATATGGAGACCATCCTGATTGGTGTTGCCTTGCACATCCATGACATTCGTGATGACATGCGTGCTTCCTGGGGGGAGCACGCGCGTCATCACAAAGAGCTGCGTGCCAACGTGGCCCAGTTGGGAGGGGCCATGGTCGGGGGTTTCCTACATGTGTCGGGCACTCTGGCGGCCCTCTCCTCCTCTGTGCAGACTATGCGCCAGTCATTCTCCATGCTGTCTTCTGGCCCAGATGCCACCAGGGCCCCCTGTGGACCTGCCCTGACCAACGCAGCCAGCTCAGTGGAGATCCCATCCCTGCCACAGTCGGGAGTCGGAGGTCCAGCAGGGGTGGACACCCCAGCAACTGGACCCCAGCAGATGGAGGATGTACCGGCATCATCAGGCAGGGCACGTGCACGACGGTGCCGGTGGATTCCATCAGCTCAGATGCTGTCATGCTGCCAAAGGCACTTGCGGCGGTGGCAGCGGCAGGCTCAGCGTGGGAGGCATCATGGCTCGGGGACATCAACATCAGAGGGGCAGGCATTGGCTGGAGGGCAGGAGGACCCTGGAATGGGAGTGTCTTCCGTGTGGCAGCGGTTGGGCCAGCAGATAGATGCAGAGCGGCAGCGGGCAGAGGAGGCACGGCTCACTATGGTCAAGGCAGAGAACTTCATGCGCAGGCCGCTGAGGCTCAGTGCCTCGAGGGAATTTGCAGGGAGTTGGAGGTGGACATGGCTTTATATCTGCGAGACCTCGGGCCAGGGAACAGGCCCGCCTCAAGGACGTTCGATGATGCCCTGGTCCGGGAAATCAACTAGTGAGCCATAGGACTTGCCTGCCGCCATTGTATGTAGTTCATTAGTGTTAGGGTTACTTTGTTTTTTTTTTTTGGAGTTCATGGACTTTGCTCCACTTTCTGTACTAGTTATTTTTATAGGGTTTTTTGGTAGGTTTCCTTTTGTTTGGCCATCATGGACCCTTCAAACTTTCAGTGTATATAATTCAAGATATGTACATACTTTGGTTATTCTGTCATCACCATGGATCAATGTTTTTTTTGGATGTTTTCAAGTACTTTATTTGGACATTTGAAATGGACCACTTCACTTTTTCCCTCTTGTGTTTTTTTGGTTTACATTGAATTCATCATCATTTTTTGATTTTGTCTTTTCTTCATTTACTAGTTCGATTTTTCTTTGTGTTTTTTAATTACGTATTTTAATACACATCATATTTCTTCATTATTGGTGTTGTGTACTCTCATTGGTTTTGGGCATTGCTCAATGAGCATTGCCTCTGTCATGTGTTGCCACTTTGTGGCTCTGTTGTACATTTATGCATGCCCATGGTGGTTCTTTTGAGGCTTGCATGTGTAATTTGTGAGTGGGGGTAGTGGATGCGTGCATGCTTGGACTAGGGGGCAGGGGGGATTTGTGTAGGCATTAGGCCCATGGCTCTGTTTTTAGAGAACATGGTGTTTGGTGAGCCACGTATCGGGGCCTGCTGGCAGGTGCCTGTCACTGGGGGTGGGGGTGGGGGGACATGAGTCGGGGCCTGCTGGCAGGTACCTGTCACTGGGGGTGGGGGGACATGAGTCGGGGCCTGCTGGCAGGTACCCGTCACTGGGGGTGGGGGGACATGTGTCGATGGCCTGCTGGCAGGTGCCCGTCACTGGGGGTGGGGGACATGAGTCGGGGCCTGCTAGCAAGTACCTGTCACTGGGGGTGGGGGTGGGGGGACATGAGTCGGGGCCTGCTGGCAGGTACCTGTCACTGGGGGTGTGGGTGGGGGGACATGAGTCGGGGCCTGATGGCAGGTACCCGTCACAGGGTGTTGGGGTGGGGGGACATGAGTCGGGCTTGCTGGCAGGTGCCCATCACTGGGGGTGGGGGACATGAGTCGGGGCCTGCTGGCAGGTACCCATCACTTGGGGTGGGGGTGGGGGGACATGAGTCGGCGCCTGCTGGCAGGTACCCGTCACTGGTGGTGGGGATCGGGGGACATGAGTCAAGGCCTGCTGGCAGGTACCCATCACTGGGGGTGGGGGTGGGGCTACAAAGTCGGGGCCTGCTGGCAGGTACCCGTCAATGGTGGGTGGGGTGGGGGACATGTGTCAAGGCTCCCAGGTGCATGGTGCCATGCGGGCTGCCTGTGGGGCATGCCCAGGGGTGATGGGCTGCCTGTGGGGCATGGCCAGGGGTGATGGGCTGCCTGCGGGGCATGCCCAGGGGTGTAGGGTGCTTTCCTGTAGTGTGGGGGGTTGCCTGCAGGGCATGGGGAGGGGGTTAGGGACACACCAGGGAAGGCCCTCACTGCCAAAACGCATGTGGAACTTCCCGCGCACCCCTCTGAATACATGTACCCCGCTCGCGCCAGCGAAAATGCGTGTAAAACTCCCCATGCACCCCTCTGAATACACGTACCCCGCTCGCGCTAGTGAAAGCGCATGTAAAACTCCCTGCGCATCCCAGTAATACACGTACCCTGCTCTCGCATGGAGTATCGCATGTGAAACTGCCTGCGCACCACTCAGAATACATGTACATCTCTCGCGCTAGCGAAAACGCTTGTAAAACTCCCTGTGCACTCCAGTAATACACATACCCCGCTCGCACAGGGCCTATCGCGTGTGAAACTTCCCGTGCACCCCCCAAATACACGTACCCCGCTCACACAAAGCCCAATGCATGTGAAACTTCCCATGCACCCCCCAAATACACATACCCCGCTCGCACAGGGCCTATGGCATGTGATACTTCCCACGCACCCCCCAAATACACGTACCCCGCTCGCACAGGGCCTATCACGTGTGAAAATTCCTGCGCACCCCCCAAATACACGTACCCCACTCGCACAGGGCCTATCGCATGTGAAACTTCCAGCGCACCCCCCAAATACACGTACCCCGCTCACACAAGGCCTATCGCCTGTGAAAATTCCCACACACCCCCCAAATACACGCAGGCACCCCATCCACCCTGGACATGGCCCAAAGGCAGCCCACGCCACGGGGGGGTGCTTTTTCTATGCAATTTACCTGGCCCGAGCGGGGTACGTTTACTCTGGGGCGTGCCTGGGGAGTTTTACATATGTTTTCGCTGGCACGAGCGGCGTACGTGTATTCAGAGGGGTGCGCGGGGAGTTTTAAACGCGTTTTCACTGGCGCAAGCGGGGTACGTGTATTCTGGGGCACGCGCAGGGAGTTTTACATGCATTTTCACTGGCGCGAGCGGGGTATGTGTATTCTGCGGCATGCGTGGGGAGTTACACGCGTTTTCGTGGTTGGGGGCTGTATGCTGGTCCACTGGCCTTTGCGCCATGTACTGGATTTGTGCGCTGTTCATGGTGCACGGGCGGGGTTGGGGGCGTAACTGGCGCTGGTGCAGGGTCGCTGCGCCATTCTGTGCCACTGCTGGTTATGGATGTTGAAATCCATGAATACGCTGTGCGCTGAAATGGGTTTTGGCACACGTGGCTGGCGCAGACTGCCGCACGCGCACACTGTGCGCCAGCCGCATGTGCCACTTGTGCGCTGATTTTTATGAATTACCCCCTAAGTTTTCTGGGGATATTTTTGTGAACAGCATTTCTTGTTCCACAATGGTGTTGTTAAGTTTTTCATACCCTTGTCCACTGCTATGTATGGCAGTTGGGTTTCTTTGCTTTTGTTTGTATGCTTCTTCATTGAAATATGATTCTGTGCTGGTGGTGTGACTCCATTCACCTCCACAGATGTTTGCGAAGCTATCTTTGTTGATATTCTGTTTATTGAGAAGTCTTTTGTTGTTTAGTAGTTAGTTTTGTTAGTGGTTTCATTCTGTTTAAAACTAAAATAAATAATTTCCTTTTGAGAAGGATTGCATTGACTATGAGAGCTTGGAGGATTCATTTTCTATGGTATGTTTTAAGGGTTGTGCTTGATTTCTCTCCTGTTTGTATAAGGTTCTGAAGGACTCTGTGGCAGAAAAATGTTTGTCAAATATTTATTTTTGTATGTTTACTTGTGGCTACTTGAATATTTATAGGTGCAGCGTTAGCACTAGTGGTAGCTGCAGTCTTTTTAATAACTTTCTGTTTAGTTTTACATTTTGAAAGAGGAGGCAACGTTTCTTTACTGGAAGCTGCTTTTGTTTCGCTTAGTGACTGTATTAGCTGTTTTGTTTGAACTTTTTGTGTAAATTCTGCTAGAGGTGGATGCTTATTTTGGACACTTTTATTTTGATTTTGTCTACTTCTGCGTTGCTTTCTATGGAGTTGCTTTTTGGTAGGCATTCTTTGGGGTCTGTTGGAGAAAAAAAAAGTTTGGGTTGGGACGTTGCGTAATGTATGTGTGCTTTGTGCATGAGTGTGTGTCTGAGTATGATGGTAGGCATCTATGTAGAGGTGTGTGATTGTGCAATGGGCTGTTACTTCAGGTTGGGAAGGCTATTCTCGTATCTGTCTGTTACTATACTGGTGTTCAGATGACAATTCAAAGTGTGCACCTGCTGAGGGGCAATCAGTAATGCTGAATCTAAAGCTGCAGGGTTAATACAATTGTTTGTTCTACAATACTAGAATTCTAGTGTGTTTGAGTAACAGTTAGGACATTATGGCAGTATTGCACTTACTTTTTTGCATGGAAAGAGTAGGTTTCTTCAGAGTTCTGGTTCGTACTTCACATGCTGTTGGTTTTCAGGATAGTGGTCTTCACTGCAATTGTGAAAGAAAGAAGTTAGTAAATATGCGTGTTAATAGCACTGTATTTGATGTAGACATGAATTTGTTTGTTTTTGCAGTAGTAGTGCTTTCTAATAAGTTGTCTATGTGCATTCTGTATATTTTACTTAGAATCTGTCAGTTGAACTTGCCTTAGAAATGATTAAAATAGTAAGCACGCAGAGCACACTTCGATTTTTAAGGCAGTGTTATTGGATGTTATGAGATAGGAGAAATAATGGTATGCTTGTCTTGCTATTTATACAGGGTAAATGGCAGGAACTGTGGGGGAAAGCGTGAAATGTATGTATTTGTGAAGGTGTGGGAAATAAAGCAGAAGGATTTGATGGGTTCAGCAGCTTAATACTCTCCAGGAAAGTTATAGGGGAAAAGGTTTAAATAAGAAAAACAGGAAAAGTGCCAAAGGGACAAAGAGACAAAGCATGTTTATCAGACTGCAGGTGATTAGCAAACTACTGGGTGATACTGTGGTGCTTGGAGATCGGAGATTCTGAAATAAAGTAAGGGTTACGAAGAAGGGTCTGCTGCTTGCATTGCAGACTGAAGGGAAGGGGGCAGATGTTATATGGGTTGGTTTACTAAATTGTTTGTACATAGTTGTACATGATGTGATAGACATGACTGCACCTGTGTATAGTTAAATGCTGTTGTAAATTGTAGAATGGAATGGGCAACCAGCTGGAATGGGAGAGCTGTCTAGAGTGGAAGAACAGTTGTAGAGGCAGTGGTGTTGTTTCAGCTGTTAGCCTTTCAAATGATATTGGCTATCTGTGTGCACGAGTAAAGATGCATGTACTCATCCTGGCTGCGTGTCACTTAATAACACACTATAATGCCTTCTCCCACAATTATATTGTTATTTCTCCCATCTTTTAACATGAAATGACACTTTGTTAGACAGCTGTGTGTGTTGCGTCTGATTACTATTATAATCAATCCTAAAGGAAGTTCAAATGATAGATTGGATGTAAAATATCTAGAATGTATAGAAAGGAAATTGTATGTACATCCTATGCAATATAATGAATGAAATGCTATTATGGTTGAAATGTGGATACATAGGTGCCCGTGGTTACACAAATGACAGAATGAATGAAGAGAATAACAGTTTGCACATTACAGATAGTAATATGGGTAAATAAAACAGCTTTGCAAGTGACACTTGATCATAGCAGATGGGAGAAATTACAGCAAGCTTTCTTTACAGGTTATACAGGGTAAGTGGCAGTTGCCCTGTTTATATCCATTTATACAAGAGCTGTACGTGTACTGTGCAGAAAATATTCATGCCTGTAGTTTGTGTTCATGCATGTGGATGTGCATGAATCTGCAAGCAGAAATCTTGGAGAGTTTTATAGTAGTTGTTGCTGTAGGTGCTTTGCAATCACAGCAGAATTGTAGTCAGAATGATCAACAGTACATCTAAAGTGCTGCACTGTGATGATGGAGTTAGATGTAGAGTTCTTGGATGTGATTGGTGGATGGTTGTGTGACTGCTTAACAGCATCCAATGAGGGAATGGTGCAGTGAGTAAAGTGGAAAGGGAAGAAGGGCTGCCCAGCGTTACGCGCTCCGCAGACACCGCGGCTGTTTGCGGACAGGGCGTGCCACATCCAGGGATTCTGAGCATGAAATGAGAGTGTATTTTGGGGATTAGCCAATCAGTCGTTGAGGTTCTGCTTTGTATTGAGAGAGGTTGTGTGCAGTGAAGGTGGCAGAGGTGGAGAAAGTCGGGTGTTGGTGGTTGGAGATATATTTGTGAATGGTTTGGAGAAGTATGCTTAATCTTTGAATGTGGCTAACAATTTTGATATTAAAGGAGTGGAGGTGGTGTGGTGCACTGTGCCAGGTTTTAATTTGCAGGGAGTGCTGGAAGTTTGTCAGGATATGGCTAGGTTCAATAGTCCAGATGTACTTGTCCTGCACTGTGGTGCTGTGCATTTGAGCTATGTCAGTGCCCCAACTTTGTTGCAAGATCTGCAAAACTTGGTTCAGGCAGTCATGAAAGTCCTTCCAAATGCCAAGGTTATTTTTTTTGCTTTGTTACCTAGGGCAGTATGGGGCAATAGTTATGTTTGTTGTCCTCGGCAAAATGGTGCTAGGTGTTTAGTTAACCAAAGCATGTTGGCTTTTATGAATAGAGGTGGGATGTTCTTTTGCAATAATGACAACGTTGAATCTGGTAATGTTGTTTACTTTAAAGCAAATGGTGTGTTTTTATCTTTCATGGGAAATGCCATGCTGTTTTGGAATATAAGGATTGGTTTGGAGAAGCTAATGTGAAGATATTTGGAAGGAAACAAGAAAGAAAAGTATACAATTGTAACGCTCACCTGGTATCCACCCAGTCTGGCTGGACTGCTTCAGACCTTGGACCCACTCCCTCGGACTCTCGTTCGGCTGATGACCAGGTCTGAAAACACAGGAGTTTGGGTTTAGCTTTATTGTCTCTTCTAGCCCGGAGCCCACCTCCCTTGTGGACCCTGCTCTCCTCACCTTGTTATTTGGTAGGGTGCGCTCTCCGTCCTGCTGTTCTGTACAGGGGTGCGTTGTGGATGGGTGCGTTGCAACCTAGTTGCTTCACTGGTGAGGGCCCCCTCAGAGTCCAGACCTGCTGCGACTCTGTTTGTCAGGTATGTCTGCTGTTTTGGCAGTTTGTCCTTTATTTTGCAATTGCCCCTATTAATGTCTTTCCTTCTTTCTTAGAGATGGAAGGAGTTCTGGTGATGCCGTGCTGCTGGGGCTGTGCACAAGATGGTAAGTGAAAGCGCAGAGAGTGGCGCTATGTGCCTTTCTTGTGCTAACCTGTTTGTTGTCCCTTTCTTGCAGGCCGCCGTGATGTTCCAGACTGTATGTTGCTGAGAAGATGGAGGGCGGTGAGTAAAGTGTTGCGCGAACCACCTTCTAGCACTTCTGCATTTTAATCAGCCTTTTCTTTCTTCTTGCAGGTCGTTGAATGGCCCGGGATGGACGTGGACCAAAAGCAAGTTGAATTCAGGTAAGCATGCGCCTTTTGGTTGTTTTTTCAATGTTGACAAATAAACGCTTACTGATGTTGCCTCTCTGTTCTTCCCAAGTTGCGGCGTCCAAGAGAGAGCGACTGTTCACCGAGATGCTGGATGTTCGGGATTCTGAGCAGAGGACAGAAGCAGGTAAGCGAAAGCTAACGATGTTCTTGTTCTTGCAGGTATCGGGCCCGGAATGCGGAGGAAGATTCTAACAGACCGTGGTGAGCGTCACGCTGCGACCAGCAGAGTAACACGAAGCATGTTCTTCAGCTTGGCCGTGGCTTATGTAGCATGCAGGTATCCCAGGTGCCCCCAGGGCCGACCACACCTAAAACTTCTGGAACTGAGCCATGCAGGGGCATCCATGTTGTATAAATGCTATTGTGAGTTTCAGTTCTCTGATTTCCCATGGCGCCATGACTGACTCCAAGAGAGTCTTGGGGGACATGATGGTGCCCTTGGAGCCATGATGGAAGACCATAGTGCAGCCCAGATGGCCTGACTGCCAAAGCCAGGGGAAGGGGTCATGACAAAAATAAAAGGTGTTTCTGGAGCATCTTTAACAACAAAAAGGCTCTTTTCAGAGTCAACATCAAAGGGGAAGTGGGGCATACTATTTAAATTTTCATTCCCCACTCTCAGATTTCACAATTTGTCCGCAGACATCGTGGTTGTCTGCGGACATTGCGTATTACATACAGGGATTTTGAGGCTGAGAGGCATGCAAATGAGACTGTGCAGGGTGAGGGATTTGTCAATAAGGTTTACTGGGTCTGATGTGTGAGGAGAGACTTTGGCAGAAAGTATGTTTCTTGAGAGGAGAGCAGATAGCTATGGCTGTGTCTTTCAGAAGGCAGATTGTGTGGATTTTTGGAGACTCGTGGATAAATTGGTTGGAGGTGCATGCAGATCGCTGTGGAGTGGCAGCACATCTTGGATTCCCTCATGTGGCATGGAGTGCGTGGAATGAAGTGGCTGGATTTGGTACCTCATTGTGTTACTTTGGTGACACAGCGTCATCCAGATATTATTATTATTATTCATTGTGGAGGAAACAGTTTAGGACATGTCTCTGGAATCTCTTTGCAATTTGCAATGAAAGAAGGACTTGGGAAAGTCATGGACATGTTTCCAAACTCCCGAGCAATTTTTTCTCGTATTGCGCAGAGACAAATGTGGCTGCGTTCTTCTTCATTTGGTCCACAAAGGCTGTTTGTGCCTTTTTGAGAGATATTGGCATTGGCTCTTTTCACAATGAAAATATTATGTTTCGTAGTACATACCTGTTTTGCAGAGATGGAGAACATCTTTCTTATGCCGGAAATCAGATTTTTATGCGAAATATACAAAATGCATTGCGAACCTTTTTGGAATTATAGCAATCCTTTTTCCAGTAGGTGTTGACCACTTTAAGTTTTCTAAACACAAATAAAACACCACAAAAAGGTTCTTTTCAGAGCCATCTGTTCCTTCCGGTGAAGAGTGCAATGGTTTTGATAGGGCAGCACCCCAAAAATTGTAATAGTCTGCGGACTGTCAGCGGACTTCAAAAAATGCACAGAGCCCTGCAGCATTTCATTGGCACTTCTATTTTTGAACTGTGAAATGCTGCTCTGAAAAGAGCCTTTTTTTGGTTTTTGTTGTTTTGTATTTTTTGGGGGGTTTTCAGACATGTTATGTTATGTTATATTACTTGCCATTTATATAGCGCCTTATGTGTCATTGGTATGATCTCAAAGGGCTGGTAGGTTGAACGCCCTCGGAAAGCATAGTTCAAGTCAGTAGAGAGAAAGAGTCATAAGGTGAGTGGGTGCACCGGATATGTGTGCAGCTGGTGTAGCAGTTGCATGATAGCTGCTTCTTAGCGGTAGGTGTGGTGGTCAGTTGTATGGGTTCATTCTGGAGGGTGGACACCCAGACTGATTTCTGGCTGTGTTAGGCCTGGGGAGACGCTTGAGCTAGCGGTGTGTGCTCAGCTAGCTGTGTTTAATTAGGATGCCGGGGAGTCTGTGGCTGGTGTTAGTATAAGAACAGTTATACCGAATGTGTCATAGTATCGCTGTGTTCTAGTTGAGTGGTGGTGTATAGGAGAGAGTAAGCGTGGTAGTGTGATATGGTGGTTATCAGTAAAGCGCTTGAGATTGATCACTCCATCTGTACCATCTATTCAATCAGTTTTATTTACTCTGTCCATTCGTTCCACTTTGTCTGTTCATCTGTTGCATCCATTTTATCTACTATTCCTTCTATCCATTCGACCCTTCATCCACGTGATTTAATTAATGAATTCTGTAGACTCACTTCTTCCTTCCTATCCGTTTAATTTGTTCAATCTGTTCCATCAATTCCTAATTATTCGAGCAGCTCCATGTGTTCCGCCCACTCCATCTGTTCCATTCACTTAATCTGTTCCATCCATTCCACCCACTCCCTCCGTTCCACCCACTCCCTCCGTTCCACCCACTCCATCTGTTCCATCCACTCCCTCTGCTCTGTCTACTGTATCAGTTTCATCCACTCGATTTGTTCCATCTATTCCATCCTTTTCATTTGTTCAATTCGTTAAATCTACTCATCCTTTCCATCCGTTCAATCTGCTCTTTCGTCTCATCTGTTCAATCTACTCATCCGTTCCATCCACTCCATCCATTCTAGCCATTTAACCGTTGTATCCACTTAACCATTCTATCCACTTCATCCATTTCTTCCATTCCCATCAGCTCCATCTGTTCCAACTTCCATTTGTTCGATCTATTCCTTTTGTTCCATCAATACCATCCATTCCATTCATTCCAAACAGTACGTCCGCACAGTTCCATCTGTTTCATCTGCTCCATTTGCTTAGTTGGATTCCATCTATTCCGGCTAGTGCATCCACTCCAGCTAGCACTCCGTTCCATCCATTCTAGCTAGTATGACCTCTCCGTTCCATCTGTTTCATCTGGTCCATCTGCTCTGTCTGCTCTGTCCACTTCGTCCGTTCCATCCACTTCATTCGTTCAACTCGGTTTATTCGTTTTATTTACACTGGACGTTTTAGTTTCTTTGTGTTCAGTGTTATCTTTGTTCAACAACCTCAGTTTCTGTTTCTTGTGGTTGTTTATTCTGTTTGTGCTAAGATTCGATTTTTAAGGGAATAGCAACGTTTTCAGTAATTTGCGGAAAGATGTGAGGTCTTCAGTGAGTCGAATGTGGAGTGGAAGTGAGTTCCATAGGGTGGGGCCAAGGCTGATAATGATGATCCACCTAACCTGACTGAGTTGGTGTTTGGTATCTCTAGGAGGCGGGCGGAGCTTGATCTTAGAGTGCGCAGTGGATGGTAGGGTTTTAGCTTCTTCTGAAGGTATTGAGGTCCGGTTTTATGAATTGCTCGGTGAGAGTTGCATAAGGTTGTGAAGCTCACCCTTCGTCCAACCGGGAACCAGTGGAGAGTTTTGAGAGCCCGGGAGGTGTGATCTCTTAGTAGTAGTTTGGCTGCAGCATTTTGTGTCTTTGTAGTTTAATCAGGTGTTATACTTGGACTCCGAGGTAGAGGGAGTTAGCATAGTCAAGTCTTGACATTACAATGGATTGGACAGCGGCGAGTTATGAGGAGAGGCATGGAAAAATGCACCTAAGAATTTTGAGGTGGTAGTGGCAGGACTTAGAGACATTGTTGACTTGGTGCAAGATGGTTAGGTCGGTGTTGAGAGTGCATCCAAGGTGGTTTACTGAGGTTGAGGTTGTCGCGGGACAGCCCATGGATGATGGCCGAGGTGTCATTCCCGCCAGGTCTGACCTGGCGGGTTTAATACCACCCGCCTGCAGGCAGACGTGGAAACACCGGCACCATCAAGAGATGGTGCAGTGTTTCCACTTCCCCATTCCCATGGAGTCCCATAGGACTCCATGGAAATGGGGATTTACCGAATTCCGCCTCCGGAATTACTGGGTCACCGGGGTTGTAATGCCCCGGTGATTCCGGGAATCACAGAGGCGGAATGGTAATACAAGTCTGGCGGTAACCATGTGTTCCGTAATGAGGCCCATTATCCTTTTCACCTGATAGTTTGTTTGTTTAGAGTGTGAGGGTCAGAATACTACTTTGGACACAGGATGGTTTTATTTTGGACATTCTGACACTGACAGTTCTTTCGTTTTGAGTTTAGGTAGGGAACACTCTGCTAGTACAGGGACAGCAGCAAGGCCTTTTCCCACCCCAGTTTGTGTTATAATAAAAGTTTTCAGCCAAAATCATGTCTAACTTGTGTCCCAGTATCATTCCTGACTCCTCAGTTATCACAATCCCATGCAACAAAAAACACCAGAGTAATCAAAATCCCATACTAAAGAAAGTTCATCCATCGCTTTTGTTCAAAGTGTAAGAAAAGTGGCAGGTCATGCTAGCAAATGTAGAATGTGGGTTTAATTCCCTGTATTTATTCTCCATTTTGTATAAATTAATTTATTTACTCTATTTACCCAGCATTTACTCTATTTTTTCTTTAATTCCATATCTTCTTTAGCTGAGGGTTAGGGTATGGAAGGGCATCTCTTTTTTACCCCACCTCCTAGGTCACTACCAGCTCCATCCACGTTCACCTCGTTCCCATCCCTCCAATGAAAAGATTACCACCTCCTTCATTTTACCCCACTTACCCCCCATTTTACCCCACCTGTTCCATCACGACTTGCTCCCTCCAAGTACACTGCTTTCCCACCCCTCCACTGACCCTATTACCACTCCCTTCTCTTTACCCCACCTGCTCCATCACAACCAGCTCCCTCCATGTTCGCCTCTTTCCCACCACTCCACTGAACATATTACAACCTCCTAATTACCCCACCTCCACCGGCACGACCCGCTCTCTCCATGTTCATGACAAGAACGTTTAAAAAGTGGACAATAACATTCATTCCAGCATAACACTGGAAGAGGTGGCCACCCCACTAAATAAAACACGAGTCACCTCTGTTCCAGGAAGGAGTTTACAAAAAAGTGAAGCCAGATAAAAAGATTTAACACACAAATGGTTTTATTACTAACAATTTATATTTAATGCTAACAAAGGGACATAATGGCTGAAGCTCAATACTAATTTCATCAGCATTTCATTCAGTGTATGAATCCCGGTGGGAGACTTTTACAATAGACATGTCAATTTATCCAAGATCAGCCTTTTATGTACACTATTCCTTCTTGGAATAGGGGTTCAGGTGCGCGCTTCGTGGACACCTGCGCTGTCCGCAAACACTTTGAACATGAAAATGGGCTCAAAAAGTTCCAAAAAGTATCCAGATCTCTGTGGACATGGTCTGTGACATGTGCAAGGGTGAAGTTTCACAGGAAAATACCTTGGATTGCTCAAAAAAGAACTTTTTTGGTGTCTGGGGGCCCGGACTGTGTTCGCGAACAAGGACCCACGTTTAGCGTGAGTGCGGTCACATGATGACGTCACAGACATGTTGCGAATGGGACAGGTGTCTGTAGTACACCAAATGCACGGGGTGGGTGTGTTCATGTCCATGAACTAATTCAAAGTGTGACACACGTGCGGCGGACAGTTATGGACAGGCGCGATGTTCGTAGGACCCAAGGGTGCGATACGCATGCATGCAGGTGTTCTACGGACAGTGTTCATGTCCCCAAACTAATTAAATGTGCGTCACAACTTTGCGGACAGGCGGATGGGCTATGTGTTCTACAGACATATTCATTCTGATTGCAGACAATGCGAACAGGGGGGGTGTTCTAAGGACACCTTATTTTGAATAATAGCGGACAGGGGGAAAGATTGTGCTGCGGACACCTCCATTTTGATTGCGAACAGTACGGACAGGCATAGTGTCCTTAGGAAATCCCCATTTTGGTTAATTGTGGACATCCCGGACAGCCGGACTGTCCGTGGACAACCTAACAGCCTTTTAAAAAAAAAACACAGAGGAATATAGTAACAGCATACATAATATTTTATTATTGCATAGAAATATAAACATTATGAAAGAGAGAGGGAAACAGAAATTGATACAAATACAGGGGAATTAGGGGTTTGTACATGTTGGATGGTGGGGGAGGAAGGGATTGAAGTCTCATCATAACGTTTCTCGTGATGGGGATTTTTTGGGGTTGTTTGGCTGGGACATGGAGAAGGGGTACAGGTACATGTGGGACAATGATATGTAATTTTTCCATGATATGGTCCTCTACAAAGTTTTTCAAAATAATGAAATTGGTCATCAATTGATCCATTTTTTGCTCTAAACGCTACAGACGATTTTCCAAAGTGTCTGTTTCAGTATTATTCTTTTGGCTGTATGTTCTGTTAAAGAAAATGTGTTAAGTACACATAAAATAATGTTTATTCATTGACTTATTTAGAAAAGTGTAGTGTCTACCATTAGTATCACTGTTCTCACTCATTTCGTCCTGAGGAAAATTGTCTTCTAGCCATTCCAAAGTACTAGACATTGCTGTGTAAAAAAAAAAGAACATTCTTTTTCAGTGTATTCAACTACAGAAAGTTTATAAATATAGGAATTAATGTAGTGTACTTACCAGTTTGTTTTTTAGTTGTGCTGTTACTGCTTTGTAGGTGTGCTATTGATATTTGCTGTGCAGTTTCTGTGAGGCAATTCTGCTGGAGGCATATGTTATATTTTTTTGGTATGTTCCATATGCTATGTAATTGGACTGTTGGTGTTTTACATATATAGTTTGCACTTCTTATTTATTTTTGAATGTCATTTATTTATATGCTGCTCTTTGAACATGTTCAGTGTTTTTATTGCATGACAGAACAATGTAAGATACCCCCTGAGTTTTTGGATAGTGTTGATGTTGACCGAGTCCCTCCGCGGAAATGCACACAGTCCGCGGACATAAGAACCACCAGCGTGGGACAGGGGGTTCAGTATGTTCTATGTTACATGAATATAGACTAAGGGAATCCTACTAAAAACCTATCAAATTCATGATATCTATTATATCTATATTCAGCGAAAAAATCTTTTTTAAGAGGATGTTATGGTTAAGTTTTACTACAACAAAACCTATGAAATCCAGTGAAAAAACGTTGTTAAATAGACGTTATGGTTTTACGTAAAACCGAAAAACCCTAGAAATTTGCCAGTTATAGTAAGCTAAGCAACCATAACTCTCACCACCACCATACACTGCTAAGCAGGTATACGGCAGATCCAGAGTTACACCGCGTTCAAACGTGCCGTCAAGACCCACTTATTCAACTTGGAATAATTTCCTGACCCATTTCTCCTTTTTCCACTTTTTCTTGTTTGTCCTCGTCTTGTTTTTGTTCTATGTGCGCCCTGAGGCCCACAGGCATGTTGGCGCGTTACAAAAATTAAAATAAATAAATAAATAAGACTAATGGCCATGACATCAAAGATGACATCACAAATGACATTACATATGCATTTAGTTTTTATGTGCAGTCTCTACAAGGATTGTTTTTATAATGTTGGCATAAAAAAGTCAAAAAATCATTGGAAGAACTATCTTTTGCCAAATAGTTCATTAGGTTATGCATTGCTATAAACATGATTGTGTTACTGACTTCTTTCCAGTACATGAATTAACTTGCATAGAAATGTAGGCATTCTATGCAGCATGCCCCTTTAGAGCTGAAATATTCAATACCTTATTATGTTGGATAGTAAAATGATGAATCCTTTTATTTAGCATTTTGTGCACTGTACCACATATACTAAGTACCTAACAATGCCTTCTTTACTGCATAATTGTAGCAGTACACATAAAATATAACAGGACCATGCATAAAAATATGAGTATATATAAGGAAAGTAAAGTAAGCAAAAAACAGCAAAATGACTAGAACGTGTTCATAACCTGCCTATTTAAGTTCATGCACAGACATGATTTCTGTATCTCAAAGCTGCATATTCCCTTATATTTATGTGTTGTATAATGTGAGAGAATTCTAAGGAAAGTAGTCTAAGTACATAAAAGAAGAAAAAGGTATACAAACATAGTATCTTTTGCATTTTTACTTCCTGACTGTTAATGAAAAAAAACACCTGGCCTAGATATGTTAGTGAACAAAAAAGAAGGGGGAATAAGATAGGTAATGTTATCAGTGATGTCATGAATGACATTTGTGATGTCATCTTTGATGTCATGGGTATTAGTCTTAGCAGTGCATGGGGGTGGCGCGAGTTATGGTGCTTAGCTTACCATAACTGGCGAATTTCTAGGGTTTTTCGGTTTTACTTAAAACCATAACGTTCATTTAACAAACAAAGTCAATAAATAACAAACATGCACCAGATATCATGTTCAAGGTCAAGATCAAAATCGCATTTAATATTTAAGCATCACCTTTGATTTTACCATTCTCGATATAAAGCTAAGTGGGCAGAGGTAGAGTCAGTGTTCAAACAGTAGGGCCAGAATGACTTAGATTTTATTGTGGCTCAGTTGTGAACTAAAGACCTGAGCTCCTTAATGTCAACCAGATCCAGACCAGCAGAGTTGGTAAGAGCGTGCCTGGGGGTTTCAGAAAAATACTTCTTGCAGCAAATCCGTCAGTATCTCTAGCCATAAGGGAGTTTATGCTGCGCTCCCATAATAGAGCAAAGTGGTTAGTGATTTATACATAGCAGTAAAAGGAACCGACGTACAGCTGAATGGGAACATAGGAACATATACAACTGTGCTTTCAAATAATGATAAGTTACTTCTGCTGCCAACGCATAGTGCTTCAAGGTATACAGGTGCTCAAAATTGACATTCCAGTCGCACAATTTCATTTTCTTGTTAAACATGCGCAACCCAATCGATGATCTTTAATAGCTCCTGCATAGAAGCCTCATACTCACTGGCCATCCTTATACCACCAGAACCTTCTCCCCACAAACAAAGTTTCAGGCATTCATGGTTTTAATGTACAGAACCCTGCGCTCTCCGTAGGGAGATGATACCCAATTCTAAGCACAGATATCCCCTAGGTACCAATTGGGGTAGTTGAAACATCTTCCACCAGAAAGAAGTTTCAAGTCGGTTTAACCACAACCAATTATTCGTGTTCAGATAATGCCTAATTGAGACAGTCTCCAAGCCCAGATACTCATAGCTGTTGGTATCTTCAATGTTGCTTAGAGTGGTACTCATCTTAACTTTATCTTATGGCGGGTTACCAACATCACTTTGGTTTTATCTAAGTCGATAATCAGGTCATTCTCCGCACTACAGTCCTGCGATGGTATATATTAATTTGTTATCCCTATTTGTGAATGAAATGACATACATTAAATTGTATGCTTTTGTGATCTTACTCTTTTTTACTTCATTTTTGTATTTGCCATAATACATTGTTACTGTTGTGGAATTGTTACACCACAATTTGTTGTCTATTTGTGTGGGTCCCCTGCCTTATGTACTTAGGATGGCATTTTGCTGACAGTGATAGGTGTACTCTGAAGTGTTATATAGTAATCATACACACTAGTTAGGTCCACGAGATTTAGGGCCTCATTACACGGATGGCGGAGAAGCATGGCGCTATTAGCGCCATGGTTCATGCCGGTAAAATACCGGCACCGCCTTGGCGAAAACAGGAATTACCGCCCCATTCCAAGGTTGACGGGGCGGTAATTCCCCCTTCCACCATTGCCCTTCCCCATTCCCATTTTTGCCCCATAGGGCATAATGGAAATGGGGAAGGCGCTAATTCCAGTACCGCAAACACCTCTACATAATGCAAATCATGACATGTTGTGCTCATTTTGCAATTTAGACATTCTTTCAACAATAAAAATAGATATGTATTTTGCCAATATGTTAAAGTAATTCTTCTAAGATACAGAGCAAATTAAAACAAAAAATAAATGCAACATCACCAGCTTCACATATGCACAAGTCTCTCTTGGTGGAAATACATTCACCACAGTAGGTAA
Organism: Ambystoma mexicanum; assembly: GCF_040938575.1. Classification (NCBI taxonomy): domain Eukaryota; kingdom Metazoa; phylum Chordata; class Amphibia; order Caudata; family Ambystomatidae; genus Ambystoma; species Ambystoma mexicanum. Next base: position 72,061,614 of record NC_090926.1, on the reverse strand, counting down.
AATATGACACCCAGGTGCCACCACCACTTTAGGCAACTCTGCTGCATATGTCAAACAAACAAGTGGTTGCTGTGAATATAACAATTATGTTACACAAAAACAAAGAGTACCTTGAAACTTACAGAATACCTACTTAATATTCCTTAAACCAATTATCAAATTACATATCAAATGTATATTATCTATAATTGTACAGTTGAAATACGCCAATGGGTATCTAACTTCTTTAAAACATAGAGGACTTGACAAAACAAACAATGCAACAAAATGATACATTAAGTGAAAATATAAATGTATACTTAAAAAGTATTTTTCTTAAGCAAATTACAGTTATAATCACCATCAGGTATCTAACTACTTTAAATGTACTAAAAATATATAAAGCTACTATTATCGAAAATAAAATGAGTTTTGACTGAAAGTAACAAATATTTTTTTCAAATCACTTCAGATTTTAACCACATAACCCAATAAATAAATATGTTAATACAACAGCAGTGTGCTACAAACAGATGTTGTACAACACATGGTACATACAAAGACCTGTGGTCAACAAAAGTTCATATGTTTTCCATTTCATGTTTTACTTCTTATTATGTGTTCTTTTCTTTTCAGATGTACAGAACATTTCATTACGCTTTCACAATTATCATTCCAAAAGAACACTGAGACCACAATAGCAATCACAATATTATCCTAAATGTTGAACCTTCCAACCAACAACTTCACACTTGCACTATACCCATACCACCAAACCGACCCAGTAGTAATGTCCCCAAAGCTAGCTGCCCGTCAAATACACCCCAAATCCAATATTCACTGGCCCTCATTATAAGATAAAAAAAACATAAGTAGACACTTGCTGTTTCAATAAGGACAGCCCCACCAAAACACGCAAAATATTAATTTGACCTTGAATGCAGCCTGCTCTACAGTTCACAATGCTCGCAAGATTGGACTGTTCCCTACACTCCATTGCTTGCATCCATGCCCAATGACCTATGCCCCATGCCCAATGTCCACAGTCCTTGGGACATGACCTTCATCCATGTTGCAGCCCTCACCAAGCATATTGGATTAAAGATTGCTTCTTGCAGCAGGCCAGGCTCAATGCAACTTTAACCCCATCAACGGTCCCTAAGCCTTAATCAATGTGGTAGACCACACAAAACATCTCGGAGTACACATTGTGCTTGCAGCAGGCCAGACCCATGGACAACTATGGCCACAGAAAAGGTTCATCACAGTCCATGGCTTGTAGCCATGGCCATTTTCCACAATTTCTGGGGAATAGCCTTCAGTCATGTTGCAGACTACAATAAGCATCTCAGATTAGATATTGACCCTTGCACTAGGCCATCTTTAATCCTATCAACAATACCTCATGACCCTAGCCAGTGGGCAACTTTGCACCCCCTTTCCAAATGCCAAACAATCTGGCAACTGGCCATGTCCACATTGACCATTCACCACATTCCACAGCCTGCAGTCATGACCAATGTTTCCAATCCCTGGGGCATGGCTTTCTACCATGCTGCATACCCTACTGACTATCTCACAATAGACATTGGTCCTTGCACCAGGCCAGTGCCGGTGCCAACTTTAACTCCATAGACAGTCCCTCATTGCCATATCCAGTGATTATATGCTTCGGAATGGCATTTGGCCATCCCCTTTACATGCCCTAAAGAATGATGTGTCCAATGACCAGGGCCACAGGCCACCTTTCCGCCCCTTAACAAAGCTGAGCCCTACTCTAATTATTCCCTATCTCTAATTGAAACAAAACCCACTCCAACATAAATAACATTAATTGTAAATTAAATAAATCATCACCAGTGTTGCAGCAGGCTACCTGTGTTATTAGTATGGTGATTTGCACGAACAACAAAATAGTCTCTGGATGAATTCCGGTATCCATGATCAGAAATCTGAAATTGCAAACACTGTACAAGAAATAAAACTATTATTATACTAAAGAAAACGCATACTCTGTGTCTCACTACACTCCCCTGATCACCACAGGGATTCTTTCATGAGAAACACAAGTGGAAATGGGCATGTTTACACATTATTCTACTGCGCTGTCCACAGACAAGAACTATGGATCTCAAACTCAACATGGCACCCTGTTCGGACATCACGCTGCTTCCAGTTTGGTCCAGAATCATCCTCAGACATCGATTCAGGAAGTGAGTCTGCAAACTGGACAGAGAAATAGCTAATTACTTTGTACCTATTCCTTCAATATTTCTAAAAAGTCCCCTGGACAAAGTAGCAACAAATTTGCAAAATCATGCTTACGGAACCAGGCCACCACACCTTGCACAAGTTTGGTGCAAATGTGTTGAACAGTTGGGGATGTAGCCACAAGCAAACATAGTTTCCCATTCAAGTCTAACTGGATTTCTATATTGTTTTGGCGAAGATTAGTGCAGATTCATCAAACGGTGCCAATGTTAAATGCCACCAAAGACTGCTCTTCTTCAAACACTGTTAAGGTGAAGATTTCATGCATCAAAACCCTTGAAACTCAGCAGTCGTTGGAAACAAGCACATCTTAAATGATGACATCACAAATTAAATCATACATGAAAGTTCATCAGTGACAACTGTTTTTCCGTTTCATGACATTTATTTAATATTTGCGAGGAACATGTCCTTGTGCACATATGTGTTTCAAATGTAGTGAATATTGTACAACTTTAAGGAGATACCTTACAACAAAGCATAATTTAGTATGTAAACATTCTTTAAATACTTTGTAAAGATAATCTGCTCTATTGATGCAAAAATGTAAGCCTATAACTAATTATATAATACAGTGATACATATTTAATAAAAGCATGGACATACACATAATAAGAACGTTCATGTTCAGTGTTCTTTTCTATACCTTCAAAGTAATTTGTACATATTTATCTTTTTTTCTAGTTTAATGTAAAATATCTAAATGATATATGAGTAATAAGGGAATTTTATTTAAAGGTGCCTCTATTTTTAATGACAACATTAGACATTTGTAAGTTTAGGTCAGCACTATGGCCAACTGTGTTTGGGATGCCACCATGATGCATAAAGTGCTAGAGTGGAGGGAGAGTAAGTGAGGGACAGAAGCCGGTTGAGGCGATGGAGAAATGTTAGCTTAAGGCAGAAGAGAGGTAGGTAGGAGGGTAACTCGGAGGGGAGGTGGTAGGCTTTTAGTTTGGTTTTGAAAACATATATGTGTACAGTTTCTTGGATGTCCGGAGGACGAGAATTCCATGCAAGTGGCGCAAGAAGAGAGAAAGAGTGGACGCGAGAGGAAGGCCAAGAAGGGCAACCTGCTACAAGGGTAGTCGAAGAGGTAGACTTAAGAATACGAGAAGGCTTGTAGAGTTGGATAGAGAAGAATAGATATGGTGGTACCATAGTGTGGATAGATTTATGAACCAGGAGAAGCCATTTTAATCTGGCCCTTTTATGCATCGTCAGCAATCCAGACTAGTGGCGGCAGAAAGAAGTAGGTTGAACTGAGAGAATTCAAAGCGTTCTGGTGGCAAAGTTCATGATCTTGTCGAGAGGACAGAAAGCATAGTTGGGGAGACCAAAGAGGATATTAGATGCTTGGCTGGGTTGAAAGGAAGGAGGTGCCTGATATTCCTAACATTTAGGGTGTTTAGCAGTTTTGGAGATAAAAGTAGAGAAGGTGTGAGAAGGGTCATAGATGATGTCAAAGTTTCTAGCTGAAGAAGAGTAGGGGGAGTGTCAAGTGGAAACTGGACAGGCAGAGTGAGAGATGAGACAGAGGGTTTGGCAGGGGAGAAGAGCACCTGCATTTTGGTAGAGTTTAACATCAGAGAGTGCAAAGCCATCCAATATCAAATCACAGAGAGACAGTTGGAAGTTTTGATAGAGAGATCAGAGAAGAGTTCAGGAAAAGAGAAGAAGAACATGTGGGTGTAGTCAGCAAAGGGTGTGAGAACCCAAAGGACGAGATTAGTGCCCCGAAAGCAGAGGTGTAGCATGTAAAGAGGAGAGGATCCAAGACAGAGCCTTGTGAAACATCAATAGTTTAGTGAGTTGAGAGGTGTTGTTGCTCCAGGAGACAGAGAATTGGTGAGGTTCCAGTTAGGATTCGATCCAGGCATGTGCTCGATCGTGAATCCCAAGAGGAAAGAGAGTATCAAGGAGATCGTAATGATCAATATTGTCAAAGGCAGTGTAAAGGTCAAGGAGAATTAGGACAATGGAGGTTGGAGTGCTTAGCAGAGGTGATGAAATTGGACACATGCATAAGAGAGGTTTCTGTGGAGTGACATGAGTGGAATGCTGGCTGTAGAGGGTCTCGAAGGTTGTGGATGTCATTGAAATTGGTAATACGGTTGGGTTTAACATCAGAGAATGCAAAGACATCCAATATTTAATGACAGTGAGACAGTTGGAAATTTTGATAATGAGATCAGCGGACAGTTCAGGAAAAGAGAAGAAGACCTTGTGGGTGTCATCAGCGAAGGGTATGAGAACCCAAAGGAGGAGATTAGTGCCCCAAGAGCAGAGGTGTAGCATGTAAAGAGGAGAGAGTCCAAGACAGAGCCTTGTGAAACATCAATAGTTAAATTAGTGAGTTGAGAGGTGTTGTTGCTCCAGGAGACAGAGAATTGGTAAGGTGCCAGGCAGGATTCAATCCAGGCATAGGCTTAATTGTGAATCCCAAGAGAAAAGAGAGTATCAAGGAGATCGGAATAATCAAGGTTGTCAAAGGCAGTGAACAGGTCAAGGAGAATTAGGACAGAGGAGTGCTTAGCAGATGCGATGAAATTGGAAACATGCATGAGAGAAGTTTCTGTATAGTGACAGGAGTAGAATCCTGCTTGTAGAAGGTCTCGAAAGTTGTGGATGTCGTTGAAATTGGTAATACGGTTGAACACAACCCTTTTGAGCACTTTAAAGTAGTTCAGAAGGAGAGACACAGGCGAATGTTAGTTCTGTTCAGTCCCTTGCATTTTTAGGAGAGTGATGACCATGGCCGTTTTGAAATTAGAAGGAAAGCAAGTGGAGTTGGAGGACAAGTTGAAGAGTTAATCCAGGTGAGAGCCCACGTTTATCCACATAACTTTGCAGAATGTGGTACATTCCATTCCACAGTTTATTAATAGTATCTACAAATGAAACACTTTTCATACTGTTATATTTTCTGTTTCAAAAATGGTATTACAATTGAGTTTAGTACTGAAAATCATATAATATATCCCTGCTGACATATTTTAATATGTTTAACTTATTACATCATTTAAAATGTTCACTGTGCAATGTTCCTAATTATGATGTTATAAATTATGTACAGAAAAGAGCACATAAAAATAATCTAAGTGATGTCATCAGTTACATCATTTTTGATGCAATTAGTGCTGTCATCAATGAGTTCATAAGCGATATCATCTATGATGTCATCATTGTGGTCATACACTGCACAACAGATGGTGAATAGTTAAGGTGGGCATGCTTGAAAAGACTGACAATTATAGGTGAATATTCACCTTAACGTCTCTTCAACCAACCGAGGTCTTTCACTGAATTACAAAGATTTTGTTGCTATGTATGTTTCACCTGTGTTTGAACCAAAGGTTTTTTCAATGCATTACTAAGGTTCTTTTTCGTCCTATAGTTCAAAAATATTAATAATTACACTTGTATACAAATATTTACAGACAGTTTCTTAAAAAACATTACTTTTTTAAACAGAGATTTCAGAGAAGAATATAAAAAATAATCAACTGTAAAGTGTGCTGTGACTTGCCATGGATGTTGCTTTGTCTTCAAGCGTGTTTCTTTTTTCCACAACAAACCAGTTCAGAAGAAAATAATATATTAATATTAAAAGAAAGAAATATAAGGTGTTTCTTTGCCTATCATACCAGTACAGTTTGAATAATGTATTACTCAACTTGCTAAGGTTGTAAATATTAGTTGTGGCTGAAGACAAAACAAATACCAATTAGACTGATAAAAAACCTCTACTTATATTTACAATAATTCTCATTAACATAACACCATCAAAATGCAGTCTGTTCAATGTTATCAATAGAGTTATAACTAACATGTTCATGTGTAAATTATTTACAGCATTACATGTCTCAGAAAAATATATTTTATAATGCAGTATAAATGAAATGCAAAATGTTTTATTGCTAAATAATCTTAGACAACTATCTTCAATATGTCATCAGTTTTACTTAATATAACAGGCCATGCAGATGTTGTATCATTATTTCTGGAAAACATCTTGTTAAAGCCATATTGCATTACTACATAAAAGAATAGCCTGACAAAGTAAAGATTACATTGTGTAGAAAAAATACACAGGTACACACGTAATAGGAATGGAAGTTATATTGTTTTAGGAATATGTCCTTCAAAAACAAAACAATTTCGGCTTCTACTAGAAATACATTTAATTTCATCAACATTCAGATATAATTTGCTTATTATATTAAGATTTAATTCCCAATATAACTCGAACATCCTGCTGCGGGTGATCAAGTTTCGACACCAATAGTACACTGTTCACATGCTTTATTCAGTTAAGTGTTATTTGTGATTAATTTGTAATTTATATTGACACCACTGTTTCCCACCCCGGGGTTTTAGTTGAAACTATGAACAAAGGAAAGTGCTACACCCCTTGACTTAGAGCTCAAGACAATAATTGATGGAAGATGATCACTGGAATTTAGATTATCTCGCCTAGAAGACTGGAAATTAGTTGTATTTCTGTTAGTGCGTCTTTTTTTCTACCCATTATTTCTTCCAGTGTGATTCCATGGGTGACGGTAATGTGATATGGTTTTCTTGTTTGATGTGGAATTTGTTACATCAAATTGGATTGTGATTCAAGAGGGTGATCTTCTTCGGAACCGACTGAACAGGAAAGGAAGCTGCTGTTAAGAGATTTTATTTATATTATTTGATTTCGCTCCCTGTCCTTGACACATCTCTATATCTCTTTGCACAATCCTGTCTTGTTTTGTGATACATGAGTTGATGTACTGCATTCATTGTTTTCATTTGTACGTGACAAAGCCAGCATTATGCGGCCACATTGAATTGTTAAAAATTACATAAATTGATAATTTATTTTATTTAATTTGACACTAATGTTCCATTTTCTGTTGTAATGATAGTAAAACGTACCATGCCTGACCCCTGGGCCCCCCAGCACCTTGCATACACACATAATCACTTTTAATGTGTGCATGTTTTAGGCGCTGTGGGGCCATGGGGACAGGGATGGCATTGTTTGAGTGTACATCTATGATAGATGTCAAGTAAAAAATACCAATTTGGCCCCCCTACACTGTTCATACACACATAATCACTTTTGTTGTGTGCCTGTTTCAGGCGCTGTGGGGTTGCATGCACACATTCAGCAAATTATAAAATGAATTGCTTTGGTATGAGGGAAATTAAATTGTGCAAAGATTTTTCATCCAGATGCCATACTCCTTCATTGCGGATGTATTGATTAGTGGAAAGATCAAAGAATGTGTATGTTTTTTGGTTATGAAACAAGATTTGGCCAAACTCATGGAACTCTTCCATCACAGCACTTTCGCTTTTTCCAAAATAACTCAGCAGCAAAAATGGAAGTGGACCACTAAGTTTAATTCTAATACTGAGAAGTCATGCAGAAATGTTAACAAGGTCGTTTCTGCTTTCATCACTAAGCCAATAACAACATCCGGTTTTAAATGTATAGCCTTTGTAGACTGATGGAGTTCATTTAACTGATGATGGAAGTACACTCTTCATTGACAACATTCGGTCAATGTTGGAATTCTATTAGGAAATAAACACAAAATGTACCCCAAAAAGTTATTGTAAGGACTACTTATATTACATATCAAGATACCAATTTGAAAATTCACATTTTTCAAACCTAGCTCATTCCCGTGGAAATTCTGCAAGCATGTAAACCCTGTAAAAACACCTTTGCTAAACTTTGTATTTGATTTAATATATTGAAAAGATGGCTTTTAAAAGAGCCTTTCTGGTATGTTCACAATTCCAATATTGCTCGAAATGTTGGGTTCTTTCTTCAAATGCCAAACTAGTTTCCTTTTACCAAAAAAGTTAAAACAAGTACTACCAGTCAAACATATCTGTGCACAAGCAGTAGACGTAGCTATGTTCTCACATAGTCAATCTACAGTAAAATCAATAAAACAAAGTAACCTAGATAGCCGATGCATTTCAGACACTACCAATTCCCTTATTTACAAAGGATGTTCCATCACACTTCAGAAAAGTAACCCACACCATCCAAAGAAACAATAGAAGAACCAGAATGTGTATCAAAATGCATTACCATTTAATAAAGTACATCCATTTCCTTCTCAACCAATAAGATATGTGTTGTGTCCTCCAATCAGACGTGATATTAGAAAAAATACTACCAACCAAATAATTCATATATACAAAAACAATGTATTCTTTGTTTCGTAATTAAGTTTCCTATGAGGCATTTGACACACAATTGGTTAAAAACATTAAATCATCCTATTCCCGTCATTACAGCGGGAACATTGTAAGATGGCGACAGGGACCAAACTTGGTCCACAACAGATAGAGGTTTAATTAGCAAAGCTTTTTAAATATGATAGCAATGACAGGCGCCCCACTGCTCCAGCTTCAACCTCCTCATCAGCCCCTCTCCCACCGTCAACTCTAGAACCTCGCCCCAACCTTCCATAGCCTGCATTACACATTCTCTCATCTGTCATCACCCACGCCAACCATCACAACACATTGGTTGCCGCGCAACGGTTATCATGGCAAGAGTTGTGCTTAAGCGAGATTCCTAAAATAAGGTTGTAAAGCAGATCCCAAATGCCCACTGAGGCACAAACTAATATTCCTGGGATATTTACAGTGAGCAGAAAATATTATTCCATAGTTTAAGTTATTTTTTCCAGTGTTCATCCTATTTCCACAAGAACAGAGGCATGCCAGAAATGCACAACATTCCATTGGCCAGCACCTCTGCCGTTAATACTGTGGGATTTTAATTTATGCAAGATTCCTATGGCAACATGTAATTTTACAACAAAAATACAAAACACAATCTAAATTACAAATCTTTCCTTCCCAAACTGCCATTCTTGGCCTGTTTATGCTATATGAAAAGCAATTTTCTGTATTGTAAGCGATTTTTTTCAGCATTCATTCCGTTTGTGCAGGAATGGGGGAACATCAAAAATACACAACATTCCATTAGCTACCTGCTGAGCTATCTACTCAGCCGTTATTGCAGTGGGATTTGCATTTATGCCAGATTCCTGCAGCAATATGTAGTTTTAAAAACAAAAAAAAACATTCTAAATTACAAATCTTTCCCAGTTACTCCCGATCTAACATTCCTGGTCTATATAAAAAGCAATTTTCCATATTTTAAGCTAATTTTTTTCCAGGGTTCATTCAGTTTGGAAATGGATGCCCACCAAAAATACACCACATCCCATTGGCTACCTCCTCAGCCATTATTGCTGTGGGATTTCCATTTACGTGAGATTCCAAAGCACCACACAGTTTTAAAATAATGTTGTAAAACACATCCCAAATTTACAATGTATGTCCAGTGACATGCAAACTAACATTTTAGTCGTTTTTAAACTGTGTAAAAAAAAAAAAGTCTGCTTTTAACATTTGTTTTCCTGTGTTCATTCCGTTTCTGAAGTTGACACCATGCCAGTTATCGTCACAGGATTTGCAGTTACATGAGCTTCCTGTGGCAACATTGCAGTTTTATAACAAACTGGTAAAGTACATCCAAAAATACAATCTATGCCAAGTGACATGCAAACTAGCATTCCAGGCGTATTTATGCCGCGCAAAATAAATGTGTCTGTATTTTAAATTCTTTTTTTCCCATGTTAGTTCTGTTTCTGCTGGAACGAAGCCCCATTGGTTGACGCATGACCACTTCGCTTGTGCCGATAACTTGCGCTTCAGGGCCTTTTCACCCCCCGCCCCCCTTTACATCCCTTGGAGCGGGGGATTAAAGCCATAATATGTACAGCATTTTGGCTTAAGTGATATATACATTTAAATACATACAGACAATGCATGATGGCTTCGATGGTAGCAGGGCTCATAAGGATCATTCTAGAAAACAGTAAGACCTGAACACCTGTTGAAGCCCATCTACATCTACTCCCCAAGGACTGAAATACCATTATCAAATGCAAACATCCTAAATTACAATTTGGAAGCTCTTCCTGGGCACAGAGGCATCAGTAGACTAAATACAGTTGGAGACAGTGCCTGGAACCTTTGCTGAGCATTCTTATGGTGCAATAATGGATAACGATGACCTTGGGGGTCATTACAAGTTTCCTGGATCCCGGTATCCTGCTGGTTGTACCGGCAGGATACTGGGAAATTGCCCTACCATTACTGGTACCTGATATCCCGGTATTTCCGGGATATTCCAGGTGCCAGCAACAGCAGGAAATCCTCATTCCATGGAGTATGTAGGACTCCATGGAGGGGATTTCTGGAATTAACAAATCCAGCATTTATTTTCTGGTAGGGGCCTGATTTACATCCAGCTCTTGATTGGAGGTAAATCAGGCTCTTACCGGCAAACTTGTGTTTCGCTGGTACGGTAAAAGTGCTGGTGCCGGAATAACCAGCATTTTTACAGGCACTTTACTAGACCAGCACAACTGTAATGACCCCTCGGCCCCCTATTGGGTGGAAAGGAACATTTCATGTAGCTGTGTAGTGCACACAGCTTTTATAACAAATGCTACAGCTCACATCATTGCCCTTTGTGCTATCGCCCAAAATATCCCAGCATCACAACAGTGAAAGTGAGGAATAGGTCACACTTTCCAGCACACCAATACCTTTGCGCACAATATTACGTTTGCAAGTTGACCATTTAGACTATGGGGTTTGCTAAATTGAGCTTGTGGTTTTTAAAACGTTTGTTAACTTGGAGTTGGACTATACAATACATGAGAACATTAGGAGACATATAGATATAGATGTGCTCTTATTGTTTGAGCTGTTGTTTGACAGTAAAAGTAACTCATTGTAATTAAAATCCGTAGCATTTGCAAATTCATCTAAAGGTTACTTTTACAAAAATGACTGTTATGCATTGTGTGGCATACTTTGCAGTGTTCTTCTAGCAGTACTGAGCAGTGAAGCTGGATACTACAAGATGCATGATAAACAGAACCAAGATGACATTTGCCTGCTTAGTGCTGGGCAGCTTCTGTAAAAATGGCTGAACTGATATCTAGACGGGATACTTCAGACCTATCGTCTTCACTCACTCTCTTGTTTAGCATTTATGGATATGTGTTCCCGCTTTGAGGGGGAGCACAGTACTGAGAACCCTGCTGCAGCATCAGGACTCACGATACTGTGCTCCCGCTCCTCACAGGAGCACTGCGCTGACAGCCGTGTTGCTGCTCCGGCTGCAGGGCTCTCTGAGCACAGCTCCCTCTGGTCACGGGAGCGCTGCCCAAGAGCCCTGCAGCCAGCGCAGCGACACTGGGGGAATGATGTGGCTTACTCCTGATTGGTCGATTTCCAGGCAATGCTGGATTTCTGAGCCATATCAACTCGTATAGCCCGGAAATTGGCCAAATGGGGAAGTGCAAGTCACTCACCCAGTATATTCTGTTTGTTATACCCAATGCTCCTCACTAAGAGGTTCCAAGTTTCTGGCCTCCATTTGGAGATCATCGTTTAAGTGAACCGAGCTCCAAAATGATATTGCAGTCCTAGGGTAACTTTGTTTAGCAGAACCACATCCAGCTTAATAATGCCAATGTCTTGTTGAGGCTCATGCTGGTCCTTGATCATATTTCTGCTAAAAATATTCAAGCAGATAAAACGCACTTCAGAGTATTTTTTTATTTACCGTAACATTTCCTGGACCCTCACTGAAAACAATTAGAATTCTGGTCCCTTTGGAAAGTAGTGTGTTTTTCTTTCCTTTTCTTTAGTGTTAGTTGCATTACATTCATCAATGCAACATATCTACTTTTATCAGCCTTTGTCTGGACTTTTTGTTGTCATAGTCTTTTTTCTGTTTCTTGCATAACAAAGTGCCCCTAGTGATGGATGTCTTTACTTTGCCAGAATTCACTTCACCAGCACTTACTTTGTGACATTTACTTTGCCAGACATGTACTCTCGGCATTTACTCTGACGTTTACTCTGTCTGCATTCACTTCGTCAGACATTTACTTTGTCATTGCAGGGGGAGACCCCCTACACCCCACCTTCGTTCCTACCCATATTTTTCCCACCCTGCTAACCCTTAACCCCAAACCTAACTTTACGCTATGCCCAACCACATCCATTACCATCTTCACAATGTGAAGGTGCAGATAAAGTAAAGGAATGACAAAGTGGTCCTTACAAGTTTGCTGTCTGGAAACAACAGCACCAGTAAGCTTGCCGGTACCGTTGTTTCCGGCCTGGCAAACTACGAGTTCTGTGAGCGGGTGCCTTTCAGCCTGCCAGATCTGACCTGGAGGGCGGAAAGGCACCCGCTCGCAGACCTTGATGGATGCACCGGCACCCTTAATGAATGGTGCCGGTGCATCTGTCCTCCCCATTCCCATTGAGTCCAATGGGGGGGGACACAATGGGAATGGGGAGTGATATTTTCCGGCGTCCGGCAATGAGGAATTACCAGGACCGCTGGGGCTGTTATGCCCCGGTAAGTCCCCATTGCCGGGTGCCGGAACAAAATGACTCCAGCGGCAGCCGTGCCGGTATTTACCGCCACAGCTACCACCAAACTCATATTGAGGCCCAATGTCTGGTAATGTGACTGTATGACAATGTAAGTGTATGCAGAGAAGAAAAGGGGGGTAACCATTAGGCCTTGGCCTAGCTATCTGTCAGCAAGGTGTACAACAATGAGACTGCCCACCAAAATGTTTAACTTTTTGGAGCTCTGAAGTACATAGTTAGCCCCTCCCCCTTTTCTCAACACTTTCAACTACCCATTTGCCGTTCCACAGTTTTCATTTGCTATATTAGGTTGGCAGTTTCCAATATGGCGAATCCAGCAAGGGCTGTTTCTAAGCTCAGGTCTGGCTGAAATAGCGTGGCCATTTTCACATCTGGAGATACAGCTGTGGTGTTTATTGCATTGCACCACCACATCATTCCCATTTTTCTGGGTGGTGGGGGAAGATGCGAGTGGGAACTATGAGCCAAAGACTTCTACCTGACCTCTCACTGATGAGGGGAGTGCCGGGGCAATGCCAGTGGACCAGCCTATGCAGTGAATGCCCACCCCTTACCCCCCACACCAATGCAGTAGCAGATTGGAAAAGCACTTCACCTTTTTCTTCGGTAAGGCTGTCGTCTCTGGAAACCAGCAGACATGGTAAACACTTCAGTGGCTAGTAGGTTGAAGCTACTTAATGGGTAAGGTAAAGGTACTCTCAGATCGCCCCCAATAAAACAACTATTTCAGAGTCTACATCTAGTCATGTGGTATATACCGCAATGTGCCTCTTCCTAGATCCTCTCTCAAATGTGTGGAGTTGTGGTGCCCTGGAATTCAAAATTTAATTTCCTCCTCCTTCTCTACTGCATCGAAAGGTGCCAGGGGAGTAAACAGCCGCAAAGAGAGAGCAGAGGTAGATGCGCCCCTCGAGCAGACTTCCCTTAGGGCTTGTCTGAGCAATAAAGCCTGGTGTCGGGCATTATAAAAATGTGTTGACTCTTCTTAATGTCGCACCCCCTGAACCTGTCAGGGGAAGAATTCGAGAAGAGCCCGTTTCTGCTTATTTAGGGCATCATATCATGTGATATGATGAAAGATAGCAGTGTGATGGGATAGCCAATGGCTTAGGAGCATCTGTTTGAAGTTCAGTCGCAGTATACATCTCCGTTATTAATGCCATTCATCATCCCTGTGCGGTCCACATTGAACACTTAATTCCCTGCTGTAAAACAGAAAATACCCGGCCTGCTGCTAGAAACGTCTGAAATGCACCTTTGTGTATATGTGGAGATAAAGCAACCAAATATAAATGAGAACGTTGTCAGCCCAAGTGTATGAATTAAACATCGCAGGGAGTGAGTCTGTCTCAGAACCTTGCCGGTAGAGACATTTGCAATGTGGCTCCCTTTTACAGAGGTGCCACTGTCTCCTGAAAGCTCCCATTCAGGGAACTCTTTCCCACCGGAGGGGAACAGCCCGGCTCTGTACCACCGCATGAGTCAAGCTGTTGTCAGTTTATGAGCCTGTGGAATTTGCACTCTGATGCTGCAATGCCAAACTTGTGCTGCGCCACATGGGTGTGCTGCGTCATGGCTCTCTGGCAGAGGCCTCAGACCTCGGCCCACCACAGCTGTATGTTTCTGTAGCATACGTTAGGCTAAAATAGACAAGCCTTTTCAAAGCCCTAGCTTTTTTGGCTGTACACGTTTGTGGAAAATGCAGCAAACCGTATTCAAAATGAGAAGCCACGTTTTTCCTTTTAGAAACTTTCGATGAAAAAGACGGGAAGGGTCAATTATAGGCGTGTGAGAATCCGAGATTATCTAGGGTGAAGACACAACATTTTCATGAATACTGCAATTGTTTACGGAAAAGAGTTTAGCTCTCTTTGAGAAGACAGCAATTAACCAGCAGCTAAACTGACAAGTAGCCGACGTGTCCTTATTGAATCCTTGAAAGCTTTTTCCAGCGATCTTCATCTAGTCGTGCGATCAACCCCTTTAAATTGGGACTTCACTTGAGCTTTTATGAATTGTCATATTTGTGGTCTCTCTTTTTAGTGTTTAAGCTGCCATTTTCATAACATATTACTTAATATGCAAAAGGTTGCAAGAATGCAACGTGCATTTCGTACCATAACACAATCTGATTCCTATTTGAAGTGTTTGGAAGTTGTAATAATTTGATTCCAAACCAGGGATCACTTTATAAAGACGACAACAGCAGCAGTCGTCCTTTTTATGGTGTGATGTTAGTTATTCTGTATAAAATAGTGTGTTCATTCTGCTAATAAGGTATAGATGTACACAAAGGAACATATGTAGGGCACATTAAATCAGAGAATCAGATAGAGATCGCATTTTGAATCAGGCATATTATATTAAATGGTTGTGGCATATGTGTTGCAAGGCCGTTGAGGGCTTGCCATCATGGAAGGGGCTAAGCAGTGTTAGGGCTTGAGACCCCACCACACAAAAACCTTTGATTCATCCATGGAGAAGGAAGTTGTCACATCACGAGAGGCTCTGCAGGGGTAAGGTTGCTAGAGTGTAGGGGTTGGGGATGAAACAGGTGATGTGGGGTTGTCTAGATGCCGTAAAAAGCCCCCCTTTAAGTGGAAACACCTGTTCCATGATATGGAGGCATGGAGTGTTGTACGTCTGCCCACCAACTCCATGTCTGGGACAGCCGTAGGACTGCCCCTCAAATAATGTCTCTGCACCTTCAGTAGACCCTATAGCCAGGAGACAAGACCAATGCTGGCTAAAAGAGCCACGAGGACTGTTCTGATGTCACCTGCAGACTCATGGAGTATTGATCATCCTACAGAATCTGTTATTTTAGTATGTGATGGATGAGTCTGAAAGGGACTACCAAATTTTTGAAGTTGAAGACACAGAGGATGATGACCGGGACCCTGTCTCGGTCCCTTGGGTCTCCAGCATTCCAGTGGTGGTACCATGACTGACCTTTCATCTTTGATGAATACTAGATCAATAAAGGGGATCCTCTTCAAGTTGTGGGGGAATATGAAAACGGGGACCTTAGAACTAAATTTGGGAAGGGGTCTGGCAATAAAATGAAATCAGAATGCACCCCGCCCTACCTCTCAGGAAGTGAGGCTAGTTCACAAATTATTGGTAGTTACATGCTTTTGCTGTTTTCTAGATATGAACATAGGAAGAGGCAACAACTATTATATGTGCCAATGCTTCCGCTCCATAACTAGGAGCAAATACACACTACGTTCAGCTCAAAGGGATTTCATTTTAATGTTCCTTTTTCAAACACATTACACAAATAAATCCAATGTTTTCATGGGTCCATACACGCATAACATGTTTTGGGCAATTACCCCTTTATCAAGTGCAAGGATTCCACTGAATCTGTTACATGAAACATGACGAGCTGTTGCCAACAGGAATTATTGAGTATCACATGAGCACACGCTAACCTGGTGTTTATATGGACATATGTTGTCATTGTGTGGCCATATATGAAGCACAGCCATCCATTAGGAGGCTTTTTGGTCTCATGTCTCTGGGAGGGCAGGTTTCTGTAGATCCTGTATGTCTGGTCAAACCTCAAGACCTTCAGGCCCCTCCCACAAGCACCACAGGGGCAGACTAGATCTTCAGTACACCTGCCCCACTGTGTTTCTTCAGAGAGGCAAGCCTTTCAGAGGCAAAGGATTCAGATGCCAATGTGCGTGAGACGAGTTACCTCAGGGTAAATCTTCGGTTCTATGTCATTTCATCGACGCCTGTTTTTACAAGGGGTGTTTTTTCACGTCATTTTTGTGGAAATAAATCCTCGAAATTTTGTTTTAATTGTTTTTAGTCCCCCCCCAAACACCCCATCCTCTACCTATGTTTTGTTATTCCCTACCCCTCACCCCCACCGTTTATATGCCCTTTCCCACACACTAAAACATTTCAAAATGTTTTTCAGGCGACAAAAATACCCATCATAAAAACGGGTGTTGATTAAAGGACGTTGTACCAAATCTTCAGGGTCTGCAACAAGAAATTCATAGAGTCGTATTTTACATTTTTACAACAACTGCCATTCTGTTTTGGAGGATCCTTGGGTGTTGCAAATGGTGCAAGGTTTCAAGACAGAGCTTATCAGCTCTTCTTGGGTTCCCATGCTGAGGGGAGACTTTTTGGTGTCACAGAAAAGCCATTGAATGACATCAAAGGATGTGAGCGTACATTAGTACAATGGAAGGATAGACCTATGCAATTTTCTCCATGGGGAGTAATAAGCAATTTATTTCTTGTTTGCAAGAAGGACAAAGGGATTCAATCACTTGTACACCTGAGGAACCTCAATGGCTTTATCGTCTATCAACATTGCAAGACGGAGACACTTACACAGCTATGGGATGTTGTACACCTGTGGGATTCGGAGACACTTACACAGCTATGGGATGTTGTACACCTGTGGGATTCGATGGTCTAACTAGATATGAACAATTCTCACTTGACCGTTCTGATTGCTTTGAAACATAGGACATTCCTCCAGTTCTCTTGAGAGGGAAGACAATACTGCTTCAAGTTTTCAAGGTGGCTCGCAAATGTTTTATGATTGGTGGCAGCTTTTCTCCAGACAAGAGATGTTTGCTTAATGATATTTTTGGAACCATTTTTAAGTATGGCCAGGAGATTGCGGGATCTCACAGACATATTCTCTTGACTCTCTTGCCCGCATCTTTTGTACAATCTAGGTTTCACAGTGAACTGTGAAAAGTCAGAGTTGGTCACTTCTCAGATTATATAGTTCTTGGTGTTTCTGGTGCATTTCAGGAGTCCACCTTTTGCCTTCCTAAAACCAAGGTCCAACCGATAATCAGAGAACTGAGGAGCATTAACTCTTGTCTGGTCATCGCAGTATAGTTCCTGGATAACATGCATGTTACCCACTACAATTCTAGAAGTGTTTACTGCTTCTCTTCATTATAAGGCTATTACACTTTAAGAAAAGGGTTGACTGGCAAGGTCAGCGATTGCTTGGGGCTGTCCAATCTAGATGCCTTTAACATCAGGACTGAGATATACTCTTAGAGTCAGATAAAAGCCAGAAAAGGTGGGGCATAAGATGTCCTC
Organism: Ambystoma mexicanum; assembly: GCF_040938575.1. NCBI lineage: Eukaryota > Metazoa > Chordata > Amphibia > Caudata > Ambystomatidae > Ambystoma > Ambystoma mexicanum. Next base: position 72,043,761 of record NC_090926.1, on the reverse strand, counting down.
CCTGGACTGGAGGGCCATGATCTCAGAGCGACTCGAAGTGTCATATCAATAGTTTGGAGATGCTGTCAGGTTCATTTGCTGTACACAGCTTTGCAAAAGGACAGACAAGTTGTGCAGTGAGCCTCCTTCAAGGCAATTGTGTCTGTGCTTTGATATATCAACAGATTCGGGGGCAAGATATCCAGGAACCTGCCTGATTTGGTCACAACCTTTTGGGGCTTTTGCCTCAAGTATTAGATCATGGTACAGGTAGAGTATCTACTAAGTGCATTAAATCAGGGGCAGATTGGTGTTCCCAGTTCCTGGAACACCAATGTTCCAGTATTTGTGATAAGAATGTTCTGTTTTTTTCTGAGTCTGGCGTGAAAATGGGAGCCTTTCCAGATCAACCTCTTTGCATTCAAAGTTAACAATCTGCTTCAGCAGTTTGTCGACTGGAGACAGTATCTGATTGAGGTGAACAGCAGATACATTCCTTTTATCTGTGTGGCCAGTGAATCACAATGGTTTTCTCCCTTTTACTATGATTGCCAGGTCGCTGCTTTTCAGAGGCAGGGGGCTGATAATGTCCTTTGCCCATCTTGTGGAACAGCTGTAAACTGTTTCCCGTATCACTGGATCTGATTCAGGATGCACCAATCATGTTGCCAGTATTCAACGAACTCCTCCTTAATGAGGGGATGCAACCTCATGTTTGAATCTTTGCATAGCCCTCAAGGCTAATGTCAGGCCATCCTTTGGGGACAGCTGGACCTCGCAAGCCATTTTCCCAGCAGCACAGCCTTCATTCTAAAGACCTTGCCTCCCTGTACCACGTTGGTGTACCTGGCCTTGTGTAGTGTATATGTTCGCTGGACCTGGAATCTCATACTTGTGACTTTGGGACTTTAACAGGGAGGGTGCTATGAATGGTTTGTGAGGGGCCAGCTAACTGGGAGCTCTTCCTGTAGAAATATTCTGCCACATTGGTCATGCTGATGTGTGTGGTCTCATTTACCAGGGTAGGGTATGTTTGGGAGTTGACATATCAGGCACATATTTCACACAGGGTACTGTTTGCTTTCTTATGGCATGCATAGTAAGACTGTGTGCAAGCTCATTGATGTTCTAGTGTTTGCACAAGTCGCTTCCTTGTGCAGTTCAATGCTTGTAATCATATAAGAAGTGAATGGTGGCCCAGAGAAGGTGCATGAATCAGTTATTCACATTTTGGAGGAAAACCCATCTCCTAATCTCTTATTCAACTCTAGTTAGTTAGGTCTGGTGTGTTATGTCCCAGACATGGATGGGCATGTCATTCTCTGGAGTCCATTCGGCATAAGTGTGCATGGCCTCCAAGCTCCTTTGGGTTAGGGGCAGACTGACAGGGATTATCAGGGCTGCTCATTGGTCAAAGCAACATGTTTGCAATACCTTTTATTGTAAATAGGTTATGCACGCTGCTTAGGTTTTTCTTTTTTTTGTTGGGCACTTTCTTACTGCATTCACAAATAAAGAAAAACGTTCTGCATCACAATCCCCTCTTCATTAATAGAATCCTGACTCTCATTCATAAAACTAGGAACAATCAGCATTGTGCAACATGTAGTCAAAACAAGTTAACAGGGCCCCTTCTACCCAGGTGCTAATGTGGTACAGAATTAGCTATTAACATTACAAACAATCCATCTCACGCCCACGATTTTAGCCAAATTAAATAATACATCTATTAATGTAACTTAAGTTAAATCCTATACACACACACACACCCACAAACACACACACACACACACCTCTACAATAAATAAAATAAAACAAGAGTATGGGAGCCTCTCCAATGAGGACGCACCTGGTTCAAATAACTTATTATATGGAATGTCTTCCGCTCAGGAGGGTCTACAACCACGTTTTTAGCTCACTGCACCCTTCACAGAGGAGAAATATCAGTTTGCATGTCAGTCTAGTCCCACCCACAATGGCAGTCCAGAACCAAAATGCTAGGCAATCCTCCACTCTACAAGAGTACCATCAGCAACCCTAGACACGTGTTTCCACAGTGTTGGGCTTCCTGAGTGAGGTGAGGCTGAGCCTCTCTAATGCACAGTGAGAAAGGGGTCCACATCTGAATTACCCTGGGCTACTTACTTAGCTAAAACGTGCTTGTAGACCCTCCTGAGTGGGAGAAAGTCCATGGAAGGAGCTCCCACACCCTTGAATAAATAAAGTAAATGCATTTAACACAAAGAAACAAAACTCGGGGGATATCAGTAACTCACTCCACAAGAGAGCAGCACTCCATTAAAAACTCCAATACTTGACAGGTGAACAAAAACTTAGCTTTGTATGTACATGTATATATTATAGAATCAGCTACACTGATCCTAAAGTTATGGTTAAGTTGCACACCCTAAATAAAGGGTCTTATAACTTAGAGACGCTTATACATTTTCTAACTTTGGCACTGTTCATCAAATCTCCACAAAACCTTTGCATGTGTAATACAGTGCAATGTCATACAGACATATCCTTTTCAAGGAAGGACATCAGTTTGGATGGTATTTGTCAATGATATTCATTTTTAGTATGTCTTGACGGTTGTTTTGTCTTCAGCTAGACTTTCAATTTCTTAAAAGGATTTTAGTATTCTCTTTCCAGGTGCAGGTGACCAAGATTTAACCAGAGAAGGGTTTCAGATTTCTTGTACACAAATGTGCCTGTTAAAAAGTCTGAGGTTTCATATGAGCCACATTCTTATTTTATTTATTTATGATATTCATTCTTAAAGTGCACAGCAGCCCGAAGGCAACGTGGCGCTGTTACAGAAACCAGTTATATATGTTCAAGAACGTCTCATGATGAAGATCAAGTAAAGCAGAGTCCATTGGGTAGTTTGCGCAAGACAAGATAGTAGCATTAGTGACATGTCCGGTATGAGGGTTCAGCTCTCAGGCTGGGGGGCAGAGAGTCCCACTGCTTTACTGCAATGAACGGGAAACTCATGCCGCCCAGTTTGGCACCTCTGACTTTGGGTAAGAGGAGACGGTGGACCTGTTGGAGCAGGCTCTCACAACCTTCTGGCAGTGATAGGGGGGGCTGTGTTCGTGAGGCACTTGTGAGTGATGGCCATGTTTTGAATATAAGATGCTCCCTAATAGGCAGCCAATGGGCTTCCCTCCTGGCTGTAGATATGTGTGCCATTTTCGGGATGCTGAGAGCTGCTCTAATAAGCACATTGTTTTGAATGAATTTGAATTTTTGTAGATTATTTGATGATGTGCTGGCAAAGAGCACATTGCAGTAGTGAAGCCTAGAGCCTTTGATGGCTCTAGCGATAGTGACGCAGCTGTCAGTAGAAAGGAAGGGTTTGGCTGCATTCAGGAGTTTGGTGGCATAGGCAGCAGAGGAAGCTATAGAGTTCACATGACGTGACATAGAGAGGATGGCATCGAGGTGAATCCCAAGGGTCTTGACTAAGGAAGAGGCAGGGATCCATATGTTGTTGATGTCAAAGGCTGCATATTGGGTGTTGAGTTTTTTTAGTATCGCTGGGGTGCCTACCAGAAGGATTTCTGTCTTCTCCCCGTTTAGGCAGAGGCAGTTAGCTGCCATCCTGGCCTGAATGGTAGAGTAGGCCATGTTAAGGGTCTTTGGATCTGCTTTGTAGTTGCCTGTCAGGGGGAGGAGGACTTGGGTGTGAACCCCGGGACCTGGGGCGCTTTAAGATGAGGTAGCAATACTTAGAGATGGATGGGGATGCAGAACATACTCATACATCAATAATCAAACTGACTCTGGAAGTTGGCAAAACTTAATACTGTTCTATTAACCATTATCTAAAACAGGGAGTTACAACGGACATCAACGGACGTTCACTCGACTTCTCTCAAGCATTTCATGAAAAAACAACATTCTTATACTAAAAATGTGTCACTACTGACGTCATGCTATGTGGCAAACTAAGAAAACCTACCTGGGGAGGTGATAGGCTTAAAGGGAACATCTAGGTATATGTTCCATATTGACGGGGGTTGTGATTGGGTCTCTATGGTCAGGTGAACAACTAAGTCTATCCCAAGTGCAAGTCATCTTCTGTGTCATACTAATACTTAACACCTTATTGGTTATACAAATTATAGGGCTCTTTGTTACATGACCCTCTATAATTGGTTGGCACGCTTGTACCCCTCTGTAATATTTCATTTGCTAGCAGCATGCAACCAGGTACCCCAGGTGCTAGGGGGTTGGCCTGGTCATGCCTCCCCACCCAATGAGCCCAACATCTATCATCACTCCTCTGGTCTTTCATTCAATTAGGCTTCGGACTTTGCCTTCTAAAGGCTCACTGTGCCTGAGAATAAAAGCGAGTGTGGCATAGTCTTATCTTCTGGTTTCGGTGTAGGTCGACCCACAGTCTATTTCTATCTGACCATGTGACTGGAGACCACGTTTTCAAGCTCTTTGTTGCATAAAATACTATTAAATGATGAACACTTGGCACCTTCAGTGCTTTTTCATTCCACCTCAAACAGAAGTTTGTTTCTCTCTTAGGTTCATGTAGCTTCCTGACAGACAACAAGGCTCACGGTAGCCTCGACTCTTGGTACTGGACCAGCCAGCCTTTCTTGAATTCTCCTTCACCATCAGTTATTTTTAACTGCGCCACACTTCAAGCCCTTTCCATTTACGGGGTTCAAGTTTGCTAAAGTGCATTATGGAACATCCAGATTCTATACATTCCTATGAATATACATTGATGCATCGCTGCAATCTATTTACTTCATAGCCAGCCTCAGGATTACTTGGTCTACTTGCGTTACAGCATCTGTACAGTTGTAAAATGTCTTTGCATTTTCTTCAGTGTTTCTTCACATGGACAATCTTCATTTCGATCCCAAAATGTTGCTTTACTTTGATACTTCATCTTCGGTTTAATAAACAATGTCTATATTTTCTTTCTTCATTTGTGCCTATTCTGGGTGCGTCAGTTCTGTTTCATCTGATGTCACCAGTCTTCTTTATTATTCATTTTCATACTTCTTCTGGGACTCTTTCCAGAAGACCATTACCTCTTTGTGAATGCATGTAGGGTTTTCACAGTGGATACCTTGTCTCAAGAATTCTTTGCGGTATAGGCATCCTCACTGGTATTGTGCATGTCACAATTTGTGGTTCCCAACATATAGGCAACATGGGGGAGGAGCTTCTGGTTGGGGCATTTGGCTCTTGCTACACTCTACCTCTGAGCGATTCATCAACCACTCTTCACATCTTTATGACTCCTTTCAGGGATCCTGCTGATTTTACGTGTTCATCAACACTCCAGGTCACAAGGCTACATTGTCCATTCGGACTGCAGTAGATCCATCTTCCCACATACGTCTTGTGGTTCTTTAGATACAGGAACTTTGTCCCATCAGGTGCATGAATACTGGCCTTTACATAGTCTCTTATTTCTTCATCTGTCAGCTCTTTAGGTTTGAATCCTGATTCAACATCAATCACGATCTTCATTCCTACTGCTTTCTTTGTAGTCTACTTGCATTGTGTGATTATTATCCTGATCACACAGAATCCAAACATGATCATCAACAACAGGGCTCCAAGGAACTTGAAAATGTTTGCCATCCATTGTGGAACCCATGAGAAGATTGACGCAAACCAGCTGTAATCAGCAATGACTTCCACTTCATCTTCCATCTTGACGTGCAAGTTTGTCAGCATCATTATTGCCTCTGTCAAGGTGCCATTCTCGTTGGTGTAAGAAGGTATCAATGTGCAACATGATTCTCTGATTTCGGTACAAACACCTCCATCCATGGCTGTAATCATATCCAAGACATATCTGTTCTGAAGAGTCATCAGGTGTGTGGCTCTTAGCTCCTCCTTGATAGCATTGCATCCCTTTATGGTGGTGTTAATCATTTGCAGAGGTTCCCATCTGGTGATCTGCAACCACTTGGCATTTGCCATCGTCTCGATCCAGGCATAAAGATAACAGTAAAAAATGACGCAGTCTTGCTGAACAATCTGTGTTCATATGGAGTAGCATCATAGGCTTCATCGATTGGGCTGAGAAATACTTTTCTCTCTTTATTCGATTAAGTAGTTCAGCAGATCTCTTCGTCCTCAGGTGAGCATCCGTTTTTGGAAACTCAGCAATGTTCAGGTCACTCTTTGGAATCGCCAATCCTGGAACATGAACAATCACTATAGAACAGAGCCCTGCCCAATCTCTGGGCAGCTTCATGTAAGGTCTGGATCCACAGTCCTAGGAGTGATCCATTATCACCACTGTCCCATCTTTCATTCCTGGCACATCGAAGATTCGACTGCACTGCTGATTCTCTCCAACTTTTCTTGTACCATTATTTCTGAAGCATAGCTCTGCACTAGCCAAAAGCACTATCTGCCAAGGGCCTCCTTTGTCTTTGGCCAGAGAGCTTTGCATGCTATTTCCACTCATTCAATAACTGGCTTGTGATGACCAGTTACTGCCACAGCTCTGCATATGACTATGAATTCTTCCCAGCCATCTTAAGATGGCTGGGAAGAATTCATAGTCATATGCAAAATAGAATTCATATTTTTCCCTAATTCTCATCTGGCCTCTTTCCTTTCAGCATTCAAACTTCTTTATCAGTTTTTCCTTGACAGTTGAGTTTCCTGTTTATCTCCCATCTAATTCCAGCTCCCTTCATGAAAATTGTTCATATCTTATCACATGATCTCTGGTGTGTGCTCTTTCTCTTGTCTTCAAATTTTGGACATAGTCAACATCTTCTGGAGCTGACCATTCTGTCACCCATACCAATGACACTGTTGAACCCTGGAATTGACCTCTCCTATGACAGAGTGCAAGGTGAGTCAGGTGATGAGCTGTTCGGTCATCTATCTCAATAGCTATGAATATCTTAGACTTTCCCATAGCATAAGGTAGGAGAGCACATATATAGCAATCCTCCTTAGAAGTGCTTTATCCCACTTCTTTCATGTGCTGATGCCATATTCTGTTCCCCAAATGTGCTCTACTGTCAAAATAGTCATTTAATTTGTGATCATCCTCCCTTGCACTTCTCTTGGGTCTCTTTCTTGCCAAATGAGCTTGTATAAGCAACTCATGAAATACATCAGTATAAATTCTTCCTACTGGGGCAATCATAAGGACACTTGTCAGAGAAATCTGTGCCTTCACATGTATCACTGGTGTAGGAAACATCACGTATGGCCTTGGCCTTCTTACAGTGTCTAGTTCTGCAAAGGTGACTGGAGTGGGAAGGATTAACAGGGCTCCCTCCCTTTTGAGGCCAACAAAGTAAACAGTGTGGACTAATAGGAACAGAAAAACAATAATATATGCTGAACAGGCATATATTATGCACCAATACATTAGACCCCACCATCGGTGTCTCTCCACACATCATTGACTCTGCTCACTCTCTGGAATTGCAATCTGTTCAATAGACCACATTTTGCCTGCAATTATTTTTAAAGAAGGAACAATTCTTTTTAATCAGGCAATCTCATTAAATGCTCATATAGCTGTCTGATTTGCTCTATAATTTTTACCAATAATCGTCTAATTGCTAGGCAATTTTTAGGATCTTGGACAAAAGTACGCATGTCAGTGCAGCGCCCAACAAGAGCAAGGTAAGCTCAGAGTATAAAAATGAAGACAGCAAAGCAGAGTCTCTGTACATCAACATCTGACAGAACCATGTGCACCTCCAAAGAGAAACGAGTCGGGGAACTGCTCCCTTTTCCAGTCGTCAAAAAGGAAGTCCAAATCGGGCCTTTTTCATTTACTTCAGCACTCCTAAGGTCCAATGTCAATAAACTCCTGTGACTCAAGAACAGTAACTTTTTCACTTCCTGCTATAATATCTATAAGAAGTGTTTCAGGGGAGCCACAGTCCGAATGTACGCTTTCGTCTATCTACTGGATAGTCTTTGCATCCTTGTTCCTCATCATCGATCGAGTCTGCACATGCTGAACTTCTTCTTGACTTGCTTCTGAATGGGGTGGGTGTGTAACGTCTCACCAGCATACACTTACACACCTCCTAAGTTTATCCAAGCTCGCCTCCCTTGGACTTTAACTGCTGAAGGAGTAATGTCTTCGACTACATAATGGCTATTAAATCTTTGTTCGTGCCACTTTCTAGTGAACTCCTAATTAAAACAGTGTCTCTGGCAAAAAGTTTAGGAACACGTAACTTTTCAAGTCTGGTAGCTGTATTGTCTTGATGTTCATCCTGAGACCGACACCCCTTCTGCTTGAGTTGATCTGAAATGACAGAGATACTAGTGGGCAAATATGTTAAGTACGCATGTAGCTCATTTCCTAACAGTCCTGAAGTTGTCTGGGCAGCAGTCCTAGTCCTCGATGGAGGAGTTAGAGGCGTTCTCATCCATCTCCCGTAACTAACTCGTGGGGTGTGAGGTGGTGGTGTGAACCAGGCTGATTTCTTAATGCATATAATGCAAGGGGCAGGCAATGCAGCCACCCCTTCTTCAGTGTAAATTTCAGTTTTGCTATCCTTTCCTTGAGAAGACCGTTAAGTCACTGACATATCTCGTTCGCTTCCGGGTGATAAGTAGAAGAAAACCTTTGTTTAATGCTAAGCAATAAGCTAATCTGTTCGAATACCTCATTCCCAAAATGAGGTCCATTGTTAGATCTCAGCACCTCACATACTCCCCATCCAGGAAATACTTCTCGTACGAAAAAATTCACAGCGCAAGTGGCATCAGTATGTGTTCATGGACCAATTTAAATCCATCTCGAAAAGGGGCACACTACCACTATCATATACCTATATCCATTACATAATTGCAGAATGTCAACATAGTTAATACATAAATGCTGAAAAGGACCGTGCGGTTGAGGAATCACACCTCTGACTGTTCACAGCATGTGCCCAGCAGTAAACATTTGACATACGGTGAAATTTACTACATAAAAAGCAACGTGTTCTAACATGTTCGGTACAAACCAGAGCTCTGCAATGGTTGTTGTGAGCCATTCCCTGGTAACATCCGCAGGGTAGTGTTAACGTCACCCTTAATAAGGCTACAGGCATCACTGGTTTACCACTACTGTCTTGTCACCACAATGCTTCAGAAGGGGATAAAGAACACCTTCTCTGTGTCCACAGTTCGTTTTCTCCCTATGGAGCTCCACCTTGAATTTCCATCAATTGCGTTCTTGACAGATGATTAAACCCTTCATTCACAACCATAATTATAACCATTTTTTCTTTTACATCAGGAGTATCAAAACTAAAAATATCAGATGAATATGCAACCCTTTTGGCCTCTTTGTCTGCGGCTTAGTTTCCACGTGAAATAAAGTAAGTTTTCTTAATATATGCTGTGCACTTAACTATTGCAATCTGTACTGGGAGTTGTAGTGCCATGATAAGCCTGTATAATAATGCTGCCTGTTGCACTGGAGTACCGTCCGCTCGGAGGTAGCCCTGCTTTTTTCAATATGCTAGCCCTGCATGCATGGTTGACATCAAAAGGTGGAGTCACTGTACACCGTCACTTCCTGTCCTGTGTGATTCTCAAGCGTGACAATAAGCACCAGCAATTCGGCAGCCTGTGGCGAAAAATGAGACGGTAGTCTTGCACTTGCTACCACTTCAAATTCTCCATTAACTATGTGCCTTACCACAGCTGAGCCTGAATACCTTTCTCCATCAGTTTGATCGATCTTTGAAGACACATCAATAAACAGAATCGCCCCTGCAGCTAAAGCATTGTATTTTATCCTCGAAATCTCATCATAAAATTCCTCATAGTTAGAGCATCATGAACTTGCTTATCCGCTGCCAATTGTTCAGCTACAAATGTGGCAGAATTCACTATTTTACACCTGACTATTTTGATTGCTGGATTCGAGATAACCACCTCATTAGCAGAAGCTCTCTGGAACGTCAATGTACCCTTAGGTTTCACCAAAACGCATGCTCAACAAATAAAGTCATCGAACACCCCATCACTATATGATTGTTCACAAGGGAAGTAACCTCTCATAACTGGGTCTAAAATCCTACTATAATATGCTAAGGGTTTGTACCCCAATGCGGTTCTCTGTGTGAGGACTGCTGTCATAACTGTTCCATTTGTGTGCAAACATAAATAAAATTCCCCAGAATAATTAGGAATCCCTAAGACTGGAGCTATGCAAATTGCTTTTTTCAATTCATCAAACCCTTTCTCCATCTCCTCAGTCCATTCAATTTTTCCTTATTCACCTGTGCTTTCTTTAAAGCCTGCAAGAGGGGTTTCGTATATGAACTATAATCAAATGTCCATGCTCTGACATAATTACACAGTCCCAAAAACTGTTGCATCTGCTTTATCATGTGCAGTTTTGATGTTTTCATGATAACCTCAGCTCTTTCAGGTGTAACTTTCTTTCCTTCATGCAAAATTAACTGACCTATGTATAACACTTCTTCTTGGCAATATTGCAATTTCTTCTTATCCACTTAATATCCTTTGACTGCTATAATAATCATTAGCTGAATCGAGTCTCGTCTGCCCTCTTCCTCTGTTGTGCTACAGACATAAATACCATCTATGTATTCCAGCACAATACTTGACAAACCAATATTGCTAAGGTCCATTTGAGGGACCCTATTAAAGATCGATGGAGACTCAGAGTACCCCTGGGGCAAACGTGTGCTTTTCAGCACAGTCTGACGGAATGTCAATGACGTAATATCTAGGGAATCTTTGTGCAACAAGATTGAGAAAAACACATTTTTCAAGTCAATCACATAAAGTATCATGCTTCTGGGGGAATACTGCACAACATCGTTGCAGGATTCGGAACCAGAGGAAACTCTGCTTCTACAATCTGCTTAATCAGCTTCATGTCCTGAATTAAATGCCACAACCCCCCCCCTTTGATTTTTTTAACCAGATACACTGCGGTATTACATGGTGACTCTGACGTCACCAAGATGCCTTGTTCCATCATGGCAATATAGTCTTAAAAATTCCCTTATCTGCCTCTGGAGACATAGGATACTGCCTTTCCTGATGTGAAATTGCTCCTGGTTTCAAGTTAATCTTATCTTCTCCCACCCTCTTCAACAGGCCTATAGGGGTCTATATCCATAAAGAGGTTGGCACCTTTTCCCTGTCTTCATCAAAAAATGCGGGACACTGCAGCACTTTCATCATTCGCTGTGAGATCTCTCTTCTTTCTATCCTAATCCAATAAGTAATGCTCATTTCAAACACTTCTTCATCATCTTGGATGGGTCATCTTTAAACATATCCTTGTCAGTGATGTCAGTCAATCTGTACCCTTCCCCAATGGCAATAACTGTTCTCCATGGCCTGCCCTCATCATTAAATCCTTCGAGCATGGCCATTTCCGCTGGCACTGTGGCTGCTTGTAATCCTAGCGGAAAAATCTGTGCCCCCTCTTCGTCCACAGGTATCTGTGGCCTGAACAGAAATTTGTCAGGTATTCTCATAATCTTGCCCACTAAACTGGGTAGCCACTTTAACTAAATGCATACCCCATAGTAAAAAACCTCTGGCTCTAACAGTGTTCCCCGCAGAGCTATTTGTCCTGTAAATGCCACGATACATGTTCCACATTTAAATAATGTATTCCTTACATGGAACACACTATACCTTCATCAGTAAAGGAAATCGTCATATTTAACTACATCATTAAATCTCAGCCTAAATAATTAACTGGTGTCTGTCTTGAATACAATAATGGGACAGACATATCACACTCTCCTATAGAGACTGGTAATTTCTCTGTGAAAGGAACTCTTGTAGCTCCAGAGAACCCTTGAGCATTCATGGCATTTCCTGATAACGAAATGTTTCCCTCTCATATACATGAGTGAGTTGCCCCAGTGTCTACTAAAAAGAAAAGGATTTGCCTCCCATGGTAACATCAACCCTACTGTACCTGAGAGACCCATACCACAATGTTCCAATGATACTGGAGGGGAAGAAGGGTGGATGAATTGCCGGAAGTGGGGCTCAAGTGGCAGTTGGAAAAATTAAAGTATCTGGGAGTGAACGTGCGGCACATAACAGAGCTAATACATGAGAGCAACACAGCATCAGTGGTGAAGGATTTAAGGAAGTCTATGATATTCTGGTCTAGGCTGTCATTGTCAATGATGGGAAGGGTGGCTATCACCAAAATGATAATTTTGCCAAGATTCTTGTACTATTTTCATAATGTCCACTGCTACGTCAAAGCGTCCTTCTTCCGCTTGCTAGAAGTGATACTACGAGAATTCCTGTGGGGTGCGGCCCGTCACAAACTGTCACTCACCACGCTATGCTTGCCCTACAGGGAGGGAGGGGTACAACTGTTGGATCTCGAGAAATATTATCTTGCAGCACAACTTAGTTTTGTAACCAAATGACGATGCTACATCAGAAACAGAACTACTACAGCATTTGGTATCTCCTACACACCTGAAAGAAATATTGTGGGTGCCACTGGGCTGCTTGGGTAACACCCCCATGATTGTAGCATTGGGAAGAAGGGTGTGGAATAGAACCAGGATGCTGCTACGCCTTGAACACCCATACTCACCTGAGATTCCGACAGCCGTGGATGTCTGTAGAGAAAAAACAGACCTAGCAGTGGTGAGGCACTGGGAAAGGTGTGGCATCTACACTTGGGGGGATGTGTTTGAAGAGGGTATCTTCAGGGAATTTCAATCCCTCAGGGAAAAAGAAGGCTTTCCAAAAGGGCAATTTCTGTGGTACCACAGGGCTCGAAAGGTGGCTAAAGGGAAGTTGGAAAAATGACCCGAGGAGCCGGAGGCAAACCCCTTGCTGACCCTAATGTATAATCTGTGTGATGGTTGGAAGCCGGTGTCTAGACTATATGGCATGCTAGTGGACAGACCCAACCCCAAAAGCACAATGCTGAAAGGGAGGTGGTAGGCAGACCTAGGGGTGGACATTGTGGAAAGGGAATGTGAGAGGATACTGGTGTATTCCCAAGAGGTGTCAAGAAACACCCGGTTTTGGCTGATTCAGCTAAATGTCTTATACTGCACCTATATGATGCCACACAGGGTGGCCAAATTCAGCACCAACACGGGATCGCTAGGCCCCTGGTGCGGAACGGGAGAAGCAGGGTTGGTACACCTGTTCTGGGAATGTGTACAGGTACGGAGGTTCTGGGCGTGAATAGAACAGGCCTGTAAGAAAGCTGGGATAGTGAGATATGATTGGACCCCAAAGGATTGCTTGTTAGGTGCATAACCATATCAGCAAAAACAAACATGCGGTCAAGTTCATGGACATGGTGTGCATATTGGCAAAAAGAACCATTGCAATGGCTTGGAAATCTACTGGGGGCCCGCAATATATAAGCTGGCACAAGGAATTTGAACGATGGGCAGAGGCAGAAACAAGGACACGGGGTGCAGGGGTGGCCAGGTCAGAGGAGACTGTGAATGATACCTATGCAGCCTGGAAAACACTGGTTTGGGACATGTTCCACCCATCCGATGGCAAACCCCCATGAACACTCACCAGTTTTGCAGGGCCTTTACAGCTGAAGAAAATTGCAAACAGTTGTTACCAACCTGGAAGCCTCCCCCTGACAAAAGTGATAATTGCCACACACTGAACCCTGTACTCTTACAAAAGTTACAAAACATCCAAAACTATACGCCATCTGAGAAGTGGAGATGTTTTTTGCTTGTTATTGTGTTATTTTTTTGTTAACATGAGGCACTATTGTACTCTGAACTTTGCGACTAAATATAACGCACTATATATATGTGAGACTGAATGCCAATAAAAATACTTTAAAATAAATGGTAACATCAACCCTTGGTTCCTCTTGAGGATTTTGCATCACCGATAGTACTGAACACATAAAGTCACCCTATAAACTGTCCTATTGTGGGTACATACTTATTCCCGTGCCTGTAGTAGGATTCCCTCCCGGAACAGTAACACCCCCGACTCCAGGAGTCAATAACTGTCCTGTGTTTGCACTCTTCTGTATCTGCTTGGGTGCATGCTGTGATTGCCTTTGCAGCAGATTCAATGGTGCTTGCTGTGGTAGTAAAGCCTGCTGTGTTTGCAGTACTTGTACTTGATGCACTGTCTGATCTTGGGCGAACCCCTCCTTACTTTGTGGGCTATATGCTGGAGGATAAGCTGTCACGCCTCTTAAGAATTGACCATTTTGTAAATGCCCTTGGCTCCCACATGTTTGCGCAATATGCCCTGTCATTCCACAGGTCCAACACACAGGAGGGAGTCTTCTATTTTGCCGTCCCTGTATTTCTTGATTATCATTTTGCACATTCTGAAAACCACCTTGGTTGTTCTGGAAGCTTCCTTGATTATTCTGAAAGCCTCCTCTTCCTCTGAAACCTGTTCCCCTGCCTCTTAGCATGAACCCGTTCCCTCCTTGATCTGATTGACGTTGATTGTTCACCTGTGACATACCCGCTGCTTGTTGTGTCGCCAACCCCTCTCCACTTGTCAGTACTGCTCCTTCTATAGCGTACTTCGACAATTTCTTCTGAACTAACTTGGCTTCCTCAAGATTTCTAGCATCTTTCCTCTTCCAATTTATCTCCTGCAATAATCGTCAATGGTCAGCTGTGTTTATGCCCATGGCTTTGCTTCCATACCCACCAGCTTCTTGAGCTGTCTCTGTACCTGCTCTGGCAATCCCTGACACAAAATATGAGAGAATACAGGTATTGATTTTCCCCAAGGCTCTCGTTTCCAAAGACTGTTCTTGAAAATGTTGAATGTAAGCAAGCAGATCTTCACCTTCTTGCATTTTACATGCCTTAATTGCACCCATATCCGGAGTATCAGGATAATGTACTCTAAGCGCTTTCCAGACTGCCGCTCTGCAGTTATTAAACAACGGTTCATTGTGTGCTGTGTTCTGTGCTGTAACACTTGAGTATCCTGCTCTTGTCCAAATGTGGTCACCCCTTTCTCCAAGGATAGCTGCTAGACTAGAAGACCCTTAGGGTCTAATTCATAGAATTTAGCGCACAAGTGGTGCACGCGGCTGGCACACAGTGTGCGCGTGCGAATCTCTGCGCCAGCCGCATTCGCTAAAATCCATTTCCCTGCACAGCGTATTCATGGATTTTAGCTACCAAAACCAGCCTTGGCGCACAGTGGCGCAGCAACCCTGCAGCAGTGCCAGTTACGCCCCCAAGAACGCCCCTCGCGCTGGGAAAAGCCATCAAAATCCCCAATCCAGCGCAAAGGGCTGCGCTAATCCTGTACCAGCACGGCAAGCGGGGAACGTGTATTACTGGGGTTCGCGGGAAGTTTCACACCCGATAGGCCCTATGCGAGTGGGGTACGTGTATTACTGGGGTTCATGGGAAGTTTCACACGCGATTGGCCCTGTGCGAGTGGGGTACGTGTATTACTGGGGTTTGCGGGAAGTTTCACACGTGAAAGGGCCTGTGCGAGTGAGTTACGTGTATTACTGGGGTTCGCAGGAAGTTTCACATGTGAAAGGGCCTGTGCGAGTGGGGTACGTGTATTACTGGGGTTCATGGGAAGTTTCACACGTGAAAGGGCCTGTGCGAGTGGGGTACGTGTCTTACTGGGGTTCGCGGGAAGTCTCACACGCGATTGGATCCGGGTACGTGTATTTCGGGTGTGCGCGGGAAGTTTCACACGTGATTGGCCCTGTGTGAGCGGGGTACATGTATAACTGGGGTTCGCGTGAAGTCTCACACGCGATTTGAGCAGGGTACGTGTATTTCGGGGGTGCGTAGGGAATCCTACACAAAATTGACAGTGTGGGTCCTCCCAGGTGTTCCCTCTACACCCTCCACGGCCCCTGCAGGCAGCCCACACACACAGGCGACTACCCTGCACCCCTGGTCATGTCCCGCAGGCAGCCCATCCACCATGGGCATGCCCCACAGCCAAGCCACATGTCAGCTTGCACTACTGATCACCAGCTCATGCCCCCCAGCACACCCTGCCAGCAGTGTGGGCCGCCTGCCAGCAGGCCCCCACTCATGTCCCACTCATGTCCCCCTGAACCCCCACCCCCCAGCAGTGCAGGGCACCTGCCAGCAGGCCCCCACTCATGTCCCACTCATTTCCCCCTGCACTCCCACCCCCCAGCAGTGCGGGGCACCTGCCAGCAGGCCCCCACTCATGTCCCCCTGCACCCCCACCCCCCAGCAGTGCAGGGCACCTGCCAGCAGGCCCCCACCCATGTCACACTCATGTCCCCCTGCACCCCCACCCCCCAGCAGTGCGGGGGCACATGCCAGCAGGCCCCCACTCATGTCCCACTCATGACCCCCTGCACCCCCACCCCAGCAGTGCAGGGCACCTGCCAGCAGGCCCCCACTCATGTCCCACTCATGCCCCCTGCACCCCCACCCCCCGGCAGTGCAGGGCACCTGCCAGCAGGCCCCCACTCATGTCCCACACATGTCCCCCTGCCCACACGTCATGACGATCCTCAATCATGGCCCTTATGGCCAGCCTCCCCAGCCCAAAGACCCAACCAAGTATTGCATCCACCCACATAGAAAAGGCAATTACATGATACAACCCCAAAGGCAAGTATGTAAATGTACACATGTCCGTCACACACACACAATGGGTGCAAGTTAGTGTGAAAAACCATATCATGACATGCATGAAACCAATGAGACAATACCACACATCGAAGTATGAAGAAAAAAAATTATTAAACACAGCATGAATGCAATTAAAAGAAAACACACAACAATGGGAATAATTAAAGAAATGCTGCATGTCCGTAAAAGAATAAAAAACAAGAAATCATAATCCAAAGAAATCCAAAAGAAATGGTGTCCAAAGGCACAGTCCAACAAAGCAAATCCAAGGGAAAAAAGAAAGTGAAATCCATTGGTCCATGGTGAAAATAAAAAAAAAATGAGAATAATCCAATGGTGAACTATGTACAAATGAACAATCCAGGGTCCATGAGCCCAACTGATGAAATGAAACCTACCAAAAATACTACCTAATAAAAAACTATATACAAAAACGTGGTGCATTGTCCAAGCGCAACTAAAATAAAAAAGAAAAGGAAAGGAGACCTAACACTATCTAACTATATACAATGGCGGCGGGCAAGTCCTGCGGCTCACTCTGTGGTGTCCCGGGCCAGGGCATCATCGAACTCCATGTCGATGTCCCTGAGGCGGGCCTCTGTCCTGGCCCGAGGTCTCGCAGGGAGGCACTCATGGCCTGTTCCAACTCCCTGCGAGTCGCCTCGAGGCACTCTGCCCGCCTCAACGCCCGACGCATAGAGAACTCCGCCCTGACCCTGGTGAGCCGCGCCCCTTCCGCCCGCCGCCGCTCCGCATCTATGTGCTGGCGCAACCGCAGCCACACTTGACGCTGCGTAGAGGGAAACATAGAACACAAGCATAAGGGTACAGTCCAATATTCACCTAGACAGGAAGCAATAACACATGAGTGGCAGTGTCTAACGTCACTTCCATCCTGTCCCTCCACAACACATGGGTGAATGCACGCAACACACATGCATAAACAGGCATGGCGCCTGCAATCAACATCAGCATCCATGTACAAGAGCCTCTATTAATCAAAATGTTGCCTTCCAACTCACATGCATTCTGGCTCACACTGATCCCATGCACACATCACCGGAGGGTCATGCATCATGCCTTGTACACCACAGACACAGTGAATAGACACAGTGCATACAACGGTGACCGCACTGCATGAGTGAATCTACACATCATCATGGACATGTGTCATGAATCCATGGCGTATCGAAGTCACAGACACACTTCTCAGACACACACACATGTGCACCATACATGTACATGACTGCAGCACCCATCCCTCACACCCCACCATGTGCAAGAACAGACATTGGCATGCTTTCATGTGTGCATTTGCTATACAGCTCCCCATGTAGCATTGGAACTCATGCACCAACCATGTGGTTCGCACATTACTGGTCTCACATGCATGACCATGATGTCCCTGCACACACACATCCATTCATGGCCCATGTCACACATACAGGCAAGTATCAGACTGCCAGCACACTGCAACATTTCCTGTCTCGCACATCAATGCTTGGCCACTTACCGCTCAACTCCAGACGGGTCTTGCTCTGAAGGGTCTCGGCGTGGAGTGCTGGGCATACGTGTTCCAGGACCCTCATCTGGATGTCACTCATGCTGACCCGGCCCCCCTCCGTGAGGCGCCGGGCCTTGTGGAGGGTCCTGGACCTGAAGTCCTCCCAGCGCTTCTTGACGTGCTTGATGTCTCGGGTTGCCACCCCCTCCGCGTTGATGGCAACCACTACGTTGTCCCAGATCCTCTCCCATCCTTCCTTGTTGGCGCGTGATGTTCCAAAGAGGGCATCATAATGCCCCAGGACATGCTCCACCAGGACACCAACTTCCTTCACACTGAAGCTGGTGGCCTTCTGCCTCTCTGGCTGGGGGTCGCCAGTGGTCTCAGATGGTGTTTGCCCCGACATGGTGACCCCCGAGGCAGGCGTGGGTGGGCAACTGGGTCCTGGGGCTGGGCTGTGGAGCGATGGTATCCCAGTCGGGAGTCTTCTGTCCAGCAGGGGTAGACACAGCAACTGGAACCCTGGCTGACATGCAGGCACCAAATAGCAGGGCACGTGGGCAGCAGGCAGTCAGGCAGCAGCAGATGGCAGGTGGGAGTGTGCTCGGGGCTCTGGGGGGCAGGAAAATGGCCTTCAGGGCAGAAGCGTGGTCTTCTGTGTGTGTACGCGTGGCCAGCTTGATACGGAGTGAATTGGCACGTGAAAAAAGTCCACGTCAGTGTGAAATCCGAGGAAAGGCCCTTAGCGCGTAAGCGCGTCAGCACACGTGCGTGATTTCATTGGACCAAAGGCCCTTAGCGCGTAAGTGCGTCTGTGACGTAACACGCACAGGCGTTGCCCTGGCACGGGTTGAAGATCCCACGTGGCTTTCCATTGCTCTGTATGTGCTTTTCGTGGGGTGGGGGCATGTGTTTTTCAGCCGTTGGGGTTCACACGCTATTGCTTCACAGTGGGTGGGCATTGGCTACGTGTTCTTCTACACACAAGGCAGAAGGTGAGTGGTATCCCGCTCGCCCAGGGCCAATCGCGTGTGAAACTACCCGGGAACCCCAGTAATACAAGTATCCCACTCGCACAGGGCCAATCGGGTGTAAAGCTTCCCGCGAATGCCAGTAATACACGTACCCCACCCGCACAGGGTCAATTGCGTGTGAAACTATCCGGGAACCCCAGGATTACACATACCCCACTCGCACAGGGACAATCGCGTGTGAAACTTCCCGCGAACCCCAGGAATACACGTACCCCACTCGCACAGGGCCAATCGCGTGTAAAACTTCCTGCGAACCTCAGTAATACACGTACCCCACTCGCACAGGGCCAATCGCGTGTGAAACTACCCGGGAACCCCAGAAATACACGTACCCCACTCGCACAGGGCCAATTGCGTGTGGAACTTCCCGCGAAACCCAGAAATACACGTACCCCACTCGCACAGGGCCCTTTCGCGTGTAAAAATTCCCACGAACCCCAGTAAAACACGTACCCCACTCGCACAGGGCCCTTTCACGTGTAAAACTTCCCATGAACCCCAGTAATACACGTACCCCACTCGCACAGAGCCCTTTCGCGTGTAAAACTTCCAGCGAACCGCAGTAATACACGTACCCCACTCGCACAGGGCCAATCACGTGTGAAACTACCCGGGAACCCCAGTAATACACGTACCCCACTCGCACAGGGCCCTTTCGCGTGTAAAACTTCCTGCACACCCCCAAAATACACGCACATGCTATTTTTCACACAGCGGGTGTCGTGTTTGTCACGTACCCCTTTTTTTTACGGCCATACTGGCCTGCCTGTTGATCGCGTATGTTTTTTTTGGGCTCCTGGCTGCCACACCGTACTACGTGTGTCATTTTTGCATGCACGTGGGCTACTGGGGGGCGCTTGTCTCTTTTTCTTCTTTTTATGGGGTGCCTGTGTGTTGCGTGCACCTCATTTATCCTAGGGGGCCACAGTATGGGACATTCATCATAGCTGTATATATGTGCTTTTTATTTGCGCACACTTTTGTAATGCGCAGGGACGCTACTGCCTGCCTTCGCGTGGCGGACGTGTTTAGGCCTGTGCATGTCTTTGCCCATGCGCAGGTTTGCCCTATTCGATTCCATGAATACGTGTGGTTCGCGTGCGTGTGGGCGTTCCGTGTACTTCCCAGCAGTACTTCCCCAGTTATGCCTTCTTTTTCACGCGTTGTTCCCCATGTTACGCCCGTGTCCCGCCCCCTTTTTGGTGTGTGCGCGGAAGTTGTGCGCTTTCCCTGTGCGCGTCGCGCACAGGGTTTGAGCTGTTGCAATGACGTGTGCGCCCGTGTGCGCCACGCTCGGGTTTGGTGCACATCCCAAGAAAAACACGTGCAGGGACTTCCATGAATCGCACGCGTGCACCTGTTTTTTCATGCTTGCGCCTGCTTGCGCCAAGATTTTAGGTGCACGTTTGTTCCTTGAATCGGCCCCTTAATGTCCACTGTGGCTAAGGTATTTCCTCCTGTCATTTTTTCTAATTCCTAAATCCATGTCCCTGCCCCCGCCGTTAAGCTGGGCAATTTGCATCTTAAATTGTATTTATCCATCTGGGGCCAAGGGATATACTCTGGTCTGACCCCTCCTTTCTCTAACAAAGGGAATTGCAAAATCCCAAAATCGCAATCAGATCCCATTGTCTGCCTATCCATAGTAGGGGCAATGGTTCCTAATCCCCTTCCTCCTGGTAATTAGCATAGTCTGCTCACATATGGTGGTGATTCCCCTCCTTTCACTGAGAGATCACCTTTTAGGTTGTTCTGGGTACACCATAGGCTCTAGTGTCCTTTCTTTAGCTTGGTCCAAATCTGACCATCTTACTTCCTTTTCTGTCTGGAAACATCCCTCAAGACCGCATGCACTAATACCCTCCTCCTCACGGAAGGTTTCCCTGTCTTCGTCTGACATATCTTGTCCCCAGCTAGTACGGCCGTCCTCTTTCTCATCTCTGTTTAGAGTCAGCCTGTCCAAAGACCAGGCTCTATGCTCGAGACTAAACAGACTTCCCTCCTTGCCTCGTGACTGAGTATTTTCAGATTGATCTACTTTTCCTCTGTTCCTCAATTCACCTTTTGCCCTCATCTCCTGATAAGCTTTCTCAATTCTGACTCGATGCTTCCTATCTCAAAATTCTACTCTAGATTTACCCTGGGGGGTCCTGGCATCACTTCTTATGACAGGAGAAACTCCTCTATGTCTCCCTATAATACTCGGGACTTGGTTCCATTAGCTCATCTTAATGCGAACAATATCGCGTGCCCTCTGTCTTCTCTTTCGTTCCATTTCCTCATCAAATTCCCTTTGTTTCTTTGCTTCCCCTCCAACTCTTTATTCTTCCTGTTTTTTCACTTCTCTCCTTTCATTTACCCTACGTATCTTTTCATCTCTTCTTCTTTGCATTCCTTTATCTCTTAATTTCTGTTCTTCCTCCTCTTCTCTTCTTTTCTAATGTATCCCATTCTTTGATTACTCTTTGTCTATTGTCATGTCTTCTTTGACCTTTCGCTCTTTTTTCCTTCCTTAACTGTTCTTCCTGATACATATGTTCTCGTCTTTGTATACTCTTTCTTTTATACTTGTCTTCTTTCAATCGTTTTTCTCATTGCCTGTCTTTTCTATTCTGCTCATCTTGATCTTCCTCTTGCCTTACTTCCTCGATGCTCTTCCCATCAAGTTTGAGCAATATCCGACCATCCATCCATTCGTTCAGTATGAGCACTATCTCGTCAGCTTTGTCTTTTTCTACTTTCCATCTCTTAATTTCCCGTTCTATATCTAGGGTCACACTTGGCCGTTCACTTTCCTCTTTGTCCTGTAAGACTTTAGAGATCACATCCTTTTCTGAAGTTCTTTCTGGGCTCTCGTCACTGCTATATGCAGGCAGTTCATGTTACGGATTACTATATCCTGTTGCTGCTTTTAATTCCCTTAATGGATACAATCCTTCATCTTTTGCACTATCGCCATTTACTTCAGGACCGGTAGGGGATGCAGAAGGCTCAACACCCCCCTCTTTGTACTGGTTAAGCATCTAGTGTTCAAGATGCAGGTCTTCCTGTTCCTCCTGATACATCTTCCAAAGCTCTAAGCTGGCTAACCTTTTCTCCAATTTCTCTCCCGTAGACACAGCATGCAAGTATGTGGTCATGTGTTGCAAAACCGCTTTTGACAGTGATCCCCCTTGTGGCCATGGCATGAACGTTTTATCTGCCGTGCCCTTAACCCATTCTGCACTATATTGCTTAAGCTTGGGTGCGTGTTTTGGCAGTTGCTTACATAGGTGCATAAGTGGAGTAACATCCCCCATTGTGACAAGTCTCAATCGACTGTCGATACTTACTGTTATTTTACACAAAAATGTTTTAGAAATAAATATGAGCGTGCACCATTTGTCGCTCTTCGACAACTCATTTTTTCCTCTATACATAAAATACATGCAATACACAAATGGACAAACTGGCCGGCCCCAACATATATCTCTTCTCAGCGCTCCTCACTGCTATTCTTGCCCCTAAATTTATTTCAATGGGAGTGTACATTATTTCTTTTAGCAAAACTTATCTGCTTGTCGCATATTTATCCACTTGGATTTTGAAATCATTTCTTCTAGACATTCCTTGAACATTGGACTCTGGACTTATATGTGATGCTCCTCACCATATACCTCTATGTGACACTCTTCATCATTAACTAAATACCCAACCAAGCCTCTGTTACTTTCTTCCCATTATCACTTTCCCCAATTAATATTCATTTTTTTTGCCACCTTTCTCCATCTACTCAGAATTCGCTCTTGAGCTCCTGACCCTTGGGATCGTCTCCTCCTCAACCAGCCACCGTCGCCTTCGGTCCGCTCAGCTCATTGTGGAAACCCGGAGGGGATTTTGTGAAAGAAGAACCTGTCCCACCTATCTCTAATGTCTTGCAAGAACTTTTTGGCCGCTATCCACAGGAAGCCTCGCGGACCTCCACCTAAATGGCGAAGGACGTCTGATATTCCGAGACCCTTAAAAGCCTACTGGGTCGACAGATCTTTAACCATCCTTTGCTACCACGTGAACCCCGGGACCTGAGGCCATTTAAGATGAGCTAGCAACACTCAGAGATGGCTGGGGATGCAGAACTTACTCATACATCAATAATCAAGCCGACTCAGGAAGTTGGCAAAACTTAGTACTGTTTTATCAACAAATATCTAAAACAGGGAATTACAATGGACATCAACGAACGTTTATTCGATTTCTCTCAAAGCATTTAATGAAAAAACAACATTCATATACTGAATATGTGTCACTACTGACGCCATACTATGTGGCAAACTCAGAAAACCTACTAGGGGATGTGATAGACTCAAAGGGAACATCTAGGTATACATTCCATACTGACATGGGTTGTGATTGGGTCTCTAAGATCAGGTGGACAAATAAGCCCATCCCATGTGCAAGTCATCTTGCGTGTCATACTAATACTCGACACATTATTGGTTATACAAACTA
This sequence comes from Ambystoma mexicanum, assembly GCF_040938575.1. Classification (NCBI taxonomy): domain Eukaryota; kingdom Metazoa; phylum Chordata; class Amphibia; order Caudata; family Ambystomatidae; genus Ambystoma; species Ambystoma mexicanum. The sequence goes on along the minus strand of NC_090926.1, from coordinate 72,020,149 downwards.
TAGGGCTCTTTGTTACATGACCCTCTATAATTGGTTGGCACACTTGCACCCCTCCGGAATATTCCATTTGCTAGCAGCACGCAAGCAGGTACCCCAGGTGCTAGGGGGTTGGCCTCGTCATGCCTCCGCACCCAATTAGCCCAACATCTATCATCACTCCTGTGGTCTGTCATTCAATTAGGCTTTGAACTTGGCCTTGTAAAGGCTCACTGTGCCTGAGAATAAAAGGGATTGTGGCATGGTATTATCTTCTGGTTTCGGTGTAGCTCGACCCACAGTCTATTTCTATCTGACCATGTGACTGGAGACCACGTTTTCGATCTCTTTGTTGCATAAAATACTATTAAATGATGAACTCTTGGCATCTTGTGTGCTTTTTCATTCCACCTCAAACAGAGGTTTTTCTATGAATATACATCGGTGCATCACTGCAATCTATTTACTACGTAGCCAGCCTCAGGATGACTTTGTCTACTTGTGTTATAGCATCTGTACAATTGTAAAATGACTTTGCATTTTCTTCAGTGTTATTTAACATGGACAATTTTCAACCCTTAAATGTTGCTTTACTTCGATACCTCATCTTCAGATCCTATAGAATGTCTACATTCTTTCTTCATGTGTGCCCTTTCTGGGTGCGTCAGTTCTGATTCATATGATGTCACCAGTCTTTTTTCTCATTAATTTTCATACTTTTTCCGGGACGCTTTCCAGAAGACCATTACTTCTTCATGAATGCATATAGGGTTTTCTCAATGGATACCTTGTCTCAAGAACTCTTTCCGGTATAGGCATCCTCATTGGTACTGCGCATGTCTCAATTTCTGGTTCCCAACATATAGGCAACATGGGGAGGAGCTTCTGGTAGCGGCATTTGGCTCTTCCTCTACAGGTGTCATTGGTATAATTGGTGTAGGCTATGCTTATGGAATCCAAGATATCAAACAGTGGTCTGGGGAATATGTTATAGAGTGTAGGGGAGATGCAGGAGCCTTGCGGAACCCTACAGAGAATAGGGTTTGGGGCTGCACTAGTATTCTCTGCAAACACTCTCATAACTCTGTCTTCGAGAAATGAGGCGATCCAGTTTGTTGCATCCTGCGAGAAGTGGGCAAAGGTGGAGAGGTGGTGGCAAAGAATGTTGTGATCCACTAGTTTGAAGGCTGCTGATGGGTCCAGAATGAGGAGCAGGGCTGACTTCCCCCGTCCCTGATCTCGTCCATCTGTTTTTTTATGTCTAGCAGTGCTGACCCACTGTTTCCACGATCCCTACACTTGCAAACAATGCACCAGATGGCAGACAAATCAGACATCAGATTCCTGGGTCTACAACAAGTGATGCTAGGAAGAAGAGGGGAATATAGGATCAAACTCTTGAGACAAGCAGAAGCAAGACATATGTTTCTTCAACAGAACAGTTACGGGTCTGAATTCTGACAATGAGATTATTATGACGAACTGGTACATAGAATTGGAAACATTGTGAATCAGTTCCTAATTTTCTTTTCTTCCCCAGACAGAACATCCTATAAATAATGGTGATTCAGAATTACTAGGCTTTGGCACTACAAGTTCAATTACATTGTGCGTAGGAGACAAGATCTATTGTTAACACAAAAATGTGCAGAACATATACATAGGCCAATATATATTGGACAATAGGAGTTGATACCCTTTCTGTTAATAATTAATAATTGCAAAGGATTCATTTTCTAAATCGGCACTTGCGCAATGAGATTAATGGAACCTCATCTGCCTCTGCTTAGTGTCCACAACACTGTGGAAAATAGAAGAAGGACTACCCAATCATCACCAGACAAGTGCTAACAATTATATAATACCGAGTTCATATTGTTAAGTAGTCAGCCGGAGACAAACAAGGTTTTTCTTTCAAAGTTGTTTATTTTCACAACTAACACTTCAGAGGTTATTGAATTCAGACAAACTGATGACGGTTCCTTTCACCTCGCCGGCATTGGTGCTGCGACTTTCTTTACTTGCAATTCAGCGTTTATGCTTTTGTAAGTCCCAAACAGTCTCTTATATCTCCCCGGCGCGTATAGGCTTTCACCCCTCAACCTGCTCGCCTGCCGGGCCAACGAAATAAAATAAAATAGAAATTGTCCACAATTCACACCTCGTAATACTTTTCCTACGGTTGCCGCTTTTCTTCTCTGGAATGCTGTCTTGAGCCTCGGACCTGGTACGGCGTCAATCTGTGGGTTTTCTGCTTCTTCCTAGTAAGCCCACTCGTACTCTCCACTGGTCTCACTCCAATCGGGTGCGGTGCCCATCGCCACTTGCTGTTCCTGCAAGAGAAGACCCCGCCTGAATCTCTTGGAGTTACTTTTAACCCTTACCCCGCTCCTCCCGCGTAATCATCCTCGGGTGATCCCAGCAACGGTTTTATCACACCTGACCCTGATTCCCCACCTCCTTCCTGCTCCGCCCGCTGTGGGTTAACCCTGTACTTCGTGTCTGTTCTGGTGGGTCTGATACGATAAGGAACCCCGGTTTTCCCTTTCCTTAGTTTCCTTTCTTTTCTCCTCGGTTAGCCCCCTCCCTGATGCGGTATTCCGTGGGGTATCCTTGGATCTGTAGTCTTTTTCCTGTTTTCCTTTCCCTTAAAGGCCAGCATTCGCACCCGGCTGATCTCTTCCGCAACCCCCTCCTTTCTCCCGTGATCCAGGGCGGCCGCTACTGCTTCCACATCACACATACCAATAGATTTATGCAATAACCTGCCTAGAATGTCGTTTACATTAATGTTTTCAAACAGTAATATGCTGATTATTCACTGTAGGCGGCACCAGCAAAATATACAGTACCGAGATCACACCAATACTTATATGCAATAACTTGCGTAGAATGTTGTATACATTAATGTATTCAAGTAATAATATGCGGATGATTCAGTGCAGGCAGCACCAGTAATAATATATTCTTCACAGTAGCCATACGAGATACATTGCAACAGCGAGGCTTGCCATTCCAATATGGCCACCGCACAAAAAAGATCCAGAACAGCTATGCTTGCAGTAATGTCATGCTGCCATGACAATGACCACGAAGAGTCGGATTGTCAGGGCAACGTCCACAAACACAAAAGGAACATGGCGCTGATAGCGTTCAGAAGAGCTACGCGGAATCATTCCTCTTAATACGGTAAGACCCTATCTTGATCAAACCTGATGGACGCTTTCAGAGATATGCAGGTTCCGATTCCCTGATAATATTTATGACAAATCTGGCTCAATATAAGCAGATTTCACTGAATAAACGAAGAGAGCAGGGAACGCCCTAGTCCAATGGCATTTTTGTCAATTAAAGGAATGAACGACCGTGGTCCAGGAAATGAGTCTGGCTTGGGCACTTAGACTAACACCATGCGTATCAGTATAGATGGCATTGCAAGTCATAATGATTTTTTTGATAAAAGATTCACACCACTAGCATAAAAATTACCGATTACCAGTGGGGTAGATGAATGTTCCAACTAAGTAAGAGGGCATAAGGCAATAGATACATAAAATGCACACGTATTAGCCTACCTTCTGCAACCTTTATTTATTTATAGTTTCACAGGGATCGAACCCTTGAAATAAGCATCTGAATTTTGGTTGGAAATTATGGCCGGTAAGAACAGCAAAATGTAGCAGGTTTTAACAGCTGAATAAGCTCCTATATGCCATTGTGATATGCAATTCTAACGCCACATTTCCTCTTTTCTCCTTTTTCAAATGTTTTCCCCACTCCTAACAATCCTTCCTTGAACCCCAACCTTGCTTTCTGTCTACATACAATTATGGGATATATGACGGTCACGATATAATGTACATATACATCATACTATATGATTGGATTATCAATATGTACCCACCAATTTGATGTTGTTTTTGGATGTTTGTACATATGAAACAATTTGGCTTTGTATAATGTCTTTTCTAATAACACATACCGTATTTGATTTGTGGTTCAAATAATGTGTTCTTGCCTTGATTTGAGAAAGTCTAACCAGCCGAAACACGTGTCATCATAAAGGGCAGTTGGTCAATTGTAAAAAATTTACAATTTGACACCACAAAGGGCAGTTGGTCAATTGTGACAAATAAACAATTTGACAAGCTACCTAACTTGGCGCAAGTCTCCGGGAGAGTTTCTTTTTATTTTATGAAATATAACATGCTAATGAAATGGTGGTGAATGTAACATGAATGCAATGATCTAGTAAACAGTGTAGTGTAGGGTGGCAATATCAAGGTTGTACGTGCTAATTAGGGAGAAGCTGAAGAATTGATATATTCTGAGCAATTGCAAAAGAGCAATTGTAAAAGAGAATATTAGAAACTGCTGAGATTGAAGAAAAACCTTATACATTGTGAAAAAATGGGATTTATTAGAACAGGCTGTGATTACAAAAAAAAGTTAAGAATATTGGAAGTTGGTAGCTAGATGCCATGATGGCTAACGAAGCTGGACCAAGGTAATAATGTTTTTAGAATTAAAGAAATTAAAGCAGTAATTGAGTCTTTACACTGGGGAAAAGCATCAGGCCAGGATGGCATTCATTCCGATATTATCAAGGAATTTTCAGGTTGGTGGGCCCAACTTTATTTAACATTTTTAATGCTGTTTCTTAATCCGGGGAACTCCCTTGCACATGGTCTCAACGTATTGTGGTACCAATATTTAAGAAGGGGGACTAGGCAGACCCTAATCGTTATAGGCCTATTTCCTTGATCGATATCCGTGCGAAGATATTTGCAAAGTGCCTACTTATGAGAGTAGAGGAATGGACACATTCTATGGAACATTTGAACCCTTTGCAGTCAGGTTTCAGAACTGGCTTTTCTTCTATAGATCATTGTCTGGTGCTCTCTACCTTGAAAACAAATATTGTGTGGTGGGAAGGGGGAATCTTTTTGTATGTTTCTTGATCTAGAAAAGGCCTTTGATTCTATCCCCAGGCATACGTTATGGGGAAAACTAGCAGCTTTGACAATGCCTACTGGCCTTTTAAATTATTTGCAACTCTTTTATAAAAATACATCTGCATCGGTTCGGGTCCCGAAGGATGGGTCAATGTCAAAATCATTCCTAACTAACAAAGGTGTAAAACAGGGCTGCCCGCTGCCCCCAATACTATTTATTTTATACCTGTCTGATTTTAACTTAGCAACTCTGGGAAAGGCTGTGAGTGTCCCTACTTTTCTATGGTTTTGACTTTGGGTTTTTAATGTATGCGTCAACACTGCCTTGATTGATTTAACCCTGACAGGACTACAGCACAGTCTTTCACACGCTGAGGCATACTTCTCCACCCATGGTTTGAAATTTAATAGAGCAGAGACAAAAATGTTGGTCTTTGACAAAGGAAAAAGTTGACTTTACATGGTATCTGGGTGTCATGCGCCGGGCATCCCAGTGCATCTGGAATCGCTGGCTCCTTACCTCTCTGTTCCGTTCTGACTTCTTTCGGCTCTGCTTCCCTCCACAGCTCGGCTTCGCGCGTTCCCTCGATTCTCTCTGTTCCCTCCTGGCTCCATACCTCCCTATCGCCTTGGTGATACTGGGATACCAGCATCGGTCCTTCAATCCGACGGCCCAGACTATGGTATCACAATAACGTTGTTATTTTCCTTGCTGCCGAATACCCACTTTAGCAGTCCCTGTGATGACATCTGCACAAAAGCATCTTTGTTTTTTTTTCTGCCTTCTGGCTTTTTTACCCTGTTCAGGCCTTGACCCGGAAGAGGAGCCAGTGGGCTGCTGTTACTTTTCAGTATCCACAGTGGCTTCCTTTCAGGGCAGGCCATACCTCTACAAAAATAAAGGAGAGCCCTGGAAGAAGAAGAAAAAGAAGACCTAGGAGTATCACCAGAGTTCAGGTGAGGAGGAGGGGTTATATTTGAATTTGGAGGGTGAAGTGGATCCAGTTGACAGTTTGCAACGCCCAGTCCTCACCATGGCAATGGCGGAACAGATCCAAGAGTTAGTAGCCGCCGTCCAGGGCTTGACTCTTGAAGTCTAGAAACTAAAGGCTGAAAATAGTGTCCTCCGTCAGATGGTCTAGCCAGAGACCCACCTCGGACTGACCTGCCTCCTATGGCCCTTTCCTCGGGCAAATATGTTGGATCACCAAAAAGACTAAAAGAGTTAATTGAAGCATGTACTATTCACTTTGCTTTCCGACCTCACGCTTATGCTTCAGAACACGCCCGGGTGGGTTATATGGTGTCGAATATGATTGGTAATGCCCTAGCCTGGGCCACCCCATTAGTTACAGCCAACGATCCCTTCCTCTGAGACTATGTTTTTTGTTTTGGCACTACTCAAACAGGCATTTGAACGCCCAGAGATCTCATATGGTGCCTGTGAAGAATTATTAGACATCCATTAAGGCTCCATGGATTTTCTCTCATATATATATATCCTCTTTCAAAAGGTTGGCATCTGAAGCCGGCTGGCCCGAACAAGCTCAGTACATAATGTCCCAGACGGGTCTCAAAGAAGAAATAAAGGACGAGTTGGCCCAAATTTCTCGACCTGCAACCCTATACGACCTCTTGTCAACAGTGTTGCAGATCGACTATCGTCTAGGAGAACGGAGGTCTGAGAGGAAAAAGAATCGAGCACCGTCCACATCTACTCAGCCATCCTATACCCCTCCTCTCACCCTGAACCGACCGACTAAAGAAGAACCGATGCAGATAGGAACTGCCAGAGGACCTTTGACTCAGGAAGAAAGGAGCCACAGACGAGAAGAAATAAAGGACCAATATTCTCTTGCAGCACACATATTTGCAAGATGTTTCTAACATTAGATCTTTCTATTTTCTCTTTTTAGCAGTCCTCTGACATATTGGCAAAATAAATGGGTGCTACTTGTTCATGAATAAACAACACCATAGCGTAGAGTTGACAGTTCTCTTCAATCAAAAGATGACAAATTATGTCATGTTTTGACAGAATCTCGATCTGATAGAATGAAATTCTGATGCATTGTTTTGAAAACATCTGTCATCATGTATTCCTTAACCTCCTGTAGTGAAGAGTGGTGGAAAGCGGCACACTTCTAAACATTTTTCCCAAACACTGATAAAATAGCCTTTTGCTTGATGCATTTGATATGTTTCTTAATAATTGTTCTTGAATGTAGTGGATAGATTGTGTCATGGTCAAGCATATTATGTATAGTGCTAAGATAGACATATTCGGTTTGTGGCGTGTCTCCATGTATTTTGGTAGCTTTGTTTATGTTGTTGTCAATATTTATTTATTTGCAGTATTTATTGTGCTCTGTGAGATATGTTAAAGCCTCTTTTAATGTATTTAATTCAACTAACTCTTGCCAAATTGTGTTTGTCCTTTGCTGTTACACCATTGACCGATTCAATTAAAGATTCATTTAGTGGGCATACTCTTCCTAGAGTTTAATCATTTTCCCTGAGAACTAATGATACATATACAACCTCACCACAAATGCCTCTAAATAATTCTGATTGTGACCATTTGACACTTTTGAGTGGTAATAACTTGGAATGGATTCACTGTTTGAATAATAATAATACTCTGATGTAGGTTTAGTTGTTGGAGAGCTGTCAGAAGTGGGAACAAGTTATAATTGATGCTGAGAGAGAGAGAGAGAGAGAGAGAGAGAGAGAGAGAGACAGAGAGACAGAGAGACAGAGAGAGAGAGAGAGCATGTGGTTTTCATTGCCTATTATTGCAATATGTGCAAATAATAAAGGTTCCATTAGATATCTTCTGCTGTGAGGTACAAGGCCAATTTAAACAAGTAAAATTGCTCATTGTCCTCTATTTTCTTACAACTACCTACTGTGCATTTGCTTTTAGTTAAAACTGCACATACATATTATGTCTAGCATTTCAGCAGGTGTATTTTGAAACTTTACTATTTCTTTTTGATCTGTGGTAGCAAGGAAGTTACTGCATACAAACTCTTGGCTGCTGCAGAGGTAAGCAGTCTTGCAGGCAGCACACTACGTTTGTTCACTGAGACAAAGTCTTTCGGCAGTGTTGATTTTTGGTGGGTGGATCCTTCAAAAACACAATTCGGGCCGTGGAGCGGCCACGGAGCTGCTGCTGAGGTGAGCAGTCTTGCAGTCTGGCAGTGATGTCAGACTGCAGACAGCTAGACACCGAAGGAATGCACCTCCGGAGCGGACGTCAGCTAGGAGAGGACCAAGAAGTACTCTCCTCCCATCCCTCCGCTACTGTCACCGCATAACATTCACACCGCGAATGGCTCACCGTCTACCTTCATGCCCTCAGTTGCGGCCGGCACCTAGAGCGGCGGGGGAAGGTTGAAGAGAGTGGAATGACTCCTTCGCCTGATGAGATGAGCAGTGAAATTATGGAATCTTCGGGAGGATCGAGGGGTCATCAAATGGGCCATTGGTGGGCGGAATCTGGACGCCGGCGCTTCCTGGGACAAAGAGGGAGAGGTAGTGGAAACAGCCGAATCTTCTTCACCAGGGGCCTCCCAGTTCCAACCCATTTCACCGAACAAGCCTGAAGCAACATCAGAAATTCCGCTAACGCCACTGAGAACGGAGTCAACTGCACAGAGGGTGCACCCGACATTTACTATAAAACTTGAGGTCCACCCGGTAACAGCAAGGGAAGACTTTTTTAGTCCCCGGTATGACCTGGATGACCCATCCTGCTCCTATACAATGGACTCAACCATGTGCAGTGTGTCAGACACAGACTCGCTCCATGCACCCAGAAAACAACGGGAGGGGAACAGGACCAACTTAAATCCTCTCAGGACACCCTTCAACACGGCCCACAAAAGACTTCCTCAGTCATAAAAATTGGAACCCCTATCAAGATGCAAGACCGTGCCTTCATAAATATTGAAGCCAAGCAAGGTCATCATCGAGACCCACCCACATTTAGGAAGATCATCAAGACCCGCTTATCCATCAAGAAATCAGTACAGCAATCACAAGTTAAGAAAAATAAAAATAACAAAAAAATTAAAATCCTCACTAAGACAGAACATCCCCGTAATCACAGAAAAATTTCCCCCATTAAGTGTTTTAACAGCAACATACTCATTCTTTAGCAAATTGGGGAAGGGACCATTTGCTCAATTTGTGAGTTGTCAGATGCCAAAATTCAAAAGGGGTGGAAGGCCAAACCCTGGATCAACTCACGTGTAAACTGAACCCGCCTCCACTCTTGGCAGCTTCTAAAAGCGGCAACAAAAGTACTTCGGACCGGATTCCAACTCCATTAAGATGGCACTTCGGGAAACCTAACACTCCTGCAGCCCCTGCATTAAAACATTGGGGGTCAGTACGAGTTTGGAGGCAGCCATGGCGCTATTAGCGCCATGGCTGCCTCCAAACTCGTGTCCGGGTTTGGGTTCTTGGAATGAGAACTTATCGGGTCATTCCAACCTTGGAGGGGGTAAGTCCCCATTCTGAAAACCATTCCCCATTCGAGCCCCCATAGGGCTCAATGGGAATGGGGAAGGAGCTAATAACGGGCCCGCAAATAGCGGGCCCGTTATTAGCTCCCTGATCCCTTAGCGGCTCCTGCTAAGGGCGGCTGGTAAAACCAGCCGGCCTTAGTGGGACCCGCTAAGGGACCTCAGAATGCAGCGGTAGGGGGTTAATGGCACCGGCGTCATTACCGGCGCTGTTAACCCCCTACCGCCGTACTCGTAATGACCCCCATTGTCTTGCCTAGGACGAAAACGAATCCATCACAGGCAAGTCCGGACAAGGAACATCACCTGACCTCCACCCCAATTGCACAGAACATTGCCAAAGAAAATCCCTCCATAGGTATCCAACCCACCAATTCGGCATCACAAAATAAAGATGTTGCATTTCCAACAATTGACTCTCCAAAAAAGAAAATCACAGAGTTTCAAGAGAAATCGATTGAAAAATCGACACATCCTGTGACAAACAATAAATCAACCTCGCCACCGATCCCAGCGGCGAAAACTCTAAATGCTGCCATTTCGCGCTCACAAAATTCTCAGGTACGAACTCCATCATGCAACCAAAGATTGAGTGAGATTCCACAGGGGGTGGGAAATAAAAAACAGGAAAGGTTTGCAATCATGTCAGTGGTCACGATCGCCCTAGCACCTTTTGGTAAGCTTTATGAGTCACTTAACAAGACTCTCAAGGATCATACATTGATGACACCCTAATGCACACAAAATGGATGCATTTAGAAGGCTCCAGAGGCTTGGAAAGCCAACACAAAAGATCAAGGAACCATGACGGTCAACCTCTAGTGGCAAGATGAAATGACAGAACTCAATCTAATAAAACCATCCCTCAGAGCAAGACAATCCCTCGACAATAGGAACCCACACAAATGACACCCAGAAATTTCAACAAATAGAAAGACAGAAGGAGAAAATGAAAACTCAAAAACATACTTTAACAACATCAGTGCCAGTAGATAGGCCGGGCCAACCTGATCAACCACAGAGCTCGAAAAATGCCATCTTAACTCAAATCCAGGTTGTAATAAGAGGGCACGCGGTGGCTTGCCACTTGAAGAGAGTAACGACCAATCGTCAACGACCGATCTCCCACAGCAAACTCTAACAAACCCTCTAAAACCAAAAAAAGTTGTAGAGTTAAGTATGTTTCTGGGAAAAACTCAGAAAACGCCATGGTCACACGGACCGAAGACAACAAAGAAATCAGCGCCTATTCCATCAATGGCAAACACAAAAAGAAGCTCTGGAGTAAGACAGGACAACCGTATAGCACAGATATATGAACATAGAAGGATGGTCAAAATGGCACAGACCCTGCTTGTAGTTAATGAACAACCGCCCAAGAGAAAGGCTCAAACATCAGCAGCACACTCAGAAGAATCAGATATCTCAATTGACCTTATGGGAGTCAGTCAATACACCATTGAAAAATCTGAATCTGAACTTATACTCGACGCAGAAAGAAAACAGAAAGTTTGCTTCATTGATGATACACCTTCACCATCGGAACCACGGCCTAAGAGGGCCCTAGTGGAGAAAGACTCTCCTACTTTCTCAACTCTGCAAGAGACATGCAATGAATTAATTAAGGAACAGGAGCAGATTGACAATGGTAAAATCTGTCGAAAGCCTAGAACTAAAAGACATCTCAGGCCTAACTCAACTGAAAGAGCAGGCCATCGGACAAATACAAACTTGGTGGCACCCAGGTCACGACCTAGATCAAAAGACAGCTCAAAAATTGGTGGGAGAGGTTTTAGTGCTCAGGACTACAAGAACACAAGAAAACATAGAGACTTCAATAGAGATCTCACTCCACAACCTCAAAAAGCTACAACACGATCAAGAGGCACAGAGACTAGAGACACCACCCTGTTCACACACAAAAGTCGATCCACTCAGACTCTGAAACTGCAACGAATCTTGGATAAAGGCTATAGTTTAATTCTCAACAGAAGGACAACAATGAACTTATTTTCACATATATCAAACCTGAAGATGCTTTGAACAGGTGATATAAAAATCATCAAATTCGGCCAAAGCGGCCGCGCCGGCAGCATCTACCTCCATCTAACATCCCCTAGTATCAAATCATGTTGCTCAAATCCACTGAAAAACTTCCAAGGCTGGGATACGATCTCAAAGAAACCACTTCAGTAGAGAGAGGAATCGACATCCAGAGTCCCTTAAAATGGGAAAGGGCAGATCACCTATTCACAGTCAACGACCCAGAAGCCACAGAACTAGGGTTGTATCAAAGACCTCATCAACAGAATACATCCTCACAACGTCAGTATAGTAGAACCACGCAAGAAGTAAAAACCAGGTCTGCCAGACCATACAACAAAAAGAGAGAAGTATACAATCAGTCTTATGGACCAAACAATGAAACGAGTCATTAAAGCAACAAGGACTCCCTCAAAACGCCCCCAAATGATGTAAACTTTAGAGATAGTGAATGCAAGCCTCACATTCCTCTACCGAAACTCAGATTTACGTTCAGTCATGACAAGCTGAGTGAGACCTATGTTTCTCCTGCCAGAGCACACCTGAAAACTCTTTCGGATGAGGAATCAAAGAGATGGGCATGGATTCTGGGGTCCCTAACACAGCAACCTCGTGAATAGCAACTAAACAAAACCCTTAAGCCTCTTCCCTTGGAGGCCAAAATAGATAATTCTTTGATCAAAAACTTAATTCTTGGGTCATGGAACACAAGAAGCTACACCCATCTCACTATTGCTGACAAAACCAATCTGGGAGTCTTTGGTCTGCTGTGCCTACAGGAAACTTTGTTGCCGACAACCCCAAGCCTACATGGGTACGAAATCAGTTTATCGGCAGCCTCCAAGGGCGTTAAAGGTCGACCCACTTCAGGCCTATTAGTAGCGGTGCGTTCTGACAGCCCCATAAGCACGGTACGAGATCTATCATCAAGCATCTTTATACAAGCGGTACTGATCTCTTGGACCCACTCCAAAACAGAACCCTCAACACGCAAAACTGAATTACTCCTGATGATGAACATTTATTGGAACCCTAAGGTCCAAACACCAAGACCTTTATAAACATCACAGATTCCATCATTGAAGAGGCAGCCACATCATATAACATAAGCCACATAATTATATGTGGGGACCTCAAACCACTTGCCCCAACTGCGGGTGAACATGAATAGGAAGCACACAGCCTCAAGCATCACTAGCAACTGGCACAACTCTGAATCAAAGAAACATGGTACTGCTTGGGCCATCCTAATGGAATCAAGAGATCTTCACAACCTCCTCTCATTGACGCCAAAGAATATACCAGCAGTTCCCACCTTTGAAGGAGATGGTCTGGGGAGTACCATAGATCATATTTACATCTCAAAGGAGTTTTTTTCCATCATTGCTTCATTCAATGTGGTCAAAATGCCACATAGTGATCGCAACATCCTAACAGCTTAATGGCCTACTTCAGAGGTCACACTTCAAACAATGATGAGATATCAACCCTCTCTGGAATCGGATTATTGCCCACTCCTCACTCCATACCTATATCCAAGAAAGACACCCAAACAACCTTCACAACAACATGTACATGTCTATAATTCGGAGTTAAGGGAGAGGAGAAAACTCATGAGACGAGCCAGAAGGCACGCCAAAAAATATCTGTCTGCAATAAACCATGTATTAGCAACAAAATCTACAAGTACTTACAAAAATTGGCTAGTAAGCTTCAGGTGAGTACTCTACCAAAAAGACTCTGAGACCATGCTCCGTGCTCTTTGCAACAGACACTCCAAAGACTTCTGGTTACTAGTAAAAGCCACGCCATCCTCCACAGATAACACTTTACAAAACTGTGTGAGGACGACCCACTTCAGAGAGCTTTTCCATCAAACATCTGAAGCAGCGAGTACAGATCAAAAACTCCAGCAAAGTGCCTGGGACATGGACCATGACAAAGACTCGATACTGAAGAAAATCAACAACCTGAACAGATCGAGAGCACCAGGCCCAGATGGGATTACGAACATTCAACTAAAAGCACATCTGGAAGAATGGGCGGACCTGATCCACAAAATCATCGGTAGATGTATAGCCCTGAAAACCATACCTGACTTGTGGAAAACAGCTAACATCTTCCCCATCTTCAAAAAAGGAGGGAAAAGTGATCCCACGAACTATCGCCCAATAGCTTTGCTTGACATTGTCGGCAAGTAGTTCGGATCCCTACTCCTTGACAAATTTCTAGCCTGGGTCAAAACGGCTGATTGTGCCGACCCATACCAGTCGGGATTCTTCAAAAACTTGGGCACAACTGCTAACATCATGTCAATGAGCATCTTAAAGGCTAAAGTGCTGGAGGGGCGCCCGATAATCTTCATTGCTTTCATAGATCTAGTCCAGCCGTTTGACAGGGTAAATAGAGAGAAACTGTGGTCAAAACTAACATCCTGGAACTATCCCACCTCGCCTCTGGCAAATCACTTTACACCGACACTTCCATGCGAGTGAGATTCAACGGTGCAGGCGAACTCTCGAACTCGATAAACACCACAAAAGGCGTCAAGCAGGGTTGCCCCTTGGCTCCAGCTCTTTACAACGCCTATGTGGGTGACATTGTAGACCTGGAAATTAACACCATATCTTTTCCGCCAACTGTAGGAGAGGAAAAGATCACATGGCTCCTCTATGCGGACAACATCATTCTCTTGGACCACACAGCAGTATGTTTCGAACGCCAACTAAACAGCCTCTCGTTATACATTAAAAAAATGCCTTGAAAATAAACACAAATAAAACAAAAATCATGATCATGGACAAAACAACTAGAAGTTTGGAAAAGCTACACTGGTACCTTGAAGCTGAGCAACTGGAGACAGTACCGAATTTTAAATACCTAGGAGTGACAATCAGCAGGATTTCAGTGGAAATGCCGATGCAGAATTCACTTTATGCCAAGATCACCACACTAGCTTTGCAAACCATGGCACTTGTCAGAAAATGTGGGCAGTTTTCTTTGACCCCAGCACTCAATTTTTATAAAACAAAGGTCATCCCAACAATATCGTATGGAAAGGAAGCGATGCCACAAATTCCAGTGGGGATCTTGAACAAACTGGAAGGCCTCTTCTGGGGTAAAATTCTGAAATTGTCACCCTCCATGCCAATTGCTTCAATCAGAAGAGAACTAAGCTTGTCATCATTAAAAGCAGCTATTGACAGAAACAGTCTGATGTTTTTTGGGAAGATCCAGTGAAATCCTCGCCCAGAAATATTCGAAACCATCAACAAGGAAATAGAGGGAGGCAGAAACAGGATGCTGACAGACTGGGCTAACAAAAACCTGACCTTACTATCTGCCATTGAAAGCTTAGAGGAGGAAGTGGATCGCAACCCATAAACAGTCAAGGATAGACTTAAAATCTGGGATTGGATACAATCTCTGGAAACAGCTTCAAGCAACAAATTAACTGCACACCTGCCTCCAAACACAAAAAAAATAAATCATGCGATGAAATATCTGACTACATTTCCTGACAGAATACTGCATTCCACAATCCTCAAAACTCGGCTGAACATCCTAAGAACGAACACGATCCTGGAAATTCAGGGTCAATACTCCTCTAACTCTTGTCTTCCAGTTTCTTCGCCGGTACCTATTTCTTTGGGTCCCTTTACGGACCATTGTCCATTCCTTTTGACTTCGAATTGTGGAGAGAATTTGTTGGGGTTGAATCTTTTGAAGGAATTAAATGCAGTAATTCATTGTTCTCCAGATGGAGTGTGTTTGACGATTTCACCACAGCAACTTTCTGTCTCTCAATTTTTGACCAGACCTTTGCCGCTGGAATTTAGTGATGTTCCTGAGTGTTTATGGGCAATAGATGACAATGATGTCGGTGTTTTGCAAATCGAACCTGTTAAAATTGTCTTGAAACATTGAGTAAAGTTGCCACATATTCCACAGTATAAGATCTCGGTTGACGGTGAGCAAGCTTTGAAATGCAAAGTCTCCAATTTTGTGCATCGAGGGGTGATTGAGGAAATTGCAGGTAGTTTGTGCAATAGTCTGATTTTGCCCGTGTACAAAAAAGGCAATAATGCAATTCCCTTTTGTTTCATAATTAATCTACATGCTTGTCGTTATTGTAAAGACAAGACCCATAAAGAAACAATACGACATCGATAACTGAGGAAGCACGGATTTGCATGAAAGACGCGATTAGATGGATCTAAGACACATTGATAACTCCCGTTGAAGTATATGACACGTATAGTCAGTATACGCCAGAAATGTAGAGGAAAGTGATACAGGTAATGGTAGAATACCTACAGGATGAGTGTGTAAAAAGAAAGATTTGTTGTCCCGCAGAGTTATTAAGTATTTACAAGAGAGCCTTTTCGTTTGACACTTCTTCGACTGCTTTAACGCTCGATTTGGCTCTGTTACTTAGTAAGCATTCGGAGTTGCCAACTTCTCAGTTGCCTATGAGAGAGGTTCCTCTGACATTTGTCCCAAAAGTAGAGATTCCTGTTGATGCTGTAGCCTGTACAGTTGCTCGAGAAATGTCTGCCCATTATGTGTCACAGTTTGTTCACGTCACGTTCTCGAGACAGGAAGTGAACACCATTAAACAATCCATTCCCGACATTAGGAAGAATCCGACAGGGTTCTACAAAGAAATAGAGTCTGTTTTGCAATCATCGGTATTCACCTTAAGTGATATCGACTTGTTATTTCCTGTACTTCTGCCTGTCGACTTGTGGAAACAGATTAGAACTGTGGATGATGTGCTAGGCTTAGGTGATACATGGACTAACATAGTTAGGCTCGATGGAGAAAGGCCAGCTGGCGAAAGACCGCCTCAGATGATACTAACTTTGCCTGACAGAATAGTTACGAAATTAAAAACTATAATTCCCGAAAAGAGAATTATTTGAGACAAGCTTACTGCCTGTGTCCAAGGGAAGTCTGAGGGTGCTACCGAGTTCTTCAATCGGATTGAACAGGTATTTTCGGATTTCAGTGGACAAGACTTAGGCACAGAGTCTGGGAAAAGATTATTCGTAGACAAATTTATGCGTGAATAGCTGCCTGACATCCAGTTGCAAATTATGTCTTCACAGAGCGCTTGGCAAACGAAGTCTGAATCAGAAGTACTGCACATGGCTCATTACTATGAGAATCGTGTTAATAATGAAAAAGAAAGGGTCGAGAAGAGAAAAGGAGACTTAAAGACGAAAGTATTATTACAGCAAATTGTTAGAGGCCCTAGAGGGGGTAATTCACAATTTAGAGGTCAGTATGTTCCACAGGGTAATGCGCCCTTGGGTCCTGTAAACATTAACCAGTGTGCTTATTGTAGACAAGAGGGTCATTGGCATGCACAATGCCCGATCCTCCGACAGAGGTCAAATAACACATTTGGGAATATGGGTAGACGATCCAGAGGTCGCCCGGGTGTAGGGGGCCCTGGTAGAGGTCAGTTTTCACAAGATTCACAGCAACCTTTTTCACAGGATAATCAGGCATTAAGTGTGGATAATAGGAAGATTTTTGACAATCCTTCTGCCGTTTACCTCTCTGAAGAACTTCCTTTTGATGACATTCTGTTTCGCTAGGATTGCCCGAAGCAGGGTTTGGAACCAACGCCTATTCCCGTTAATCAGAAAGGTCCCTACGTTGAAATGATAGGGGGAAATAGGAAACATCTATTCTTGATAGATACAGGGGCACAGAAGTGTTCCATTGATCATTCTCGGGTTCCAAACATTCCACTGTCAGGGCAAACTAATGTGTCTGTAGGGTTTTCTGGCACACCAGTTGTTTGTCCAGTTTCTTCGCCGGTACCTATTTCTTTGGGTCCCTTTACGGACCATTGTCCATTCCTTTTGACTTTGAATTGTGGAGAGAATTTGTTGGGGTTGAATCTGTTGAAGGAATTAAATGCAGTAATTCATTGTTCTCCTGATGGAGTGTGTTTGACGATTTCACCACAGCAACTTTCTGTCTCTTAATTATTGACCAGACCTTTGCCGCTGGAATTTAGTGATGTTCTGGAGTATTTATGGGCAATAGACGACAATGATGTTGGTGTTTTGCAAATCGAACCTGTTAAAATTGTCTTGAAACAATGAGTACAGTTGCCACATATTCCACAGTATAAGATCTCGGTTGACGGTGAGCAAGCTTTGAAATGCATCGTCTCCGATTTTGTGCACCAAGTGGTGATTGAGGAAATTGCAGGTAGTTTGTGCAATAGTCTGATTTTGCCCGTGTACAAAAAAGGCGATAATGCAATTCCTTTTCGTTTCATAATTAATCTACGTGACATCAATAAGATCATCGCCCCACAATTTCCATTTGTGCCTGATGTGACGACGATATTAACTATGATCCCAGCTTCAACTACCTACTTTAGTGTTGTGGATCTAAAGAATGCTTTCTTTAGTATTCCTATACACAAAGACAGTAGATACTTGTTCGCGTTCATCTTAGGGGGACGTTCGTTTACCTTTACCCGTGCACCGCAAGGTTACAGGGAAAGTCCTAGTTTTATAGTAGGGCTTTGAAAGAGCAGCTCGATACCCTTGAGTCGCCCTCTACTTGTACATTGCTTCAATATGTCGATGACTTGCTTTTAGGTGCTGACTCAGAACACTTGTAAAGAGGGCACTGTATTGTTGCTTATTCACCTGGCTAAACATGGACATAAAGCTTTGCTTAAAAAATGTCAATATTGTTGTCAAGAGGTCGCCTATTTAGGCTATCTCCTGTCAAAGGACGGAAGAAGGTTGACGCCTGAATGGACAAAACTCATTTCTAGCATGTCTGTCCGAAATACACAAAAGGAAGTTAGAGCCTTGATAGGTATGGCTTCTTACTGTAGGCAGTGGATCCCCAACTTTTCACTAGTGATTAAGCCAATGTTGGCTCTGACGACGAAGGGCATTTCTTCGCCATTGCCGTGGAACATGGAGCACCAGCGTGCATTTGATTTACTCAAGACTGCATTGTGCTCGGCACCGGTTTTGGGCACACCAAATTATGAAAAGACCTTTGTATTGTATGTGCATGAATGTGATGGATGTGCTTCGGCTGTATTAACGCAGGAACATGGAGGGAAGAATAGGCCGTGCGGCTATTTTTCTTCCGCCCTTGATCCTGTAGCATGCACTTTGCCAAGATGTTTGCGAGCAGTCGCTGCTGCTGATGCGTCTGTAAAACAGAGCGTGGGAATGGTTCTAGGCCATCCTTTAACCCTAATGGTACCTCACTCTGTAGATGTTCTACTGAACAGAACTCAAACGCAACACCTCACTTCCGCATGGTTGATGAGATATGAATTGATCTTGTTTGCACCACACATACAAATTAAAAGGTGTTGCGTTCTTAATCCAGCTGAACTCTTACCATTTCCGCAAGGTATTGCTTGCAGTGACGAAGAGTCACATGATTGCCTTTACACTACTGAACAAGAGACAAAGGGTAGAATCGATCTGAAAGATACTCCTTTGAACAATCCACAAGGGGAGCTGTTTTGCGATGGCTCCTGCTTCAAACTTCCAGATGGTACATCCGCAGCTGCTTATTCAATCACTACGTTGAGCACGGTCGTGGAAACCAAGAGAATCACGCATAACTCCATTCCGGCCGCAGAGATTGTAGCATTGACCCGAGCTTCTGAACTTTCCGAAGGGCTTACAGTAAACATATACACTGACAGTCAGTATGCCTTTGGGGTGGTTCACAACTTTGGGAGACTTTGGTCAGAAAGAGGGTTCTTGACTTTACATGGTACGAAAATCCAGCATGGCTCCTTGTTAGTACGGCTACTCTCAGCGCTTGCACTCCCTACTCAGCTAGCTATCGTAAAATGAGCAGCGCATCAGAAGATTGTAGATGATGTAGGAAAAGGGAACGCTTTTGCTAATCAGATAGCTAAAGAGACTGCCACTGATCTCTCTTCAGACATGTATACTTCAAGGGATGCCACAAATGCCTGTACTATGGATGAGGGTATTCATTCCGTAAGGGATATCCAAGCCGACGCCACGTTAGAAGAGTCTAAGAAATGGGCTGAGAGCTTGGGGAAGCTTGAAGATGATGGGTGTTGAGTTGAAGGGAAGTGGCTATTTCCCGACGCGTACATGATGATGATGGTTGTTATGGCTCATGGTCCCACAAACATATGTGCTCGTAAAATCACTAAAATGTTGGAAAAAGTATGGGTAAATGACAAAATCTCTAAAGTAGCTGAACGCTTTGTTCAGGAATGCATGATTTGTTTGCAGCACAATGTGGGAAAGGGCACACCAACTCCTAGGTGTAGTTTTGGTCCGGCTTCTGTTCCCTTCGAGGTCATCCATTTTGATTTTATTGAGATGAACATTGCAATAATCTAAAGTATGTGCTAGTCGCCATCTGTGCTTTTAGCAAATGGGTTGAGACTTTTCCTGTCAAAGACGCCACAGCAATGACTACTGCAAAGACTATGTTAAAAGAATAATTCCTGAGATTCGGGTTACCAAGAGTCATCTGGTCAGACAATGGTCCACACTTTATCGCTGCTGTAATTCTGCAGATATGCACGGGATTACAGATCGATAAACGGTTCCATTCAGCTGGACATGCTCAGAGTGCTGGACACCAAACCAAAATGGCTGGACGCCTTACCGATCATGTTGTTATCAATGTGAACCACCCCTCAAACTATGACTGGGCTCTCTCCCTTTGAGGTGGTTATGGGGAGGCCTGCTAATATCTGGAACATTCCAAAATGTCGTTCTTTGTGAAATGTTGAAAATGTACTTCTTTCAGATTACTGTAACCAATTGACAAAAAACTTGTATTTGATTTATCACCAGGTGCGAGAGGCTTTACCTGTACGATATGAGGGTCCCGGTCACAGCATATGACCTGGGGAGTGGATCCCCGTAAAGTCCTTTGAGCGATCTTCTTGCCTCGCACCTCGTTGGCGGGGGCCCTTCCAAGTCCTGCTGGTCACACAGACTGCAGTGAGGGTAGCAGGCCAGAGGAATTGGATCCACGTGACGCACACCAAGAGGATTGCACACCTGGTGCCACACGATACAGAAGAAACAGAACCCCTTACCAATGCTGTAACCAACTATCACGAAACAGCAACCAGCATCGAGAGTGCATCAGAGATTCTCCCTGAGCCCGTGGGGCCTGGGGAAACAGCCAATTTGCCTCCACACTCTCCAACAGTTTTGTTTCCGGAAACTGTTCCGGATCTTGCATCTAATTCCACTTCTGATTCGTCGCTTCCAGCGGAAAGTGACGACACATTGTTCACGGATCAATCAGTACCAGGGATCACAAGGTACGATCTGCGTCCATGAAAATAGGCCTACTGCACGGTTCGGCTGTGCGTTCAGAGAAGAAAAGGTCATCAAGGGCTTGCCTTTTTGGCCCGATCAATTGTTCGCAAAGGGATTCTGTTGGCTAGGGTTTGTGGAAGGACTAAGAAAATGCTTGGCCTGGAAGTCGCCAGCTAATAACACTGGGGCATTTGTTTGAAGATTACAATGCCTGCAACTGCTACCGCTCATATGGAAAAGGAAAAAGACTGTGTGACCAGCTACGGAAATGAACATTTAAATGTTTGGGCCCCGAAAAAGTACTGTTGTCTTGCGTTAATGTTAATTGGTTTTACAATAGTCATTGTTTTAGGTTTCTGGTATCTAGAAGAAGTACATCCGCTCGAGAATGTGTTGCCTACTGAAAATGCACCTACAGTTTCTATTCCTTTCGTGCATCTGCACATGATGAATGGTACACATGCCATTTTTAGCAAATCTAATTGCTGGGTCTGTTCACATTTACCACAACACAGGGATAAGGGGCTAGCTTGGTATATTCATCCTCTACCTTTGACATCTGCATGCTATGCTTCTCTTAGAGCACTATTCTTTGGTCGCTGGAACAATAGCATCTCAGGGAACTTTGATGGGACTAATTTGAACCAGTTTGAAAAACATGTTCTGACTCTCCTTGGGATGTTCGCTCTTTGCAAATAGGAGTAAGCTTAACGTTGCTTCTATTAGGCCTTCCGATAGACTGTCCTGTCCTTTTCAATCTTTTATCTCTTTCAAGATGGCTCCTATAGGCAATAAGGATGCCACGCCTCCTTCCTATACTCTCAATCAAGCCCCGATTCAGTTACTTTCTGCATATAGAGGAATGGTACTCAGTCAATGGGTGTTTTGAAGGTTGCGCCAATGTTGCGATTTTGACTGGTGAGGACAGACCTTTGTATCTAGGCAAACCTGCCTACTTTGTTTACGGCAATGTAGCATTTCCATGGCTACCCAGGGATTGGCAGGGAACTTGTTATTTAGGGATTCTGTTACCTGGGGTATTCATAGCCAGTAGTGTAGAAATTTCAAAGGCTCATCCACGGCGGGACGAGAATGGTGACACTTCAGCACAGATTCTGGGCAATGTAGCTAAGTCCTTTGTGCCATTTTGGGGACAAATAATGAACTCCGAAGATATCAGGAGACTAGCGAGAGTACTGGAGAGGACCATCAACCAGACCACTGACATACTCTATAATATGACTCTAGAACAGAAAGCAATAAGGTTAGCAGCACTTCAGAACCGGATGGCACTAGATGTCATCCTGGCTGAACGTGGAGGGGTATGTAAATTAGTGGGGTCCGCTTGCTGTGTTTTCGTGCCAGATTCCTCCCCAACTATCTTCAAGGCAATACAGAATCTGCATGTCCTAAGTTCAGAAGTGCATGTTCCTGAGGGAAACTGATATTTTAGTGCTTGCTTCTGGGACTTCTTGCGATCTTGGGTTGGAAGCTACTTTCGGTTTTGCTGATCATTTTGGGAGTTGTGTTGTTTCTTTGTTGTTTTATACAACGTCTTCCTGGTATATGTTCCATGCTAGGGGGATGTTGCGCACAGGCGATGGGTACATTAGGGCGCAAGGTATATGCCCCAGACAAGAACTCTAATGTATATGTGTTGAAAGAAATCTTAGTAACTGATTCTATGGCAATTGATATCTCCGATAGTGATTCAGGATGTATGGACGTTGAGACGTGGAGTTACTCGTAAAGTGACTAGAAGTAGTACAGCGCTTGGCTTAGGCCAAAAGGAGGGTTTGTCAAACGGAAAATCATATTGTGCCTCCTTTATTGTATATATTGGCCTAAGCCCAGTCGCTCTGCGAAGAAATCCGCGCTTCAAGGTTCTAGCCTTAGATCGATTTAGCCGCCATTTTAGGTTCATCTGCCATTTTGATTCTCGCTCCAAAGTCACCCTATGTTCTAAAATGGTGGACAGTGGTCTTCTGTTAGTAACATGGCCGTCTTGACCTCTGTATGCATGTTAATGCTTAAACTGCCCGTAGGCCAAATGTTAGGGTCATGTATTGAGACCTTGTCCTTCGTTGACCTGTGCATAAAGGATTATCTAACCCAACGATACTAATCCTTGAGCATATATTAAGCACAATGTTGTGTAAATACTAAACGTGAACACTTGTTGAACTACATTGTATTAAAATATGTACTAAGGCTTATGTTAGATCCAAGAATATACTGTTGCTATTGTGACTTGTTGAAGATGTAAACTGAAGGTGATCCATATGCATATAGCTGGGCGAGTCAGAGGTGAACTCGGCATGAATCCTAGATTGGGAATTATTAACGTACACAGGGGCTGAACATCTTGTTACAAAACTGTATAAAAGGTACGAATATTCTGATGTACAGTCCCACTCACTTCACACACCAAACAGGGCTGGTATTCGCTCTTTTGTACTGAGGGCATGATAGCTATCTGTTACTTTGTCCTTTGAAAACTGTTCAGTTGTAGAATAAAGGTCTGTGTATCTTTGTAAACCCGTGTAGGTGTATTTCCTTTTCGGGTACACAGCCTCGATATTCTCTTTTTGCTTTTACATCTCTTTGGCATAATCCAGGTCTACAGATTAGTAATAAGGCATTGAATTGGAAGAGTTGGATTAAGAGAGGCATCTTAACAATTGATGATGTCTGGAATGATGAAGGGGTGCTATCCTTTGAGAGTCTAGTAGAGAGATTTGAGTTGCAAAATAGGGAGTTAAGAAGATATAGTGAATTGGTAGATTTAATCTCTGAAAGGAGACAGATGATGGCGGTACCACTATTGCAGAAACCAGAAGTTCTTAAAGTACTGGCCAGTCGATCACAGAAAGTGTCTGGTATCTTGAAAGTTATGCAATCTGATGCTAAATGGTTGGATTCATGGGAGAAGTTACGGCTGTCGTGGTCAGAGGAGTTAGGCAGAGATCTTACACTAGAAGAGTGGGATAGGGTTTAGAAAGTTCTGGTAAAGGCCAAGGCAGATTTACAGCTATGTTATACTCATCAGCGAGTAGTGGGCAGAATCTACTGGACCCCAGTGCATATGGTTGCTTTGGGGATGATTGATGATGATTGTTGCTGGGGTTGCGGTAAGGAGAGGGGTAGTCTGATTCATATGTTGTGGAGTTGTGAAAGAGTAGTGACTTTTTGGAGGGAAGTTGTCGACAGAATCGATCAAATCTAGAACATTACTTATCCATGCAATCCCTTAGCAGTCATCCTGCAGCTACCAAGAAGTGGTCATAATGATAGTTGGGTAACATCTTGTTGGATCAATAAAGCTTTGTTGGTGGCGACTAAACAGATATTAAAAGTCTGGAAGACAAGGAAGAAACCGACAGTGGATTTTAGATGTGCAAGTTCTAGCAAGATATGAGACAACTATGGGCCTCATTACGAGGTGGGAGGTAAGGGATTACCGGCACCGGTAAGGGCACCGGTGCCGGTAATCCCTTACCTCCCTACTATGAGTTCCCTTTGCGGGTCCATCCTTAACACCTGGTTTAAGCAGGCGTTAAGGACGGGACCCGCAAAGGGAATCTAGAGCTAATAACGGTACCGCAATTTGCGGTACCGTTATTGGCGCCTTCCCCATTCCCATTGAGCCCTATGGGGGCTCAAATGGGAATGGGGAATGGCCCTGGTGAACGGGGAATTACGGGTCCCTCCGACCTCGGAATGGACCGGTAATTGCTCCATTCACCAGGGCGGAGTCGGAAGGGTTTTGGAGGCAGCCATGGAGCTAATTGCTCCATGGCTGCCTCCAACCTCGTAATGAGGCCCTATGTATTATAAACAACACAAGGAAGTATTTCATGAGGAACTATGGGGAAGTTTCACTGAACTTTATGGATGATCCTGAATCATACTGTGTAGTGGAGTTGGTTGCTTTCAAAACTAATGGGTGTGTTGGGGTGGGAGGGTGGTTGTGTCTGTAATGCATTTTGTTTTGTGTCGTCTTAATTGTTTGTGGATGTCAGATTAATGCACATTGTTTTGGGTTAAGTCTGGGTAATTTTGTGTATTCTAGGGCTACAGTTTGCTGTTTACTTTGAATTCTGTTTTAAACTAAGGTGTTATTTATAAACCAATGACCCAAGCTGTGATTACTGATGTCTTTGTTACTTTCTGTTGAAAACAAGAAATAAACAGTAACAAAAAAAGGAAAGGCAAAACACTATTGCTAACCAACAAAACTGACACTGAGAACTGTTTGTAAAAATTGTTAACAAAACAATTAAATAAAAATAAATATATATCTATATATATATATATATTTGGGTTAGTGGTGTTTCCTTCCTCTACCTATGTACCAGGGAATTTCTTTTGTATGCTATTTACTTTATGTTATGCCATTTATTTGTCTAATGACTTTTGCTAGGCTAGTTGGCAAAGTTTGGTTTAGTTTATTTAATTCTGGAGCTGGATGTTTAGTACCACATAGTTTATGCACCAAACTGTGCATTGTAGAGTAGTGTGTTGCAGTCGTTTTTATACGGTGAAAGTTGCTTTTGCAAGATGCTTCCTAGCATGCAACCCAATAAATATCCAAATACACCAGTGTGAATGTCTGCAGGACAGGAGTCTATGTTCTGAAGAGTTTTGATCCTACTATTGTCTTTTGTTTTTATTTATTGTTTCAGAAATAATTGAAAGGATTTGGATAACTGCATCAACAATTACAGATTGTGTGGCATGACCATTTGTTTAATAAACATGTGAGGTGTCTGTTGAGGTAGAGCAATGGGTTCAGTATTTGTTGGTCTAGGTGCTGGGATGAAAGTTTTGTTGTTCAGGATATTTATTTTGACTGTTTAATAGCCTCTGCCATCAATATCCATTCAAATTTGATTTTTTGCCCCTTGGAAGTAGGCTTCTTGATGGTAGAAATGTTCTATGTTGGTAGTATGCCACCAATAAAACCCCCCAAAAAGTTGCTGAATTTATCTTTATTGCCAATGCCCATGTTTCCAACTTTATTTCCTAGTTATTTTTACTAATTTTATTGTCGGTTTCATTCTGTTCTCTGTGAGATTAAACAATTTTCATTGCTGATTGATTGTGTTGCCAATAATTGCTTCGCAAACTACTTTTCATTAATAATTGACAAGTGAGTGATGTGATTTATCAGATTTGTTATGGCATTAGTGGACAAAAATTGTTTTGTAAAATGTGTTGTTTTTTATGTCTTGGTTGTATTCTATTGGCATTAAATGGCATGGCTTCCATGTTAGTGGTGTGTTTTGGGTGTTCACACTTATGAAACTGTTTTGGATGCTGTTTGTTTAGATTTATTTTTTGATGTAGGTGGAAGAGTGCATGTAATATTGTTGATTTGCAGTTTAAAAGGTGAAAGTTAGCTCCTCTCTTGCTTGTAAATTTGTTATTATGTAGCGAGTGAGTGTAAGACTCTCCTTAGTAATTACGTACCCATTGATATTTTGTTTGTTTTCTTAAGAGTTTGCGTTTTGGTTGTTATTTGTTGTTTCTTTGGGAGAAGAAAGAATGTTAAAATTTGATTTTAGTGAAGTGTGTGAGGTTTGCTAAAAGGCCTGTTATTGTTAAATAGCACCAAAGAAAGACATATAGAATTATCGGTAGGTAGTTATGAACTACAGCCGTGCATTACAGAAACTGATATGAAAAATAATGACGGTAAAGGTTCAGTTGTGGGTTATATCAGTCAGACATTTCAAGGGAAATTATTCTATACTTTAAATGAGGGTTTGTGTTGGTAATGAGAGATTGGAACACGCAGGGGTATTGTGTTGGCAGTGATGAGGAGTGAATTGATGTGTGTCATGAGGTCTGGGATGAAGAGTGGTATTTAGTGGCTAATAAGGGAGTGGGGATACAAGGTAGCCTGCACTCAGTACAGCACATTTGTCGAAGAAATTGACCTTCTATCGAGCCGTCAGTCCGGATTTCGAAAGAATGACAGAACGGAAACAGCCCTGGTGGAAGTTAGATCTACCATTGCTGGAATTGTTGATCAATGCAAACTAGCTATGTTGCTGTTGTTAGACCTGTCCGCCACTTTTGATCTGGTGTATCAAGATAAGCTGGTGGATAGGCTAAAAAAAGACGGAAAATGCAGCAAATTGGCCACTAATTGGTTCAGATCTTCCTTGGGCCCTCAGAGAGCTAAAGTAGCCGTGGGGGAATGTAAATCTCAAGAAATCCTACTCTGGTCTCCCGCAAGGGTCTAGCGTATCACCCTTGCTATATAACATCTATTCCAAACCGTTCTTTGATGTATTGGACAATATGGGTGTTAAACATGTGAACTACGCCGATGACACCCCGATCATCCTGGAACTATCTGGTGATTATGAGGCAGATTTAATTCTTATTAGTGGGGTGTTGAATGTCATCAAAGACTGGATGGGAAAAAACTCCATGGCATTGAACAACAACAAAAAACGGATTCTTAATTGTTGGAAGTCCAGCAAGACTTAAGCTCCTAGATCCCAAATATCTCTTCCTTATTGGAAGGGACAGAATCCATGTGTCCAGCCAGGTTAAAACCTTGGGAGTGTTTTTTTACTGCCACCTTGATTTTAAGAAGTATGTCTCTTATGTGACCTCTAATTTCTCATACATGACTCAGCTCCTATGGCAAATTAGGCATTGTTTGTCAGAAGACAACAGGGCTCTGTTAGCTGCAGCAACCATTAATTCCAGGCTTGACTATTGCAATGGCCTGCTGGCCGGCACCACAAAGGCAAATGTCAGGAAATGGCAAGTTGCCCACAACGGGGCCGTTAGAGCTTTCTGTGGCATCAGACAACGTGATTATGTCTCAGATGCCCAGAGAAAACTTAATTGGCCTTTTCCATTTGTGTTTTCACTTCACTTGTAGTAGAACTTCTCATAGTAGGCAGTCTATTCCTCTCACATGCTTTGGATTGTCGTTCTACAGTTATTGACACTAGACCTGGTGCAAGTGTACTCACTGTTTGTGTGTGTGTATTTTTCATGAACCTCTTCTCATGCTTGCTCTGCCGACCCTGTCTCCAGCTTTTCAATTTGTTTGTTACCAAATGTGTGTGCGTGTCATCGCTAATCACATCCATTTCAAGCTCACTCACCCCCTTGTCAGCCTGTCTAGGAATTGCAAGGACTATAAAAGGTCTGGTACTTTTGTGGGTGTCATGCGTACATCATTAGGTGGGTGCACTGAAATAGGAACACTTTGTGCACCAATAGAAAATGCAGTTTGAATCGTCAGTGACAGTAGAACAATGATAAATACAATACATAGGTACATTATGCCTCTGTAGGTTAGGCGGCAGCACTTGGTTCTGGAACAGTATGAATGCCTTTCCTCTTGAGGGATGACAATATTACTCCTTAGGGTGCACATCTCCATCATTCTAAGCAAAGAAAACTAACTTTTACATTCTAATCAAACAATATTTCTGGATTCTGCTGCTTCTGTTTGTCGGTTGTAGGTACTGGAACAATTGTCCTTCCTTGTCTGGATACTGGATTGTCTTATTGTCTCTGTATACAGTTCTCTTTACTGTAGTCGCAATGAAGGCACTAAGTTTCAGCAAGTCCTTTTTTACTGTATCTGTTCAAAATACACAAGCTCCCAGTCTGTTCCTCTTATCTGTTTCACTCCGGACGACATGTCGGATCCTTTGGCAGTATAAACAAGAGCAAAGTTTCTGGCAACACTTCTCGATCTGTCCCTCAGCGGAAAGTTTTACAGTCTCTTTTGGAAGTTCTGATGATGGTTAGACAGTTCAACCTGCATCACAATACCATGCAGGAGCATGCTCATCTGTGTACAGTTTGCTGGGTCTCTGATGAAAGCGAGGACGTCAACACCGGCAGGTCTCCCCACAAGTTCTGGAAAGTCCTCAATTAGGTGAAAGAAGACTTTGCTTGCCAATCTGCTATCTTCTGGTGACAGGGATATTGGTCTTTTCCTTGTTGCACTGTGGGAAGTTTCTGTGATTTCGGTGAGCTTCAAGAGCAACCTGGATTATGATACCGTTCAGGACTATGCTCAAACGTTCTGTATTTGCAGGATCTCAGTATGCTAACAAGCCTATCAGTTTCTTCTTCTGCTTGGGACATTTGTTTTTTCTTCTCTGTATTCCGGAAGCAAGAAGGAGTGCTCGGCGATCACCGTGAGCAACCTCCTTATTGTCTTTTCGTTTTCAGGGTCTTGAATACATTCAGTGATGCTAGTGAGCCTTCCCACTAGTGACAGGTATGACCTCAAGACTAGGTCAAAATAATTCAAAACCTCTTTAGTGATGTCGCTACTGTGGGACACCATAAGTGAGTCCAAATAATGCTTCTGTTTGGAATAAGTGTAACGCTCACCTGGCTCCCACGGAGGCGCTGGTCTGGGTTGCTGTGGCCTCTTCAAGCGTGATGCGCAGAATTCGGACCACCGATTGAACTGGACCCCCAAATCTTGCTTGTTTGGCCCGTAGGAATATCCTTCTGCAGATGAGAAAGGGGATTAACTGTCTGCTGAATAGTGTGTTTGTTCCCCCCTTTCCCCCTTCGTTCTTCTCTGACTTCCTCCAAAACCCCCGGTTTAAGCTCACCTTATGGTTTGGAAGGATGAACTCTCCATCCTGCTTCTGGTGCAGGGGCGCGCGTTCGTCCAGTTACTTCACTGGTTTTCAGAATGGCGCTGGCACATCCACTTGACTTTTCTGAGCGATATGCCGTAAGTATGAAGATGCAAAAGTTCAAGTGTGAGCCTCCTTTTATGTTGTTTTTTTTCTGTCCTTTATTTCAGGTGCAGAACAAAGGCGATGCGTTGAGGGGTTAAATTGGCGGTGGTAAAATCAGGTGATTTAGTGATGAGGGCGACCCCTCTAAATGTCTTTATAGTTCCCCAGTAATGTCTTTTGTCCTTTCCCCTTAGGGGCCGTGGTGCGATGCCTGCCAAAGATGCAGCGCCGACCCGAGATGTGGAATGGTTCACCAAGAAAAGCCGGTAAGTAATATGGCTGAAAATGTGGCTTTCCTCTTGTGTTCCCTTGCTCACCTTTTGTCTCTTCTTCTCTCCCCTAGGTGCAGAGATGTGGCGACCGGTGGTGAAAGCCGCGATGAAGCCGGGCGGCGTCACGGGAACAGGTGAGTGAAGCGCGGCGCTGCAGCGAGCAACGCAGTGCTTTTAAATGGAAGTCTTCCTTCAGGAATGCTGGCGTGAAGATTCCGGATGCAGGTAAGAAGGTTGAATAAGTTCTTGGTTTTCACCTTTCTCTTCTCTTATTCCCTTACAGGTGTTCCAGGTTCGAGGCGGGAGTGGCAGGAGTCCAGGTGCAGGAGCAGACACGGTGAGCGTTCAGCTGCTGGGATGCAGAACAACGCGAAGCACATGTGGCTGTCCGGGCGTGGCTTAAATAGCTTTGAAAGAAGTTCCAGGTGAGTATTCTTCCACAGCCCCACCCAAGTAACAAAATAGTTCCTTCAGAAAAATAGTCCCTCCTAAGCCTCATTTGGCTTGGTTCTTCATGCAGCATGGTCTGCATCAGGTGAGTGTGCAGCATGGTCTGCTTCAGGTAACTGCACCAAACACTTCCCCTTATGAGCCTGGCGCCTATGGCGCCAGGACTGATGTCCACCATGAGCCTGGTGCCAACGGCGCCAGGACAGAGTCCAAAGAGCCCCTATAAAGGGCCGCTGGGCTTTTTCCCGGGGGCGTGCTGCCTGCTCCCGGGGGTGCTGGGCCTGGCCTGGTGCTCCGGGGGTAGGCATCATGACAATGAGTCCGGATATTGTATTTTCTTCCAATTTGTGTGTCCTTGATCAAAATTTAGCATATCCTTGTCCAAAGTTCAAAGTCAACAGAATAGGTTGTGGTTTATGCGTGCAATTCTCTTCTTCACCCTGCAACTAGGATGCACAGAGTGTCTGTAGTTTTATGTCCTTATCCCCTTTTTTGCTCAGAGGAAATGTCCACTTTTAAGCCACAATTTGCATAAGTGTTTCTCATCTTTGTTTTGCTGGTCATGCGTCCTTCTTCCTTGTCGTGGATCTCATCTGCACGTGCTGTGGTTCTTCCCCATCATCTGTAGTCTCTACGCATTGGGGTGCGGGCAGGGGGCCTTCTCCGATTTATGGTTTGATATCACCCAGAAAGAGCCAAGCTCTTCTTCCTTCTAGCTTGACTGCAGAGGGAGTAACGTTATCCACTCTGAATGGACTGTTGAACCTTGGATCAGCCCACTTCTTTCTCGTGTGGTTTCTCACCAGGACCATGTCTCCAAGAAAGATTGGAGGTAGATGTAGTCCTTGAATTGGGTCAATTGTAGTATCTCCTTCTGTGTCCTGTGCTGCCCTGCGCCTACAGTAAGACAAGATGTCATGCAATTCAAGTAATTTTGCATTTCAGACCCTAAGATTTCTCCTGTTGGCTGGGCATCACATCTAGCTCTAGCTCGGGGTGTCAGTGGAGTATGCATCCTTCTGCCTGTTGCTATTTCGTGCGGCGTAAGCTGTTGGTCAGAACCAGGCTGGTTTATGAGTGCGCACAGTGCCAATGGAAGGCAGTGTAGCCATCCCTTTTTTAGAGTAAGCTTCAACTTGGCTATCCTTTCCTTTAACAAGCAGTTGAGCTTCTCGCATATTCCATTACCCTGCAGGTGATACGCGAATGAGAACGTGTGCTTTTTACCAAGCAGTAAGCTGATTTGCTCAAATACCGCGTTAAAAAAGTGAGGACCATTATCTGACCTCATGACCTCACATACTCCCCACCTGGGAAATACCTTTCTCACCAGTAACTTGGCCGCACAGGTAGAGTCTGGGTAAGTGCATGGACCTGCTTCTATGCATCTAGGGAATGGACACACCACAACAATTAGGTACCTGTACCCATTACATACTTGAATCATATTGACATAATCAATATGCAAGTTTTGAAAAGGTCCATTAGGCTTTGGGATGACTCCTCTAATTACTCTTAGTGTGTGCCCAGCCATGAACTGTTGTCAGATTATACAGTTCATCATAAAAAATGCAACATGCTCTGCTAAGTTTGGTATAGACCAGTCTTCAGCGATCGTTGCTGCTAGATTCTCTTTTGCCGTATGTGCTAGATAATGCAATTTTTCCAGTGCTATCTTCAATAGGGCTATAGGCATCACTGGTTTATCAGTGCTGTCTTGTTGCCACAAGAGTTCGGAGGGGTTTAAAGAACACCCTCGCCACTTCCAGGGGTTTTTCTCCTCCTGTGGTGTTTCCCCTTTGAGTTCCATTAACTGAGTTTGCCCCATGTTATCAGGTTCACTTCGTGCAACAATCATTCTCTCATGCATATCAGCTGTTTCCACATCCATTACAACCTCGTCTTTGGTGGACACACGCTTGGCTTCTGTGTCTGCTGCTCGATTTCCACGTGAGATAAAATCTGTACCTTTCTTGTGGACGGTGCATTTTACGACCGCTATGCCCACAGGGAGCTGTAGT
The DNA here is from genome assembly GCF_040938575.1 of Ambystoma mexicanum. NCBI lineage: Eukaryota > Metazoa > Chordata > Amphibia > Caudata > Ambystomatidae > Ambystoma > Ambystoma mexicanum. The sequence goes on along the minus strand of NC_090926.1, from coordinate 71,987,827 downwards.
GCCTTAATGAACCTATCCAATAGGGCTGTGTGCCCTCCGCTTGCAGGTAGCCTCTCCTTTTCCAGCGCGCTAAGCCTGCATGCACCATTTATGTCACATAGGCGGAGCCACTGTATACTGTCACTTCCTGGTCTGCGTGATTCTCAATGGCGAGTATCAACGCCAATAATTCTGCAACCTGTGCTAAATAATAGGATGGTATGCGTGCACTAATGAGTTCTCGAAATTCTCCATTTGCCGTGTGTTTCATCACAGCGGCTCCTGGATATCGTTGCCCATCATTTTGATCGATTCTCGAAGAACCCTCAATGAAGACAATTTCTCCTTCTGCCACTGTGTTTTCCTTCACTCTGGGAATCTCATCATAGAATTCTTCATAATTTGCACAGCCATGGATCGGCTCTCCTTCAGTGACTGGGTCTGCTATGAACATAGCTGGGTTCACTTTTTTGCATCAAAATATCTTAATCAATGATTCAATATGATCACTTCATAAGCAGAAGCTCTCTGAGATGTCAATGTGCCCTTTAGTTTCTCTAGAATGGCAAATAGTGTGTGCTCGACAAACAACGTCATTGAGCATCCCATCACAATGGTTGTAGCCTTCTCTATGGCGAACTCTGTGGCAGCTAAACTTTGTTTGCAAGGGAAATTACCTCTCATCACTCGGTCCAAATTCCCACTGTAGTATGCCAGGGGCGTGTCGTCCAATGTGGTTCTCTCTGTGAGTACTGCTGTTTTAACACTGCCATTCATGTGGGAAAACAGGTAGAATTCCTCTGCATAATTGGGAATCCCTAAAACTGGTGCCGTGCAAATGGCTTTCTTGAGTTCAATAAAGCCTTCTTTCATGGTCTGAGACCATTCCATCTTTTCTTTCATCCCCTGTGCCTTCTTCAGGGCTTGTAACAAGGGCTTAGTGTATGAGCTGTAGTTGAAGACCAATGCCCTGACATAATTGCGATGTCCTAAAAAACTCTGCATCTTTTTTATCGTGTGTGGCTTGGCTGTGTTCAATATGGCCTCAGCCCTTTCAGGGGTAACCTTTTTCCCCTCATGCAAGATCAGCTGGCCTATGTACAGCACTTCTTGCTGACAATATTGTAACTTTTCTTTGTCAACTTTATGTCCTTTCTCAGACAATATGGTCAATAGCTGAACAGAATCGTGTCTACATCTCTCCTCTGTTGTGCTGCAAATTAAGATGTCATCCACATTTTGTAAGACAACACTCTCAAATGCAAAATTGCTTAAGTCCACCAGCTGGACTCTGTTAAAAATCGAAGTAGACTCAGAGTACCCCTGGGGTAACCTCGTGCTTTTCAGACACATCTGTCTGAATGTAAATGACGTCAGATCTTGTGAGTCTTTATGCAATGGGTTTCAGAAAAATGCATTTTTCAAGTCAATCACTGTGAAATACTGAGCCTCAACATAGGATTGTGGCCGGGTTAGCGACTAGAGGGAACTCGGCCTCTACAATATCATTTATCAGTAGTAAATCTTGAATTAGCCTCCACAACCCTCCCTTTGATTGTTTTAATCAGATAAACCACAGTGTTGAATGACGACTCTGACGCCACTAATATACCCTGCTCCATCATAGCAGAAATTGTCTGGAAAATCCCTTCATCTGCTTCCCTAGTCATGGGAGATTGTCGTACTTTTGGCAAAATTGCTCCTAGTTTCAATTTAATCCTTACTTCTCCGATTCCTTTCAATAAGCCTACGTCAAAGGGGCCGTTGATCCACACTGAGACAGGCACCTGGGCAATGTCGTCATCAAAATATTCGGGACGATTCTGTGCCAGCAACATTCTCTGGGGCACCTCTCTTTTGATCATCCTTACCCAAAAGATGAGATTTACCTCAACTGTGGTTTCCTCAACATCCTTTTGCTCGTCAAACAGATCATCATCAGTGACGTCAGTCAATCTGTACCCTTCCTCAATTGCGATTACTGTGCACTATTGTCTGCCTTCATCATCGCAACCATTGATCAACACCATTTTCCCTTGCAAAAGTGGCTGTGTGTATTGCCAAGAGAAGTACTTGTCCCTTTTCTTCGTGCATAGGTATTCTTGGCCTAAATAGAAACTCATCTGGGGTTCTCATGGTTCTTTCTGCGAGGCTTGGTAGCTGTGCCATTAGTATGTGTACCCCATACGCGAATATTTCTGGTTCCAATGGGACAGCTCTCATAGCTGTTTGTCCCACCTCTGCTCTAATCATTTCGCAGACGTTTAAATAAGGCATTCCTGGAGTCGAACATACTATGCCCTTCTCCGTGAACGAGATTGTCATGTCTAATTTAGTCATTAAGTCTCGGCCCAATATATTTACTGGGGTCTGCCTTGAATATAGCAATGGCACATTTATGTCACACTCTCGTATAGAGACTGGAAGTTCTTTTGTAAAAGGAACACGACTTGTTGCTCCTGTGAAGCCCTGAGTATTTATGGCATCCCAGACAAGGAACACTTGCCTTCATGTGTACACCAGCGCATTGCACCTGTGTCAACTAGGAAGGAATATTCTTTAACCCCTATATAGACATCTACCCTTGGTTCCTCGTGAGGGTTTGGTGTCACCGATAGGATAGAACACATCAGGTTTCCCAGTGAGCTGTCCTAGTCCAAATATAACCTTGTCCCATGCTGCGTGAATGGACCACCTCCATCACCAGTGTTGGCTCTCATTCCAGAGTTCAATGCCTGTCCTGCACTTGTTGTCTGTGACAGTTGCATCAGCGACCGTTGAGACTGTCCCTGTGGAAAACGTATCAAGTTCTGAGTTTGCAAGCTTTACTGTGCTCCTGGCGTTTACGGTTGCACCATGTGATTCTGTGCAACTCCATTTCCATCCTGCTGTAAAAACACAGGTGAAGTCACCATTCCTCTCCTGATTCCTTGGTCTGTTTGCACCATGCCTTGACTTCTGCATGTGCACGCTAGATGCCCTGTCATCCCACACATCCAACATATTGGCGGTGGTCTGATTAATTGCCCATTTGCCATATCTTGATTGCCACTTTGCATATTTTGAAAACCTCCCTGATTATGTTGGAAACCTCCCTGATTTCTCTGCCATCCTCTTCCTCGAAAGCCTCTCCCTCTGGGGTAGAACCCATTATTGCCCTGATGAACTTGCTGTTGATTATTGACCTGCTGTATGTTTGATCCGTCTGTGCTAGTTATCATTGCCCCTTTGATGGCATATTTTGACAATTTCTTCTGCACTAACTTTGCCTCTTCAGCTTTTCGCGTAGTCTCTTTCTTGCGATTCAAAAGTCTGTAATAGTGAGCTATGGTCAATTGTATCTCAGACCATGGTTTGGCCTCGATTTCTACCAATTTCTTGAGCTGCTTCTGTACCTGATTTGGCAGCCTTTGGCATAATATATTGTAAAACACAGGTATGAATTTCCCCCAAGATTCCCTCATTTCCAGAACCCATGCGTCTTGGAAATTCTGAATGTAAATCAACGGATCTTCCAACTCCTTCATTTTGTGGTTCATTATAGCTCCCATGTCAGACGTTTCCGGGTATAGCAATCGTAATGCTTTCCATACCGCAGTTCTACAATTGTTAAAAGGAGCTCCATTGTGTGCAGTGTTAACTGTAGTCACTCCAGAGTAACCTGCACGTATCCACACATCGTCAGCTCGATCAGCAAGTATGGCGATTAAAAGACCCTTAATATCCCTGATAGGTAACGTGTTCTCTCCTGTCATTTTTTCCAGCTCATGTATCCATTTTCTGGCTCCCGATGTTAACATTGGAAGCTTGTTTTTTAGATTTTCTCGGTCCATGTGTGGCCATGGAATATACTGTGGCCTCGTTCCTCCTTTTTTGAGCAACAGGAATTGTAATACATGGCACTCTTTTTCCTCTCTCATCATTTTTCTGTCCACTGCAGGGATGAAAGTCCTACATCGCCGTCTACCTGGCAATGTCCTTAGTCGGCGCACATGGGGTGGTGGAGACACCCCCCCTGTCCGTAAGATGCTCCTTCGTGTCAGTCTGACTGTGTGGCTGACTCTGATGCCTTAGGTGCAGACTTGCTAGAATCTGACCATCTTATTCCTTTTCATCCGAAGAAGCATTTTTCGCGTCTTCTCTCTTCTTACTTTTCCTCATATTCCTCTCTTTCTGCATCTGATATTGTTTGTGCCCAACTCATGTAACTCTTCTCATCTTCCACGTTTCTGTTTAGTATCAACCTATCTAGGGACAGCTGACTATTCCTACTACTTTGGGAGGCGCCCTCAGCATCATTCCACTGAGTGCTCTCAAGGTGCTCATCCTCCCCTCTCCCTTGGGGTACTTGTTCTAGCCCCATTTCATCATATATTCCATCAATTGTCTCTCTGATGCTTCTGGTGTCGAAGTCATCTTCGATATTTGCCCTAGACGTGCCTGGTACTGAATCGTACTCAGGAAGGAATTCTTCTATGTCTTCCCATTCTACTACTGGATCAGGTTTTTTAACCTCTCTTTCCAGATATTCAAGATCGTGTGCTCTCTGTCTTCGTTTACGTTCTATGTCATCATCACACTCTCTGCGCTTCCTTGCTTCCTCTCTGATCCCATCTTCTTCCTGTTTCTTTGCATCTTTACGTTCATTTGGTCTTTGTATTTCCTCATCCTTTCGTCTTTCTATTCTCCCTTATCTTTTGTTCTTCTTCCTATATTCTCTGTTGTTCCTGCCTGTTCCGATCATTAGCTGCTCTTGGCTTATGATCGCGTCTTCTTTCTTGCTCTTCGTGATACAGCTGTTCTGGTCTCTGTCTATCTTTTTTCATGATCCTTTCATCTTTCAATCCTTTTTTCTTTTCTTTCTCTGTTCTTTGTGAATCGTCTGGCTCTCCTTTTTGTCTCACATCCTCAATGCCTTTACCATCGAGTTTTAATAGAATCTGACCTCCCATCCATTCATTCTGTGTGAATCCGATCTCATCAGTTCTTTCCTCATTTCCTTTCTATATTTTTCCCTCTCTATTCGTATCTAGAGATGTACTTGCTTGTGCCTGATCACCTTTTTCTTTCTCGCGCCTCTCCTTGTACCCCAGGACTTTGGAGGTGATATCTCTGTCTCTGTCTTTCTCTGGGCTTTTGTCACTCCTTTGCATAGGAGACTCATATGCCGGGTTGCTATAACCCGTGGCTACTTTAAGTTCGCCTAGGGAATATAATCCTTTGTCTTTACTGGCTTCGCTTTTTGTTTCAGACGGGACGGGTGGCGCGGAAGGCGTTTCACCCCCTTCTGTATATATGTTAAGTATCCAATCTACTGGCGGCTAATCCTCCTTATCCTCTTGACACATCTTCCAAAGCTCTAAACTAGCTATGTGTTTGTCTAACTTTTTCCCAGTATGTGTGACGTGCAAATATGTCGTCATGTGTTGCAAGACTGCTTTATATAGCAATCCGCCCTGGGGCCATGGCATAAACATTCTGTGGGCGGTTCCTTTGACCCATTCTGCACTGTACTTTTTCAGCTTAGGTGCATGTTTCGGCAACTGTTTGCACAAGTGTATTAGCGGTGTAATATCATCCATTCTTAAAATTATTTATCTTCTCCTCACACAACACTTTGTTACGTTTTAAACAAAATCAACAATATGAGCGAGCACCAGTCGTCACAAGCTCCAATCCTGTTTTTCAAAAAAAATTGATATTTTTTTCCCACAACATCCAACAATTCACATTATACATTATCTCAGTTAAACAATTGCGTAGTTTTCGCGCTACTTCTTCCAAACATGCCTTATTTTCTATGACATCAGAGGAAAAGGAGAGAAGAGAACGAGAAAAAAAAACATAAGACAGATGTGACAGACTAGACAGACTCCAACCGGCTACATAGACCTCTGCCCCTATGATTTACTCTGACATGGAGTGTAAGGCCATTCCTTTCGAAATTTGTCTTTAACCGCTACAGATTCCTATTGCCCTATCTTTTCAGGACTTTGAATGCAGGCTTCTTCTAACCGCTATATTAAAGTGTAGGTATTTGAGCGTATCCTGTCTCTGCTCAGGTATCCTCCTGGTATCTTCTCTCTAGCTCGGGTATCCTCCCGGTATCCTCTATGCTTTGCTTGGTCACCCTCTAGTCAATATTACCTTCCCCTAATATACATACATTCCACTCTACTTCTGACTTACTTGTTCTCCTAAGGCATGCAACTTTTTGCCAAAGTATTTAGTCTTTTTCACTCACCGTTTGCATGTTTTTCCTCTCTGGATCCTCAGGATCACCGCCTTCGTCACCGCCTCTCCTGCTTTTCTTCTGGAAGGCTGCTCGTAGAAGTGGGAAGGGATTTGTGGGTGCAAACATGGGCTCCTTCAGACCACAACTGCATATTTTATAATTTACTCTAGCCACTATCTACGGGGAGCTTCTTGGTCTACTTAGCCAGATGGCAAAAGGACTTGTGATATTGCTGAGGACCTAGAGTTACTTATGTCGATGGTCAATGGGTGTCTTATCTAATCGATAATCGATAAACCATCCTATCTCTGCTACCAAGTGTGCAATAGGACCCCAACCAGCCCATAAAGCTGGGGGTTGCCCAGTAGCACTTTAAGATGAGTAGCAGCACCCGTGAGATGGATGGGGATGCAGATTAATACTCTCGCATCAAATCAATAATGACAACTCAATAGTTTGGCAAAGGAAGTCTGTTTAATGACAAGTAGAACAAACGGGGAGTTCATGAACATCAGCAATCGCTTGATCTTCCTTCTCGCTTCACAACTACAACGAACTTCATAGAAAACACACCTTTTATACTAAAAACTCGTCGTCACTGACGTGTAACGCTTAAAATGTTGCATGAAATTCTATTGGTTATAGGAAGGTAACTTTAATATAGGTACTTTATCTGTATATGGTAACGAAGTGAGGGGATTGGATAAACAGTGTCAGGTGGGGCATCTAAGCCCTTCCTTCAAAATGGCTACTGTAGACATCACTAAAAGTATGACGTCTCATTGGTTCTACTAACTATAGGAACCTCGATTACTTGGTTCACTATGATTGGGTTGGCATCAACCCCACTCATACTTTTCCACCAGACTAGCAGCATGCAGAATAGCCGGCCATGTGCAGGGAGCTTGTCCGCTCCCCCAGTCTCCCTCCAATTATTGCAACAATCAATCATCACCTCGGTGGTCATGTGTCAATTATTTTTTTGTATCTTGGCCCCTAGACTGCTTCTTGGTCTGGAAAAGTGAAGGCGCCTGGGCATGGCACAATTCGATGCGTAGGTGTGAAAGGATCATTCCTTCTGCTGGCTCGGACACGTGATTCACACACCATGAAAGTCGTTTAATTCTCCATGTAATTTGTGCATTTGATTTAATTGTGTCAGCCATCTGCCTCCTGTGGCTTATCCTGACCTTTCAGAATAGGATACTCTGTTCTTCTCTTTATTAAATGTATCTACTGTTGGCCTGCTTCAGCTGGTACGACCTTGGCTTCTTGGCATGACTTGCCTTCGTCTGAGTTTCTGTCTGTCCTTAATTCTCGTTTTTCCTGCTGCAAAGCTCTCCTTGTGAGACCTTAAGTAACCTTTGGTCAGTTCTGCTCTTGTGCATAGTAGTATACTTATATACAGTTCTTTTCTTGAGGTAGATATGTATAGGTGGTGCTTGCCGCGCTCTATTTTACTACTAAGCTTTAGCAAGCCTCACGATTTTCTTTAGCTTCTTGCGGTTCCTTGCATATATACACGTGTAAGCTGGCTGAATATCTGCATCAAGCTCATAGCATAAGCATCTAACATTTGACATTGTTATTTCACTTTAAACTCAGGATGTCACTTATCCATGGTGTTTCGTCTCTTTTCATCATTCATAGGTCGTCATATCTTTTATATGTGAGTCAGTCTTGGTTCTTGTGACGTCACCATTCATCTTCTTTTAGGACTTTCTTGGCTTCTTCTGGTATTGCATTTTGATAATCATCATTCGGTCTCACTTGTCGATATGGTTTTCTCAATGGGTACTTCCTGTCCAAAGTTTCTTAGGTGCAGGTACTTCAATAGGTGCTGGCAGTCTGGTAGGTACAGGGCAGAGCCCTGCTACTGCTATGTGCTGGTTTATTTGCTCATCATACGTCATATATTTTGGCGTGAACGTTCCTGGCACCTAAAGATGGGCGGTGGGGTTGCAAATCGTGTTTGGGCCCTCCTCTACAACATATTTCTGTTTTAAGGCATGCCCCCAGTACAATAGGTAAGTAAACAAGTGCAGAGGGAATACTATTTTCAGATTAATCTTCTGATTTTAAAGCACAGTTCCCGGATATAACAAAGAGGCAATTCTACTAATAGGGTGGCTACAACATCTGCAGGGTCTGTTAAACATCATTTCCTGCTGTACTCAAATCCTGCTATACTCACATGAGAAAGCTACATGGAGAACAGACTTCAACTTAACTCAGTTGGGCAAAAACCTGCAACAGATTATCTAAGTACAGAGATTGCAGTAGTGTCATGGATACTTATCCTTTGCCCTTCCAGCAGTTCTGTACTTAAATTGTGTGAAACCTTCACATTTTCTGGGGTACCTGCCCGTGAACACTGATCATGGTATCGAAATGCTGCAAAGAAGACACAAATGAACAAGCTGGTGCACAAGCTGAATAGGATATCTTCATTGACATGGCATCTTTCATCAAGCCCACAATAGGGAATACTGGCTGATGAACCATCATAACCGTCCTCATCAGTTGCTTCCTCCCAAAAGGCATTCTAAGAATAGGCACATTTATAATTATACAAAGCAGAATGTGCCTGCAACTATACCTGATAGTTTAAAGGAACTACTACAGCATTAAGAACAATGGTCGTCATTATGAATATGGTGGTGGGCTAAGAAGTGGTGGTAAATATGCTATGTAACTGCCACTTTATTGCCACAGTACCACACTGCTGTACTGTGAGTTTTGGTGATAAAATGGAGGTAAGTCTCAAACAAAAAGTAAATCATCCACTTTACTACTGAAGATTGTGACAATTATTACAGCAGAATTACAGCTCATAGTCATGCTGAAAAATATGGACTCCACATAGGGCCTAACATCTCTGTACCACCAGTCACAATTCAGTGGTAAGGCCATGATTTTGGCAGTATTACTATGGATTTACCACCAAATTACTGCCATACCTGTAATGAGGCTCAAGGACTCTTAACATTTTGGCTGTCTTAGAAGCTTGCAACAGGACATTCATCTGGCTCATCTAGACAAGACATCTAGGTAGTGGTCTCAACACACTATTCACTACCAACCTGAAGCTATTTAAACCTTGTTCTGTTCAAGGATTATGGACAAGAGAGGCTCCTGCATTGATTCTGAACTGGAGACACTACTGCACATGTTCCTTAGATGTTAAAGGAAGATCTTCTTGTTATATTACTATGAGGCAGCTAATGTCTTTTGTCACTTGTCTCAGATATGTCTTTCTGCATCATGGTTCAATGTTAAAAAGGAGGGCATAGGTCTTATAAAAGCAAGGCCTGAACATCTATATATATAAAAACAAAGTTGTGTTTGTAGGTTTTTATATGGCGTTGATTTTGGGGACATAACTCCCCATGAACGGTGAGGTCTGGCGTCATTCAATTGCATGGAATATTCTTTTGTTCATTGGCGAATTAATGCAACTATTTCTAGCTCGATGGGTCATCCCGTTCCCGAGATTTTTTGGTGTTTCCGGTATTATGTTTTGTGGTTTTCTGCACGCCATCTACAGGTCATTACTAGAAAGTGCTCACCATCGCACTGTCTGCGCTAAACTGGACTTGTGTTCTTTTTGTTTTCACATTTTTCTAGAAAAGAGTTAGTGTCTTTCTTTTCATTGATTTGTTTTTGTAATAAACACGATACATGTTAATTTCACTAATTAATTAAACACCAAAGGGCTGATTCATGGAATTTGGGCGCTGAAAAACGTGGATTTGTGCGCCATTCTGCCCGCAAATCCCCATTTGTTAAACAGGGATTTGCAGGCAGAATGGCGCACAAATTCCTGTTTTTCGGTGCACAAATTCCATGAATCAGCCCCCAAATTTGTATTAACCTCCGATTTAACTTCTCACATGAATATCATATGTGAATGCTTACTCTGATTATTTTTAGTGTTTGTTTAGCAGCAAAAATGGCCACCACTGCTAACAACACTGCAAATAATCAGAGTATACATACACATATGATATTCATGTGAGAACTTAAATCGGGGATGAATGAACATTTGGTGTTCAATTAATTAGTGAAATGAACATGTATCGCGTTTTTCCTTTGTGGCAAACAGCAATATTTGTTCATCTTTTTCGGTGGAATATCAAAAGAAATCTGAGAATGGACATCCCAGGTAAAGCTGGGTACGTATAATAAAACAAGCAGATTACAAACCTAAATGTGCACCAGCCTATTTGACTGAACATTTGAAAACTATTTACTTGTGGGGTTAACACACTGACACGCATGTGCAAAGGCACACACACACACTATCAGGGTAATTCATAGAAATTCGCACAAAAATGGCGCACGCAGCTGGCGCACAGTGTTCCCGTATGAATGTCTGCGCCAGCCGTGTGCGCTAAAATCGATTTCCGCGCACAGCGTATTCATGGATTTTAGCCTCCAAAAGCAGCCGTGGTGCAGAGTGGCGGAGATACCCTGCAGCAGCGCCAGTTACGCCCCCAAGAACGCCCTCGCGCAAGGAAAACCCATCAAAATTCCCAATCTAGCGCAAAGGGCTGCGCCAACCCTGGACCAGTTTACTGGACTGCCAAACAGCAAACGCCAAGTGGGGAACGTGTATTACGGGTTTCGCGGTAACTTCCACACGCGAAAGGGCCTGTGCGAGTGGGGTACGTGTATAACTGTTGTTCGCATGAATTTTAACACGCGATTGGCCTGGGTACGTGTATTTCAGGGGTGCGTGGGAGGTTTCACACGCGATCGGGCCTGGGGGAGCGGGGTACATGTATTTCAGGGGAGCGCGGCAAGTTTCACAGGCGATTGGCCTGGGTATGTGTATTCCAGGGGTGCACGGGAAGTTTCACACGCGATTGGCCTGGGTACGTGTATTTCAGGGGTGCGCGGGAAGTTTCACACGCGATTGGGCCTGGGGGAGCAGGTTACATGTATTTCAGGGGCTTGCGGGTAGTTCCACACATGATTGGCCTGGGTACGTGTATTTCAGGGGTGCGCGGGAAGTTTCACACGCGATTGGGTCTAGGGGAGCGGGGTACGTGTATTTCAGGGGCTCGCAGGTAGTTTTACACGCGATTGGCCTGGGTACGTGTATTTCAGGGGTTTGCGGGAAGTTTCACACGTGATTGGGCTGGGTACATGTATTTCAGGGGTGCGCGGGAAGTTTCACACGCGATTGGGCCTGGGGGAGCGGGGTACGTGTATTTCAGGGGCTCGCGGGTAGTTTCACATGTGATTGGCCTGGGTACGTGTATTTCAGGGGTGCGCGGGTAGTTTCACATGCGATTGGCCTGGGCACGTGTATTTCAGGGGTGCGCGGGTAGTTTCACATGCAATTGGCCTGGGTACGTGTATTTCAGGGGTGCGCGGGAAGTTCCACACGCGATTTCAGCAGGGTACGTGTATTTCTGGGGTACGGGAAAGTTTTACACGCGATTTCAACAGGGTACGTGTATTTCTGAGGTGCGGCCAAGTTTAACACGCGATTTCAGCAGGGTACGTGTATTACTGGGGTGCGGGCAAGTTTCACACGCGATAGGCCCTGTGCGAGTGGGGTACGTGTATTTCGGGGGTGCAGGGGAGTCCGACACGTGAATTGGCAGTGTGGGTCCTCCCAGGTGTTCCCTCTACACCCTCCACGGCCCCTGCAGGCAGACCACACCACAGGGGACTACCCTGCACCCCTGGTCATGTCCTGCAGGCAGCGCATTCACCATGGGCATGCCCCCCCAGCCAAGCCACATGTCACCTTGCACTAGTGATCACCAACGCATTACCCCCTTGCACCCCCACCCCGAAGCAGTGCAGGGCACCTGTCAGCAGGCCCCCACTCATGTCCCCCAGCACCCCACCCCCCAAACAGTGCAGGGCACCTGCCAGCAGGCCCCCACTCATGTCCCCTTGCACCCTCACCCCCCAAGCAGTGCAGGGCACCCGCCAGCAGGCCCCCACTCATGTCCCACTCATGTCCCCTTGCACCCCCACCCCCCAGCAGTGCAGGGCACCTGCCAGCAGGCCCCCACTCATGTCCCCCAGCACCCCCACCCCCAGCACTGAGGGGCACCTGCCAGCAGGCCCCCACTCATGTCCCCTTGCACCCCCACCCCCCAGCAGTGCAGGGCACCTGCCAGCAGGCCCCACTCATGTTCCCCAGCCAACACGTCATCACAATTTAGATCCCTGGCCCTTATGGACAGCCTCCACATGCCAAAGACCCACCCAAGTATAGCATCCACCCACATAGAAATGCCAATAACATGATACAACCCCAATGGCAAGTATGTAAATGAACACATGTCCGTCACACACACACAATGGGTGCAAGTGAATGTTAAAACCCATATCATGACATGCATGAAACCAATGAGATGATACCATAAATGGAAGTATAAAAAAATATATATTAAAGATAACATGAACGTAAATCAAATTAAACACACAACAATGGGAATAACAAAAGAAATGGTCCATGTCCGATAAATTATGAAAATCAAGAAAACATAAGCAAAAGAAATCCAAAAAGAAATGTCGTCCAAAGTCACTGTTCAAAAAATCAAATCCAAGGGAAAATAAAAAGTAAAAACCATTGCTCCATGGTGAACACAAAAAAAATATTAAAAAAGATGAATCCAATGTAAAACTATGTACAATTGAAGAATCCAGGGTCCATGAGCCCAACTTAAGAAATGAAACCTACCAAAAACTACTACCTAATTAAAAAAATATATACAAAAATGTGGTCCATTGTCCAAGCGGTCCAAAATAAAGAAAACACCAAAGGAAACCTAATACTAACTAACTAACTATTTACAAGGGCAGCGGGCAAGTTCAACGGCTCACATGTTGATGTTCCGGGCCAGGGCATCATCGAACTCCTGCTCGATGTCCCGGAGGCGGTCCTCTTCCATGGCCCCGAGGGTTCGCAGGATGATGACATCTGGAACTCCAGGTCCCTGCGAATGGCCTCGAGGCACTCGGCCCGCCTCAGGGCCCTACGCATGGAGTTCTCCACCCTGACCATCATGAGCCGTGCCTCTTCCACCCGCTGCCGCTCCGCATCTATCGCAGGGCCCAACCGCTGCCACACGGAAGACACTTCCCGTCCAGGGTCCTCCTGCCCTCCGGCCGATGCCTGCCCCTCCGATGATGAAGGCCCCGAGCCATCATGGCTCCCACCTTGTTGCTGCTGCTGCTGTGCCGCTGCCTGTGCCCTGGCTCCTGCTGCCTGCACATCCTCCTCCAGCTGGGGTGCAGTTGTTAAGGTGGCCACCCCTGCTGGACGTCCGACTCCCGACTGTGGCAGGGATGTGTCCTCCACCAGCCTGGCCGCAGGGTCAGAGGCAGCTCCACAGGGCACCCAGGTGACACATGGGTGGGAAGATGGCACGGAGGACGACTGGCGCATAGGGGGTTCAGTTGAGGAGGGGGTCGGAACAAGGTCCAGAAAACGGAGGAATCCGGCCCTGGTGAGCTGTCCCAGTGGGTCAACGCGGTCAACGAGCCATGCGAGAAGACGTGCAGTCTCCTCATGAAAAGACTGCAGGTCAGCTCGCATGGCATGTTGACGCAATGCCACCCCACCCAGGACAGGCTCAACCCGGTGCCGGATAGCCACATCCGCAGGGAGAGGAAGGCCAGTTGGTGTAAGCCAATCCCCTCCCTGAGAACGGGTCTGGACGTAGATATCCCTGCTGGTGCAAGATGATGCAGTCACAGGATCGGGGACAGGATTACACACAAGCACCTCCGCGGCGGCCTGTGCTGCCTCCTGTCCCTGCCCCTGCACTGCACCACTAGCACCAGTGGAATCCCCACCTCCAGACCCTGTCTATGTCCCTTGCACAGCCTCCTCCTCTACCAAATCTCCCACCAACCTGGATGACTCTGTGCCAACTTCCTCCGTCGGGCCCTGTGGGGTCTCAGCTGCCCCTTCGGCTGCCGAGGAGTCCAACTCCAACCTCTGCCTCTTGGACCTCCCCTCGGCAGCTGCGACCTGGGACGCGGCACGGGACTCCTCACTCCCCGACGAGTAGGCAACCTGGGAGGGGAGCCGGGCCTTGCGTCTGCGGCTGGCGGTGCGATCCCTGGCGCTGTGCTCCACAGCACCTTCTCCGCCCTCTTCATCAGTTCACTCTGCAGACAGGGAGAGATAGGAGACAGGCATCAGGGCACTGTACAATGGACTCATACACACATGACAGTTGTACATGAGTGGCATTGTCAAACTTCAGACATGGCATCACAATCCCCAACACACATGTCATTGCAACTCACACACATGAGCTATTCCACAGCCATATTGCAACAGCCAGCACCATCCATACACATACAACAGCATGACCAGCCAAAGGTGAGCCAGACATCACATGAAACACAGGGAGTGCACTAAACATGCACACACGCCACCACAATTACATGCATGTGTACACCTCCGCCAACCGTCGCAGTGATGAGATTGGCATCCATGACACATCTGGCAATCAGTCTTCTACATATCAGTCTCACATGCATCAATGTTGCATCACTGTTGCACCCATGTCAAATACACACACATGCACATGTACACGGTGCAGATACATGCAGCTGAAACCAACATCCATGTGTGACACCACAACCATGACAACTTACATACACAGTCATTCAAACATGTGTGCTCAGACATCTGCATTTGGCATGCAAGCTTACACACACATGCACCATCCATGTGTCTCACACAAGAGAGGACTCTCATGTGTTAGCCCCACGGCCCTGTTCATACACATCCATACATGGCCCTCCAAAAACAGGCACACCACCACACGCACAGCTTACAATCAGTATGCATGTACACTTACCGCTCGACTCCAGACGGGACTGCCTCTCAAGGACCTGGACATGGAGCGCTGGGGATATGCGTGCCAGGACCCTCATCTGATGTTCCGACAGGTGGCCCCGGCACCCCTTACCATCTGCTGGCTTCACAAGGTGCTAGGCCTTGTTGAGGGTCCTGGACCAGAAGTCCTCCCAGCGCTTCTTGACATATTCGAAGTCGCGGACTGCCACCCCCTCCGCGTTGATGGCAGTCATGATGTCTGTCCAGATCCTGGTCCGTCCTTCCTTGTCGGCGCGCAAACTTCCGTAGAGGGCATCATACTGCCCCAGGACTTGCTCCACCAGGACACCAACTTCAGTGGCACTGAAGCTGGTGGCCCTCTGCCTCTCTGGCTGGGGGTTGCCAGTGCTGCCAGATGGTGTGGTGCCCGACATGGCAACCCCAGAGGCAGGAGTGGGTGGGCAACTGGGTCCTGGGGCTGGGCTGTGGAGCGATGTAATCCCAGTCGGGAGTCTTCAGTCCCAGCAGGGGTGGTCACAGCAACTGCACCCCTGGCTGATGTGCAGGCAGTAAATAGCAGGGCACGTGGGCAGCAGGCAGTCAGGCAGCAGCAGATGGCAGGTGGGAGCGTGCTTGGGGCTCTGGGGGGCAGTAATTCGGCCTTCTGGGCAGGAGCATGGTCTTCCATGTGCTTACTCGTGGCCAGCTTGATGCGGAGTGATTTGGCACGTGAAAATCTTGCACGTCAGCGTGTAATTCGAGGAAAGGCCCTTAGCGCGTAAGCCCGTCAGCACACGTACGCGATTTCATTGGACCAAAGGCCCTCAGCGCGTAAGCGCGTCTGTGACGTATCGTGCACGGGCCTGTACGTGCTTTTCATGGGGTGCGGTGCGTGTGTTTTCCAGGCGTTGGGGTTCACACGCTATTACTTCACAGCGGGTGGGTGTTGGTTACGCGTTCTTCTACACACAAGGCAGACGGTGAGTGGTACCCCGCTCGCTCAGGCCCACTCGCGTGTGAAACTTCACGCGCACCCCTGAAATACACGTACCCAGGCCAATCGCGTGTGAAACTTCACGCGCACCCCTGAAATACAGGTACCCAGGCCAATCGCGTGTGATACTTCACGCGCACCCCTGAAATACACGACCCAGGCCTATCGTGTGTGAAACTTCCCGCGAACCCCAGATTTACACGTACCCCGCTCGACCAAGGCCTATCGCGTGTGAAACTTCACGCGAACCCCTGAAATACACGTACCCAGGCCAATTGCGTGTGAAACTTCACGCACACCCCTGAAATACACATACCCAGGCCAATCGCGTGTGGAACTTCACACGCACCCCTGAAATACACGTACCCAGGCCAATCGCGTGTGAAACTTCACGCGCACTCCTGAAATACACATACCCAGGCCAATCGCGTGTGGAACTTCACACGCACCCCTGAAATACACGTACCCAGGCCAATCGCGTGTGATACTTCACGCACACCCCTGAAATACACATACCCATGCCAATCGCGTGTGGAACTTCACACGCACCCCTGAAATACACTTACCCAGGCCAATCGCGTGGGAAACTTCACGCGCACTCCTGAAATACACATACCCAGGCCAATCGCAAGTGAAACTTCACGCACACCCCTGAAATACACGTGCCCAGGCCAATCGCGGGTGAAACTTCACACGCACCCCTGAAATACACGTACCACGCTCCCCCAGGGCAAATAGCATGTAGAACTTCCCGCACACCCCCGAAATACACGCACACGCTATTTTTCACACAGCGGGTGTCCGTGTTTGTCGCGTACCCCTTTGCACGTCATTTGTCCTAGAGGCCCACAGTATGGGACATTCTACATAGCTGTACATACCTGCTTTTTGTGGGCACACATTTTGGCGCACATTTTTTTTTCATGCGCAGGGACGCGACCGCCTGCCTTCGTGTGGCGGACGTGTTTAGGCCTGTGCGCGTCTTTGCCCGTGCGCTGTTTTTCCCTATTCGATTCCATGAATACGTGTTGTAGGCCAGCGTGTGGGCGTTCCGCGTATTTGCCTCCTGTACTTCCCCCGTGATGCCCACATTTTCACGAGTTGTTCCCCATTCCGCGTGTCACACCCCATGTTCCACCTACTTTTGTTATGTGCGCCACGCTATGTGCGCTGTCGCTGTGGCCTTAGCGCACGCCGTTAGATGACCTGAGCGCCGGCGTGCGCCGCGCACTTTTTCAGCGCACATCCCAGATTTTACTCGCGCCCGGACTTCCATGAATAGATGTGCGCTGGTTTCCCTGCGATATGCGCACTTGCACTGAGATTTTCGCTCTTTCACTGCGAATCGCACGTTTTTGCACGCTTGCGCCGGTATTTTCAGCGCACATTCATTCCATGAATCGGCCTGTAAATTTGCAAATGCATACATATGTGACTGGCTTAGAAAAGGGTCTATTCATTAAAATGCATTTCTCTGCTTTGCCATTTTCACAAACCAAACCAAATTGTGTAAGGGTCTGCGATCTGCTTTAATATAACTGCTGTGCTGGTAAATATAAAGAATTCATATGCCATCTGGTAGCCTTCAGTTACAATACGTTATGTAGTTAAAATCACTGGGTACATTTCAAGGAAAGTACAATGAAGATCAACAATGTAAAATAATGCATTTTGAAAGTCAGTTGGATTTCTCCATCAGAAAGAATGCTGGGAGTAATTTGGCTTGTCAGACATCTTAAACATTCAATTATTTAAAGGAAAGGATTAGGCTGTTACTCTTCACCTAGACTCTCAATGTTTGTATTTCGCTTCTTGACTAAATGAAACACTCAGGGGGTAATTCATAGAATTCAGCGCACAAGTGGCGCATGCAGCTGGCGCACAGTGTGCGCGTGCGAATCCCTGCGCCATCCGCGTGCGCCAAAATACATTTCCGCGCACAGCGTATTCATGGATTCCAGCCACCAAAACCAGCCGTGGCGCACAGTGGCGCAGCGACCCTGCAGCAGCACCAGTTACGCCCCCAAGAACGCCCCTTGCGCAGGGAAAAGCCATCAAAATCCCCAATCCAGCGCAAAGGGCTGCGCTAACCCTTTACCAGCACGGCAAGCGGGCTACGTGTATCACTGGGGTGCGTGGGAAGTACCTCACGTCATTCCAGCTGGGTACGTGTATTTCAGGGGTGCGCTGGAAGTTCCACACGCGATTCCATCAGGGTATGTGTACATCAGGGGTGCGCGGGAAGTTTCACACGTGAATTCAGCAGGGTACATGTATATCAGGGGTGCGCGGGAAGTTCCACACGCGAATGTCCTGGGTACGTGTATTTCGGGGTGCACGGGAAGTTTCACACGCAATATCAGCAGGGTACGTGTATTACTGGGGTGCGCTGGAAGTTCCACACGCGAATGTCCTGGCTACGTGTATCTTGGGGGGCGTTGGAAGTTTCACACGTGATATCAGCAGGGTACATGTATCTTGGGGTGCGCGGGAGGTTTCACACGCGATATCAGCAGGGTACGTGTATTTCAGGGGTGCGCTGGAAGTTTCACATGCGAATGTCCTGGGTACATGTATTTTGGGGTGCGCTGGAAGTTTCACACGCAATATCAGCAGGGTATGTGTATTCCAGGGGTGCGCTGGAAGTTCCAAACGCGAATGACCTGGGTACGTGTATCTTGGGGTGCGCGGGAGGTTTCACACGCTATATCAGCAGGGTACGTGTATTTCAGGGGTGCGCTGGAAGTGCCACACGCGAATGTCCTGGGTACGTGTATCTTGGGGTGCGCGGGAAGTTTCACACGCGATATCAGCAGGGTACATGTATTTCAGGGGTGCGCTGGAAGTTCCACACGCGAATGTCCTGGGTACGTGTATCTTGGGGTGAGCAGGAAGTTTCACACGCAATATCAGCAGGGTACTTGTATTCCAGGGGTGCGCTGGAAGTTCCACACGCGAATGTCCTGGGTACGTGTATCTTGGGGTGCGCGGGAGGTTTCAAACGCGATATCAGCAGGGTAGGTGTATTTCAGGGGTGCGCTGGAAGTTCCACACGCGAATGTCCTGGGTACGTGTATCTTGGGGTGCGCGGGAAGTTTCACACGCAATATCAGCAGGGTACGTGTATTTCAGGGGTTCCGTGGAGTACTACACGTGAATTGGCCGTGTGGGTCCTCCCAGGTGTTCGCTCCACAACCTCCACGGCCCCTGCAGGCAGCCCACACCACGGGGGACTAGCCTGCACCCCCACTCATGTCCCCCTGCACCCCGATCCCCCAGCACTGTGGGGCACCTGCCAGCAGGCCCCCACTCATGTCCAACTCATGTCCCCCTGCATCCCCACCCCTCAGCACTGTGGGGCACCCTCCACCAGGCTCCCACTCATGTCTCCCATCACCCCCACCCCCCAGCACTGTGGTGCACCCTCCACCAGGCCCCAACTCATGTTCCCCTGCACCCCCACCCCCCAGCACTGTGGGGCACCTGCCAGCAGGCCCCCACTCATGTCCGACTCATGTTCCCCTGCACCCCCACCCCCCAGCACTGTGGTGCACCCTCCACCAGGCCCCCACTCATGTCCAACTCATGTTCCCCTGCACCCCCACCCCCCAGCACTGTGGGGCACCTGCCAGCAGGCCCCCACTCATGTCAAACTCATGTCCCCCTGCACCCCCACCCCCCAGCACTGTGGTGCACCCTCCACCAGGCCCCCATTCATGTCTCCCATCACCCCCACCCCCCAGCACTGTGGGGCACCCCCCACCAGGCCCCAACTCATGTTCCCCTGCACCCCCACCCCCCAGCACTGTGGGGCACCTGCCAGCAGGCCCCCACTCATGTCCAACTCATGTCCCCCTGCACCCCCAGCACTGTGGGGCACCCTCCACCAGGCCCCCACTCATGTCTCCCATCACCCCCACCCCCCAGCACTGTGGGGCACCCTCCACCAGGCCCCCACTCATGTTCCCCTGCACCCCCATCCCCCAGCACTGTGGGGCACCTGCCAGCAGGCCCCCACTCATGTCCATCTCCTGTCCCCCTGCACCCCCACCCCCCAGCACTGTGGGGCACCCTCCACCATGCCCCCACTCATGTCTCCCATCACCCCCACCCCCCAGCACTGTGGTGCACCCTCCACCAGGCCCCCACTCATGTCTCCCATCACCACCCACCAGGCCCCCACTCATGTCTCCCATCACCCCCACCCCCCAGCACTGTGGTGCACCCTCCACCAGGCCCCCACTCATGTCTCCCATCACCCCCACCCCCCAGCACTGTGGGGCACCCTCCACCAGGCCCCAACTCATGTCCAACTCATGTTCCCCTGCACCCCCACCCCCCAGCACTGTGGTGCACCCTCCACCAGGCCCCAACTCATGTTCCCCTGCACCCCCAGCCCCCAGCACTGTGGGGCACCTGCCAGCAGGCCCTCACTCATGTCCAACTCATGTTCCCCTGCACCCCCACCCCCCAGCACTGTGGGGCACCTGCCACCAGGCCCCCACTCATGTCCAACTCATGTTCCCCTGCACCCCCACCCCCCCCGCACTGTGGGGCACCTGCCAGAGGCCCCCACTCATGTCCAACTCATGTCCCCCTGCACCCCCACCCCACAGCACTGTGGTCCACCCTCCACCAGGCCCCCACTCATGTCTCCCATCACCCCCACCCCCCAGCACTGTGGGGCACCCTCCACCAGGCCCCAACTCATGTCCAACTCATGTTCCCCTGCACCCCCACCCCCCAGCACTGTGGTGCACCCTCCACCAGGCCCCAACTCATGTTCCCCTGCACCCCCACCCCCCAGCACTGTGGGGCACCTGCCAGCAGGCCCCCACTCATGTCCAACTCATGTCCCCCTGCACCCCCACCCCCCAGCACTGTGGTGCACCCTCCACCAGGCCCCAACTCATGTTCCCCTGCACCCCCACCCCCCAGCACTGTGGGGCGCCTGCCAGCAGGCCCCCACTCATGTCCAACTCATGTCCCCCTGCACCCCCACCCCCCAGCACTGTGGGGCACCTGCCAGCAGGCCCCCACTCATGTCCAACTCATGTCCTCCTGCACCCCCACCCCCCAGCACTGTGGGGCACCCTCCACCAGGCCCCCACTCATGTCTCCCATCACCCCCACCCCCCAGCACTGTGGTGCACCCTCCACCAGGCCCCAACTCATGGCCAACTCATGTTCCCCTGCACCCCCACCCCCCAGCACTGTGGTGCACCCTCCACCAGGCCCCCACTCATGTCTCCCATCACCCCCACCCACCAGCACTGTGGAGCACCCTCCACCAGGCCCCAACTCATGTCCAACTCATGTTCCCCTGCACCTCCACCCCCCAGCCCTGTGGTGCACCCTCCACCAGGCCCCCACTCATGTTTCCCATCACCCCCACCTCCCAGCACTGTGGGGCACCCTCCACCAGGCCCCAACTCATGTCCAACTCATGTTCCCCTGCACCCCACCCCCCAGCACTGTGGTGCACCCTCCACCAGGCCCCCACTCATGTCTCTCATCACCCCCACCCCCCAGCACGGTGGTGCACCCTCCACCAGGCCCCCACTCATGTTCCCCTGCACCCCCACCCCCCAGCACTGTGGGGCACCAGCCAGCAGGCCCCCACTCATGTCCAACTCATGTCCCCCTGCACCCCCATCCCCCAGCACTGTGGGGCACCCTCCACCAGGCCCCCACTCATGTCTCCCATCACCCCCATCCCCCAGCACTGTGATGCACCCTCCACCAGGCCCCAACTCATGTCCAACTCATGTTCCCATGCACCCCCACCCCCCAGCACTGTGGGGCACCCTCCACCAGGCCCCCACTCATGTCTCCCATCACCCCCACCCCCCAGCACTGTGGGGCACCCTCCACCAGGCCCCAACTCATGTCCAACTCATGTTCCCCTGCACCCCCACCCCCCAGCACTGTGGTGCACCCTCCAACAGGCCCCCACTAATGTCTCCCATCACCCCCACCCCCCAGCACTGTGGGGCACCCTCCACCAGGCCCCAACTCATGTCCAACTCATGTTCCTCTGCACCCCCAACCCCCAGCACTGTGGTGCACCCTCCACCAGGCCCCCACTCATGTCTCTCATCACCCCCACCCCCCAGCACTGTGGTGTACCCTCCACCAGGCCCCAACTCATGTTCCCCTGCACCCCTACCCCCCAGCACTGTGGGGCACCTGCCAGCAGGCCCCCACTCATGTCCAACTCATGTTCCCCTGCACCCCCATACCCCAGCACTGTGGGGCACCCTCCATCAGGCCCCAACTCATGTTCCCCAGCCAACATGTCATCACAATCTAGATCCCTGGTCCCTATGGTCAGCCTCCAAATGCAAAACACCCACCGAGTATTGCATCCACCCACTTAGAAATGGCAATAACATGATAGAACCCCAATTGCAAGTTTGGAAACGAACACATGTCCCTCACATACACCCAATGGGTGTCAGTGAATCTCAAAACCCATATCATGATATGCATGAAACCAATGAGATGATACTACACATTGAAGTTTGAACAAAAAATATGTATTAAAGGAAACATAAATTGAATCAAAAATAAACAAACAGAAATGGGAATGTAAAAAAATAAAAAGAAGCATGTCCGTGAAAAAATGCAAAACCAAAAATCATAATCCAAAGGAATGGTGTCCAAAGTCACAGTCCACAAAAGAAAATCCAATGGAAAATTATAATTGAAAGCCATCGCTCCATGGGTAAATTGTAAAAAAAAAAAAAGAAAATCCAACAGTCAACTATGTACAGATGAACAAGCCAGGGTCCATGATCCCAACAGAAGAAATGAAACCTATCTAATAACACTACCTAATAAAAAAAACTATATATAAAAATGTGGCCCATTGTCCAAAAGGTCCAAAAAAAATGCAAAACCAAAGGAACCCTAACACTAACTACAAAACTATGTACAAGGGCAGCGGGCTAGTCCGACGGCTCACTTTTGGATGTCCCGGGCCAGGGCATCATCGAACTCCTGCTCAATGTCCCGGAGACGGTCCTCCTCCATGGCCCCGACGGTCCACAGGGCAGTCGAGGTGTCCACCTCCAACCCTCTGCGGATTGCCTCGAGGCACTCGGCCCGCCTCAGGGCCCTCCGCATGGAGTTCTCTGCCCTGACCATCGTGAGCCGTGCCTCTTCCGCATGCTGCCGCTCAGCATCTATGGCGTGGCCCAACCGCTGCCACACGGAAGACACTTTCTGTCCTGGGTCCTCCTGCCCTCCGGCCGATGCCTGCCCCTCCGATGTCGAAGGCCCCGAGCCTTCATGGCTCCCACCACCTTGCTGCTGCTGCTGTGCCTCTGCCCGTGCACTGCCTCCTGCTGCCTGCACATCCTCCGCTGGCTGGGGTGCAGTCGTTGATGTGGCCACCCCTGCTGGACGTCCGACTCCCGACTGTGGCAGGGATGCCTCCTCCACCAGCCTGGCCGCACCGTCAGAGGCAGATCCACAGGGCACCCAGGTGACTGATGGGTGGGAAGATGGCATGGAGGACGACTGGCACATAGGGGGTTCAGTTGAGGAGGGGGTCGTAGCAAGCCCCATCAAACGGAGGAATCCGGCCTGGGTGACCTGTCCCAGTAGGCCGACGCAGTCAACGAGCCATTCGAGATGACGTGCAGTCTCCTCATGAAAAGACTGCAGGTCACCTCGCATGGCTCATTGACGCAACGCCACACCAGTCAGGACAGGCTCAACCCGGACCCGGATAGCCACGTCCGCAGGCAGAGGAAGGCCAGTTGTCGTGAGCTCATCCCCTGCCTGAAAACCGCTCTGGACGTAGGCATCCCTGCTGGTGCAAGATGATGCAGGGACAGGATCAGGGACAGGATTGCACACAGGCACCTCCGCGGTGGCCTGTGCTGCCTCCTGTCCCTGGTCCTGCACTGCACCACTAGCACCAGTGGAATCCCCACCTCCAGACCTCGTCTCTGTTGCTTGCACGGCCTCCTCCTCCACCAAACCCCCCACCAACCTGGATGACTCCGTGCCATCTTCCCTCGTTGGGCCCTGTGGGGTCCCAGCTGCCCCTTCTGCTGCCGAGGAGTCCAACTCCAACCTCTGCCTCATGGACCTCCCCCCGGCAGCTGCGGCCTGGGACGCGGCACCGGACTCCTCACTCCCCGATGAGATCACAACCTGGGAGGGGAGCCGGGCCTTGCGTCTCCAGCTAGCGGTGGGATCCCCGCCGCTGTGCTCCACAGCACCTTCTCTGCCCTCTTCATCAGTTGACGCTGCAGACAGGGAGAAATAAAACACAGGCATCATGGCACTGTACAATGGACACATACACACCTGACAGTTGTACATGAGTGGCATTGGCAAACCTCAGACATGCCATCTCAATCCCCAACACACATGTCATTTCAACTCGCACACATGAGTCATACCACAGCCATATCGCAACTGCCAGCACCATCCATACACATACAACAGCATGAGCAGGCAAAGCTGAGCCAGACATCACATGCAACACAGGAAGTGCACTACACATGTACACACACCACCACACTTGCATGCATGTGTACACCTCTGCCAAGTGTCGCAGTGTTCAGATGGGCATCCATGTCACATCTGCCAATCAGGCTTCTACATCCCGCTGTCACATGCATCCATGTTGCATCACTGTTGCACCCTTGTCAAATACACACAAATGCACATGTACACAGTGCTGATACATGCAGCTGAAAACAACATACATGCGTGACATCACGAACATGTCTACTTACATACACATTCATCCAAACATGTGTGCCCACACAACTGCATTTGGCATGCAAGCCTACACACACAAGCACCATCCATGTCTCACACATTACAGCCCTTGCATGTGTTAGCCTCACGGCCCTGTACACCCCCACCCATACTCGACCCCATACAAACAGATGTGCAACCTGCACACTACTGAAACATAACCACACGCACAGCTCACAATCAGGATGCGTGTACACTTACCGCTCGACTCCAGACGGGTCTGCCTCTCAAGGACCTGGATGTGGAGCGCTGGGGATATGCGTTCCAGGACCCTCATCTGATCTTCCGACAAGTGGCCCCGGCGCCCCTTAGCATCCGCTGCCTTCAAGAGGCGCTGGGCCTTGTTCAGGGTCCTGGACCTGAAGTCCTCCCAGCGCTTCTTGACATGTTGGAAGTTGCGGACTGCCACCCCCTCCGCATTGATGGCATTCACGATGTCCGTCCAGATCCGAGTTCGTCCTTCCTTGTCGGCGCGCACACTTCCGAAGAGGGCATCATACAGCCCCAGGACTTGCTCCACCAGGACACCAACTTCCCTGGCACTGAAGCTGGTGCCCCTCTGCCTCTCTGGCCGAGGGTTGTCAGTGGTGCCAGATGTTGCAGTGCCCGACATGACAACCCCAGAGGCAGGAGTGGGTGGGCAACTGGGTCCTGGGGCTGGGCTGTGGAGCGATGTAATCCCAGTCGGGAGTCTTCGGTTCCAGCAGGGGTGGTCACAGCAACAGCACCCCTGGCTGATGTGCAGGCAGCAAATGGCAGGGCACGCGGGCAGCAGGCAGTCAGGCAGCAGCAGGTGGGAGCGTGCTCGGGGCTCTGGGGGGCAGTAATTCGGCCTTCTGGGCAGGAGCGTGGTCTTCCGTGTGCTTACGCGTGGCCAGCTTGATACGGAGTGATTTGGCCCGTGAAAATTCTGCACGTCAGCGTGTAATTCGAGGAAAGGCCCTTAGCGCGTAAGCGCGTCTGCACTCATACGCAATTTCATTGGACAGAAGGCCCCTCAAGCGCAAGTGCCCCTGTGACGTGACGCGCGCAGGCGTGCATGGGCATTTCAGCGCACGTGAAAAAACTGCACGTCCGCGTGTAATCCGAGGAAGGGGGCCATGCGCGTAAGTGACGTGACGAGCGCGGGCGTTTCCCTCTGCACGTGTTAAAGGTGAGCGGGCCCAGCAGTTCGCTGTACGTGCCTTTCGTGGAGACCGACCTGTGTTGCTGCTTCCTGTTGTTTTGCGCGCCATCACAACTTCACAGCTATCAAGGACGTATCTCTTCTTTTGGCGGGGGTGTTGGCTATGCGTGTATTTCTGCATCGCGCTAGTCAGACGGTGAGTCGCACACGCTCTTTTTCCCACTGCGGGTGCCCCTGTGTATCGCACCCATTTTCGATGTCATAGTAGCCTGCGTGTCCCACGCGTACGCGTTATTCGTGTTACTGGGTGCCACCGCGTACTGCGGGAGGTTGAATCCACGCACGTAGGCTGCAGGTTTGCGTGCACGGTTTTACTGCAGTTTTGGGGTGCCTGAGCGTTGCGTGACCCGTCACTACATCACCGGGGTCACATACAGCCTTGCAGGTGCAGGGGGGCTGTTAACATCTTGCTTCCCACCCCCTTCACCCCAATTGCCCAGGTCAATTGTGGTGTACACCTCCCATTGGCACCACTCCATCTGTGCCGGCACTACTACATCTGTGTCATGGTTGGGAGGCCACCAAAGGTGAGGGGCGCCTCAGCTGGGCGTCCTCCTCGTGGCGGGCGTGGTCGGGGACGTGGCCGTGGTGACCAGGGAGTAGGGGGACTCCAGGGTGTCCAGGGCGGCCACAGAGGGGGAAGAGGCAGGGGTGCGCCACTTGAGCACAATGTTGTGCCATATGTCGGTGCAGTCATGCCACCACCCCCTGTGGTTCCGTGGGATGCAGCTTCTGCATCTGGCACTGGTGCCCGTGTGACCCGGCAGTCTGTTCCATCGACTGCCACGGGTCCAAGGGTAGTGGTAGCTGCAGGTGCAGCTGTGGACACCGCCACCCAGGCTCTGGGTCTGCCAGCGCAGGCTGCGTTGGCACTTGAGGAGCCCTTGGTAGATCTCCAACAGGCCAGGAGGGAAGCCATAGGGGCAGGCCGGGCTGCTCAGACCAAGACACGTGTCCCTGGGGCAGTCATGTCATCTGCTGCCCCGAACAGCCGGGTGTTGGCAAGTGCAGGGGCAGATGCACCCAACAACACCCCGGTTGTGAGTCTGCCAACCAGGACTGTTGCGGTCAATGACCCTGCCACAGCTGATGTTGCTGCGCAGGGTCCATTAGAGGGCACCCAGCTGCCACTGACACAAGTCAGGCCTTTGGTCGTCCCTCCACCTGCCACTCCCTCGGCTCAATCCACCGAACCCACTGGCCATACTGGTCAGGGCGGCATTAGCCAGCCAGGGTCTGCGCCACAGTCCAAGAGGAGGAAGGTTGCACCTGCAGCACAGGCTGGGACCCCACACACAGCCACGACCTCCTGCACGTCGAGGAAGAAGCCTTTCTGCAAGCAGGAACTGGACTTCCTCGTGGACTACGTGCGGGGCCACAGCCATGACATGCTAGTGGGTGCCAATAGTCAGACTACGGCTGCCCAACGTGACACCCAATGGAAGCATGTTGCGGAACATGTCAGTTCATTCGGCCATGAGGTGCGCACGGTGCAAGAGTGCAAAAAGCGTTGGAATGACATCAAACGCAGCACTAAGGCTAAGCGTGCCTCTAATTACAACTTGACTCTGGTGACTGGCGGTGGGCCTGCACCAGAGGAGGAAGTGCTCACTCCGCATGAGGCACTCGTTGCGCAGTTCATACCACCTGAATTGGTTGAAGGAGTGGGAGAGATGCTGGACTTTGATGCCCAGTCCACTGAGTGTTGATGCGTGTTTGTTGAGGAGGTGTGTGTTTCACTTGTGGAATGTGTTGTGCATGATTGCCACTACATGTGACGTGTACATGGTTCTGATGTGTAAGTAATGCAATGCTTCCGTGATGCATGTCTCCTCTGCCTGCATGCGGGGACTCCATGTAGGCATGCTCCCTTGCCCCTCCACTGCCACTCTGCACCCCAGTTCCACCTTTGCACTGGTCTGCTTCAATCTTGCCAATGAGTACTTTCTTGTTCATGCGTCCTGTGTAGATGCTAACTTCCAGCGTAGAATCTGCCAGACATATGCCGTGTGGTACAGCCTTAGTACTTGAAGCAGGGTATCTCACTTGTA
The DNA here is from genome assembly GCF_040938575.1 of Ambystoma mexicanum. Classification (NCBI taxonomy): domain Eukaryota; kingdom Metazoa; phylum Chordata; class Amphibia; order Caudata; family Ambystomatidae; genus Ambystoma; species Ambystoma mexicanum. Next base: position 71,959,777 of record NC_090926.1, on the reverse strand, counting down.
CTGTGCATAGGTCAGACGCCCGCAGGGACATGAGTGCCCATTCATGCTCCATGTGCATTGCACGCATGCCCCTATGTGTCCTTGACTGGATGATCACTTTAATACAAGTCCTTGGTTACATACATTGCCTAGCATCTCATCAGCCTTCCCATGTCAACTGTGGCTCAGTCCTGCGTTGCACACATGTTTAGGGTCTGACAATCTGTGTGGCTCACAGGCCTCAGCCTGTTCAATGGCCAATGACTCTGTCCAACTGTTGTTGTGTCTTCTTCACACATGGGCGGCATCCAGAGTTTTCATCATGTGTCCTGCTTACTGTCCCAGCATCATTTGCAGTGTTGTCACTTGAATCACATTAAGCTGTTGATGCCAGTCAACACTGCCTGTCAATACACAGGTGTATGGTCAGCCTTTTGATACCATGCTAGGCATCCCTGCTTTGGTACTGGGGTGGAGGGGTGCTTGGCTTCTAGATATGGTACACATTGAATGCACAATGCACGTGATGTCTGAATTTGACATTGCACTGCCTTCACATTTCCTGGCACACACCATGGAGTCCTTGTACATGCAGGTAGTGAGTGGCATACACATTTTCTGCACTGCATAGACCCACTTCCATGGAAACTGCCACCTTTCAACAGGTCTGATCACAGAAGCAATTCAAAGTTGACCCAGCATGCATGCCAGGTTATATGTTGTGTGTCACATGTCTGCCTGATGCGTTTGCTGTCGGTGTGTGTGTTGTGTGCTTCTGACATGTGTAGTGACCTTTTTTCTCTCTATTTTTCAGGTGATGACGCAATGGAGGCGGAGGATGGTGTTGTCATGCCAGACACAGTGTTGTTACCACTACATCAACCCGGCACTAGTGGGGGTCGTGGGGTGGTAGGCCACGAAAACCCCCAAGTGCTACAGTCCATCTTGTCTCTGGCTGCCTAGGAGTCCAGCCTTGATGATGACTCTGACGTCCATGTTGAGTTGAATGAGCATCAAGTCCATGTGTCAGGGGTGAGTGATTCTGATGTGGACACTCCTCTGTCCGTGACACCTGCACTGAGGGATCAGACAGTCTTGGTTCCTCCGCCCGTGGTGGATCGGGACGCAGGGTCACCCTCCACACCAGTCACTGATGTGCCTGGGACATCACGTCGACGGGGGCATGTAGTCGTGCAGCCACGGGCGGTGCCAACACCGCGAGGACCCCCGGACCTTGCGTCCCACAGGGGTCAAGCCCGGCAACGCGGTCACCGCGCGCAACTGCAGTATGCTGAGTGGGAGCAAGACATGACTGCCAATTCCGAATGGCAGGGGGCAGCAATGGAGAACATCGCTGAGAGCATGGAGCGTGTGGCTCAATCTGTGCTCCCCCCTGCTAGGCAGGTGCTTCTCCAGCAGCAGGCAGCACGGTCCACGGCCCGCTCGCTCAGGCTGGGCATGGCGGCCTCAGACAGGGCACGCCAGGCTGAAATGTCGTCTCTGCGTCAAGCAATTGCTGCTCACGCAGAGGCGCACATGGATGCCCTGAGGGAGGAGTATGCTTCCCTCAAATCCACTCTGGGTGTCCTTATGATGTCCCAGAGGCAGCGGGCAGAGGAGAGGTTTGCACAGCTTGAGCGTACCATCTCGGCTGAGCTACAGGCTTGCCGGGAGGTGCAGCGGTTGTCCAGCCAGGCCTTGCAGGAGGAACTCCGTGTTACACGTGCTACCTTGCAAGAAGAAGCACGCGTATCACGTGAGGTTCTGCATGCAGACCTACGTCACATCGCCACACAGAACCAGGCTCACCCGTCCGGCAGTCTTGCTGCCGACGAGGGGCAAGCTGCGGCTAGGTGTGGGCAGGCTACTGTGCCACGTCCTCCTTTACAGGATGAGCCAGACTTGGACGACCATCTATCTCCCACATAGGTCGGGCTGTGCAGGCATTGAGCCCATGGAGGTTTTTTTTTGGCTCAGCATCATCGCATGTGGATGTTGAGCAGCACCCTGTACCTCCCTCCTCCTGGGTGCCTCCCCTCCCCCCCCGGGTCGTATGTGGCCCTTTTTGATTTTTCTTTTAATTTAGTTAGTTAAGTTTCTGTTTGATAGTTAGTTTAATTAGGTAATGTAGGTTTTCCATAGTTAGTGTAATTAGTTAATATAGTTTAAAATTGCTTGTCTATTGTGCTTTCATGTGACGGTGCAGTGCTTTGTGGCTTTTGAAGGCATCCACTGTCTGTTCCAGCTGGGCCCTTCAGGCTTGTCTTGTGTATGTGTTTGCTGCTTGGGGTCCTTGACTCGCATATGCCACTCCTGCCTCCCTTATCCATGGGATCGCAAGGATGGTTCGGTGTCACAACCTTTTACACAAGGGCTTTGGACTGTCATATCTGTGGCATGTCTGGTGCTGTGTGACTTGTGTTTACACCCCTAGTGGGGATGATTTTGGTGTTATTGTCCACTGTTCAGCTTTTGCTAGATGGGGTGTTTCATGATTAATGTGTACATTCATTGCTATGCATTGTGTAGTGTGTTTCTTATCTTTACTGTACACATGCTTGTTGCAATTCATGCCGTAGATAGTGTTCCACACTTTGGATGTGAAAGACGGACTGATGGTGTGATTTCTGATGTGACTCTCTGACATGGTCAAGTAATGAGATGCCTGAAGAGACACACACAGATGACTTTGAAGCATTAATCATGTGTTTCATGCCCTTTCTGCAGGGGGATGAGCCTCAAGAGCACCTTTGCCAGCAGACATGGCCCATTGGACGTCTGAATTCTGGACATGTTTGTTGGTGCCCACATGCACATGTGTGCACAAGCAGAGGCACAGGGATTGCAGAACTACATCCTAGAACTGCTGACGTGTTCCAAGGAACTCCAGGCAAGGTGAGCAGCATAGGGGGGCCACAACACAGCAAAGCTTGCACCAGGCGAGTTGCACATGCAGGCTTAGTCACAGCACTGAGGGTGAGCTTGGACGAATATTGGTGTTGAAGCACACAATGCAGCTCAGATGTGTTGGTGGACTGATGGCAGTTGATTGTAAGGTTGTCTGGGACACCTGCAGGTGCAGTGGCACATACCCTTCGGTACACCAAGGTCCATTGAGGCACTTGTATCAACCATGTAGCCTTCCGAGACATGGAAAGGGGCAGCTCACAGGGACATACAGCAAGGGACATACTCGGGTGCAATGCATTTCATTTCCATGTACATTTTGATAAATGCACTGCCAACTTTGTTTCGGTCATGGTGGTACACAACTTGCTCTGAAGTCATGGCTTGCTATATGGATATGTCTGCTTACCCAGGGAACATTGCATGTTGTGTGAATTGTGACACATTGGTGTTCCATTTGCCGCGCACCCACCGGCGGCTGACTTACTGCATTGACTGTGTATGACCTATCACAGGGGTAATGTCATATATGGGTACGCAGCATCTACACCAGATTGTCTGTTTGTAGAGTAGTTTGTTGCTATGGGGCATGTTGGTGTTTTTTTGTGTAATTGGCACGTACAGGTTGTTGACTGTGGCTCTCTTTGCAGCATTGCAGTGCTCCTGTAACCGGACCTGAGAGTGCACAGGCAGGAGGCCAGCACTCAAAACCAGAGCTAAGTGTCTTGTTGTTTTTCTCTCAAACTGCTCTGCATAGGCTTGCTGGGGGCTTGCACTAATGCATGGATGAATGTGTAATTCGATTTGGTATGTTTTTTCCCCTAATCACCCAGAATCCTATGCAATTTTGAACCCTGTACCCTCTACCCGGTGTTCCTGCTTCCCGTACCTATCCAAGCAACATTCCCTAACCCTCTTTCCCCGCTGGGGTTGCGGATGCCTGTGTAAGCCCCAAACTTGCAGGTGCCAAAACCCTAGAGGGGGTGGTTGGTTCGTGCCACTCCTAAGCCTGGACTACAGAAGGCCATGACAATGATGTCCAAGTTTGTTTGGATTGTGTATGTGTTCATGCAGGTAGTACATTTTCGTGCATTCCCTACTTTCATGTGTCATTCCTCCTCCCCTCTCCTGCCACTCATTCCAGTTATCCAGTGTGCCAACACCTGTCCCGACTGCATATCCCTGACCCTCCTTCCCCACCAGGGTCTCAGGGGCCTGTGTGAATTTGACCTTGCAGGCACCCGGGACACGGTGGGGGTGGTTGTTTCGTGACACTCCCGCGCCTGTACACGGGACCTGTGACAGTACACATCCGTTCATGGTGCATCATTATATGTTATGTACCACACATGGTTCACATCCTGTTGTGACATTGTTTTACTGTGCTACCTTGGTTGTTGCATCATTGTGGTAGTACTTGGCCTTTGTGAGGTACTGCTAAGTCAAGTCATCTACTGGAGGGTGTTCTGGTTTGTTTTTCTGGCTTGGATTTTGTGATTTTGGAAATGAGTGTGGATTTTGAGGGTGCAGGCACCTTTTTACACACAAGGTGGGAGATGGTGACGAAGGGGAAAGGTGATCCTGTGGCAGGTGGAATTGAGGGTTGAAGGCTCCATGACCCAGGTGCAGTTGTTCAGTGGGTCATGGTCATTTGTGAGGGAGGGGGGGGTTGTTGTTGATAGTTGCCTTGCCCTGCAGTGTGATGGGAACCCTGACATTGTAATGGTGGTATCCTATGTACATGTTGTGTTCTGCTGATCAATGCCTGTTCATGTGTTGTGTTTACCTTTCAGGTGCGAGGGGATAGTTGTGGTTTGACATGCTGGGGTGTACACATGGTGAATGTTCACATGTGATGTGTAGAGAACACTGATGGTCACTTGATTGCACATGCATATGTTGAGTGCATGTCCTTGCTGACCCACACACTTGCACTCTGATGCACTACATGCACAACCACCCTTGCATATCCACGTGTACACTGTTTGCCTTCTGGTGCCCACTGTGTCCCTGCAGCACATGTTCTGTGACCAATTATGGATCCTGTACATGCCTAATTTGCTTTTTGATGTGGTCTGTCGCTTAGATCTGATGCTCAGGGTGTGCATCACACACAATGGCTGTTCACTGTGCTGTGCGCTGAGCAGTGTGTTGCAGGAGTAGGACACAGCACACCGAAGCTGCAGTGTTGATTTTGCAATGCACAATGTGCATGTAGACAGGCATTCATGGTTATGTTATGTCTACAACTCTTGTAATGCATTTGGAAATGACTTATTTTGGGTGGGAGGTTGTTGGTCAGTCATTTCATCTGATTCCAGGTCAGGCATCATTGTCTGATGCCACTGTACATTTTGGACATGGCAATGTGTACCTTATTGTTACTGTGTTGGTGTATGGGTATTGCTTGCCATGTCATGTTGTGGTTTGGGAGGGTTTGAGTGACATAACAGTGATGGCCATGGCCTGTTTTGCAGGTGTGTGTGATTCACACCTTGCATGTCAGGGTCATCCGCTTCTCAAAGCAACTAGCTGGGGGTAGATCTCTCTCCGCGGCAGGGCCCTCCCTCTGGAACAGCCTTCCTGCCTCAATGGAACTTGAGGAGAACCATCTCCGGTTCGGGAAGCACCTCAAGACCTTCCTCTTTGCTTCTGCTTTCTCTCTGCCTCTCCCTTGCTAAATTCTTCACTGGAACTGCACTGGATCTGCAACTGGGCCACTCTCACCGAGCTCGGTCCCTGGCCCAGCCACTCTCCACTTGCACTGCCTCCCTGGCAACCCCTGCACTGCGGGACTGTCTCTCTATCCCTACAGCCCCCCCTTCCCAGCACTTGTCTGCACTTACCTTTGCAGTTGCCACCAGCTGGCCTATGTATTTGTTTTTTGGTCTACTTACCCTGTACTGCACTCCCCCCCTCCCCTTGTACTTTTCCCTTCCCCCTACCCCTGCACTTGCACAATCTAAATGACACATGGCCTAGTAGTACCGTTGTCTGTCTTCCCTTGTTCCCCCCTCCCTGCCTCATCGCACCTTGAAATACTTGTGTATAGGCCATATCATGTCATGTCATATGTGTGCCTTTTGGTCACACAGAATAGCTTGTGTTTAAGTAGCTAGGGATGCAGACAATGTGGCACTTCCATGGCAACTATCTCAGGGTGGTAGGGTTGTGACAGTTGACTGTCTCTTTGTCATCATCGATTGTCACCTGGTATGTGCCAGGCCTGTGTGGACTCCGCAGGGGTGGGAGTTTAGGTGAAAAATGTGGCCACAAGCTGGGTCCGGGCTTCCTTGCCACGTGCCCTGTCCCCTCCCATGGGCAGCACCTGTGCCTGTGGTTGGGGATGTGGGGGCACCACCATGTCCCCCGGGACGCCCTGCCGTGTTGCAACATTGTGCAGGACACATGCTGCCAGAATGATCCTGCACACTACTGGTGGTGCATAGAGTAGCTGCCTGCCAGAGCGGTCAAGGGAGCGGAAACGTGACTTGAGCACTCTGAATGTGCGCTCCACTATGGCCCTGGTTGCAATATGGGCGGCGTTGTATCTTACCTGGGGTGGTGTGGTGGGGTTCCGGATTGGCGTCATCATGTGGTTGCTCAGAGGGTAGGCACTGTCCCCTGGGGAGGTGTAAATGGTTGTGATTATTGGGGTTTGTTTATTTGTGTGTGTGTGTGTGACATGCATGCATGTGCAAGGGCATTTGTACTCACCTAGGAGCCAGGTGTCGCCATGCTGCCCAGCTTCCACGGCCCGGCTCAGGGCGGACATTCTGTATATGAAACTGTCATGGGTGGAGCCAGGGTAGTTTGCATAGACAGAGGTGATGATTCCCTTTGCATCGCATACCACCTGTACATTGATGGAATGCCAGTGCTTGCGGTTTCGGTAGATGTGCTCAGTGGCCCTAGGTGGACGTAGGGCCACTTGGGTGCAATCTTTGGCACCGAGCACTTTGGGGAAGTGTGCCACCCTGAAAAAATCCAGGACAACAGCCTACCTTTCTGCGGGTGTTCTGGGCCTGCGGACTGAGGGGCGCGCTGTCATGATTGCCAGTACCTGGTGTAGGCAGCGTGACTGCGTGGCCTGTGAGACCCCCCCCCCCACTATGGCAGTAGTCCGCTGAAATGACCCAGTGGCCAAAAAATGCAGGACATTGAGCAGCTTCTCCAAGGGGCTCAATGCTTGGGAGCAAAGGGTGGGGGATGTAAGGTCATCTTCCCACTCCCTGACCAGGTCTAGGATGATGTGGGGTGGAAACCTATACCTGCCGTAGACCTGGTCATCAGGCATCCCAAAAAGGCTTGTCCGTGGTGCGAAAATGCGTGCCCTGGCTATTCTCCTCCTCCTGCGGTGTCCCACGATCAGTGCTGCGACAAATGGGGCATTCATCGTAGCTGTATATACGTGTTTGTTGTTTGCGCGCACTTTTATACTGTGCGCGGGGACGTTTCCGCCTGCCTTCGTGAGGCAGACGCGTTGACGCCTGTGTGCGTCTTTTGCCGTGCGCAGGTTTCCCGTATTCAAATCCATGAATGCGGGTTGTTGGCGTGCGTGTGGGCGTTCCGTGTAGTTCCCTGCAGTACTTCCCCAGTTACGCCTTCTTTTTCACGCGTTATTCCCCATTCCCCGTGTTACGCCCACTGTTCCGCCCACTTTGGTTGTGTGCGCCGCGCTATGTGCGCTTTTGCTTTGCGCGTAGCGCACGCCGTGTGTGCCTGCGTGCGCCATGGCAGGATTGGGTGCACGGACAGCGGGAAACACGCACAGCGTCTTCCTTGAATCGCACACGTGCGCGTGCGCTGCGTTTCTCTACCGTGCGCTGGGATTTTCGGCGCACGTTTGCTCCATGAATCGACCCAATGTTTATATTTATGTATTTATTATTGTGTATGGTTGAAAAAAACATTTCACAAATACAACATAAGGTTACAAAATGACACACATTCACATAATTCACATAATTCAATCAATTCAATCAAGTCACATCTAACATACAATAAATGATTCTCCTTGCATAGGATAACACTATTAATTAAGAATCAATTAAATTCAGATATAATAAAATGTAAAATATGTGATTTATAGAGCAGTTGAATAGCCCAAGTTACGATATGACCAGAAGAAATTACTCTCAATATGTGCAGGATAATGAGAAATTCTGCTGAGAAAGGGTGTATGAGAACATTGAAGGGTGGGGCAAAGGATAAATAGATGTTTCAATGTTTTGACTGAGGAGGGGCTCACAGAGAAGTGACAGACGGGGCTAGTGTAAATAGAATATTTGAGAAATATTGTTCCTTATTTCTCATGTTTTAAATCTCCTTAGTTAAAGTAAGATATAATCAAAATCACATAAATTGAGACCTCCTTTTCACTTTTGAGAATGTTATTAAATAATGTGGAGGTCGAGGCTCTACTTCTTGTATTCCTGAGTTAAATAACCATATAGTTTGTACTTCATGATTGCATCTCATGTAATATGCCGATTCTGTCAGATTCTTGGCTTCCAAATCTTTCAGGACCAAACCACTTACTGTCAATGTCAATATGTGTGATGGGCCTATAAATAAACAGCTCAAGGTGGTTCCCTTTGTATTGACAATGTGCAAGAGTGTTCAGGACTTGGGAGTCCTTCACTGCTCAATGATATTGCCAAATATAATTAATAGACTAGATGCCCAAAGTTCAGGGCCTTATTTAAATATCTGATTAGCAAAGCCATTTGAGCCGGATGCCTAGCTTTCAGAATAAATGTCAGAATATCATCTTAGTATTATTTTTATTTTAATATTATATTTATATTCTTAACAAAATGTAAATGTTTAATTGTTTTCTTGCATTCCTGACTAAACTTAAGCATGCCAGGCTTAATATTATAGCAAAAAGAGAAAGGAAGAATGGGTTGTCAGTTGTCATCTGACAGAGAAAGTGCCTGATTCCACCCTATATGAGGCACTCAAAAAGGGGATTGGAGACACAAAGCTTCTGGGAATATCTTGGTGAGCAGATTCCAGGTAGAGAAGAGTTCTAAAGATTGGCACATTGTCAATTTTTCCAAATTCAAATGTAATGCTTTCTTCTGTATTTTCAGGCCTAAATTAAGCATTTGTACCCATTGTTCATATAAACATATCTTTCTTTTCCGTGATCTTTGGTCCAGCTACTAACTGTACTACTAACTGTACTGTGGTATATATATATATATATATATATATTTCATGGCCACGGAAGTGGCCATGTAGTTATGGTTAAGTTGGTGTTTCCATAGGAAGAGCACTTTTTGGGTGGCTTATAACTTCGCTCTCCCTGGACGAATCCTCACCAAACTTTGCAAAAAATGTATTTGCAAAGTTTGGTGAGGATTCGTCCAGGGGGGGCAAAGTTATAGCAGGGTCCCAAAGCTTTTTTTTCCCATAGACTGAATGGACCAGGAGCAGCGGCTTGGTCCCAAAAGCGTCCTTTTGCAAATTTGGTGAAAATCCGTCCAGTAGTTTTTTTTAAAATGACCAAAAAGTAGGTAAAAAAATTAGTGATATCTGTGTTCGGTCCGCGGACACACTTCCCTGTTCGCTCTGCGGACAGTGTCCTGATTGGCCAATCGGCTTGCGTGATGTCCGCAGACATGCAACGTGTTCGCTGATTGGATGGCGTGGAGCGTGAAGCGCGTCAGATTTTCGGTAGCGCCCGCCATCTTGGATTCGCGGACGTCCGCGGACAGCGCGGTGAAACTTTGTTCAAAATTTGTATTTAGTAGAGTGTGTTGGTGTGTAGGAGTGTTTGGGGAGGGTGGGAGTGTATGAGATAGGATGAAAGTTGTGTTTTTTTATGTGTTAGATGTTCTTTTTGTGTTCGATTTGTCTGCGGACATCACGGGTGTTCTGAAATGTTCTAAATAAACTGAATGTGGGGTGTTCTGAGGACTCAATATGTGTCCGTTTTGTTTGCAAGCAAGCTGAAACTGTTCTAAGAACACTCGCGGTGTCCTGAAATGTTCGCAAATAAAAAAAATAGGGGTGTCCTGAGGACGCTGTCCGTATTGTTCTCTGTCAAGTTGAATGTGTTCTAAGAACACTTTCGGTGTCCTGAAATGTTCGCAAATATGAATGGTGGGTTGTGGCTGGCAAGTTGAATGTGTTCTAAGAACACTCGCGGTGTCCTGAAATGTTCGCAAATATTTATTTAATTTATTTATTTAATTTATTTGTATATGGTTTGCAAAAAAACCTTTACAAATTTAAACCAACATTTAATGAAGAAATCACAAAATACAAAAATTCATATCGATAACTAAACAATTTCTTGTAACAGATTTAACGAAACCTAAACAAAACACAGACAGACAAGATTCTTTTGTTAAAGTAAAACCCTCAAGCATAGGATAAATATCTCTGTAAAACTGATAAAAGAAAAAGTGGAGAGGTACAGAACAAATAATTCCTAATCTGTACATAAATTAGTAATTTCGTTTTCAAAGCAGAATTTCTCAACAAAATTTCATTATAACAATCATTCTATAAAATGTATTACATATGCGTATACAATGCTACATATCTACTATTCCTATGACAAGAGTATCAGGAGTTAAAAAGTAAGTTAAAATAATTAGATACTTTGTATCTGTAAAATGTATCCAAAATACCTGGGAGACTAATAAATCATTCCAGGAAGAGAAAAATTCATTTCGCTTAGAGCTATACTGGCCGATGGTGTAAACAGTTTAAGATAATTCGCATTCCTCTTTCAAAAATCTGACTACAGCTAATTGCAGCGGAACTTGCTTATCAAACAGTGTTTGTTTCCAGACCTGTTCCAGGTCCACTTTGGCTACATCCAGAACAAATCTTGAGAAATAGAAAAGTCTCCTAAAGTGTAGAGCAGAGCATTCGAGCAATAAGTGTCTCAACGTTTCTTTGATTTCGTAATCATTGCAATGTCGACAATTAGTTATAGAAGGTCCTGATTTAGTTCTTGCAGCAATTATTTCTCCCGTTAACAGGACATTAAATCTAAATCTCATGTAGCATTTTCTCCACCCTCTATTAGGAAAGAGATACAGGTATGGTTCCATAGCAGCCATGCATTTATAGTATGAGACCATATGAGAATATAATCTGAAGTGAGTTAATTTTCCAATTGTCATTGCCCAATCAACGTTTTGTAACAGTTGTTTCACTTTTTTAGGGTTCAGCACAAGAGTAGTCAGAGAGGCTCCTACCGACCCCAACAGTGCGTTACATGATTCCGTTAGTTTGAGTATAAATTTCGATTTCGATGTACCCTGCTTCAACAGCACTGACAGATCACTGTAAAGATTATTTTCGGTTTGAACGATAAAGTTCCGCCATAATTGTAGGCATTTCCATTCCACAATGCTCTTAAAAGATTGTAGCCCAAATTTGTAGCGGATGGCTACTATAGGAACGCCATTCGGCAAACCGATAATGGTTTTTCTAAGGAGGGTTGATTCTAGTTTACACACATCCAATTTGCCTGTCATAAATGGGATTTCACTTCCATATAGTATTTTTGGAATAGCTTTTAATATGTAGAATCTCATGGCAGGGGTATACGAGTAGCCTCCAAATTTGTTGTTGACTGCTCGCATTTGTGTGATGCAAGTTTTGTCTTTGGATATATAATGATTTTGGATTTGCGCACCGTTTTCGGTGGAAGTCACTAAGAAGCCTAAGTATATCATTACATTATTTATCTCTAATTTGGACTCATCCAAGAACCAGCTTTTTACAGTTAGCGATCTCCCCTTCCCCTTAAAGCATAATATATGTGAGTTTAGGGGATTAACCGCTAAGCCATTGGTTGTCATATAATCGGCAAATGCCATCAATAGGCGCTAAAGTCCTACCGGTGATCTGTCAAACAGTAACAAATTGTCGCGTATGGGCACCAGCATAGTTTCCTGCCTTCTAGTTTCGGTTGGATGAAAGCGACATTCTCGAGCACCGGCCCTATATCAGCAGTAAACCAGTTATATAGAGATGGGGCGAATATACACCCCTGTCTGAGGCCGTTTGATGTCTGGATTGGCCCCGAGAGCTGACCCTCGGAATTCAGACGAACTTGAATCATTGTTCCTTTGTGTAAATATATCAGGGTGTCCAGAATCTGTCTTGGAAGTGCTAATGAAGACAACTTCTTCCAAAGCAGTGTTCGATTCACTCGGTCAAACGCAAGAGACAGGTCCATGCTGGCCAGGTACACCGGACTCACCCCTTTTTGCCATCCTAGTTCTTGAAGAAGCGTTATTAGCAACCCACCAGCTAGTGTGCCAATGCCTTTTCTAAAACCAAACTGGGCTGACGAATACGCCATTTCGTTATTAGCCCATGTCTCAATTTTTTGCAAAAGAAGGCTTGCATATATCTTTGAATCAGAGTCTAAAAGGGCTATTGGCCGATAGTTTGAGGGCAAAGATCTATCACCCTTTTTGTAAATTGGAATAATGTAACACATGTTCCATGAGCTAGGGATGACCTTAGTTCTGCTTATGTCTTCAAAAAGAAGAAAGAGAGCTTTTGACCACATATCAGGTTTCCCCTTGAATAGAGCATTAGATAATCCATTCGGACCTGCTGCTCTCGACGAGCTTGCCTTAATTATCCTCTTTCTGATTTCATCAATAGAGAAATTACCAGCCCATTGCCAAGAATCCCCTCTGGCAATGTAAGATTGGGCAGGTTCGTTACTTACATACAGTTTCTTAAAGTGTTCATGCCATGTTTGTTCGCTAATCGGATTAAGATTGCGAGTTACCGCGGGTTTTGGGGTCCTATTTATGAGCTGCCAAAAGTGTTTTACCGAGTTATTTTTTAAGGTGCTCAGCATTTCCACATTGTCAGCTTGTAGCATCATAAATTTATGGTTCCTAATCCAATTTCTATGTATCTGTTTCACGTGTTTTCTTCCCTGTGTTCTCGCACTGTCTGATAGTTCTAACAGAGATAGTTGTCGTAGAGTACGACGTAATAAAATCTTACGTGTCCGTAGTATTAGCGAGTCATACTTATGAGTGTGTTTTTTTGAAAACTGAATTTTAGAACTTTTTACTGAGTTTTCAATAAGGGTTTTTACATACGGGCCAAATTGTGCGTGAGTGAATCTGATTTTTTTTTCCTCAAATGTGGAGTTATCATGATCCTGCCAAAAGAGGTAGTTACATGCCTATACATTACCCAGATGCCAGACGATCCTATTGTTCCCTGGATTTGTAATGAGATTGCTCGGCATCCGCTTAAGGCAGGTGCTTTCTAGTGCAATTCGTAAATTCAGTTCGAGGATTTTATGGTCGCTCATCATAGTAGGCCGTAATATGAAATTATCTACCAAATTAAAGATATCCACTGATGCATATATATAATCAATGCTAGAGGATTTTTCTCCCAGAGACCAAGTTATGTATGGAACATCTGAACTCAACAGTTCATAGGTGGCTTTCAAGCCCCAAGTTTTAAACAGCATATTCCAACTATAACGGTCTGTTTTCCTATAGGCCAAAGGCCTCGCTTTTAGGTCATTTAAAGCAATAGACTCAGATGTTCTATCAGGGAGAGACATTGAAAGGTCATCGGATAACATCATATTTGTATTTAAATCCCCCATCAGAATGATTTGGAGCCCTGGATATTTACAAAAACAGTTCTCCATGATTACTTCCATTGCGGTGGTGAGATCGCTCAAATTCGACCCTGGGGACCAGTATATGTTCCAAATTAGGACAAAGGCTAAGCTCTCTACCTTTACCAGGGCTCCCAAAACAAAGGGAGAGATTATAAAGGTTTCAATCAGGGAGATGCCGCTGTCCAATTTTAAGGCCAAGAGTAGTCCACCCTTCGGTCTGCCTATCTGACCTTTCGAGGCTAGAAGGTGGAGGCACTCAAAACCATCCAGCTGTGCCTTGGTGGTCATCCAAGTTTCTTGGATACATAAATGCTTTTACTTCTTAGCAGTTTACAAAGTTCAATGGAGGAGAATAGATGATAGTTCCCTCAGGAATTCCATGACAGGATTGTAAAGGCCTTGTCCTGATTTAGCTCTGTTGTTTGAGGTTTTGGAGCTGTGAAATAGAGTCTCGCAGGCTCAGGGCAAGCCATCTCCAGCTTGTGTCGTGTTCTTCGAGACTCTCTGGTTTTTTGTTTTTGGCGCTTGGCCCAGCGGGAGTCCAAATTTATCAGGATCTTGTGTGTTCGGGCCATCAGACTGTAAACTGCCTTCCCCGAATACCAATATGTCAAATCCCCTCCTATTAAACTGGTCACAAAGAAACAAAATGGGGGTGTTCTGAGGACGCTGTCCATATTGTTCTCTGTCACGTTGAATGTGTTCTAAGAACACTCGCGGTGTCCTGAAATGTTTGCAAAATAAACAAAATGGGGGTGTTCTGAAGACGCTTCTAAGAACACTCGCAGTGTCTGGGGAATGTTCGTAGGGGTGTCCTGAGGACGCTGTCTGTATTGTACTCTGTCAAGTTGAATGTGTTCTAAGAACACTCGCGGTGTCCTGAAATGTTCGCAAATACACAAAATGGGGGTGTTCTGAAGACGTTGTCGAACACTCGCTGTGTCCTGAAATGTTCACAAATATGAATGGGGGGTTGTGGCTGGCAAGTTGAATGTGTTCTAAGAACACTTGCGGTGTCCTGAAATGTTCGCAAATAAACAAAATGGGGTGTTCTGAAGACATTTCTAAGAACACTCGCGGTGTCTGGGGAATGTTCGTAGGGGGTGTCCTGAGGACGCTGTCCGTATTGTTCTCTGTCAAGTTGAATGTGTTCTAAGAACAATCGCGGTGTCCTGAAATGTTCGCAAATGCACAAAATGGGGGTGTTCTGAAGACATTGTCGAACACTCGCTGTGTCCTGAAATGTTCACAAATATGAATGGGGGGTTGTGGCTGGCAAGTTGAATGTGTTCTAAGAACTCTCGCGGTGTCCTGAAATGTTCGCAAATAAACAAAATGGGGGTGTCCTGAGGACGCTGTCCGTATTGTTCTCTGTCAAGTTGAATGTGTTCTAAGAACACTCGCGGTGTCCTGAAATGTTCGCAAATAAACAAAATGGGGGTGTCCTGAGGACTCTCTCCGTATTGTTCTCTGTCAAGTTGAATGTGTTTTTAAGTACTCTCGCGTTGTTCTGAATTGTTCGTAGGGGGTGTCCTGAAGATGCTGTTTGTATTGTTCTCTGTCAAGTTGAAAGTGTTCTAAGAACTATTGCATTGTTCTGAAATGTTCGTAGGGGGTGTCCTGAAAACGCTGTCCGTATTTTTTTTTTTAATTGTATTTTCAATTTTAAGAATACAACAATACATTAAAAACATCAAGGTGATACAAAAATAAACTATATACAAGATTACAAATCACTGAACACAAATTCCACCCCACCCCCCAATCGTAGAATTCACATCCGAACATATTCAATTGTCATTTTCAGTATATTGAAAGAAATCTCCCCCATATCTTATTAAATAGCATTTTCTTGTCTTGTCTTTTGTATAAAAACTTTTCCACATCAGCCAGACTATGCATTTCATGAAACCAAATATCTTTGTGTAAGGTAGTAGCAGTTTTCCAATTCCTTAAGAATATTTTTTTTCCAATCATGGCACCTCTATATAACCATTTCTTCTGGCATTGTGTTAGATCTAACAAGTTATCATCACAACCCAAGATCAGTGTTTGAAAATCAAGCTCAATCTTCTCATTCAAAACCTTCTCGAAGATCTCCCCTAGTTCCGTCCAAAATTCTCGCACCTTCCTGCAGTCCCACAACATATGTTCCAATGTACCACTCTCATGAACACAATTCCAACAACCTGGATCATCTTTCAGACCTCTCTTCCATAACCTTTCGGGGGTCCAATAAACCTGATTAAGGATCTTAATTTGTCTCGACCTCTCAGTCAATCCCAAGGAACATAGTTTAACATTTTCACTCATTCTCGTCCAAGATTCCGCAGTAATTTCAGATCTAATTCTGCGACTCCATTCATTTCTAAACAAGTCATTTCCCTTATATTCGTTCACAATTACTTTGTACACTCGGCTTACTAGACCACCTTCCCCATCCTTTTGCTGTCTTGTGATTATAGTCAGATTAAATCTAGCCTTCACATCAATCTCTCCAATAGCATTTTTTAATTTCGTGTATTCTGAGGCTCTGAAATTTTCAATACTATATTGTTGTTGTATTTCTCTTATATTCAACCACTTTCCCTCCTTAAAGAGATCTTCAATCCAATTAACTCCCCCCAAAAACCATTCTGGCCAAAATAAAGTTTTGTTCTCCAATTTAATGGAAGGATTCATCCATATTGATGCCCCAGGATCTTTAAATGCATTCACATTCAGTAATCTATTCAATTTGTCCCATGAGTTTCTCAGACAAACAGTCAATGGATCTTTCACACATTTCATTCTAGACTCTGTAGTCAACATCGCCCTTGGGGTTAGAGGACCATTATAGCTCGTCTCCGCCACAACCCATTCATCAGGTGACGGAACGCTGTCCGTATTGTTCGCTGGCAAGTTGAAAGTGTTCTAAGAGCACTCATAATGTCCGCGGACATTAAAGGATCCATAGACCATAGTTGAAATGTTTGACTCTATGGATGTGATATGCTGCGGTGGTTGTTGCCAGGGCATAGAGTCTTGGGTGCATGGCCATTTGGCCATGCACCCAAGACTCTATGCCCTGGCAACAACCACCGCAGAATATCACATTCATATTTGCTTATAACTTTGGGTGAAAAACAAATGTATAAGGAACAAAGGTATTAGATACTATGGATGTGATATGCTGCTATGGTTCTCTTTATTATTGTATACTTACTGTTTGGTCTAGTAACCGGAGTACATGTATTTCTTGTTAATTTGTGTGATAAAAGAAAATAGCATGTTACTATTAGTATTTTGTAATGTCTTATTACATTGTATAATCAACATACTTTTTTTTTTTGGACCCTCATATTTAGTAGATTACAAATCAGAGTACTGTGCAATTTGCTCAGTTTCTGTATTTGTTGCTAAAATCATTGGGTCTGTGGGAGAAAAAAAAATCCATGTTGGATAAAAAAAAAAACTTTTTTTTGTTATGCTACAGTTTATTTGTTTGTTTGTTTTCAGTGTTCACTTGGTGTTTCTGGCTAATGCTTTATACTTTGGCTTGTTGTATTTTTTTGGAGAAGTAACATATTATTTATTTGTTTTGATATTATAAAATTTTGGAGCAGTTAGATACCAATTGGCGTATTCTAACTGTCTATTTTTTTTATATATTTTAGTGGTATTGATTTATCTATTTGGATATTGTTCAATTTTGGAACAGTTAGATACCAATTGGCGTATTGTAACTGTGTATTTTTTGGTCTAATTTAGTGGTATTCATTTAGCTGATTAGTTGTTGTAGAATCTTTGAGCAGTTAGATAGCTTTTGGAGTATTCTAACAGTTTATATTGTTTTAACACAAGTTTACTTCGGGTTTAAATACAGTTTAGTTATCAAATTTTGGTTTTAAGAACATCAAATAAGCGTTTGTAAGATTTCCTGGTAATCTCTGCTTTAGAGTAATGGTACTATCATTACATTCAAACCACCCACATTTCTTTTTTATAAATGCAGTGTAGTGCCCTGAATTGGTTGTGGCTCCTGCGTGGTAGATTATACCTATTGTTGTGAAGGTTTTCTTACCAAGTGATATTTGACCAGTCAGCTTACAGTTGTTTTTGGTACCATCTGCATTGTAACGTAGAAGCATTAGTATTATGTATTTACTATGTGTTTGTATTACTAACGTGGAGCGATTATCTGAATTGCAGGTAGAGCATAATCTACCATGGTTTGCATTTTGTACAAGTCACTGAAATGGAATGGATTCACAATTTGGTATTGATATATATTGAAGCGTTCATTGGGGATTTCTTCTTGTGTCACATTGTTGCAGAGAGTGCATGTATGTTTCCACATGTATGAAATCTGAAAGATTTCATTTATAGGTATGTTTTTGTTTTCCAGTACTTGTAGTAAGTACATTAGAAATTCCTGTGGATCTTCCTGTGAGTTTATAGTGAATTTCACCATTCCAGCACAGTAGTCCAATAGTTGTCTTATTCCATAAACACTATACGTGTTGTCAGGATTGTTTGCTGCATTTCTGTGAAGTACTAACATTTGCAAACACAATGGGTCTGTACTGTGTAAGTAAATATTGTCAACAATTGGTGGTAATTGAAATACAATATTCATTGCTACATTTGCGTAGCAACTTACACCAACTATTTTTGAGAATTTAAATGGTCCAGGCAGTTCTGTATCTAACTGCTTTCTTTGGAGTTTGTCTTCCTTCTTTAAAGAAGTACCTGGTTTACTTTCCCTAATTGGTTCTTTTTTGCTTGTGGTACTTGATGAAGTATTACTTTCTTTTACTCTCTTTGGAGGATTTTCAATGACATCCTGTTGCATTTCTGTTTGATTTATTTTTCTTTTATAACATTTTACTTTTTGTGGGACAGAATATGTGTTTAGGTGGGGGGTGTATAGTGAGCAAAGTCTATTGTATTCTAAAATGCAAGGAATATCAGGGTTTTTTTTACTTGCATCAAAGTTGATTAGAAATAGACCGTCAAGTGTACGTAAGCGTGATAGTGCTACATAGCTCATGCCTTCTTTAAAGACTGTGTTACCAATATCTATCATTGCTTTGTCTAGGGTAAGACCTTCTGATTTATGAATCGTGACTGCGTATGCAAGAGTTAGAGAAAATTGTTCTCTGCGTACATACATATCTTTGAAGAGAAGGAATCTAGCTGTTGAGCGTCATATCCTTTTTACTTCTGAAAGTTTGTCAAAGAGTATATTGACAAACTGAATTCTGTTGTCGCATGGGTATGTTTGAAAGCCAACAACTGTACCCAGTGCTCCATTATCTAGTCCTTGGTGCACGTCAAGGTTACGTTTAAGCATTACTCTGCAATTTAAAGATAATTTTAATATCTTTTCTAAGCCTGCTGTGTTTGAGATTGATTTTTCTAAACTATTTAGTCTTGTTGTGGCTTGGTCACACATGGGTAATGTCATACCATGTACATCTAGTTTGTCTGTGGCACTAATTTCCATGATTGGTTGCATTTCTTTACTCAGCATGAATTCATTGAATTTGAAACAGCTTGCAAGAGTTGGCATTAAGGCCATATAATTGACATTTTTGTGGGCTAATTGTTCCATAACATCTGTAGCACATGCATTATCACCATAAAGTGCATTAATGTGCCGGGTTTTCAATATTGCTTCTGCTTCTTTAGAAAGTATACCAACTCTGATACTTTTTAAAATGTTGGCATAAGTGAGATCTGCAGATTGCTGCATGTTTTCTGTTAATTTTCTGTATTGGAAATGTTGCCAAAGGTTGACATTTCCAATGCTGCCAACAGTTTTACGGCAGAGTTTGTGTCCTAATGTTTTAAAAATAGGCTCACCTTTTACTGGTGTTAATTGAAGCAGATCTCCAAAAACAATAATGTGTATTCCTGCAAAGAGCTCTTCATAGTCTGTTTTGAGTACTTCTTGTAATCTGAGGTGAATCAAAGCTAACATCAGGTTGGAGACCATGCTCACTTCATCTATTGGTAGCATTTTCATTTGTTTCAATACTCTGTGTAATTCCATTGCAGCTTCTGCAGAAAGTTTGTAATAGTCTAATTTGTTCTGGTGTTCTACTGGGAATAGTAGTAATCGGTGTAATGTAACACCACCTATGTTGTAGGCAGCTACACCTGTGGGGGCAGTGACAACAGCTGACAGTTTGTTGTTTGTCAATTGTTGAAGGAACTTACTGATGATTTTGATTAGGAATGTTTAGCCAGAACCAGCTTCACCACTGACGTACAGTAGTATATGTTTATAATTATGGCAGGAACATTCTTTATTTTCATGTTTTACACCATGTGCAATTTGTTTTGTTACTTCTGGAAAAATGCTACGTTGCTCATTGTTTAGTTTTGATTGTAGTATAGTTAAGTCTTCTTTATCTTCATACTAATAATAATACTTTAATGTGATACAGATTGAAACTAATTCAAACTTTACACATATTACACATTACATAGAAAAATAAGCTCTTTAAAATAGGACATAAATATATGCATCAATACATAGTTCCTTTGCATACATCAAATTACTTCAGAGAGAAAGTAAAGTAAAATACAAAATGCTATATAGTCAGTTATCCTTGGCTACATGTTAGCACACACATCGTGGTGGTTATGCAGGAGTTATACACCCCTACTAGAGACGTCATGCCTCTATACCCATTAACTGTGTAGGAGAAGGATTACCTCATCCCAATCAGAGACACTCGGTTATTAGTGAACCCTTCCTATTAGGACATTTTAAATCAAGGCACCCATAACTTTTTCGATCTGTAGCCATACATTATACAACGCAATATAGAGATGCATATTGGAAGTATTAGTACAATAGAGCCAGAATGGTCTTTTACATATAGTTTGCGGGTCGTGCACAAATTCCCCAAGATATTTAGAAATTGAGGAACCCAATACAGAGCACTCGGTTAGTAGATGCTTAGCGGTCTCCAGGCATTCAGGGAGGTTACATAAACGACATACTCGTTCAGTAGTAGAGATCTTTTTCCTGGATCCTAAATTATACAGAGTTGGTAATTGCTCCAGACGGAACAAAGTAATAAAACGTCTGAGCCTTATGGAGGGGCAGAGGTACAAATAGGCTTGGGGTTTCATAAAATTATAGAGTCTATATACAAAAGCACATGACTTTAGACTACCCAAGTGTGAGAAGTTCTCTAACCAGTCCCAGAGGTCTACCTTTTTACTAAGTGCTGTTAATACGTCCTGGGAGACAGTTACCCCTCTATAAGTCCAACCAATGTCTCTGAGGAATTTGGTCATATGTTTCTGAAGGGGGAAGTGGTATCCTTTTTACTCACTTCTTGATGTATAATAGCCAGTAACGGGTTAGGAGAACTGCTCTTCTCTTAAGATAGAAGCCCGCCCTCTTTTTAAGTACCAGTGCTTTAAGTGATGGAAGGCCCAGCTCAAGCCTAATCCGGGCCATTGGGACACTCGGAGGTAATCCCAGTATACGGCGCCAAAATATCTTCATACTGACACATGGTGTTTTCTACTTCTATCATAGCTAATTCTGCCTCATTTATTATTAGTGGTTCTCCCAGTGGTTCTTGGCTTCCTGTTACAGAAGGTTGACTTCTGTCAGGAGTGTCCTTATCTAGTTGGGCCTGGAGTTCTTCTTCGTGTTGCTGTTCATTGTGCAACATTGTTTTGTACTGTGTAAAGTTTACATCAGTTGTAGTGCTTTCATTTGCTTTGAAAGCATCTTCATATGAGTATTTGTTCTTCTTTTCTCCGTGGTTTGAAGAGTTGTAGCAGGGACATGTTTTTTTTAGTGAGTTTAACTAAGCTGCCTTCACAGTTTGTCACTCTGTATTTACCTTTTTTTCATCAGGTTTTATATTATTTTTGTATGCAGACACATGGGGGGTCATTCCGAGTCCGGCGTTAAGGGAAAAACGAGGCCGGTAAAGGAATAACGACTTCCTTTACCGTTACGGGCCATTCTGACCCGCCACACCGTTATTTACGCCACCGTAAACTACGATGGCGTAAATAGCGGACCAGTGTCGCGCGCCCGACACACCATTGCGGAAATAACGGGAAGGCGTAAACCATCTCCGATTCCAAGCAAAGCGAACACGGAAATACCGACCTCCACAAGGGCGCAAAGTACCTTACCGCCATGGTGTTAATACCGGCATCGCGGGGAAAGTGTTAACAACCCTGATCAGTGTTTGGAAGAGGAACAGGTGCACCCAATCAGCACAGGTGGAGGCAATAGAGTCTGGCACACCAAAAAGGAGCACACCCACACATCACACCCCCACCCACACCAAGATGATACCAATTGTATCAGCATTCCTGGAGCTGGAGGCCCTGCTTGCAAGGCAGCAACTACGACAACAGCAACAATAGCAACCACAGCAACCACCACAGAGGATACACAGGAGGAGAAGGAGGGTGAGACAGGGTCAGCATGCCCTACCGGTGCAGCCACCATTACCACGCCGGCAGCCCCCAATATCCCGCATCAGAGCGACTCCCTTCAACCTCACACCAGAGCAGATCCACACCCTGTACCGGCTTGACTGGGACACCATAACCACCATAGTGGCCCTGATACATACCGACATAGTGAGCCTCATAGAAATCAGCACTGCCATCCCCCTCTACTAAAGGTAGTGTCCGTGCTCCACTTCCTTGCCACAGGCACCTACCAGCATACAGTCGGGCACATGCATGGCATTTCACAGCCAATATTTTCCCGGATACTCAACCAATTGCTGGATGCCCTCCTCAAGCACAGAAGGGACTACATATGCCTCCTCCGGACTCCGCAGGAGATATATGATACCAAAGCTGCCTTCCATGCACTTGCAGGCATGCCAAATTGCATAGGTGCCCTCGACTGCACCCACGTAGAATTGGTGGTTCCTCATGCAATGGAGGTGCCGTAACGCAACCGCAAGCAATACCACTCCATCAACGTCCAGATGGTGTGCAATGCCAGTAAAGCCATCACACAATGCAATGCTCGGTACCCCGGATCAACTCATGACTCCTTAGTCCTGCGGAACTCAACACTACCACGCTACATGGGCCGACATGCAGGACAACGTACCTGGCTGCTTGGTGAGTAACCATAAAGGGCCATGGCAGTGCATTGGGGCTCTGAGTAGGTTGTCAGCATACCCCACTGCGAAAGGGGGTGGGGGAGATGCATACTCCACCCGGGAGGGAAAGGGGGGGATGCATACTCCACCCGGGAGGGAAAGGGGGGGGGATGCATACTCCACCCGGGAGGGAATGACAACGCTATTGTACATTGTGCACCTCACAGAACACTGTGCCCCATGACAAGTGGCACGCCACATTACCACCTAACCACACAGTAATGAATACGAGCCAACACCTAATGGTACCTGACAAACAGTTACCCTGGCCAAAGACCACGACACATGCACCACACATCGGTGGACCTTACACACCGTAAGGCCATCGTGCACCATGCAGTGCAATAGCACCATGTCGCTGACTCCTGCATCTCAACACAAAGGACAGTCATCCATGGGAGTGCATAGAGGTTAGTCTGACAGGGATCCTACTGCGTGTGACTGGTTCGGCATCTCCATAGGATAGCTGCCAATCACCATGATAGGGATCAGTGCTGAATGAAGTGTATGCTACCAACTACTACCAACACACCCTTACAGCAGGTCTCATGCATGTCATCAATTAATGCAGTCCAACACTGCTGCATGCATAAACTATGCACATGCAACAAGACATGAGTGCGCACCATGACCCATCAGGGAGAAGCTACCCCCTCCATCATTCCATTGGCCAGCACACATGGCCGGACCAGTAATGGGTTGACTGTATCCAGGGACATGTGTGCATGGCCAGTCATCACCCGCTGCAATGTAAGACTAGCACAGTTCTCCACCATGAATGTACTAACACTTACCTTCATTCCACTCTCATGCAGGTGATGCTGGCTACCCTTTGAAACTGTGGCTCATGACCCCGGTCCGCAACCCCCAAAACAGGCATGAGGAGGACTATAATAAATCTCATACCCGTACACGGGTGGTCATAGAGCAGGCCTTTGGCCTTCTGAAGGCACGATTCCGTTGCCTCAGCCGGTCAGGTGGGGCCCTCATCTACAGCCACGAGAAGGTGTCCAAGATCACCATGGCATGTGTAATGCTGCACAACATGTGCATCCGTCGGAACGTGCCACTGCCCCCTGACGTGGGACTGCTGCCACCAGATGAGGAGGAGGAGGAGGTGGAGGAAGGAATGGCAGAACAGCAACATGGTGCCGATGCACGGGAGGGACGTTCCGTGCGACAAGCATTGATCGAGCAATATTTCTGAATCACAAGTCAGCTGAGGGGGTGAGGATGACAGGGCATTGGGCACTGGGTGTGGGGATACATGTACTACATGCACTGTGAGACATTAAAAGGCACATGCACAATAATGAATGCCCACTCTGTATTGTAGGATAGACCAAACTGTGTATTGTATGATGATGTCCAAATGTGTACAACAGATCCTTCACCCTCAACCCCCTCCCCCTCCCCCCAACTCCCACACACACCCTCACCCCCTCCCCCTCCCCCCCAACTCCCACACACACCCTCAATCCCCTCACCCTCCCCCCCAACTCCCACACACACCCTCAACCCCCTCACCCTCCCCCCCAACTCCCACACACACCCTCAACCCCCTCACCCTCCCCCCACAACAACCCCACAATGTTCCCATCAGTGCAGCATTGGCCACATGTGTGTGGCTGCACGGTCAATTGGCACTGCCAGAGCCTGGGGCATCCCTTCCATTCTGGCGCATCGTGCGCAGTGACCTACGGACCGGGCGGGTCTGCGTGGAGGAGCTCTGGGAGGGTGGCTCCTCCTGCTGGGGCTGTGGTCTGGGGGGTGCTGCCTCCAGGGCATCAGCAATCCTGCCAAGCATCTCACAGATGCGGTTTGTGCTGGTACTGATGATCTCGCCCAGGGCCTGAAGGTCATTATGTAGCACCGACCCTGATTCCCGGTTGTCCCGGAGAAACTCCTCTATCATGGCCGTGAGGTGCTGGCAGCGCACTGTTTCTGCAGCCGATGTGGGCGATGTGGTTGGCAGGCTCCGTGTTGTTGTGCCTGCAGGACTTTCAGGACTTCCTGCAGGGGAAGTGGGCTCATGACAGACAGGTGTATCCCCTTTGCTTGTGAGCCCTGGGCCGTCACTCGACCCAGGGTCGCTATGGGCAACCTGGCTGTACGAGGGAGTGTCTGGGCTCTGTACATAGTCATTGGGCTCCTCCACGTTGTCAATGGTGTTTTGTGATGTGGTGCCTGGCACATCGAGGATGCACATGGCAGCATTCTCCCCTGACGCACTCGATTCCTCATGGTGCAGCGTGGGGCATGTGTCCCGCAGAACTGCAGGCATGTCCAGGGCCGCGGATGGGGGTTGTGTACCCTCCATGGGGGTTGCTGGGGTAGGTGGTGTGGCATGTGCCTTCTTCCTGCTTGCAGGTGTGTGCTGTCCCCTGCCTGTGCCCCGGGAGGTACTTGTCCGGGGGCCTTCCTGGTCCTCACTTTCATGACCGGTGCCTGTGGGGGGCAAGAGAGAGACAGCATGAGCAATGATCTGGGGGTCAGAATTACTTCCAGACAATGGTATTATGATGGGATAGCAGCGTTTTGGTGACATTTGGGTGCTGAGTGGGACTGTGATCTTTGCTTGGATGGGAAAAGCATACTGTCGGCAAGGTCACTCATGTTGGCGGAGTACTGTGGTGACTGACATTGACCAGCTTTTTGTGTGGCATGCCCAATATGGGTGTCAGCCTTGCACCTGACATCATCCTGGGTCCCAGTTGTTACGGCATCATTGGTGGGGGGGTCATTTTACCCAAACATGATGTGACTGCTTGACCAGCCCTTGGCGATGACTTGCATTAGGGATGCATGTACTGTTTACACTCATGGCACTCACCTGTGTCAGCTGATGAAGGATCACCGCAATCCATATCGCCAACGCCTTCGATGGCTTCTGTGCCCATCATCTCTGCACATGTTTCCTCCCAGGGCATCATTTTTATGGGTGAGGCTGGGCCTCCTCCTGTCTCTAGGGCCAGATTGCGGTTTGCTGAGAGGATGGCCCGCACCCTCAGACGGAGGTCATCCCAGCGTTTGCGGCAATGCGTCGTGCTGCGGGGGGTGTTTCCGACAGCGCTCACCCTCTGCGAGACCAGCTCCCATATCTCCTTCTTCCTGAGGATGGTGGGCCTGCGCATGTCGCTGCTGAAAACAATCTCAGCATGTTCATGCAGAGTATCAACGAGTACCTGGTGCTTATCCGGGGATAATTTCTCCTTCCTGATGCGCGCAGCACCCTTTTTTAATGCTTTGGCATGATGCTGGTCTCTGGAGTCTATTTTGCCTATCACAATATGCCCACGAGTCCTGTATGGGGAGGATTGCAATGGATTGTGATTTTAAAGATGGCTGCCATGATGCTTGCCGTTCCTGTTCGATGACGTAATTTCCGTTTGCGGTTTTTACCGGTGCCCTAATTTACGGTCATCGTTAATTACGGGCACCGCTATTTACGCACTAGGTGGAGGGCGATGGTGTTAGTTACGTCTCGGTTGTTGTCGGTAAGGGGTTTGACGCGCCCTTTACCGGTATGGCGCTAGGGGGTTTACCGGCATGGCAGAAAGCTCGTGCCCGCGAGGTCGGAATATGGTGCTAATTACGCCCTGCTACCAACGCGGATACGGTATTTCTGCCATGCCGGTAAAGTCAGTAATTTAACGCGAACCTCGGAATGAGGCCCATGGTTTCCAAAGTATTACTTCTGTTTGGGTAGTATGTGTCCAATAAATTGTTTTTTAAAATGTCTTGGCTGTTGGGATCACGTTTGGCTAATGTTTCTATATCTTTGTATGATTTTAGAACTCTTTTTCTAGATTTAGCTGGACCAAGACTTAGCCATACTATATTTTCAGATTTACCATACAATGCAGTACCAGTTAAACGATCAGCTGCTTCATATGATCCACATTCTCTATGGGAGAGCATTTTTATGCCCAAGCTGTATAATTTCTGAGACACTGTTTTATCTGATGACAGGTCATTCCAGAGGTCTTGGAGCTCTGTCTTTTTTGCTTTGGTTAAGTATGCTGTGACATATCGTGCAACTGCAGCAGAATTGTCTGCAATGTACTGCACATCTATGTTTGCATTCCATAAGTGGGCAATCATTGCATTATAACCATTGATATATTTTTCTTCTTCTTTTCTTTTTATGTAATATGTATTTTTAGGTGACTTACCTTTAACACTATGTCTAACTGAAGACATGAGGTTGTTCACTTGACCTGTATTTGAACTGGTCTAGGGAAACCAAATCGGCATTTGGTGTAGTATTTCCCTTTGTTTTTGTATTTGCGACGACAATATTTTCCACATTTGTGTCTTTGAAATTGTAAAATTTGTACATGAAGATCACTATTTGTGGCTTCTGATGGAATTTCACAAGTGACATATTTTTCAATAAACTGTAAAACAGTGGCATCACTGTCTTGACCAAATTTAGGAGCATCTTTAAACCATAAAAGCATGTGGATATGTGGTGCTCCTCTGGCTTGGTATTCTTTTCTCCAAAAGAAGTGTTGCACTTCTCCAAGGGGAGGAACAGTTTTATTACAAATAAAATGTAGCATAGCAATGAAGCGATGGTGAAAATATCTTGAAACATTTACAGGATCCAAAGATCAAAGTTCTCAAGGTGTTAGTATATCTATGTTTGTTTTGTTTTTGTTTGATATGCGTAGGAAATCATGTAAATCTTCCCTTGCATATTCTGCACAACTAAATGTAACAAACCAAGTGGGTGGGTCAAGGTTTCTGATCATACAACGTACATCTCCATGACGTCGAAACCAGTACTTTTTAATACCATGCATATTTGC
Source organism: Ambystoma mexicanum (assembly GCF_040938575.1). Lineage (NCBI taxonomy): Eukaryota > Metazoa > Chordata > Amphibia > Caudata > Ambystomatidae > Ambystoma > Ambystoma mexicanum. Next base: position 71,932,283 of record NC_090926.1, on the reverse strand, counting down.
TAATAGATTTGTAATATTTGATTGTAAAAACTCATCCTTTTGTTGCACTTTTTGTAATAATTGTGTAGCTGTCATATTGTCATATTTTGAAAGTGTGATCCTGATTTTAATATGTGTGCAACTCCATAACATAAAGTTGCTAGTTCACTTTCAAAGAGTAGGTGGAATATGTATTCCACATTTTGTCTAAATCTGGGATCTTCAGAATACATCCGTAATGAGCGGTATTCTGATGCTGATATTTGAATAGGTCTATCATCGTACCTTCCTCCTTTGCCAGTAGGAAAGAGCAGAGGAAAAGCATGTGCTTCTATACTTTTTTTCCATATGCTGATTGGTGATCCTTTTGTTTGATGCATTTGGTATGTTTCCAGTGCATCTTCTATGATGTCATAAGAGTGCAAAGAATGAATTGTATAATGGTCTAAAGTGTTGGATATTGTAGCAGGATCTAGGAGCTCAAATTGACCAGTTTTTGTGTTTCTTGAATTATTTCAGTTGTATCCTTCAAGTTTTCTTCAGTATTAATTTCTTTGTAATATTCATTATTCTCTTTAAGATATTGAAAGGCTTGTCTAACTTTATGTAAATATACCAGCTGTTGCCATATTTTTTTGTCTTTTGTAGGTACTCCATTTACTAAGATAACTAAAGATTGCTGAATTGGACGTTGCACTCCTAGAGTATGGACATTTTCTTTTAGATCTAATGGTAAATAAACTACTTTTCCACGAATGCCTTTTACCAATTCAGAGGCAGGTAATTTTGCTGTTTTTGGGTGAAGGCGTATTATTGCTTGAAATGGGTGCACTGTTTGAATTATGATGCTCTCATATAAATTAAGTTGTTGTAGGGGTTTTGGTAGTGGGTATAATTCCAAATTATTTGTGATAGCGCATGAAGGAGTTTGGTTGTTGTCAAGTTTTGTAGTGCAGTAACTGCAAAGTATTAAGGGGTCAGTTATTTCGTATTTGTTTTCTTATAGTTGAATGATGTGTTGATATCCTTTTGATATCATGGAAGGTGGTTTTACAAGTATGTCCTGTAATGCAGGCCAATGAATGTCCTTGTAGTCCTGTGTACTTGCGCACTGGACAGGTATCCATATTTTGCAGTAGTTTAATTTTGATTTTGTCTTTGCTTTTTACATATTGATTGAGGAATTGGCGTGAAGACTTGAAAAATTGTTTGGGAATGTTACACATTGACGTGCATGGCCATTTGTACACTAGATGTTCTGATTCAGTTGAATGCATGGGTAATTCTAAGTTTTCAGGGCATATTTTTGTAAGGAGTACTTCTTGTTCCATTATGGTATTATTCACTTTTTCATAACCTCGACCACTGCTATGTATGGCAATTGCATTTGTTTGCTTTTGTTTGTCCGCTTCTTCATTAAAGTATGGTTCTGTGCTCGAAGTGTGATTCCATTCACCTCCGCATATACTTTAGAAGTTCTTTCTATTGACATTTTGTTTATTGAGAAGTCTTTTTTGTAATTTAGTTATTAGTTTTGTTAGTGGTTTCATTTTGTTTAACACTAAAATAAATAACTTTCTTTTGAGAAGAATTGCACTGTCTATCAACGCTTCTAAGATGAATTTCCTACGATAGGTTTTAAGGGTTGAACCTGGTTTCTCTCCATTTTTTATAAGATTTTGAAGGACTCTGTGACGGAACATTTTGGCTAAAATACTTTTCTTCGTATGCTTATTTTGAACTTTATCAAGATTTATAGAAGCAGTTCTATCTGTAGTGATAGCTAATTTTTTGTTAATTGTTTTCTGGTTTGTTTTACATTTTGATAGAGGAGGCAACGTTTTTCCACTTGAAACTTCTTTTGTTTCACTAAATGACTGTATTAGCTGTTTTGTTTCAACTTATTTTACAAATTCCGCTAGATATGGATGCTCATGTTGAACACTTTTATTTTCATTTGCTCTACTTCTGCGTTGCTTTCTACGGACTTCACTTTTGGTAGGCATTCTTTAGGGTCTGTTGAAAAAAATAAAGAAGGTATGGTTTGGGGTGTTCTGCAATGTATGTGTGCTGTGTGCATGAGTGTTTGAGTAAGATGATAAAGATGTATGTAATGGTGTGTGATTGTGCATTGGGAACTACAACTAGTAGGGATGGGTATTCTTGAATTTATATGCTACTAAACTGGGGTTCAGATGACAGAAAAAAGTAAGGTAATGGTGTGGAGAAGTACAAATAGTAAATCTAATGTATACAATTAAAACAGTTGTTTGTTCTATAATATCCAAATTGTAGCGGTTGAGTTGGGTAATTTGTGTGTCCAAAAATAGGAATTTATGGGCCATTCTGTCTGGAAATCGCTGTTTAAGACATGGGGATTTTTGGACAGAATGGTGCACAATCTCTATTTTTAGGCACAGAAATAGCATGAATTAACTTTACAGTGTGTTTCAGTAATAATACAAATAATATTGTGATATTCTACTTACTTTTTTAAAAAAATGAACAGGTTAATTCTTAATTCTTCTTTGTTCTTCAAATTCGGTTGCTTCTTTTCAGGAGAATGGTCTTCACTGCAATTGTAAAAGAAACAAATTAGTAATTTTGTTTGTATATAGCACTGTTTTTAATTTAGACATTGATTTTTTTAATTGAAATCCTCAGCGCCTTCCTCAAAACCATTAAAACTATCTTATTTACATAAGATACGTCGCACCAGTTCAATACACATGACATGTTTTTAATGAACAAATTGTATTGTAATGACTAACTTTAGCAAACAAAATATCTTTACTATGTTTGTGAAATTCATAATGTACCACTGAATACCACTATTTCTGTAACTAAACTCTTCCAGGTAATAGTGTCTCAATGTCATGCTTAAATTAAAGTAATTGAATAAATAAAGAAATAAAACAAAAATATTAAGTCAGTTTGAAAATGTGTTTATGTATATTACAGAAAATATGCATACCTGTAATTTGTGTTCATGCATTTGGACATACATGGAGCTGCAAGTTGAAATCTTGGAGACTTGTACAGTATTTCTTGTAGATGGTGCTTGCCAATGATATGACACTTGTACTCAGAGAGATTCACAGTACATTTGCAGTGCTGATCTATGATGATGCAGTTAGATGTAGAGGTCTTGAATGTGATTGGTGGTGGTCATGTGACTTCTTAGCTACATCGAATGAGGGAATGGCACAGAAAGTGAAGTGGAAATGGTAGAAGGGCTGTTCTTGTTACGATATGTCCACGGACATGGCGGTAGTTCGCGGACATCGGGAGTTACATCCGGGGATTTTTGGGTTCAGAAGTCATGCACATGAGAATGAGCACTGAAAGGGATTGGTCAGGAAAGTTTTTTGGGTGTGTTGTGCCAGGAGAGAGTTTCTCAGATACTCTTTTTGCTGAGAGAACAACAGATAGGTATGGCTGTGTGTTTCAGAAAACAGATTGTTTGGATTTTGGGAGATTCATGAATATATTGGTTGAAGGTGCTTGCAGAAAGCTGTGGAGTAGCTGTAGATCTTGGATTTCCACATGTGGAAGTACACTGGCATGGAGTACGTGAAATTAAGTGGTTGGACTTGCTACCTCTTTGTGCTAGTTTGGAGACAGAGCAACATCCAGACATAATTGTAATTCAGTGTGGAGGGAACAGTTTAGGACATGTGTCTGGAATTTCTTTGCAATTTTCTATGAAAGAAGGACTTGGGAAGGTAATTCTCAAGTAATATTTTCACGGATTGCACAGAGACAAATGTGGCTTTGTTCTTCTTCATTTCGTCCACAATTGGAAAAAGCAAGGCGCAATGTTAATAAGGCAGTTTGTGCCTTTCTAAGAGATTTTGGCATGTCCTCTTTTCACAATGAAAATATCATGTTTCGTAGTACATACATTTTTCGCAGAGATGGAGTCCATCTTACTTATGCTGGCAATCAGATTTTTTTGAGAAATATACAAAATGCATTATGACCTTTTTTACAATTACAGCATCCATTTTGAAGTAGGTGTTAAGTATTTGTAATTTTTGACATACAAACACCTCCCAAAGGCTCTTTTCAGAGCCACCACTTCCTACCAGAGAAAATTGTTGTGGTTATGACAGGGTAGCAACCCAATTTTTTAGATGTCCGCGGAATGTCCGCGGACTTCTAAAAAATACAAAGGGACCTGCTTCATTTATTTTCACTTCTATTTTTTAACTGTGAAAGGCGGCTCTGAAAAGAGCCTTATTTTTTTTGATTTTTGTAATTTTGTATTTTTTTTGTTTTTTATACACGACACCCTAGGAGAGGAGGGGAAAGGAGGGTAAAGGGGGGGGGGACACCAAACACAGGGATAAGAAAGGGTGAGCTGAGAGAGGAAGATACCTAGTGGGTTTTATTTGGGTAGTGAGCAGGTCTTCTCATGCTCTGAGACGATAGTCCCAAAAGCACTGCAAAGTCGCTCCCCCCTGCAGAGTACTGTGTCACAGTACATACATACAACTGTGACCCTCGAAAGGTAAGGGTCATCAGAATTCTGTATGGCTTGCGAGGCAGCTTGAGGGAGACGCTGTCCCACAGAAGTGGTCCTTGTGGTGACAGGATCAGAAACAGAGGATGAAGTAGAAGAAATCAACCTACTACGTTCTTCGCAAGGTACAACCTTGCGAATAGCCCCAGAGTGAAATTACCTCAGGTGTCGCTTCATGGTAGTGGTCCCAAAGCTGTACGAACCGTGCCTTGCGCGACTGAGTATCATTTTGCACTCATTGCAGGAGACACGGTTCGCACGAGCCTTAGGACCATTCCCATGAATGGTAAACAACCGCCACACCCAAGACTCACGCCTAGTGCTGGTAGTAGGGATTTCCTCTACCTCATTCTCCTCATCCTCTTCTTCCTCCTCTGCATCCTCACTCCTGTTCCCCTCTTCAGGCCCTTGGGGAGGTGGTGGTGGTGGAGGGGCTAGGGGTGGTGCTGAGGCAGACACAGCACCAGGTGGCAGCAGTGGAGCCACAGAAGCCATCAGGTTGAAGATGGAAATCTGCAGGTTGCAGCAAAAATCTCTGTGCTCTGTAGAATAGCCAGAAACACAATGAGAATAAGCCCTAGGGCGTGGTCTTTTATAGGGGTGCTTGTGCACGGTCCGCGGACATGCGTGCTGTCCGCAGACAAATCGAACACAAAAAAAGGTTCAAAAGGTTTCAAAAAGTATGTATAAACTCATAATTAGTATGTGGGACTTGTGCTATGATGAGTTTTTATTGGAAAATATTTTGGATTACTTGAAAATGTACTTTTAAATTGTTCCGGGACACGAACAGTGTCCACATTCAGAACACGCGATCAGTGTGGACGCGGTCACATGGTCGCTTCGTGAACATGTTGGCAAAGGAAGCCGCTGTCCGCAGGACACCAAATGCACGGGCATTGGTTTGCGCACAGTTACGGACAAGCGTTTGTTCTTAGAACAGTGTCAACTTGCTTGCGAACAATACGGACAGAAATAGCGTCCTCAGAATACCTCCATTTCCGTTTCTTTGCAAACATTTCAGGACACCGCATGTGTTCTTAGAACAGTTTCAACTTGCTAACGAACAGTACGGACAGGTATAGTGTTCTTCAGGACACCTCCATTTTCGTTTATTTACGAACATTTCAGAACACCAATTGTGTTCTTAGAACAGTTTCAACTTGCTAACGAACAGTACGGACAGGTATAGTGTTCTTCCGGTCACCTCCATTTTCATTTATTTATGAACATTTCAGAACACCAATTGTGTTCTTAGAACAGTTTCAACTTGCTAACGAACAGTACGGACAGGTATAGTGTTCTTCAGGACACCTCCATTTTCGTTTATTTACGAACATTTCAGGACACCGCGTGTGTTCTTAGAACAGTTTCAACTTGCTAGCAAACAGTACGTACAGGTATAGTGTTCTTCAGGACACCTCCATTTTTGTTTAATTACGAACATTTCAAGACACCAATTGTGTTCTCTGAACAGTTTCAACTTGCTAGGGAACAGTACGGACAGGTATAGTGTTCTTCAAGACAGCTCCATTTTCATTTATTTACGAACATTTCAGAACACCCCTGCTGTCCGCGGACACCTACATTGTTTTTTTGAAAAAAAAACAGAAACTAATTACAACTCAATATAAAAATGTAACTTTATTTAACATATATTAATATTTATTATGATAGAGAAGGAGAGGCAGAAATGGAAACAAAAACAGGAGAATTAGGGGTTTCAACATGATTGGTATCAGGTGAAGAAGGGATAGAAGTCTCATCAAAACGTTTAGGGTTATGGAGAGGGTTTGGGGATAATTGCTTGGTATATGGTGAGGGGGGACAAGTACATGTGGGGCAATGGTATGACGTTTTTGTTTTAAAATGATCTTCAACAAAAGTTTTCAAATTAGTAAAATTGGTCAACAATAAATCCATTTTTTCTTTTATGCTGTCAAGCATGTTTTCCATAACAGCTTCTTCAGAGGTATTTTCTATTTTGAATGCTCTGTACAAAAAATATATATATATGTTAAATGTATATAAAATAATAATAATTAAATGGTTTATATTGTAAAGTGTTTACCATTAGTTTCACTATCTTGTGACATTTCCTCATGTGGGAAATGCTCCTCTAGCCATTCCAGAGTACTAGACATTTCTGTTAGAAAAAAAAACGTATTATATTTTTTGTTATCTAATACAGAAAGGTTATAAATATATGAGTAAAATGAAGTACACTTACTATTTCAGGTAAAATGTGTTCTAAGTACTGTGTAGGTCTGGTGTTGTTCTCAGTTCTGTGGTGTCTATGAGGTAATTATGTTGGAAGCCAATTTATCTTCTTCTGGTATATTCCATTTAAGAACATATTGTATTTAAATGAATGGTTAGTGTGTTACATATATGGGTTACATTTCTTATGTATTACTACATATAATGTGTATGTGTGTTGCTTTTTGAATTTGTTAAATGTTCCTATGTTATGATACAACAATAAAACATACCCCCCCAGAGTTTTTAGGTAGTGGTACTGTTCTCCGAACATGTTCGCGGACATTAAAAGAGTTTGCGGACATCAAGTTCAGTAGAAGAAGTTCAGTATGTTCCATATTACATGTACATAAAGTAAAAGTTATTATTGTTAAGTTGCGCTACTAAAAACCTATGAAATTCAGTGAAAAAACTTTGTTAAAGGGACGTTATGGTTAAGTTGCGCTACTAAAAACCTATGAAATTCAGTGAAAAAACTTTGTAAAGGGACGTTATGGTTAAATTGCACTACTAAAAACCTATGAAATTCAGTGAAAAAATGTTGTTAAAGGAACGTTATGGTTAAGTTGTGCTTCTAAAAACCTATGAAATTCAGTGAAAAAATGTTGTTAAAGGGACGTTATGGTTAACTTGCGCTACTAAACACCTATGAAATTCAGTGAAAAAACTTTGTTAAAGGGAGGTTATGATTAAGTTGTGCTACTAAAAACAAACCTATGAAATTCAGTGAAAAAAACTTTGTTAAAGGGACGTTATGGTTCCAAGTAAAACCGAAAAACCCTTGAAATTCACCAGTTAGGGTAAGCTAAGCAACCATAACTGGCGCCACCACCGTGCACTGCTAAGACTAACACCCAGGACATCAAAGATGACATCAAAAATGTCATTGATGACATCACTGATGACATCACATGTCCATTTACCTTTCATATAAAGTCTGTACAAGGGTTTCTTATTGTAATGTTAATTAAAAAAAAGTGTCAATGATCATCGGAATAAATATCAAGGGCTAATTAGTCCAACCAGTATACTAAGGTGCTTATGTAGAAACACAGGCATTGTGTGCAGCATACATGATGGAGGTGCAATATTCATAAGCTTGCCATGTTGAATAGAGAAATGATAACTATTTTCTTATTAGACTTTTGCATACTGTGAAACATGTGATAGGTAGATAATAAAACCCACTTACTACATAATTGCATTATTATAGACAAAACACAAAGAGACAACACCACATACAAATATGAGTATATACAAGGAAATTGAAGTAAGAAAAAAACAGCAGTAGTAGCAAAATGTGTTCAGAACCTAACTGATTACCTTTATGCAGAAAAATGATTGCTCTGTTTCAAAGCTGCTACTTACCATATATATATATATATGTATATATATGGTATATATATATATATCTCACATGATGTGCCTGGACTTTAAGGAAAGTAGTGTGAATACAAGATATAAAAATAGGAGCATATACAGGGAAAGTAGAGTAATAAAAAAACAACAGAACTATCAGAAAGTGCTGACAACTCTACTGATTATTTTAATGCACAGAAAGGATTGCTGTCTTTCAAGCTTGTGTCTTCCCCTATGTATAGGTTTCATATGATATGACTGGAACCTAAGGGAATTATTTTAAAAACATACTTGAAGGATAAGTCTACAAATATACTACCTTTTCCACCTTTAATTCCTGACTGTTACTGAAGAAAACCATGTGGCCTAGATATGTCAGTAAAGGAAAAAAGAGGGAGCCAGACATGGGATGTCATCAGTGATGTCATCAATGACATTTGTGATGTCATCTTTGATGTCCTGGGTGTTAGTTTTAGCAGTGCACGGTGGTGACGCGAGTTATGGTTGCTTAGCTTACCACAAATGGTGAATTACAAGGGTCTTTCAGTTTTACTTGGAACCATAACGTCCCTTTAACAAAGTTTTTTTCACTGAATTTCATAGGTTTTTAGTAGCGCAACTTAATCATAACGTCCCTTTAACAAAGTTTTTTCACTGAATTTCATAGGTATTTAGTAGCACAACTTAACCATAACGTCCCTTTAACAAAGTTTTTTCACTGAATATATATATATACATATATATATATGTATGTGTATGTATGTATGTATGTACGTACGTATGTACGTACGTATACGTATGGTGTTTATAAAGCATAACCATAGCTGGCAAACAACAGAGTGATGTAGAAAGGGACCGCAAATAGGGGGATGCAGGTAGGGTGCAGAGCAAGCAGAGGAACTGTGATGGGTAAGGAGAGAAAGATAAATGGGGAGAAGTGAGATTGAATAGATTGTGAATGTTCAGATGGTATTTGAAGACCATGGTCTCCAGGTCTTTCCCGAAGAGTAGGATGGATGGGGCAATATTATCTGCAATGGCAACATGCTCCAGGGATAGAATACATAGCTGGAAAATGCATTTTTCCTGCATTTTCCCACTTGCAGTTATTTGTTTTTAACCTTGCAGCATTGTAGCTTCTAATGCTGCATGGGCCTCTGTAGATGATGAATTTCTATGCCAAGTAGAGTGGTGTTTTGATTGTCACTGCTTTGTTGGTGTTGCAGGCAGTCTTGAACATTATGTATGCTTGAAATGTTAGCCAGTGCTGCTTCTTAATGATGGAGGTGATGTGGTTGAATATTTTTAGACCATTGATGAGGCATGCTGCAGCATGTTGGATGACTTTCAGAGAGGCCCAAAGTGGTATCATGTGTGTAGTGTATTTCCCCTGTCTCTGGCCGAAAGGGGTGAATGTAGCAAGTGGATTTCAACAGTTTAACCTGTACTTTTAATCCATGGCTTTAAATTGCTTTTAGGTAAATGTCCTTACAAGCCACAAGATTTTGATTGTTTCTATCCCTTTCCATCTAGTGGGTTTACAATAGTGAAATTATATCTCCTGTCTATTGGCTCACCAATCCTGAGACCACTGCTCTGAGCATATATTTAGTTTTGGTATGCCAATTTTAGGTGACTATACCCGTTATTGATTGGCTAAAGGCTTTAGATTCCTAGACGTGAACAGACTATGTTCAAATACATTATTCCTAATATTAGTGACTTCTTACTGTATAACTATATTATGTTGAATATTCCTATATTTCCATAGCAGAGACTATAAAAGGGCACTCTATTGCAAGTGTCCATGCTTGTAATTCTAGTGATAAAACTGTGTACAGTAGCTATTGAAGGCATCTTTTTTTATGTTTGAAAGATTATTATTCAAAACAAAAAACATATAATAAGTGCAGCAAATATTTTTAATATAGTTATGATGAAGAAATCCCTGCAATCAAGAATGAAAGATAAAGTATAGGCAGGCCAAGTATACATGTAAGTGAATGCATAGGACATTTCGATTTTTGAAAAAGTGCATAATCGTAACAAGACAATAAAACAATAAGACAAAACAAAATCGAACATGTACAGAAGGAAGGAGCGGAGGCAAAAGAAATGCAAACAAATTATGCGCAGCTCAATACTTAAAATATTAGTTAAGGGCTACACCAGATAAGAATCTTGGGAAAAACTGCCACTTCAGCTCATGTTTTAGAAGTAGAAAAGGAGAAGAAGCATTACATATTTCCAACCTATGGGTATTACAAATGGAATTTCACCACAATTTATAATGAATGCAACCTAAATGTTTCCGATTAGCCGTTATAGTTTGGAATGCCACTAAAATACAGTCAAACAAATGGCATGCATTATTATCTAGAACATCTTGTAGTAATGCACTGCCTAGGAGGAGAAATTTAAAGAAAATCTTGTTTTAAGTTGAAAACACGCTTGAATGCATTCCACATGCTTTTCCAAAACAATTTAACATGTTTACATTCAACAATAATATGTTTAAAAGAGCCCTGAACATGTATACAACTCCAGCATGAGTAATTCTGTGCAGCTTTACATTAGAAGGGAGGATAGCTCAGGGGCAACGTGCTCGCCTTGGAAACAAGATGACACGGAGCAACACAGTTTCGATCCCCAGGTCCACACTTAGAACCCCTGGGTATTAAGCACATTATATATAACCTATCATACCATATCATAAAGGAGGGATGAAAGTGCTATGATGAAAGAAATATTGGGTTTGAAGCAGACTAGCTGGAGCGGTTACTTTGGAGATGTTCTTCCACACTGGGGCCAATGCAGTTGGTTATCCAGTAGAGTACAATCCTGCTGCCATGCAGTATGAAGATCCCACACAGGTTGCATAGAGGTTACTTCAGAAAGAGCTTTGTATAACATCGAAGGATTTCCAGATTTCAAAAAATATATGGCATTTGTTTTAAGGCAGACGCAGCTATGGTTTACTCATACACAACCTAACAATGTACCTAAATGGTTGCTTATAGAGAGAGCTATGCTGTCCCCTTTAAATCTTGCTGATTGCTACATCAACAAGAGGGAAAATAGACTCATAAATTGTTCATGTGTTCACCTATCTGCCTGCTATCTTAGAACATATATTTTTCCTTCGGTTTCAAAACCTTCTCAGTTTATCTCAACATATATTTGGTTTAACTTGTTAATTAAGCAATATGACCCGAGTGGCGGGGGCATTACTGACTCAGGTAATGCCCCGGGGCCCATAGTTATACGTAGGATGGCCCCGCTCCGAGTCTCCACACGGCTGGAGGCTTCCCTCGTCACCCGCCGGGGATGCAGGAACAAGAAGGTAAGTGGGAGTGCGGGGGAGGGGGGAGGAAAGGGAATAAAAAAAAAATCCTTACCCGAGTCCCCGGCGGGGGGCGAAGGCAGCCTCTCAGCCGCAGGGAGGCTCGGAGCGCGGATGGCCCCGCTTCCAGCCTCCTCATTGGCTGAGGGCCTGCCACGCCCCCCGCCGAGGACAAGGCGGCTGGAATCCCAGCCGAGAATCAAAGGATTCTTGGCCGGGTAAGGACCCGGCGAGAGCCAATCAGAATGCTTGTTGCATTCTGCTTGACTCTAGCTGGGTACTAATAAAAGTTATTGAAGACATCTAGTGTTAATAATTTACACAAGGGTAATAATGTGAAGGGTTGTCAACTGGCATGAGTAGGTAAGCTCTAACATTTTGAGTTTTCTTTATAATAAATACATAGTCTACACCTGCGCCCCTTCTGCATCAGTATCCAGAGATACAGCGCCTGCTCTCTATTGGCACAGAGTAGGTTCAAAGGTCACAAGTGCCCTGTCTAAATGCTTCTGTGACAGCAAAATCACTGCAGTTGACGTGACTGCAATTAGATCACCACCTTTGTTCCCAAATCAAATAATTATGATAAACAATCATCCTGGTGGCAGTTTAATATTTAAACAAAATCCATATCAGAGTTTTAGGGTATTGTGGCTAGTAGTAATTATTAAAGCCACATAAGATCTGTATCATACACATGTCCCCACTTTAAACCAGGCCAGCCTTGGAGAGACTTTGTGTATTCTTCCTATACTGGCTGTCTCAGCTACAACTAGCAGGACAATAGCCTCTCTTTTATCCTTTGAGGGTGGATAACACCTCTCTCCAGGCCAGGAATCTAATAGCAGAAGAAGCCTGAAGAAGCCTGGGAAGCAGATTTCAGAGGGCACACCCTCAACTAAAGGACCAGCCTCACACCAAGGGTGTGGTATACCAAAGGGTCTTTGATGCTGTGGCCTGGGAAAGGGGCAACATGTATCCAGAGGGAGATCTCAGCATATTTCATGATTATATTTTATTTTTTGCTTGACTTCTTTTTCCTTCCTGTCTCCTTCACTTCTTGAAGGGCAAAGCACTTTGTGTATGATGCAATAAGGCAAAGACCACAGGGATTGGGCACCTTAAAGCAGGCTCGATTTCACACAATCCCCTGTGGCTATTAGCCTTCGTAAGGAAGGCTTCCTCCCCTCTTTATTTGATTCATTCCTGGACTGAAACAATCATTCATTTGGCCCTCTTTTAGGAGAGTTGTCCTTTTCAATACCCTCATTCATTGAGATGTAGAAGGAGTGCTTAAAGGCAGAGGAAGTCCCTGCTCTCGACCCACTCTGAGGGCACATTGGGGGAGATGGTGCAGGAGCCAGCTACAATGGTACCCATTAATTCACTGTAGGTATAGGACCCCTGAGGATGTGAGCCATACTCCCACGTGTTGGTAGAATGTGTATAAGGACTCATCCTGTTCCTGAGCCTCTGGATGTGGACTCCCAGCACTGAAGAAGCAAAGCAGCTGGTCTCCTGCATGTCTACCCTGTTGAACTGCATCAAACCATTGTCGACCATGTTCAAATGCATCTGAATTGACAGGACCTTGGGGGCTGCCTTCGATGCTCTTTAAACTGCTGTTGCTGATCCTCAAACCAGTTCACCCTTGCACCATTCCAGCTGTGTGCGTTGGTTGCACTTGGTTAAACAAGATGCTCAACACCGCAGAATTCCTCAGACCACAAAGTTTCAAACATCGCCTCAAATTGCTGGCATCTTTGTTGCTGACCCAAGCTAGAAAGCCAAACTGATCCCGGTGTCCCCTTTGACCTGCACCCTTTGAATGCTGCCTCAAAGCACAACAGGCTTCTTTTTGAACCCGACTTGATTCCTGCTCCCCACCAGGATCCCGGCTGCTTGCCACTTTCAAACCTGTTTCGAGACGCTTGATCAATGATAAGAAGCCTGGTTTGACACTATTTAACCAACAAGAACTAAGAACGGTCCTATACAAAGGCCCCAGCCCTCCTGGTCCATTAGTTGGGAATTTATAGACTGGTTAAGTGAACCTTTGTATCTTTTTCCCAAAGACATATCCTTTTTTACCCATATTGAAGACATGTATTGCCTTTTCCTACCTGCTAAGTATCCAGGGTGCTTACATGTTTACATTCTGCATTTCTCTGTCTTCCTTTAGAGGGCTGGGTTTTTCTTAGTGTGCACTATTACATTTTTTTTGCATATTGGTGTGTTTAATTAAAGTGAATATATTTGTATAGAACCTTGATTGGACATTCCTTTATTTTTGACTCTGGCACTACTGTAGTTTGGGTTGCTATTGTCTCACATTCACACTCCTCTTTGGAAGATAGCCCTCTCAGCCCATGTTACCACAAAAGATGAAGGTGGAATATCTCATATATCAGCCTGTTTCGCCTTCATGATTGAGATCACTGTTGCTTTGTAGAAGTGTGAGGGCTGACTAGGTGGTTTAGCCACTCCTTATCCTTGTACTCCTGTGCTGCAGTAGTAATTTCATCCCAAATAAGAGTCAATTCCCAGATGCTCGGGGGTAGGCCAAAGTGACTTTTCAATCCAATATTCTTGGTGTTATAGCACTACTCTGTGCCATAAAATGTGCAACAGCTCTAGCTGGCGATTTTGTCTACCCATGGATAGAGGTTTGGCTTTGGTAAGCAGGGTAATGGTGTAAATCATGACAAAATAGAGCAATCCAGCCTTCTTCTAAATTCTGCATTTTTGTGCAAACGCTTATGACCAGCAGATGTCTCTGTAGTTGTTTTATTTGAGTAGTATTTGATTTACAACAAAGAGCACGAGGAATTGTTCCCCATTAAGGGTAAAACTCTCCCCACCCTTTCAACACATGACCAATTCCCCCTCCCCCCCAGACCTTTTTGCACAGAGCACAGTGGTTCCTGCAGTTCACTATTTGCTCTGTAAGGCATTCCATATAGACCAGGATTCTACACTCACCAGGCCATTTCATGCATGGGCACCTCCCCATGATATTCCGTATAGGGCACACAGGAACATAGCCTTACCTCTCCACAAATTCCACAGTAGATATCCACCCTCACAATGACATTCCAAGTAGGCAACAGCAGGCCTTTTAAATGTTATATTTCTTGTAATACATATCTAAGTTATTAACATTACATTTCGGGCATAACACAGCCACTGAATGAAATAAATGTATTGGCGTGTATCACTAAGTGAGCAAGTTAGTGAACACCTGTGCTGGGGAATAGCAGGTAAATAACTTAGTGTCTGATTCAATTAGTGAATGTGTGATTATTCCTGCTATTGAGTGGGGGTGTGAGTGTAGCAAGAGAGAGGATAATGATTTTGTAAATGAGTGGCTTCCTGAGTAATGACTTTTATTAATGAGTGAGCAAGTGAGTGAGTAATTGAGGAAGTGAGTGTCCACCTGATTGAATGAGTGCATGTCTACATGATTGTGGATGTACTTTAAAAAATAAAATATATATATATATATATATGTATATATATATATATTTGTATATAAATTTGTGAAAAGTTCTTTGAACTATAAAACATAAAATAAAAAAAGAATATATATGTTTTACAGCATACCATAATCCCTCCCCATTTACACTGCAGCAGCAAAAGACTTCCTTCAAATTGCCATAACCATTGTAAGATCAACAACATTCCACTGTGCAAAACCTCTGATCCGGAACCATAAAAAGGAGATCTGAGCCATGTAGGATTCAACCAAGTCAATTTCATGGAACTGAGATGTTGAATTAGCAGGTTCCATCTTCACTCGAATTTCCCTTGACTACCCCTGATCTGGAATGTGAGCTTCTCCATAGCAGCTATTTCCCAAAATGTATTTAGCCATTGGCCTATGAATGGTGCCTCCTTCTAAACTCACATGTCATTGTTAGTTTAGCCACCAGGATCATGCTCCTGATAAAGTGCAGCTGCATTAATAGTCCATCCCATCCCCCCCCTTCTATAAATCCCAGCAGAATAAAGGCTGGTCTGAGTTTGCATCGAATGCCCGCTACTTCATATAACACATTCTTTATATCTTTCCACAAAGCCTCCAATTTGGAGCAGCTTCCCATGTTGTGCATTAGTGTTCCCTCGTGTCCACGCTACCTCCAGCAAAGATGTCTGGTGTGTGGCCTGTATCTCTGTAGCTTGTCTGGGGTAAAGTACCATCTGTGTAGTATTTTGACTTGTGTCTCTTTGTGTTGTGTGCAGATGGAGCTTGTCCCTGCATTGCGATACGCATATTCCCATTACTCTTCTGCAATTTCCCTCACTAGTTCCCTTCTCCCACTGTTTCTTGAATGGCCAGTCTCCATACCCCAGCGAGTCCATAATGCAGCGGTATATCTTCCCCATCAACCCCTTCATGCCATTTGCTTCTTGGAGGGTATTATCAAGAGCTGTGATTGTTCTCACAGCCCCCATCTTGATTGTGGGGTGGTTCACCCAGTGCCTAATCTGCTGGTACCTGAACCTATCACCCCCTGTGCCATAATCCACTTTCTATTGCTCAAATGATTTAATACTACCAGGTTCATCAGAGATAACACTACATAAACAGCAAAGACATTTATTTATTTATTTATTCAAATTTGTGTAAACCGCGCCACACACTTCAGAATGCACACAGAGAAAAGACAAAATTGACAATCAGTACAGAGACATTGAAGAGCAGTATTATAGAGAATTAAAATATGAATCAGGCAGGTTTAGTCAGTAGGTAGTCACTTATTCTGTATTCTCCCCCACACTTGTATCTACCTGATATTGTCATTAGTGCTAACCCTCTCAGTGAAGGGTTGCATCATCAAAGTGAATGGGAAAGGTGAAAGAGGACACACCTGCCTCGTATCTCTTCCCAGTGGAACAGGTCCCGACAGCTGCCCATTTATATTGATTCCAGATTTGGGGAGGCAGAATTTGCCATTATCATATTAGTGATGCCTCTTTCGAGTCCCACTTTACCCAGTACTTTCCTAAGGAAGAACCAGTCGACCCTGTCAAAGGCTTTCTCAGCATTTAATGTTAGTAGCAAGATTGATCCCCTCGTATATTTCCCCTATCCATCTGGAGGTTCACTTTTCCGATATTGCAACCTGTTGATCTATTCACTATGAATCACATCAGGATCAATGACAGATTGCATGAAGAGTTCCAGCCTCTTAGTCAGTATCTTTGTGTAGATTTTTGAAGCCTGATTAAGTAGGGAGATTGGCCGGGATGGATCTTTGTGAGGTTTTGAAATGATTACAATTTGTGCTTCAGTCATTGACTGTGGCAGCATATTCCCCGCCTCCTCAGTTAGTTAAAGAGTCTCACCATATAGGTTAAGAATTTGGGGCCCATAACAATATAGAGGCTGCTGTAGTCATTCTGGGCCCAGGCTGTTCCCTGTTGCCAAACCCTTGATTCCATCTAGGGCTTCCTGCATTTCTATCAGGCGGTCTAACCACACTTTTTTCCTATCAGAAATACATGGTATACTCACGAAGGACAGATAGTCATCCTGCATCTGTTAGTCAACCTTGTCGGTGGCATATAACTTCTGATAGAAATCCCAAAAGCCCTTAAGTTTATTTACTTATTTTAAAACATATATAAAGGGCAAATTAAGGCCCAAATGTGTCTAGGCACTGGCATTAATAAGAACAGAGATAAAAATATCCCTTGCAATTTCAAACACAACCCAGTTGAAACAGATGGGTTTTACACCCTACAGAACTGCAACTCCTCCTCAATGACTCTCAATGGTAGTGGGAGCATATTCCATAATGTGGGAGCCAGTACTGAGAAGGAACATCCGCCCAGCCATGCACGCTGATACTTCAGTATTTTGAGGAGCACCTGAGAAGAGGCGCGTAAATGCTTAGTCGAACAATAACGCTCTATAACCTGCACCTGCATCACAAAGAGCCCATTGAGTGACACAAAGAATCTTAAACTTAATCCATGCCACAACCCGGGAGCCAATGGAGCTGATGTAGTAGGTCCGCAGAAGAGGTCACTAGAGGCGCGTTTAATGCCAATCTAGCTGTCGAGTTCCGGAGTACCTGCAACCACTGTATCTGTTACTTAGGTTGCCCCAGATAAATCATGTTGCAGCAGTCCAGAGATCCCATTATGATTGACGTGACCATCATAGTTTGACTATCCAATAGTAGCAAGGGCACGGTCTTCCTCAAAACTTTGAGCTTACCATAGCCAGCATTACAGACAGCTGAAATCTGTCCTTCATGCAAATCACTAGCCAAATGCCTCACCTCAAGGCTGTTTACAGACACGCAAGGTTTTGGGCAAGGCCCAAACAAGTCAGGCCAATATTGGGAGTTCCAAAAACTACTAGCTGTTTGGGGGCCGTACATCAACACCTGTGTTAACCGATTGGCAGACATCCATTTACCTATACTGGTAGGCAATTTCGGAGTTTGGTGAAATGCTCAATTAGAGGATAGTCCAGCCAAAACACTAGTTAGTGTCATCGGCATAGGTGTAAAATAGGACTCCGGACTCAGAGATCAGGTCTCCCAGTGAACGCAGAAACAGATTAAAAAGAAGGGGAGACAATGCCGACCCTTGTGGGACCCCACAGATTAATCAGATTATGTTCATTTGACCCACTGTCAACAATGATCCGCTTAATATAGGCCTGGTTTTCTCTGGATCTCAACTTGTTTGTCAGGAACCTGTCAGCCATTCCCCCCATTTCATAAATGAGTTGCTTAGATCATAGAAGCAGTCTTTCATCCCTATCTACTCTAAACACATTCAATTCCCCTCTTTTCAGCATTAACTTCCTGTAGTTACTCCTATTTCTTTGCGACCTGTATTGATTTTCCAAAGCTTCGATTTCTTATATGGAGTTGTATTTCTGTTGTTTTCTAACTTTATTTGCGAGGTGGCAATTACACTGCCCCTCTTCACTTCCTTCATTGTGTACCAGTGATTACCAATTGACATGTCTGCCTTCATGTTCTACATGAAGTATTCTGCGTTGCGTTCCTCAATTTCTCCATAACCATCCCATCCTTTAACAGGTTATTGTGAAGTTTCCACTGAATCTGAATTTTCTGTTTCCCATCCAATTGTACATACAGCAATATTGAAGTGGCCTAAAATAGTGCCTAGTCTTATGTCTACCATTATTGATGCATTGTAGAGAGGCTGCCAAAATAAAGACATAATAAATACGCAAATAGAATTTGTGGACAAAGGAGTAGTGGGTGTAATTTCTCTTCTCCAGGTGATGTCTCCAAGCGTCCACTAACCACATCGTGTTTAGCAGTCCCTTTGTTCTTTTTGATATCTCCCCTGTTTAAGAGGATTTGGATTGGGAAGATCTGTCCCATTGCGCTTACATAACAGAGTTAAAATTCCCTGCGATTAAACATTCCCTCTCTCTGAATCCCTCAAGTGGCTGTATGAAGTCGGAGAGGAATTGATTCTGACCCACATTAGGGGTATATACTGATGCTTTCGTTAGAGGTCTCCCCCTATCGTACCTTTCACTTTCACGTATCTCCCTCCCCTGGCCCGTAGTGTGCCTGTCAATAGGAAATTTTGTTTCCTATGTAGCAAATCTGTTACCCTCTCAGATTGCAGTTGTATGGGCAATTGCTTGTTTTTTCTTCTAAATTGGTCTCTCTCTCTTTTTCTTTGGACCCTCTTGTTAGGAATATTGAACCCCCCCACATTGTATGATCACAGCTTAAAAGAATTCCCTACTCCATAATTCTGTTGCATCTCGACCTCCAGCATACTCCATCTGCTTATCGAGTGATGGATCTTCCATCCCTGCCTCTCTGTAACCCCATATATCCCCCAACAACATACACTTTAACATTCCACCAGCCCCAACCTGCCTGAAAAAGAACCATTTGCAATCTACCCTCCTTCTGCGCACAGAAATTGCCTCCCACTTTTGAACATCTAATGTAGTCAGTGTTGCCCTCCCTCCTTGTGTGCACCTATCACCGCAACTCTATAATGCTACTGCACCCCGCATTCTATTCAAACTTGTCACTCCCTTTACCATGTTGAATTTGTAGTAAAATCATCTCTCCCCCAGAACATATCCCCAACATAGTAGATAAACTACATCCCAGTTATAATGGTTCAGTACGAGCTGCTCCATGATGTTGGCTCTCCAGTCCAATTTTGCCCCACTATAAATACCATATATAGAGAGATATCATCTGATCCTTCCTTTAGGCCATCACCCCCAAGCCGACCCCATCTTGCCATTAGTAATTGACCCTGCTTCATCTGCATCTATCTCAGGTGCCATCTCAAGTCCTAGGATGGATGCCCATTGTTCTGCAGTGAGTACTCTGACAACCCTATGATCCCCTTTGAATTGCAGGCCAAATGGGTACGACCTGTGTTCCTTACGTCCTTCTTCGTTAATTCTGCATTAAAAGGCTTTAACCTCCTCCTCGTCATTAGGTTGAGTTGCGTTATGTTTTGAAAGAACTGCACCTTACCACCCTTTAAATCAATAGGATCTCATTTCCTCCCTTCTTTGACTATGGCTTCCTTGACCGTGAAGTCGTGTAGCTTCAAGACATCCCTGGGCCCTTCAGCCTTAGCCCTCGGGATGCCCACACTGTGGTGTCTATCGGTCTTCTCCAGTGGCTCTGACACTTCACAGAGGATAGACTGAAAGAGTTCAGTAATGGAGCTTCTGATATTGTTCTCCTCTGTCTCTACTTTCAGGAACTGTATCCTCAGGTTGTCTCTCCTGTTTTTGAGATCATCGCAACTGTTCTGCAAGGCTTTGAAATTTCCCTCTTGTTCTCATTGCCTTGGGCAGGTTTGCCTTGATTGCTGAGGCTTCCATTTTTGGAAGGGCAGATATATTATCTTTTAAGTCCCTAATCAAAGAGGCCTTGATTCCTCACTCTTTATTATTCAGGAAGGTCTTCATCGAGGAGGCCTTCATTTGTTTGTTCGATTTGGCCAAGTTATCCTCTTGTGGCATCGAATATCAGCCTCTCCGAATGGTAACTGGGTTATTTAACCTCTTCTGTATGTGAGGGCTTACATCTACTTGATATTTCTTTGAAGCCCCCCTTACCCTGGGCGGTTTAGCACTCTTACCTTATTTATTTATTTATTTATTTATTTGCATTTTTAGAGCACACAACTGCCCTCAGGCATCGTGGCACTGTCAAGAAGGCTTACTTAGGTTACATAAGTGCTTGTGAGGACATACATACATATAGCCTGACCCAGTGGTAGGGTGGCAGCAACACATAGCACATGAAGTCAAGTCCGGTGGCATAAGCATGATGGCCAGCCCCATCTTGAGGGGTGGCAGCAACAAATGCCAGCTTGTCTGAGGCCTGAGGTTCTTTTTATCTGTTATTTCAATACTTAAGTTCAAGGCTTTTCACAAGCCCATTTTCATGCCCCTTACACTTTTGCCTAGTCTTCGGTGCAATGCTGGGCCTCAGTAGCAATGATGCACAGGGCCACAATAACCAGCAGGTGTGCAGGCTTCCCACAGTCCTCCATGCACCCCCCCCTCGCTTTATTCACCCTTTCCTTGGTACCATCCATGGGAAGGGCCCCTTTGCCATTGAGGGCCTAGTCATCTTTCTGCCTTGACTCGCCCCAGCCTCCACAGTCACAAAAATACACCACTACAGCCTGCTCACCTCTTCTTCTCGACATGGGGCAAGCAGCGCAGTGCAATGCCCCTCTGACAATGGGAAGAAGATCATTCCTTTCCTGCTCCAGTGTCTCTAGTGCTGCAGCACCCTATGCCTCTTCGGAAGACACAAGGATGGGGCCTGATGTTATTCCTCCGTGCCGGGGATACGCAGCCAATGATTAGTCCATTGAAGCCAGATCGTCAGCCATCTTGGAGTCAGGCATGCTCTGCGCCGCCCGCACCTCCTCCGTTGTCGGTGCCATAGTTCATTACCCGCCTCTTCAAGCATTGCTGCCCCTCTGGATTGAGCCACTGGGACCTTCACAAGGTTGTTGGGGTGGGAACCGCCTGCTTAAATACACCATCAGGAAGGGTTGTTAGAGCCGTCGTGTATTCAACTTCTTCATCTGCTATCTTGGCCACGCCCCTGTGGGTGTACGTTTGAGTTAGTTACCATTTTGTGTCAGTCAATGTATGTTTCAGTAAATGATGTGTTGCGGTTTATTGCGCGGTCACTGTGAACTTAGGGAGTTCCTGTCCCCCCAAGCAAGGTGGCGCACAATATAGCACTTTTAATCTCAGGTGAACTTTGGTGAGGGCTCCAACCTGTCTCGCACCCAACCCCAACAAATACCCTGTGTCACCAATGTACTAGGAACCAGGACGGTGTATAGTAAGAATATATATTTATTTATTTGTTTAAGGTTTGACAAACAGACTACCATCAGCCAACAATGCTCTGGCAACACCGAATATCACAACAATAACTCTATCATTCAAACAACACAGATGACATTTTTAAACACGCAAATTCACTTTAAACAATGGAAAACATTCACAATACAATACATGGTGCACAGGAATTACTTAATTTGAAACAATAGTTTTCTCCCAGCAACACCCAACCTCCAGGCCTCAATTAAATATGACCCCTTTGATTCAAAGGCAAGGGTTAGGGAGTGAGAGCACAATGGAAAAATCGTTTTGGCTGCTTATTTAAAAAGGCGCTGTTTGGGAAGGGAATACAATGGGAAACATCGTTTTTTTGGCTTGTTAATAGAAATGCAATATTAGGGAAAGGAATACAGTGGGAAAAATCGTTTTTCAACTTCTATTTCAAAGGCAAGGTTGGGGAAAAGGGACTCAAATGGAAATGGTTTTTAAGCACATATGAAAATAAAAGGCAAGACTTGGTAATTTGGGGTAAGAGAAAAATGGGAACCAAAAGGGAAATTTCGTTTTGTGCACACATACAGGTGAGATGCAATACTTTGAAATTGTGATTTAAAATGAATGGGGAATTTCGTTTTGCAACACACATACAGACTAGATGCAATACTTGGTCATTCAGATTTAAAATGAATGGGGATGAATGGGAAATTTCGTTTTGTCACCCTCCATGCTGACTAGAAAGGTGGTGTTTTGTGGATTACTTCTTTTTGGGATTATGTACACTCCCCACCCCTTTCTATTTGGAAGTCAAAAATTTCAGAAACATTCAACCAATTCTTTATGGGCTATACCGGCTCTAACACATTGGGTATGAGCTTTTGTTAGTTTTGAATAATACCAACACTCATCCTGTGATTTTCTATATGGGAATTAATTAATTTACTTTAATCAAATGTGCTAAGGGCCTTCACAGGGTCTTCCCCTCCCCACAATAAAATGGAAAGGATTAAGGCAGACAGTCCCCAACACAATGTGATTTCAACAGAGAGGTCGCTTCCAATGGGGAAATATGTTGAATGAGATGTAATAAATTGTGTGAATGGCCTATCCAGTGTCAATCCCCCTTGACCCACAAATGGAAAGGGATAAAGGCAGGTGGCTCCCACACAATTGATTGTTTTGTTATATGTACTTAGATGGGAGTTCTCTGCTCTTAGCTCAAGAGGCCAGACAGATTTTCAGGACCCTTTTTTGGTAGGCAGCTCACACCAGGCCTCTCCCACAGCAAGGTCCCACCAAGCAGGCCTCTCTCAGATAGGGCTCCCAGGTTTCCAGGCAAGGTTTACCCTAATGGTCTTGGTAGCTTTCCTTCTCTTTCTGCTACTGATTCTTTGCTATAGTCCAGCAGCAGGCTGTCTCCCGGAATAAGGTCCAAAAAGCCTTGTTCTGATGCAAACCTGCCCTCTTATAGCGTGGATGACACTGCAATATGGTCATAATTCCTGTGGTCAGGATTGGCTAACTTGTTCCCTTTGCCTCCCACCAAGACACCCATTGGCTGCTCATAGGATCAGAAGTTGGGAGATTTGTATGATATAGTCTGAGGGAGGAAAATAGATACATCATTTCAAAATGACAGGGAGATTCTAAATCTTTTGTTCTGAAAAATCTCATATTGTAATAACTCCCTTTTTCTTTCAGATAGCCCCATGATGTTATAAATATATCTGGGTTCTATATTTTACACAAATCAGACTATGCTAATTTTATTTCAGCACGCCTTTCATGAGTGCAGTTATCATATTTAGTGTTTTTCTGCTGCACCAAAATAACTATCAATGTAACCATTTCAAATATAATCCTTATATTCATGATCTAACCCTGTGCCAACTTTCCCATTTCTCAGCTGTATGAAAATGGCAGAATCATAATTTTCCACATAACTTAAATTATGTACATCACTAAACTTTCGTTTCTGCATGGTCCCAGTGGGATTTTTCTTCTGTTTAATTTGAACCTGGGGTGGACGGATTGGACACACGCTGCTCCTTTTGTTTAGGAAAAACTGTATTGAATGTTTAATTAATGGCAATGCATTACATGTGTAAATAAGTTTAATTACACTCAAGTTTCCATTTCTGTTACATCATGTGACCAGCCATCTGGTTTATCTGTGTTTATCTAAACATTTTCTTCTGCTTGGCTTCAAAGCTTTTCTCTGTGCTTAATGTACAGTTTATGGGAAGCTTGACCTTAAGGTCACTTCTGCAGGAAATGTTATCTGCAACTAATTGATAACCAGACATTCTTCTTGGTGGGCCCAGTGCCAAAGGTTCTGGGGTGCAGATTTCAAAGGGTCTTTGTTCAGAGCTAAATGCACTTTCTCTGGGGAGCCTGGCCTTAAAGGTTGTTTCTGTTGGTTGTGTTATCAGCAATTCCCCACAAAATTGATCTCTTTCTTTATATATTTAAACATGTCTTTGACCAGCCCTCCATCTCGAGCATTCATCAAACCAAAGGGCTGCAAGGTCAGAATCCAGACACACTTATTCTTTTCACAGTTCGATGGGGGATCTCACCTTAGAGGAAAACAAGGGGCAGTTTACCATTCTGAAAGGCTAGCATAATACATGCAACCACTGCATGCCTGCAACTTTCCATGCTGTCATTTTATATGGTGAAATTAGGTTTCTTTCCTACTAATTAATGTAATCTGTCCTTTGTTTTATTTCTGGATTGCAAAGGCATTATTTCTCCTTTTTAGCTTCCAAATGCACAACTGTTTATTTGCATCCCATGTGCAGTGCTGCAGTTTTAAAATCTGTCCATGTGTAATGTATTTCTTTAATATTACAGTTGAAATGACATGAGTATCCCTTCGGTATTATCCATGCATTGCCCATTATTTACCATGGGAAATCGATGTCCCCTTTAATGCTCCAAGTAGGCCTTTCCAAAATGTCAGTTCATTTGTGAAAAGTAAGTGTCTTTCTCCACTTGTGCACTTGTCCATTTTAATAGAGTTTAACTAGGTCCATTTCATTCCACGTCACTTGGCCTTGAGTCAAAAAATAAGTGTTTTGGACTGGCCTGCATTTTCCAATGGATAGTACCAGCCGGCTTCACTCTTAAATCCTGTCCTGGCATCTTTATTTCTGGCATTCAGGGGCTTTATTTTACACCACAGATCCCCCCTCTTGGGTCTTTGATTCAGGTAACTCAGAGAAAAGAGCAAGGAGAGAGTGTTTTTTTGTTTTATGTTTTTGGCTTTTGGTTCATTCCATAGATTTCCTCTTCAGAGCACGTCTGCTCTTTTCCCCATCCTGGGGTGTGGCGCGCTGGTCTGCACTCCACTCTTTTCGGATTTTGAGGTTTTTGTCCTGGACCCCTTCGTTTTCGGTCGCTCCACCCCTGGGCTGTAGAGACCAGGAGTTATTGTCATGAGCGATGCCCCTGACCCCCTCAGGTATAACAGCCCGCTGGCAGCAGTGGGGCTAAAGCCCTTCACACTGGCACCAAGGGCGTTAAAACTCCATCAGAAACATACATGGAGTCAGTCCTGGCATCTTTGGTGCCAGGCTCATTATCAGGAATAAAGCATTACCAGTTTTGGACCTTAATCCAACATGGAGGCCTATTACACAGCTCAGTTCTTTAGATCCAAGCCATGCGGTCTAGTGTTTTGGGTGTGGCTGGGCCTGGAACTTCTTGGCCTGGAAATACTTTACCTGGGCTATTTAAACCACACCCAAACAGCAGAACACGCTTTGCATTATTCTGCACTCCTGCAGCGTAACACTTACCGTGTCCAGCTCCTGCTCATCTGCTTCTCTGGCGGCCCGATCCTGAAGCCCCTATACCTGGATTCCATTAATAACCCGGAAGAACAAGAACAGCATTAGCGAGCAAGAACACTTACCTGTGAAGTAACCGGTCTTGAATCCATCCTGCGCTTCGATTACCTCGCCCATCTCCGGAGTTAGCCGCAACCTGCAAAGATAAAGAAACAAGGACAGCATTAATAACAATTCTTACCTGGGCAAGCAGCAAGTCCTGGCAGCACCCTTCGCTTCTCTTATCTCTGGGTTTCACCGCAACCTGCAAGGGAGATGGAACAAGGTCAGCATTAACAAAGCACTTACCTGGGCAAGCAGTGCTTCGATCGCTCATCACTCCGGAACATCAGCACAACCTGTACAAAGAAGGGAAGAGAACACAGGTTAGCAATTAACACCAATAAACAGCGCAGCGCTCCGCGCATCAATAACTCACTGTGGTCTTCGCCATCGGCGCGGCAACTCCGAGATCGCAACCATCCCTGTTAAAACAAAAAGAGACATTGTTAGGGAACAGCGTAGTGGAGCAAGACGCTGAGAAGACAGAGAAAACGGAGGGAAAGAAAGAGACAGAATAAAGACGGAAAAGACATTATAACTCACCTGGAAGACAGCAAGCAGAGTCGGAATCACATCCGGTCTGGACCCAACATAAGGGCACACGGACCAGTGAAGCAACTAGGTCTACGGAACGCCTGCACCAACCATGCACCCTTGCACAGAGACGCAGGACGGAGAGACCAATGCACAAAAACCTAAGGTGAGCAATAACCCCAAGGGAGGGTATTTGGACCAGAGGGAGCTGGGAGTTCACCCATCACAGAACCAGTGGGCCTCATCACGACCTCGGCGGTAGGACTGGCGCTATTAGCGCGGGGGCTATTAGCGCCACCGCCATAGCCCCCGGCGCTGATAGCGCAGGATCACGAGTTGGGTGGACTTGGAAGTCTCCATTCCCCATTGAGCCCATTCGGGAATGCCCCATTCCCCATTGGGCTCAATGGGGAAATTTCGTGCTCATACCGCTGGCGGATTTCCCGCCGGCGGTATTAGCGCAAATTCTCAGCGGATTTCACACCAGCTCAGAGCTGGGTTGAAATCCGCCGAAGCCCTGATTCGGCGGACCCTTAAAACCGGCAGTAATAGCGCTACCGCCGGATTTAAGGGTTACCGCCGAGGTCGTGATGAGGCCCATCTTAAACCTCCATTCTGCTGTTATAGGCACTACCCAATATCTGGCACATAACCAAGCAGAGAGGGGTCCGGGATAGCGCTTTGACCTCCATCCAGTATCGTGTGGCGCCCCCGTGGATACCAGGTGAGCGTAACAGTTATTTAATCTGCCGAGAGTAAAAGAGAGGTTAACTATTTTATACAGTACTAATTTCCCCGGTATTATCGACATACAAATTGACAACAAAATAAAAAGGTACACATTAATTTTCACTTGGCATATACAACTCATAACATGATCTACTTTTGGTGCATTCCTTATAAGTATAAGTTGTTTTACTTCCTGTAAATGTGTGTTTTTCTCCATCCGGGTTTTCATTCTTTCCTTTTATTCTTCAGATGGTTCCTGTGCTCTATCCTCACTGGGTTCTTCAATAAGTCACAAACTCTGTCTAAGGTGACAGCTTTACAACTGATTGGTATGGACCCATTTCTCTTCCGTCTGTTCTCTTTTAGGGATGCAGATTTTATAGGCATAATGTGAGATTTTATCGCAATTTCAAAAGCACCGTGCCTAGAGGGGAGGAACTTCGTCTCTTTGGTCTGATTCCTCTGGAAATTGTACAGGTAGACCTTGTCTCCTACTTCATATTCCTTCTTGGTAGTCCTTAATTAGTGGTGGGTTTTCATCTCTTCTGATGACTTTTTTAAATTGCGCTGAGCGTAAGCAAAAGTTTGCTGAAGGTGTTTTTGTACATTTTCAATGTACTCATGGGTCGTGGATGCGTTGATCAGGGTCTGCTCTTGAGTTCTGTAGAGCAAATGCTGAGGTGGCACCATTTTTCATCTAGTCATGAGCTGAAATGGAGACATTTTTGTCACAGAAGACTGTGTAGACCTATTGGCCATCAGGAAAAGCGGATGTCCCAACTAGGTCCAGAGTCTGCCACAAACTTCTTCAATATGCCCACAATTGTTTTTGTGTACCTCGCAGCTCCACCGCTCGAGGCTGGGTGGTAGGCAATGTGGCATTTTCTCTTTATCCCTAGTATCGCTCGCTCTGACTCAATCCTTTGGAGATGGCCAAAACGAGAGAAAACGTGATTGATCATTAATGCAGCTGCTGTCTCCGCCTTACAATTTGGGGTCGTAAAACGTTCCACCCAGTTGGTAAACAAGCATGTCCTGGTGGTCAACATGGACTTGTTTTCTCTAGAGGAGCGATTCACTGGCCCAAAGTGATCGACTTGCGAATCTGACCAAGGCAGTGTCAATCCCCTTTGCTGTAGGGGAGTTCTGCGTTTTGGAACTTGGCTGAAACTGAGCACACACAAGATACCCCTTTAAGTATGGGTGGAGGCCAGTATTCAACCTCTCGCAAGATTTCTAATGTAGTGTGAAACCCCCTATGACCGGCAGTGGCTGTATGATGGGCATGATTTAACATCAGGCTTCGGAATGAGGTTGGCACCACACACTGGTCACATCCAGATATGGATCTCGGTACCAACAAATCGTCTTGTATTCTGAACATTTTGGAAAACTTCATCAACATCCAGAGATCATCCTTCCAGATATAATCGGATTCTATCAGAGGAAAATTTACAGGGTCTTCAATATGTTGATAACATTTCCCAATAATTGGGTCATCTTTTTGTGCAGTAATTAAATCTGCATCTGGGCTTTCTTTGCTCCACTGGGCAGTTGAGAGTTCATTTTTGGCATGGGTTTGGAACCTGGTGACAGCAGCGACTTGGATTTTCCCCCACAGGGATTCAGTTTCTAGGAGATTGCCTTGAATGGCTCTGGTTTTGGCCAACTGGACAGCCAAGTCATTTCCAGTTTTGTCTGGTCCCTCTATTTTGGAGTGTCCTCTGATCTATTTCCAATAGATGGTCATCTTATTAGAGTTTACCAGATCATCAATTGATTGGATTCATTTCCTGTGCTTGAGCGGTTTGTTATTCGCACACAGCATGCCTCAATTTTTCCAATTAATCAGGTGTTCCATGAAGCCATTCCTGACATAATCTGAATCAGTGATTATGACCAGGTCTTTGAGTTGATGTTGCATGGCAGTGAGGATGGCTTGATGTACCGCCATCAACTCTGCCACCCGACTACTTCAAGGACCTATTTTGTACCCAGCAGAGGGTTCTGGGGCATCATTCACCCAGGCATTCCAAATGCCAGCCACTATTTCTTTTTCCCCATGACTGTCAAGATGGTAGGAGCACCCATCCACATAAACTGTGGGTATCCCCTGACACTTGTCTTCCTCATTGACTTTGTGCCAGGAAGTAAGGTACGCCTCCATATTGTCCTTGGTCTTTAGACTTTCGTCCTCGAGACAGTTTTCTTGAGCACAGTCATGCATGTCAGCCAATCCTTGCTCAAGCTAGAGCTCTCTTCTTGTTTTGGCCATATCTGACCTCCACAGTAAAGCCTTGCATGAACAGCATCCAGGAAGTAATTCTGGAATTACTCACGTTCCCTGCTCGGTTTCGGTAACTTTGAAGATATTGTAAGGGCTGGTGAGGAATCTACACAATGATGTGCTCCCCTCGGGTGAATGGGTGGTAATTCTTCAACGCTTGCAAGGAGTGCCTTTTCGCAATTAATGAATTTTTTTCTTCATGGAGGACAAAGTCTTGCTTGCGTACGAGTTTACTTTGTTGACCTTGTTGTGCTTTTGGTAAAATACCGCTGTTAAGCGAGTATCTGAGAACCCAGTCTCCAGGAAGATTTCCTTGTTCTTGATGGGGTAAACCAAACAAGGGGTTTGGAAAAGACTTCTTTTGAATTGTTTTCCTGCCTCTGATTGTTCTGGACCCCATTCCCACTTGACCCCAACCTTTAATAAATGGACCAAGGGTCGTGTGACCTCTGCGTAGTCTTCAATGAACTTTCTACTATAATTAGTGAGTCCAAGAAGGCCTCTTAGTTCTCACAGAGAAATATGGTCTTTCAATTTCAATAATGCTTCCACCTATTTCACTTGAGAACTGAGATCCTCAGGGGTGATTTCATACCCTAAGAAGATTCATGCAGGTCTTACACCACTGTGCCTTCTGAAAGGACAGTTTTGCTCCGGCTTTCTGCAATTTGGTCAGAACATAGCGTATTTCAGCTATGTGCTCCTTAACAGATGAGCTCTTGGTTAAGACATCATCTACATAGGCCATGTTTCCCCTTTCGTCCAGGTCGGGGATGGCATTATATAGGAAGATATTAAATGTATTGCTAGAGTTTATGTATCCAAAGGGGGTTTAGGTCCGTGCGTATTGCTGCCCCCCAAAGGTAAAGGCAAGCTTGTGCTGGTCTTCCCTACTCACGGGTATGGTCCAGTAACCATTGCTCAGGTCAATGAAGGTATACACCTTTGACCCTTGGATCTGGGCCCTTCCCTGATCAATGTAGGGAAGGGGCCACCTTGACATATGGACCTGTTTATTTAACTCCCTAAGATCTGCACAAAGCCTCCATTGGCCATTGGATTTGAGTATCCCCAGTACCGGGTTGCTAAAGTTACTGTGGATTGGGCGAATTATCCCTCTGGATTCTACGTTTTTAATAATCTCTGTGAGTGAATCCATAGATGAGAGATGCAACCGGTATTGCTTCACAAATATTGGTGCCATCTCAACGTCCATGGATATGGTGGTTGAATGCATCTTGGTGCATCCGCAATGATAAGAATCCACTGCAAAGATATCCTGAAAATCCCAAAACATCTGTTTCAGCTTCTGTCTTTGCTCCTCGGTTTCACAGACATCAACGAGATTGAGTTGTTCTTCGACCATCTTCTTAAAGCCTGGAAAGACATCGGGCTTGGTAATTTCAGCGGTATTCTCCAGTTGGGTGGAGAAATCTATTGTTATGGTGTTGGCCTGGACGGGAGGTTCCACGTATGGGAGGTAGTCACTGTTGACTCGGAATACCACCTCATCCTTCCTGATGTCACAGGTCACCTGTTCCCCACCATAAGGGCAGGAACAGTACACCAAGAAATAACCCCCTTGCCTGTCTTTTCCAGAGGGATATTGTCGTTAAAATTGTAGCAGTCATTTGGAATTGGTCCAATGATCGCCTTGCCTAAATAAATAGAATTATGTTGGGCATCAACCGCCATTCCAATAAAGGTGTCTGAGCACAAAGTGATACTTCGTGGGTCACTGTTATCCACCAATATTCGAATGGTGTCATGTTATAGATCAACTATGGGTGTTGAATGTAAATACAAACCTTGCTGTTGGAGGTGATAATTCAAATGTATATAGGCATCCTTGCTTTTTGAGGTTCTGTCCTCGCTTAATCTTTAGGGGAATTGTAAATTGTTGCACCTGTCCTGAGATGGTGATCTCTTCTCGTATTTGAACTTCAACCCCATACAGCAGCAATTGAGCTGACCAAAATGCTTTTTCACTATTGTTAAAGCCCCTGTGGGTCCCAATCGGGACCAGGCTTTGTGATTAATTAGGTCCAAATTGCGAATCATTTGAGAATGTCACTGCCTAAGTAAAAGGCAGAGGGGACATCTCTCACAACCCAACAATAAAATCTATGCTTTTGTTGCAATGCACATTTTTAGCATGCACCTGCACGGCAGGAGATTTTTGGAATTTGGAATTTCCAGGCCCATTTCCCACTTATCAATCAATTTAAATGTGGGATGGTCTGATCTTTTGGGAGTTTCCTGATTAATGCTTCGCTGATGAAGCTTCTCCCGTTATTCAGGCATACTCTGTTGAGAACAGGCTCCCCCCCTCATTAACCTGAATGGGGAAAAACAGCTGTTGACTCTTTATCTGGATGTCGGTCAAAGTTTGAGGTGGGTTTTCATCATCTTTTGTCATGGGATTTGGGTTTTGTTCTGATTGTGGATTCGTATAAAATATCAGAGTATTTCCTTCCAGTGTGGAATTCCACTTAAAAGTGGGAGGGAGGTTGATTTTCTAAAATGGACAAGGGTTCCCATCACCAGTTTGTTCTCCTTCAGAGTTGAGAGTGATGTCCGGGACTTGATTGTTCCAAAAATGGAATTCTATTTTGTCGGACCGTTGTTCGATCATGTGGCATGTGCCATTTAAAATCACATAATTTGTACTTTTTTTTAAAATTTGTTTGACCGGTTAGTCTGAGTCCAGAGGACCTGAGTCACGCAGTCAAAGGAGGTCATTCCCCAATAGACAAGGTGTGCCATCTGGAGTGATGACTTTTACCGGTTGTTTCACCCTATGTCACCCAATTTTGATCTCCAGATCCGCAGTCCTTTTGACGGAAATATCATTCCCATTGAAGTTTTCGAGTTGTCCAGGAAGAGGTGTGAGGGGAATTTGTACTCTCTCCTTTCCCGAATTCAGTTGGTCAAAGGCCTTTTTGGACAGGAGGGTGCGTGGGATCCAGTATCCACCAGCGCTGCTAATGCACACTGACCCTGTACATTGATGGAGGCATAACATATTCCTCCTCTCTCTTCAAGGGCACAAAGAAAATGTGCATTCTGTGCCAGCTTGGCAGTTATTTTTTTATATTGAACTCCGACTTTGTGTTTGAACAAAAGTAAGCAGAATAAAGAGACAACATTTTATGAAATTAACGTTCCTATTAATGAGGACTTGGTATCAACAGACTTGTTACAAGATAGTGGAATGACGGATTTGATCATCTTGGAAGGTATTGAGCCGCATGCATTGACTAATCGGCTACAACTAAAAAGAACTTGAACTCTCTCGGGTATGTGGAAAACACCAAACCTAAAGCAAATAACAAACCATTGGTCCTTCAGGACGTGGTGGATAAGAATCTGGATCAACAAAATGGCCACCTTGATAACCAAAATCAGAACAAAAAACACGACCTGTTGGCAATAATGTCTACCCTGACTATCACCTTGGCTCCCTTCACTAAGCTTTATGAGGCTTTAAAAGATTCAGTGAAGGACAACTCAACGATGATAACAATGATCCACTCTAAGTTAATTTGTATTGAAGGCTACCGAACGGCAGTGAAAAATGAGAACCAACAACAAACAGCCTGTGAACCCGAGACTCAAAACCTTGCGGCATCTGAATCTCAAAGATCGCTACATTATTGTAATTAATATCCATATAGGGAGGTAATTACCCAAGAGAGGAAAAGAACACAAATCGTGAAGAACCAGAGAAAGAACTAAGGCAACCTGATAAGTCTACAGAATTGATTGACCTCTTAAGGTTCCCTGACCATTCCACAAAAGAACATGAACTAGGACATGTCCCTAAGAAAAGAGTAATACTACGAGGAAATAATGGATGCTTTGTAACAATCGGAGAGGAATTGTAAAAATCGACTAGTTTAAATAAAGAATTGACTCATCCAGAAAGAAAAACAAGGCGGTGGCCCATCAAATCCTTAATAGAAAAAAGGATCCAAGAGATGGTCCCGATACGACAATCTCAGCCAAAAAGGGACTGAGTAAACAAGTCGGGACTCACGATAAGCTAAAAAAAGCTACAGCAGTACAATGATGAGTGGAAGACAAAGTGCAGATTCGACCTGAACGGAGAACAAGCTTGGACCTTAAGAATGATTTAACGGGGAAAGGAAAGGAAAACATGAAACCACCTCAACCAGCTCCAAGAGCCAGAGAGCTAAGAAACCAATTCTTAATAAACCCTCTACAAAACAACCTGGATAAAGGAGCATCATCAAGGGTTGTGTTGTTTCCACCAGTGGATGATTCACACGTTTTTCAGGATCTGAGGAATCTATCAACCTGTTCAGTCGAACAATCAGAATCAGAATGGATATGAAAATCTAATAACCGCTCGATGAGCAAAGAAAAATCTGTGACAATAATAGATCTCATAGAAGAACAGGAGTTGGTGGAAGAACCAGAAAATGTAACCACTCCAGAATTTAAGACCTTGAAAGAAAAGAGACGCTACGCGGATTTGCGATTCTACTCAACACAACCTCCCCAAAATGAACTGATAAAAACAAAAAACCCCATGCAGAACAACCGAGATGGTCCAAAAAAAGAGGAAAGAACAAGGAACCAAAATGAGTAAAGGAAGTCCCCAAGAAAGGGTCCATACTCAAATCATGGGAGAATGCACGATAGAAAAACATCAAGAGGAAGATATTTTCAAAAATGTAAAGGCGATCAAAGACTGCATGCAAAATGTTATCTAACGCAAAGTTTCAAACTCAAAAGAGTTTTGGATGGAAGGGACATCTGTATATTGAACAGAGCAATGACTTTGGCTCTATTCAATTGTATCCCAAATCTAAGAAACATTTGATCAAATGACCTGCAAATTATAGAATTTGAAAGGGACAGTCGTACCTTCAGCGTCTTTCTCCATGTATCATCGCCAGTAGTCAGAGGGATGCTAAGGGAAGCAGCGAATAGCCTACTGATGTTGAGGTTTGACTTGACAGAAAGAAGACAACGGTCGGCCACACCGAACGAGGGTAAACTACCAGAGGGGAGTAAAACACCTTCTATCAAAGAGTTAAACCCCAGAAAAACGCCGAGACATCTCTATTCAAATATGGAGATGGAGATAGTAGGTCGTAAAGAGTTCAAAGATCCCCTAGATATTGGGAGATACCCTAAAGGTCCGAAATTAAGCTTGAAAGTAACATTTAATCTGCCCACTCAATCGACAGACCTAAAGAGGCCAAACTCAAATGAAGACACAAACCTTGAAGACCAGGATACAGAAAAGTGGTCCTGGATCGCAGGTACCTTGGCACAGGCACAAAAGACATTGCAAAGGAGACTTAAGAGACAGCTAAACCCCCCTTCAAAAATGGAGGCTATCCCACTGACAGGACAAAAGGAGCTAAAAATGGCGTGTTGGAATACCCGTGACTTCAAACACTTGACAAAAGTCAGCGACATTAACGTAGGGGAGTTTTACCTGCTGTGTCTTTAAGAAACTTGGCTTAGGAAAAGTCCAGTCATGGACGGCTGTGAAATATTTTTATCTCCATAAAAAAAGATGCAAAAGGCCGACCAAGCTCTGGCTGTCTGATTGCAATGAGATCGGGAAGTGGTTTCACGAAGCCTAAAATTATCTTTCAAAACCTATTCATGCAGCAGCTCTTGTTATTATGGAGCCATTCCTTGAACAAGTTAAATCAACCTGAGATCACACCTTTAGTAGTTATAAATCTCTACTGGAACATGGCAGCCCTGACAAATGAAGATATTTTAATATGGTCTCACAGCTCATCGAAGACCCCTACCTTATACATAACGCAAGTTATATAATTATATGCAGAGACCTGAACTTAAGTTTGAAACCAAATAAAAACAGGACAAAAAAATGAAATAGCTAAACTGTGGGGCTCTTTGATGAAAACATGGGATCTTCACAACTTGTTCGCCTTGTCAGAAGATGAGACAAATTTAATTCTGACGTGGGAAAGAGGCAACCAGGTGGCTGATATTGATTGTATTTATGGGTCAAGAAGTCTCTTGATAGGATATGATTGTTTATTTATATAGCGCCCATACACATTGTGTTTCAAAGCGTTTCAAGGCAAGGGAGGGAACAAGGGAAAATACAACCACATTCTTACAGGCCATGAACAGTAAGGATGTGAAATTAACTATCGTACTCGGCCTGACGACATTTCTTCATGTTATCAACCTCCTATATAGTGACGCCGACCAAGAACAGTGACCACAGTTTACTATCTGCTACCTGGCATGTAGCAATAGAGGAAAAAAGATCATACTTCTCGACCCAGGTGGAAGAATGTCACGCCCGAACAAGATTGAGAATGAGAAGGACTGAAGTACAACACCTAACAAAAACCTATGACACAAACACAAGGCAGGAAAAGACATCATGGCATGGCACCCCATTCGATTACACAACACTATTGTAATGCTACCTGATAAAAAAGG
Source organism: Ambystoma mexicanum (assembly GCF_040938575.1). Classification (NCBI taxonomy): domain Eukaryota; kingdom Metazoa; phylum Chordata; class Amphibia; order Caudata; family Ambystomatidae; genus Ambystoma; species Ambystoma mexicanum. The sequence continues at coordinate 71,896,550 of NC_090926.1, read as the reverse complement.
GTCAGAACAAAAGCAAAAAATCAAGTATCCATAGCTATGATCCCTTGGTAGTGGCAAAAAGGAGAGAAGTGAGAAGACTCAAACGTCCATCCTCCCGGACAAAATCTGAGGTGGATGTGAAAATGGCTTGGATAACATACTACCGTCTAAAGCTCTATCAGAAAGACTTGGAGAATATGTTGAGAACTCTGGATGGGAAAAAATCCAAGGATTTTTGCTCTCTAATAAAGGAAATCATACCTAATAAGATCGATACTCAGCAGAATGGTGTCCCTGAAATCACCTGGAGTGACCACTTTGAATCACTATACCGAAAGTCGTCAACTGTACCAGTATTAAAGACAGAACCAACTACTATACTGGGGGACATACCCCATGAAATAGACGATATACACAGGAAAATACAGTACAGTAAGAGCACCAGGCCCTGACGGGATCCCTAATGCCATTTTAAAAGAAAATATAGAAGAGTGGTCCCTGTTCATCCACAAACTATTCAAAACCTTTGTCATAAACCACGCAATTCCAAGCTCTTGGAAGATGGCCATTGTCAAACCCACCTTTAAGAAGGGAAAGAGGGAGAACCCAAATCATTACAGGCCAGTTACATTACTGGATGTAATTGGGAAGGTCTTTTCCTCCCTCTTATTTGTAAAAGGGATTGGAACATCGGCAAATATAATACTTCTTACCATCTTGAAAGATAAAGTGGAGGAAGGAAAACCCAGAATCTTCCTGGCTTTCGTAGACCTTACTCAAGCATTTGACCAATTTGATTGGGGCAATCTATGGGGTAAACTCTCTCATCATGACTGCCCAAAGGAAATATTGGAGCCAATAGTGGCCCTACACTCTGGGACCTCTATTACAGTGTGGTTAAAACTGTTTAAGAGCTTTTGTCAGCAGAAATACCCACAGCCAGAGGAGTAAAACAGGGCTGCCCTCTAGCCCCGGCCCTATTCAACTATTTCTTGACTGACATCAAAGACGACAAGGCTTCAATTAGATCCTTCCCCCCAACGATTGGAGGAGTGAAATTGAACCATTTGCTATAGGCGGATGATCTGATCCTCAGAGATCAGACGGCTGTTAGGGCTTCAACATCAACTCGAAGCACTACAAAACTACATTAAAAAAATCAACTAGAGATAAATAAAGAGAAAACAAAAATCTTGTGCTTTGAGAAAGATGTTCAGAGAAAAGAAAATGTAACTTAGTACATAGATGGCATATAAATTGAGAAGGTACAACCGTTTTGGTAACTAGGGGTGACTCCATCTAACAGCAAAGTGGAGACCTTTGCACAAACCTCACTAAGAGAGAAGACAAAAATCTTGGCCACGCAAGCCGCTTTAGTCAATAAAAATACGGACATTTCTCTCTACTTCCGATAGTAAACTTCTACAAAGGGAAGGTGATTCCAGCAATCAGTTATGGAGTGGAAGCAATGTCACAGATACCAGCTAAATTCTGGCCTACATTAGAAGGCCTTTTTTGGAGGAGAGTTCTGAGGTTGCCAAATTCAACGCTGGTAGCTGTAATTCAGAGATAACTAGGCCTACTATCAGTAGAAGCAGTGATAGATTGGAACACCATGGCCTTATTCAGGAAAATAATCCAACCAAACCCCCCCGTGAATCTTTGAAATCATAAACGAAGAACTTAAGGTGGGGAAAGCAAACTCATGAATGAATGGTCGACCAAATGCAGAGGGAAACTACTGGAACTAGGTAGTTCCGAAGAAGAGCTAGTAGGAAACCCGACAAAAGTAAAAAAAATAGTTGGTAGACCTGGATTGGATTAAAACCCAATAAATTGCGTCATTTTATAAATTGATGGAAAATCTCACATGGGCATATAAACAAGGAAATCAATTGGCAAGCTACTTGGTGAAATTCCCGAACAGATCTTATCGGGATGTATTCCTAAGATTGAGATTGAATTTGCTTCATACAAATGAGATCTTGGAAAAAAGCGGCCTAGTGGAATCCAACCACTGCCGTTTCTGTAAAATAAGAGACAAAGAAGAATAAGATCCTCCCATTTGAAAAACAACAGAATTCGACGCAGTAAACGACTATCCAAATGAACTTAAGTCTACGCAAAAGTGGACGGAAAACCTGTAACTACAAGAACATTGGGTTTCCTTTTATGTTTCATTTGATACATTTGTAAAAAAATTGTAAAGTACAATTAAATCACATAAAAAAAATAAAACAAATACCCCTTTGAGGCCCGGACCTGGTTCTTCTCTGTCTACAGAGAGTGGAATCCACCACTGCCGTTTCTGTAAAATAAGAGACAAAGAAGAATAAGATCCTCCCATTTGAAAAACAACAGAATTCGACGTAGTGAACTACAATCCAAATGAACTTAAGTCTACGCAAAAGTGGACGGAAAACCTGTAACTACAAGAACATTGGGTTTCCTTTTATGTTTCATTTGATACATTTGTAAAAAATTGTAAAGTACAATTAAATCACATAAAAAAAATAAAACAAATACCCTTTTGAGGCCCGGACCTGGTTCTTCTCTGTCTACAAAGTGGACCAGGTGGTCCATTTGTAACTTCATTTTCTGACAGTCTAACTCCTTGATCTTTTCATTATAGGAACCCTCCTGGTCAGAAGTACTTGCTAGGGTATTACTAATATTCAAGAGCTCACTGGTCCGGGTACCTTCCCTTCTACTGGGTTAAGATGAATATTCATCAATATCTGATGAGGACTGACCTTCTGGCTAAGTTGGACTAGGCCTGGTTGGGTCAAGCTGCCTCATGTTCCCTGTTCTTGAACACTGGCAGGTATGACGTTAGCTGCACTCTGTACATATGAGGTGGTGAGTTGGCTTGAGGTCCCTTGTAGAGAGGTCATCACTCGGTGGTCGGAGGGTGCCTTTCCATACCCTGGCTGGTCGGGGTGCCTCTAAGCCTGTTTCTATTTGACAATTTAATGTTCCAACCACTCACATTTGTTTTTCCTAACCCCTATCTCTTGGTGATATATAGAGGCCTGAGTTTTCAATTCTGACACCAGTGCTTGAGTAGCATCTATCACTTTATTTTGTGCCATCAATCGGCCTCTGAGTCACTTTTTCTCCTCACAAAGGGACTCATTTTCTTCTGTGTGGCTTGTATTGTCTGTGCAATTTTGGCCTGTGTAGGCTGCTCCATGTCAACCTCTGCTTGCCTCACATGTTCCATTAATGTTTAATTTCTAGCCTCATGTCAGTCAGTTCCTGAGAACATAACTCACTTTTCTCCTTGTCCGTCCATAACTGACACACTTCCTGAAACAAGGCACTATTCTCTTGACACAATTTGCTATTTTCTTCCCTCACCTGCTCTTTCAGCTGCTTCAGAGTGTTCAGATGTTGGTGCATCTGATCGAATTCACCTTGGGAATTAACATCCCTAATGACTAACTGGCTGTTTTCAGCTTTCAGTTGTTTAATCTGTGCTTGAAATGTGAAAATATCCTCTAAGCAGGTTATATTGTGCACCACCTGCTCACTTAATTTGTGTTGACCTGCACTCAGGTTTTCAACACATTCTTGATACACTCCTTTTAGTGCAGAAAATTGAACCTCTCGCACTGCATTTGCTTGCTGTTGTGTCGCTAACTCATCTTTTAGCTGCTGAATAATGTTTCCTAATTTTGACTCTGAATTTTGAATTTGTTGTGCTTTTTCTTCTAATTGTTCCGACTCTCTCTGGTCTTGAATCAAAAGCTCAGACTAGTTTTGCACAGAGGTTACACTATCCTGGTATCTTTCTTCCATGATCATCATATGGATGTACATATACACTGTGAGCTGAGCCATTTTAATTTGCTCATCTTTGTGGTTTGTGTCATGTAAAAGTTGGTCAGGGCCTGATGTAATAGCCCATTATCCTGCAACATGTCAACATTTGCAGATGTAACCTCCTGCATCATTCTAGCTTGACACATTTGATGTTCTATTTCTACCCAATCACCTTTAATAAAATATTTGGATAGGAAGTGCTTCGTGGTCATATTGATTTCTACGGTGCTAATTTTGAAATGTGTTCTGTACCTGATATACTCTACATGCAAGGGCAACAATCTCAAACCTGTTCCTGCTTGGTTTCCACTCAAAATGACAACACTGTTTTATCTATAAACCAACCTGGAATCCAGGGTACAGGTCTCAATGGCACCTCCAAAATGCAATACACCTTCCCATCCACTGGAATGCAATTACACCCAAATGAATTGTCGGCTACTACAGCACTGTCACACGTGAAGACTCTCTATCAATCCTGAACGAGCCCCACTTTTATCGTGGTTTTTTATGTGCTCACTCTCAACTCAGGGAGTTCCTCCCCCTCAAGCAAGGTGGCGCTCAATAAAGTGCTATTAATCTCAGGTTAACTTTGGTCAGGCCTCCAACCCGTCTCGCACCCAACCCCAACAAATACCCTGCATCGCCAATGGACTAGGAACCATGCAGGTGTATAGTAAGAATATTGATTTATTTAAGGTTTCACAAACAGACTAACATCAGCCACCAAAGCTGTGGCAACACCCAATATCACAACAATAACTCTATTATTCAAACAACACAGATGACATTTTGAAACACGCAATAACTTATAACAGATTTAATTTCCCTTTAAACAATGGAAAACATTCACAATAAAATACAGGTTCCACAAGAATGACTTAATTTGAAACAATACTTTTCTCCTAGCAACTCCCACCCTCCATGCCTCAATAAAATATGATCCCTTTCATTGAAAGGCAAGGTGTAGGGAGTGAGAGCACAATGGAAAAATTGTTTTGTCTGCTTATTTAAAAAAGCGTTGTTTGGGAAGGTAATTCAATGGGAAAATCGTTTTGGGCTTCTTACTAGAAATGCAGTATTAGGGAAAGGAATACAGTGGAAAAAAATATTTTTCAACTTTTATTTAAAAGGAAAGGTTGGGAAAAATGGACTAAAATGGAAATCGTTTTTCAGCACACATGAAAATAAAAGGCAGGACTTGGCAATTTGGGGTCAGAGAAAAATGGGAACCAAATGCGAAATTTCATTTTATACACCCATACAGATGAGATGCAATACTTTGTAATTCTGATTTAAACATGAAGGGGGAATTTCATTTTTGCAACATAGATACAGACGAGATGCAATACTTTGTAATTCTGATTTAAAATGAATGGGGATGAATGGAAACTTTCTTCTTTTCACCCTCCACACTGACTTGAAAGGGGGTGTTTTGTGGATTACTTCTTTTTGGGATTATTCACACCCCATTCCCCCTTTCTATCTGGTAGTCAAGGATTTCAGAAACAGTCAACCAGGTTTTTATGGGCTATACCGGCTCTAACACACTGGGCATGAGCTTTTGTTATTCTCGAATTCTAACAACAATCATCCCGTGATTTTCTATATGGGAATTCATTGATTTACTTTAATCAAATGTGCTAAGGTTCTACACATGGTCTTCCCCTCCCCACAATATAATGGAAAGGATGAAGGCAGGCAGTCCCCAAAACAATGTGATTTCACTGGAGGGGTGGTTTTCTATCGGGAAATAAGTTGAATGAGATGTAATATATTGTGCGAAGGGCCTATCCAGTGCTACCCCCCGACCCACTAATGGAAAGGGATAAAGGCATGTGGCTCCCCAGACAATTGATGGATTTGGGATATCTACCTACATGGGAGTTCTCTGCTCTTAGCTCAGGAGGCCAGACAGATCTTCAGGGCCCACCTTTTGGCCTCACACCAGGCCTCTCCCACAGCAAGGTCCATCCAGGAACACCTCTCTCAGATAGGGCTCCCAGGTTTCCAAGCAAGGTTTACCCTGATGGCCTTGGTAGCTTTCCTTGCCTTTCTGCTAGTGGTTTCCCGCTATAGTGCATCAGCAGGCTGTCTCCCGGAATAAAGTCTAAAAAGCCTTGTTCTGGTGCAAACCTGCCCTTTTATAGCATGGATGACACTGCAATATGGTCATAATTCATTTAATAAGGATTGGCTAACTTGCTCCCTTCGCCTTCCACCAAGATGCCCACTGGCTGCTGATAGGACCAGAGGTTGGGAGATATGAATGACGTAGGCTGAGGGAGGAGAATAGATACATCATTTCAAAATGACAGGGAGTTTCTAAATCTTTTGTTCTGAAAAATCTCATAATGTAATAACTCCCTTTGTCTTTCACATAACCCCATGATGATAAATATGTATGGGTTCTATATTTGACAGTGAATCTGACCATACTAATTTTATTTTGGTACACCCTTCCTGAGCTGAGCTTTCATTTTTAGGGGTTTTCTGCTGTGCTGAAATAACTACAAATGAGACCATTTCCAATTTAAATCTTATTTTCATGATCAACCCCTGTGCCAACATTTCCATTTCTCATGTGTATGAAAATGGCAGAATCATAATTTTCCCCATAACTTCAATGATGTTCATCACAAAAAGTTAGTTTTTACAGGGTTCCAGTGGGCGTTTTCTTCTGTTTAATTTGAACCTGGGCTGGGCGCGATAGGACACATGCTCCTTTTATTTAGGAAAAATGGTATTCTATGTTTAATTAATGGCCATGCATTGCATATGTCAGTAAGTTTCATTCCTCTCAAGTTTCCATTTCTGTTACAACATGTCACCAGCCATCTGGTTTATCTGTGTTTATCTTACCATTTTCTTCTGCTTGCCTTCAAAGCCTTGCTCATTGCTTAATGTACAGTTTATGGGAAGCTTGACCTTAAGATCACTTCTGCAGGACATGTTATCAGCAACTAATTGACAACCAGACATTCTTCTTGGTGGGCCCAGCCCCAAAAAGTCTGGGGTGCAGATTTCAAAGGGTCTTTGTTCAGAGCTAAATGCACGTTTTATGGGGAACATGATCTTAAAGGTTGTTTCTGTTGATTGTGTTCTCAGCACTTCACTACAAATTCGATCTCTTTCTGTATATATTTAAACATATCTTTAAAACCAGTCCTGCATGCCTAGCATTCATCAAACCAAAGGGCTGCAAGGTCAGAATCCAGACACACTGATTCATTTCACAGTTCAATGGGGGATCTCAGCTTAGAGGAAAACAAGGGGTAGTTTACCATTCTGAAAGGCTAGCATATTACATATAACCACTGTATGCCTGCAACTTTCAATGCTGTCATTTAATATGGTCGAAATTAGGCCTCTTTGCTCCTGATTAATGTAATCTGTCCTTCACTTTATTTCTGGATTACAAATGCATTATTCCTCCTTTTTAGCTTACAAATGCACAACTGTTTCTTTTCATTCCATGTGCACTGCTGCAGTTTTTAAATATGTCCATGTGTAATGTATTTCTTTAATGCTACAGTTGAAATGACATGAGTATCCCTTCGGTATTGTCCACGCATAGGCCATTATTTACCATGAGAAACTGTCAATGCTCCAAGTAGGCCTTTCCAAAATGTCAGCTCATTTGTGAAAAGTGAGTGTCTTTCTCCACTTGCGCACTTGTCCATTGTAATAGAGTTTAACTAGGCCCATTTATTTCCACGTCACTTGGCCTTAAGTTAGAAAAGAAGTGTTTTGGACTGGCATGCATTTTCCAATGGCTAGTACCAGCCAGCTTCCCTCTTAAATCCTGGCCTGGCCTGGCATCTTTAATTCTGACATTCAAGGGCTATATCTTACCCCACAGATGTTGATTGGTAAGTGTGTTAGTCAGTGAGTCAGTGTGTAATGAATGACTGAGAGAGAACAAATAGCTCGAGAGACATCTGCCAGGCTTGATAGGCAGCTTCTTCTATAGCTATTAACTCTTGACTTGATTATTTCAGCAGCACTGCACAGAGATCTATGGACAATGTGAACTGAGAAACTTCAAGGGCTCTATGGCCCTCATTACGACCCTGGCGGAAATCGAAAAACGATGGCGGAAATGCAATACCGCCATCGAATAGCGCTCGGTGCGACTATGACCCGTCACCGCAAAGTACGAAGCCATTAGCGACACCGTAGTGAACGCCAACGCTAACTGCACCAAGCACGCGCGCGCGCGCCATGCCAAACCGCAAACACCACCATGGTGCAACGGTACGCCAATTCCGACCCTAGCGGACATGTACCTAACGCCATCAGGCATGGCGGAATGTACCATTCCGCCATGGCGAGAAGTACGGCATCGCGAATCAACCGTAAACGGCCCCACTGAGTGCCTGTACACCGCTCCCTGCCCACAAAGTACAACTCCCCGTAGGTGCAATGAAGCCACAATGCAACCATTGAAATGTACAAGTCACCCATGCATGCCAACGAACAAAAGAAACACAACAGGGGCCAATGGGAGCTGCAGGGCACAGATGGCACGAATACAGAAGCCATCCCAATGGACATGACCACAGTCCCCCACCAAGAAACGCACGCAAACACAGGCACCTGTGACCAGCAATATACCGAAAACCACATCATTCAACCAGTCCACCTGGCTGACCGGCATCTGTTACACAAAACCCAATCCCCCGCCCCTGAGCATGACAACATTCAAACTGGCATATTGGCAGCCCCCATCCCTGACCTCACTGGGCTTCGTAGGCAAACGCGCACAGCACAGTACCACGCAACGAAACCCCGAAGCTGGAACCCAATGCAGATCTCCTCACAATACATCGCCCCCCAAATAGGCATATGCCACATCACTTGCAAAGAAAAACGCTACACGGGCCAAATCAGAATAGATATTTATGCACATCAAAATCACCAAGCACATACAGCCATCAGGCCATGAAATCCAAAACACCAATCACCATTGTGGGCTGCTTCCGCAAGAAATGACCAGCCACTACCTGTGTGTCGCCCTGTTCCCCCATGGTACACAGAGCCACATTCACGTCCGATAAGGCAACATGGAAGCGCACAGAACCGCAGGCCCGTCCCAATGGGGAGGCACTAGTCCAGCTGAAAGGCCGAAATGTTGCTCCGAGCCACCAGTACTGCGTAAGGGCATGTGGCCCATTGGCGATCGTCCCATAAGATCGTAATGCTGCTCCACTGATTAACACGAAGCAGCAGGTGTCGGGAGTAAAATCCATCTGCAGGAGTGGCATACAGATGGCAGTGGCAAAAGGGGAGGAGATACCTGTCAACCAAAAGAAAAGAAAAAGAACAGAATGGCCATCAGAACTACATACCAACAACTCACTTCAATGATCACACGAAATCCACAGCCATATGCATGCTAGCCCACTCCAAAGGAACATCACCACCCCAAAACCACTTGCGACTCATAACCATCTATATCGAGGTGCAAACACCATCGCAAACGAGTGTCTGAGGGCGCCTCGAGACAGGGAGGGCTCAACAAGGCCAGATGGACGATGGTCCCACTATGGCAGCCCTGCATCACATAGCGTAGGGGAGGCGGATAGATCCCAAGAAGCCCTGTACATGGCTAACTCTGTATCAAATCACCTGCCCATGCATCCATCCATCATTCCCTCATCCCGGGATCAAAATGCCTGAATAATTACTCACATGACATTAGAAACATCCATTGAGTCTGTGCGTTATGCAGCCTGCTAAATCCACAGTGCCCCAGCCCGTAATTCCAGTGTTGTGAAGTAACATGTATTTGGGAACGGACGGCCTCATCGCCCACGTAGCTATTGCGCATCCCAAACTATTCATATCAATCATTGCTCCCTCGCCATGGGCCCTGTCTCAAGGACATAGAACAATAGAACGTTACATTTGCAGTCAGACCTGTGGGCATCTCCTCGCCGCTAGCTGGAAACCGAAAGCGCCGCCCTTTGAATTCCTCATTTGCAACATCACGTCGAAAAGGCATCTGTGGCCGTTTGAAATCACTAATCATCCCATCGAGTGCGGCTGTGTGTGAAAATGGCAACTGCCTTCACCCACGAATGGGACGCCCCGCCCGACGTTGCAACTCGGTACAGTGATGCATGAGGGCCCACCGTTACTCGAGTACTACGTCCCACTGACCCCTCACAAGTCTGTTCGCGACTGCACAGATAGTATGTGAAACAATGGGACCACAGCAGAATGAACATATCAACCAATCTTACACGGCCATCGGGTACTAATACATGATTGCAATAGCAAGATACAATTCCCCGAATTGCAGCGTTGTGCGCGGGACGTGCTCGGCCAAAGGGGAGAGCAGTTTGCACAGGTGGAATCAATCACCACAGGTGGAGGCCATACAGCCTGAAAACACATAAATTGCACAGCCAGTCTCCTCCCACAACCACACCGAAATGCTACCGGCAGGACTCGCGATGTTGGCCCTGGGGGACCTGATAGCACTGCAAGTGCTCCGACTCCAAGAAGTAGACGAACACCAACTACAACCAGCCGCACGGAGGAGACGCAGGAGGAGGAGGAGGCCAAGGCAGGGCCAGCAAGGCCCACCAGCACAGCCACTACCACCACGCAGGCAGCCCGCAATTCAACGCCTCCGAGCACATCCGTTCAACCTCACTGATGAGCAGATCCACACCCTCTACCGTCTGGACCGGGACACCATAGCCGCCATTGTGGACATGACACAGGCTGACCTTGTCAGCATGATAGATAGCCCAACCGCCATCCCACCCCTACTGAAGGTGGTGTCTGTACTCCACTTCCTGGCCACAGGCACCTACCAGCACACAGTCGGACAGTTGCATGGCATTTCTCAGCCACTGTTCTCACGGACACTATTGCAAGTGCTCGATGCCCTCCTGAAGCACGCAGACGACTACATCTCTCTACCACGCTCGGAGCAGGAAATTACCAACACAAAAGTGGGATTCCATGCACTTGCCGGCATACCGGGTTGCATTGGTGCCATCGACTGCACCCATGTTGAATTGGTCGTCCCACATGCCATGGAGGCCCAGTACCGCAACCGAAAACAATTTCATTCCCTGAATGTACAGATGGTGTGTGACTCCAACAGGATCATTACACATTGTTGTGCCCGATTCCCTGGATCAACCCATGATTCTATGGTCTTGAGGAACTCTACAATACCACGCTACATGGAACGACACGCAGGGAACAGATCCTGGCTACTCGGTGAGTCTCATTACATGCATGATGATGTGGGGTATGTGAATTGGCATTGACCTGCCAGGAAGGGGGGGGGGGTGTGCGTACGTATCAATGGCATTCCACATCATACGTTTCTCGTCCACATACAGGTGATGCTGGATATCCACTGAAGAGATGGCTCCTCACACCAGTCCGGAACCCACGGGACCAGCATGAGGAGGACTACAACCATGCCCACTCACGTACCCGTGTAGTCATTGAACAGGCATTCGGCCTACTGAAGACCCGTTTCCGCTGCCTCAGCAGGTCTGGCGGGGCACTCCTGTACCGCCATGAGAAGGTTGCAAAGATGGTGATGGCATGTGTCATGCTCCACAACATGTGCGTACGTAGAAATGTGCCCATGCCCCCTGACGCAGAACTGCAAGCACCTGATGATGGTCATGATGAGGGTGGGGATGTGGCAGCACCTCATGGAGTCTGCGAGGCACCGGAGGGCCGTGACATTCGTCAGCATCTCATTGATGTATGCTTCTAGCACTCACGCCTGGTGGCTGATGCATGGACACGGGACTCGTGGCACTGCGTGTGTCTGGGACATGCACAATATGGACTGTACGCCTATGATGGCCTAGTACACAAAGATCAATGTCCACACTTCTCATTGGTTGATCGTGCACTTTTTATGGCATATGTGATATCATGTTGAACACCCTATCGACCCGCCACCCAAGTGAGCCCAACACACCCCCTCCACCCTCCTACCTCCCACCCGAACACCAGTGTCCAAAGATGCTCATTGTCAGTGGGCTGCCGCTATTGCATGCCCCCTCTGCGGGTATCAGGGGCACCCCTGCCTGTGGAGCGCAGGTTCCTTCCAGATCTACGTTGGGGGCTGCCCTGGACGGAACTTGCAACGGATGATGTGTCTGCCTGCTCACGTCCATGCATGTCCCTAAGGGTTTGCGAGAGCTCAGTGAGCACACGGCGCACTGCGGCAAGTTCGGCACATACGTCTTTGGACGTCGCATGCAGTTCCCCCCTCAGGCTCTCGGTGCTACTCTCCATTTGGACTCTCAGGCTCTCGGTGCTACTCTCCATTTGGACTCTCAGGCTCTCGGTGCTACTCTCAATTTGTGCCCTTAGCGTCTCTGTACCTCTCTCCATTTCTGCCCTAAGTGTCTCTGTTGATGTTTCTATGTCTGCCTTGGTGCCCCCACATTCATCGGCATGGCCCTTGAGGAGTGTGGCCATTTGCTGCTGTTGGACGATTAACTTGTCGAGGGACTGTTGCCTCTGCTGGGCCATGGCCATTTGCGGTGGTGTCACAGAGGGGCTGTTGTCCTCATGTTGCCTTGCCACAGGGCTTGTGGGGGATGGCCAGTCGTCGTCTTGTGGCTGCACCTGCGTGGTATCCTCATGTTGTACGGGAGGGGACAGACAGGGGGATTGGGACAGGTCATGGATGGATCTGACCTCGACATCCCCGTCTTCTGTGTCCGAGCATGCTGCCATCAATGGGGTGTCACCTATGGTGCTGCTGCCACCAGAGGCAGTGCCTTCTGTGGCATCCATTGGGGGGACCTGTGGTGGTGGTGTTGTGGCCATGCTGGCTGCTGGGGTGCCTGTTGATGTTCCCTCCTCTGTGCTGCCACCTGATTTGTGCTGCTGCCGTGTCTTGATGCGTGCAGCTGAGGTGGAGGGTCTCTGGCCGTTGGTCTTGGCCCTCTTTGCAGGTGTGCTGGTAGGGGTGTCCTGTAGCTCGTCGTTTGGATCGGACCCTGTGGTGGAGTAAAGGAGGGCGAGGGTTATTGATGGGTCAGTGGGAATTGGAATGGCATTGTATCACATGCATTGGGGTGGTACCTGAGGGTGATTTGGGTCGGGGTCTTGGAGGTGCTTTGATTTGTGTGTGGAGTGAGGGTGCAGTTGTTTGGCAGCCTGCAGTTAGGGTGTGCCTGCTGCACGTGTAGTGCGTGTATTAGGGGTTTTTAATTATTTATGTATTTATTGTGGGTTTTGACGTGCGCTTTCAGGCCGATGTGTGTGGACGTTCTCCTGGACATGTGTTTCTGTTGCACTATGTGGACGCATGGTACTTCACATGGTTGGACTTTGTGGATTTGGCATTGTTTTATCTGGCCCACCTACCTGAATCTTCGGATGTCTGCACTCCTTTCTCCATCCCTCCGACTCCCTCTATGCTCTCCATTCCGATGGTGGAGGCACAGATTTCTTCCCAGGGGGTCAACTTGATGGGTGATTCAGGACCTCCCCCGGTGGCTGTGGCAATGTTGCGGTTGGCAGAGAGTATGCTGCGGACGCGTATCCGCAGGTCGTCCCATCGCTTGCGGCATTGCTGTGGGGTGCGGGGTGCGGTCCCCACCGCACTTACCCGCTGTGCCACCAGAGCCCATATGGCCTTCTTGTTTGCAAGTGCCGTCCTGGTCATTTGCGTGGAGAAGACGACGGCTGCATTCTCCTGGAGGGTCTCTGTTAGCACGGTGAGTTCCTCACGGGAGAAGTGGACCTGCCGCTTGCGGTCTCACGCTTTCTTCGCTACTTTTCCCATTTTTCGTGGTTTCGCTAGGGTGGTTGACGGGTTGGGGTGTGTTTCAGGGTAGTGATTTTAGTGGTTGTGTGGTTTTGGTGTTTTTATAGGTGTACGCCGGGATGTTTCCCGTTCCGGGCCCATGTTTTAACTTCCGTTTCCGTATATTTCCGGGCACCGTACTTTCCGGTAGGCGCACACTGCGGTGACCGCTAAGTGGGGTGGCGGTATTGCACCTAGGGCGCCGTACGGCGGCGGTGTGGGCCGTTTTGGGGTCATTTCCGCCATCGCGGACTTTGCACTTCCGCCGTGGCGTGGTGCTCGTGCCCGATGGGTCGGAATGGGCCGCACTTTGCTCCTTCGTACAATGGCGGAAACGCTATTTACGCTGTGGCGCTCCGGTCAGTCGCTTTCCGCAAGGGTCGTAATGAGGGCCTATGACTATTCCATCTTGAGCCTTAGAATGAAATGATCTGACCAAATCAACTGAAACCTTACATATTTCCTCTACTCCCAGATGATGAAAAGACTCTTTAAAGCTCTTCAGCCCTTCGACAAGGCACTGTATGCACAGGCATCTAAAAATATTGCCGTAGCCATCAACCCTCAGATGCCAACTAGACACCATAGATCATTATCGCTTAGTAACTATCCATCTACTCAAAAACAGTTTGGTTATATGGATATTCTTGCACGTTCCCACTCTGAAACATTTTCCCTAATCATCCCAGGCTTGATGTGGTCTACCTACTATAGTACAGCCACATATCTGAATGTGAATGCCCATCTTCATTGAGTCTCTGTCCTGAAGTCTGATGTTAATAGCTTACCACCTTTAGGTGCCTGACCTCATTGCTCAGAGAGCATTATTCCAGACAATGGACCTTTGAGAAACCATTGCTAAAATGTGTGATTATTTGTTGCATACAACCTAGGTTTGGGGCATCTTACCCCTGTCCTCTACATCCCACCAGAATTCCATCTAGTCCTTGATCTCTAATGGGCTCTGACGTGGATTTAAAGTGGTATGAACTCTACATAAAAGCCTGTAATAACAATAATAAAAATAAATATAATGACTGAAGGGAAAATAACTCCACTGTAATGCCAATCCTTAGAGAGAGAGCCCCTGATCACAAGCCCTTCACCTATTAAATAGTACCCAACATTTGCTGAACAATTGACTGCATGTTCTTTTGTTCTCTTTCTTTTGCTTATACATCATGATCTTCTTAGAGTTGCTTGCTTGGAATGAGTCAAACAAATCTAGTTACTTAACTCACAGTGCCAATACTTTAAAATCAAGGTATCTAATAATGCTTCAGGGTCATTAATGCAAGAGGCCACCAAGAGATGCAACAGTACTAATAGGGCCTCATTACGACCCAGGCGGTAACCATGGCGCTATTTGCGCCATGGTTGCCACCGGTAAACTACCGATTCCGCCATGGTGAATGGCGGAATTACTGCCCATTCCAAGGTTTGCCGGGGCTGTAATTCCCCATTTACCATGGCCCTTCCCCATTCCCATTTGAGCCCCCATAGGGCTCAATGGGAATGGGGAAGGCGGTAATTATGGTACCGCAAATTGCGGTACCGTTATTACCTCCAAAGTCCCTTTGCGGGCCCCGTCCTTAACGGCTGGTAAAACCAGCCGTTAAGGGAGGACCGGCAAAGGGACCTCGGAATAGGGCGGTAAGGGATTGCCGGCACCAGTGCCCTTAGCGGTACCGGTAATCCCTTACTGCCTGGGTCGTAATGAGGCCCATAGTGGTGGATTCCCATGGGACACCTATGCCATGGGGAACATAGACAGTAGCTCAATGGGTGCATTTTAATCACTTTCTAGGTACCTCATGCCATAAATATCCCATGCAACCACACCCCATAATTAGGTGACACTTCAAAATTCATATGGAGGTATTTGAAATAGATCATGTTTTTACCATTACTACCTTGCAAAAAGAAATTATTTTACTAAATGATAAGAACAGTCATTTGATTTCAAGAAATATATAACATACATCACAGGATACAACTTATGCAACATTTGTCCAAAATGTAATAAAATGTATCAATTCATGGGGTAATGAAAAAGCGTTGCCCATAGAAGTCATAAAGAACATTTTTCTCAAAAATGTTTTGGGTCTCCCCAGTTCCGCACCAACTTATGCTCGTCATATTGAACTGGGTGCCCCACACATAGGTGATGATTGGCATATGGCCCCACTCTTGCATTGGTTGGCGCTTTGGTCAAATCCAAGAGCTAAGCTGACGCACATGATCATGAAAACTTTGATACAGAGCTCTTCTTGGCGTCAGATTCCCTGGCTGAATTTCATCTCCCAGTGCCAACTGAAAGGATCACCCCAAGTCTGCAGTGCCCATCTGTTCTATTAACTCCGACCATGGCTAACAAACACAAACAGCTGTTTCTCTCTCTACGGTTGTGGTGAACAGGGAAACAACTGGTTTTATGCTCGCGTCCAGTAGGTCGCACCTGCTATTTTCAGCTCCTTGTGGTTTTCAACCTGACCTATTATACTGTAACAAGATAATAAATCGTTGGGCATTGACCAGGGCAAGACGTAACTTATTATGGCGCAGAACTATTACTAACAATTGGTCGAGTGCTGTCCAGTGTACACTCTGTACTGGGTGCAGCATTGCAGAAGAAGATTTGCTGCACTTCATTTTACTCTGCCCTCTCTATCATGATATTAGAAAGAACACTATTGCCCCACTGCTTAAGTTTGCAAATTTTACACAAGCACGCCCCGCTCTGATTTTTTTATTGCGTGCAGAAACACCTCCAGTTGCTTGGGGCTGCTTGGAATTTGCGAGAAAAGCCTGGTACTGGAGGAAAAAGTTGCTTGAGGGGAAATTCTAAATTTAACCTGAATTGTTTTTATTACCGTTTTTAAACCTATATGTATTTAGATTTTATCCAAGCTTATTGATTTAACTGATGCATTGATGTATTGTTGTTTTCATGTTTGGTTTATGGATGTTTTATCCAAATAAACTTTGATTATGATGATGAAAAATAAAACATCAATTCAACAATATTCCTGATAGCAGTTATCTCTATACTATGTGTGATACAACCCTAATATTGCCCCGCATTATACTTTTCAAAACAACGTTTTTAAACTTTTTATTAAAGCCTTTGTCAAAGGTGGATCTATTGCCAATAATACATAACAGGAAGCAATCCAACAATGCTTGAATCCACACCCATGCAAATTCTGTATTGACAATTTTGCCTTTTCTGCATTAACATCATCACAGCACAGGAGCATCTGCATTTGAGCATCAAAGAATATACCATTTCAAGTTTAAATTGCTTCATCAGCTGTTCATCAGCGCCACTTCATCATAACTAAGCCCAATGGTAATTGAGAAAAGCAGGTTTCGGTAACAAGCCTTAAAAACCCTTTATCTAATAACCCAAATACTGTATGCAGAGTCAATGTTACGTTTATATGGTAGAAAAGCTTGAATAGATTACAATGGTCTGCTTAAAGCATGACCCTATAATTTTCTTCAGGTTTAGAAAGATTAAACCAGTTGTTGTTAGGTTGCATTAATCTTTTCATGTATCTGGTCAAATAAATTACACCACCATTTTCTCTTGGAAAGATTTTCAATATCTGAGAGCCACAAACTTTTATTGGCTTAGATCAGGGAATAATATTATTGATAAGTCGATGTGTACGATCGGCCTCTAGGTTCGACCACATTGCTCCTCAGAGTTTCAAACGGGGCATTTGCTAAACAAAAATCAACTATGGTGTTCCCAGCATTATATGAAGAAGCTCCCTAGTAGCAGGGTCAGGGACTCTGAGTCGGTTTCTAGGAACTGTCTCTTCCCTATAGTACATATTGCCTTTGTGTGCATTTGTCGACAGCTTCAACTTCTATAAGTTACTATGCCAATGTTTTTAACTCTATATAAGGTTAACGTGCTTTGCAATTACTTAATCTTCTTTACATTCAGGGAATCCCCCATTCTTTTGTGCAGTGAGGGCTAGATCCTTAGTCCTATGCCTAGACCAAGTGCTATTGCTGCAAATCGCAATCCTAGATAGTTGGACTCTTGAACTACTCGGCCAATTCTTACATTTCTCAGGATTGATCTTTTGGGGTCATTGCCATGGCCTGGCCAAATTACAGCAGACTTATTATGCAGATCACTCCTGTGGCCATGCGTGAGATGGCCATCTAGTCCTGGTTATTACCTTTGGATTCTGGAAGTTGTAGCTTTTTCTTCCCCGTTTGAAATTTAGGAAACTACAAGTCCCAGAATTTCAAACAAAACAGGACTGGGTGGGCTTTTCGTGCATGGCCATGGGAAACTTGAGTGCACTGTGTATGTTGGGCTTTGATGCAATGTTGTAAGGGATTTCAATCAGGCACTCACCCAGGTCTCGCCTAGCATGTAGCGCGCAATGAAACCCTTATTTATTTTTGTCTATAAGTTCAATATTCTGAATGATATACCACTCATATCACACCCCTCTCAAAATACCCCACAGGTCACACTGAACCAGGAATCAGGCTAGTTTATAAAGGTAAAGATGTATTATATTCAAATCACACATAAGTTTAACCCAAAGGGCGACAATACAATTCTAAAACTAAGCAAAGCAATTGAATTCACTTATAATGATGAAAAATAATGAACACAGGAAAAATAACAGTTTTGTTTTGTGCACAGATAGCGTTTAGGTTAAGATTCCCCCTGCAAAGTACTGAAGTACAAATGAGCAAACCTACACAAATGTGAGTAATCAGCAGGTATTCAGGAATGAAAGACAAGTTCTAGAGTTTAGGCAATCGTCCCTCCCCATACAAGAGAGAAAAACCGTTTTGGCAAAAGACACCTTTAAATGGACAGATGAGAATGGCTTTGTAAAATAATGCAAAATGGTCAAAAATGCTTAAATGGAGAACAATTCAAAAGAAAGCAACACTAAACAGGTCCTAACATACATGAGCTATAATATAAACAACAGTGCACACTTAGTAACTTTTGAGCTTTGCAAATTCGCAGCATACTTTTACTTAACGATATTGGAGAAAAATGGGTCAAATACACTGCGGTTTTTAGTTGTGGGTGTAGCTAAGCATTTTAGGCATCAGTGAGAGTTGAAATTTTGTTCTATCTGTAAAACTGAAGAAGTTATAGAGGTTTTAACGAGAGGCGGTTTTGCAAAATAGGCGCGAAAATGAAAACAGAAATTCGATTTAAAAATGGCAGATAGGTTTTCTTATACTAGATTATTGACTATGAAAAAGAAGAGACCACACATGAATCTTCACCGCTACGTGGCCAGCGCAACCATTCACATGATGGGTCCTCAATTTCTTCTGGGATTTACTTTAGTTACTTGAAATCACTAAGGAGTTATGGTTTTGTAACACAGATGAGAAAATCCGCGCAAAAAGCATTCTAACAATACGAAGGTTCTGAATTACAAATGGGATGGGTTGAGATTGGGATCATACAATGCAAATATATTATGAGTCACGGTTCTTCCTATTATACTTAGAGTCCTTTACAATTAAATTGGACTGTCAGCTCTGGTCATTGGGTGGATCAGGTCTACCGGCAGCAGGGCACCTCTGGAGGGATTGGATCTGCGGTGCGGTTCAGGTCAATTTTGGACTGCGCCTCAGGCTGGATTAGGATGGGCCCTTCTGGTCACTGGACATGGCAGATTACAGGATGCAAGTTTCAGCTGGCAAGCCTTAATGGTAGCAAGCCAAGCTGAATCAGAATTATTCTTTTAAGTTCTGTATGTTTGCAATTGGGTCAAGCTAGCAAGAGTTCTGTAATGCTAAAGTCTGGAGTCTGCAAGGAATCTGGATCTTCAAAGAATTTTGGAGTCAGCTACAAGATGAAGAGTTCTGGAATAAGGTGCTGCGCGGACATCTGGATGGGTTCTGGAAGCATTGTGTTCTGGAAGGAGTGTGTTCTGGAAGCAGTGTCTCTTATGTGTTGTGAAACTCCTATATTTATACATTACAAAGTTTATGGCATGGGCAGAACTTCAAAACACACCCCCATGTCTGTGAGTGTCTACAGGCATGTCCTTTGTCCTGGTTGGCAGTCTGAACAGAGCTGTCATCATTATGACAGGATTTAGGAAATCCCACCTTGATTTTTACCAAAACATAACTCTTGCACACATGTACATTTCTAACATTATGTTCCCTTATAAAATTGGACACATATATTTCATATGTGATTGTCTACATACCCATTCAATCCCCTTCTTTGTGCGAGCTGTCTATCTCATTCTACGGATTTTTATAAATTTTCACCATAACGGTTTGGATTAATCATTTCTAATTTTATACATCTCTGGGCACTGATCAGTGGATCGTGTACATAAAATGTTAAGCTTGCAACATTAATAATTTTGCCACAATCAGTGTGTTGGTATATCGGTTCCTTATGTAGTAATAACTCCTACCAAATCTTCATCTGTCTAGCATGAGTTCAGATTTATAAGTTTGTATTTTTCACTTGTCTACTTATTTTAGCTGTCATGTTAAATGTCATAAAGTTCTGAGGCAAAAATAAGTAATTTCCATTCAAAATCTAGGCCAGGTTTTTTTTTCTTACTTCCCAAGTGAGCAAAATGGCCAGTCCTTTGAAGTTCACTGAGAAACCTCCTCCACATCCTGCCCCTCCTTTAGGAAGATGGGTGTCCAAGCCTTCCTTTGTCCTTGGGTCAGTCAGAAGACAAATGTCTGAGGCTTTCTTTGTTTTCATTATGCAGGAACCATTAAGCAGCCATTAGCCTTCCTGTTTGCAAGGAAGTGTCAAGCTGAGATGTCAACTTTCCCAGGCCAGGCTGTCAGATCAGAATTAAATAGTGGATTTGCTCCAGACTTATGACAAGGCATGATTCAAAATAAAGTCTTATCTTCAACACATATAAAAATAAGCACAGTTTATAAGGGATTTTGACATTTTAAAAGTATTAGCCCTTCACAAACATGCTTTAAATAGGCAGATTTTGCAATTTTAATCAGGAAACAGAAACACTTTTAAACTAGGTTTGACAGCTAATTTCCTGATGCAGCTGTCAGGCAGGGAGGCCTGGATTTGTCTGACTTCCTGGAGAATCCATGACTTCAGCACATTTTCCTTTCCATAATTCTCTGGGAAAACGACTGAATTTTTAAGGGCATTTTTGGATTTTGGCCCTTCTGTGGCCTTGTTTCAGGTGATAGATAACAGGTGACAGCAGTGATTCCTGTTTTTACACCACTTTGCCTGTGTGTGTCAGGGTGTGCAGCTCTTTTGTGGTTTGTGAACCATGCAGAGTTTTGCAGATTTGGCATGCACGCGGTTATTTCCTCCATTTTTGACAGTTTTCTTTCCCCATTGGCAAAGGGGTGCAGTGTGGCACATTGGTGTGGATAAAAATATTCCACAATGTACAATGTACAACATATATTTAGATACCAAAACTTTGTAAAGCTATTGATGCTCTCCCTACTAAGGGAATGACATCTATGTTTAAAAGGCACTGGAATGTTTCACCTATTTTGTCAACATGTAGGATAACTTGTCTGGCTCTCTACTGAAGTCATTGATGGGAAGGCTAAAAAGAGCGGGTGATAAACACCCCTGCCTCATGCCTCGGGTAATGTTAAAGCAGTCTGACATTTTGCCCCCCCTTCCTAAACCTGCCTGCAATTTCTACTTGGCCACAGAGATGTATGATAATTGTAGGTAATGCTTCATCTAGCCCAAGCTCTCTCACAAAGTCCCAAAGTATTTGCTGGTCCACACAGTCAAAGGCCAGACTTTGTCCCGTATAATCTACACCAAAGCCACCTCCCTTGACTCGCATGTAGGTTTCTGCTGATACATGGAGATTGTGCGCTGCTCTACCATCTCGATACTCTTCTGAAACCAAATTGGCAAGCAAAAAGAATACTAATGGTGTCATGCCAAATCTCTTCAGGATCTAATAGAACAGTCTCCTGTTCCTTAATTGTGGCATCAATTAAAGCAATTGGCCGATAGCCTCTCTGGTGAGCATCTCCCTTTTTAGAAATGAGAAGCATGCATTCCTTAGAGCATGGCAGGATGAGTAGTCTACTCATAAGGAGGCTGATAAATAAAAGCCTGGTCAATGCGTTAAGAAGCATTTTTGGCACCAGCTAAATCAATGGTTGATTTATATTTGAATTGAGAAAGGTTGAAAGCCCTGGAAGAACAAAATGGCAGATTGATGTCATGTGGACTGGGGTTTTCTCACTTTTACTGTAGTTACAGAAAATATAAATGCTTAGAGAGCCATAGAGAGCAGTGAGTGTGATAGAGAATACCTAAGCCCTGGATACAGAAGAGTACAGTGCACTTACATGTTCTGCAAGCTTCTGGAGGCATTGTTGTATGTGGATTCACAGTTTGAAAACCTGATCTGTGGCAGGGTGCTCAGTCAGAAGGCTGTACAATCATTTTTTAGCTCACTGTGCCTTACAAGAGGACAGCAAACTAATTTGCACATCAGCCTGGACCCACTTACAAGGACCTGGGAATGCTAACTAATTCTCCTCGGTATCCAGTGATATAATCGCTGGAAAAAAAACATTGAGGGTGACTCGATATTTTTTTTAAGGGACTATCCAACACTTTCCCCAGAGATTCTAGGGCTGTTGTTTGTTTATATAATTGCAGCAGTCCTAAAATAATTTGGGAAGGGTGCTTAGTGCCTTTAAAAAAACGATTAAAAAAACATCGAGTCACCCTCAATGTTTTTTCCAGTGATGATATCAAATATCGCCATTCTCTTCGCAACAAGGATACCAACAGAAATTATTGGTATCCGTAGAAAAAACGGAATCCGATACAAACGAGGAAGAAATTACCGAATTATTTTCGAAATGTTGGTACAATTTTATCACATTATAGGTGTAAGGTGGGGTAAGGGTATTAGTTAAGGAAAGGAGTTGGAGGGGAGGGTCTGGGGGTCTCCACCACATTGTTAAAAAAAAAAGTGCAAGTAGTTATTTCGTTTTTTGACCAAATAATTCGGTCATTTCTCCATTCGTTTTTTTTTAAATTCGTTTTTTTCATGGACAACCCATTTATCTGGGTAAGCCATGCTGCTATGACCAATAAGCCAGAAGAGTCAGGATAGGGTAGAGTGATGCAAGTTTCTCATTTGCAGGCGCCAGCCTACAGTGTGGCTGGCCTGGGTAAACACACACACACACGTCTAAATCCGTTGCCATAACATTTTGGCCAAGCTATTTCTGCTCTTGCATTCCACCGCGTGTCTGCAACAACACTGTGCAACCATTGGAACAAGTCCTGAGTTTAGCTCCTGAAAATGTGGGTGTCTATTGAGATGGCTTTTTGAAGCGCACCTTGAAACTCATACACTAGGGCATTGAGCTAGAAATATGATCATCAATTCAACTGCGCATGTAAGAGAGCCCCCTGTGGTTTAGAGGTTATTAACCTTCTGCCCATCAGAGCATTTAACTTGTATTGGTCGTTGTCTCTTCTCTGCTGGCTCTTTAATTTGACCTTTGTTTTCTCATGTGTCTGGCAGAGTGAATGGTGAAACCTTAAGTAAGGGTTGGTGCGTATGGCTTGTGGTATCCTAAATATGTCCTTCAAATGCTGCCAAGTGTGTGATGTCTGGAGGTAAGCAGCAGTACATACAGCCTTTCTGTGCTTCTGCTGCAGATCATTTAATAGTGAGAAAAATCCCGAACACTGGTCTGACTGTTAATGCATTGAATTCAAGTTTTCTGAAATAACAAACAGCCGAACTGATTTCCTGCTTTCTTGTTGGGATTTGCACACCCTGTGAAGCAAAGCCTCTAATCTACTCCAATTATAGCATATGCCAACCCCTAGACGTGCCTCTATCCGACAAAGCCCTTATGTGTCAGCTTAACTCTCACAGACGAGCATGCTTTCTACAGTCCCTGCTGTGGACCACGTTTAGGAAAAGACGTCTACAGACTGACGCAGGAATTATTATGACAGACAAGCCTGCCTAGAGGCAGAAAATGGCCGTTTCGAAAGTCACGCAGGGACACCGCCGTTTCTGAGTGCCGCCATTGCATACGCGCTTTTATGCAAGTTGTACAAAAATATTCCTAATCTCTCTCTGCCTCTGTGTGATAACGCAACTAGAATGTATAGGATATTGCCAATTCCATTTAAACACCAGACACGTTTTTCATACAAACGAGTTTTAATGTCAAGTCTTGTTGGTAATAAAATGTATTCCTTTAGTCTGCTGTCATGCACGGGACGTGATACGCAATTTCCAAGTATATTACAAGACACAGATACGTTATTTGACCTTACAGTGGATGGAGAAGGCCCTCACCACACAGGTGAGGTAACACAACTCTTCGTTTTTATTCGATAATTCATAATAAATGGGGAACAATTTGTTCTATTCAAGAAGCAAATAAAAACCTATTTGTTCGACCTCAACCCAGGTTAAATTCCGAACTGCCCTGTTTCTCCTGCCTGACTACTCTGCCTGTTGTTGTCCTGTATGTGCGCAGTGAGGCCTATGGCCATGTAGCCTGTAATACATATTAAAATAAATAAAAAAACCAACTGCCGACCCATCAAATCCAACATTCTATTCTAAAGTTTTTTTCAACATTCTGCATGTTTCTTTCCTAAATACCACTTTTCTTTTTTCTCTCCTTTCCTCCTCAACTTTTCCCAGCACTCTTTCCTCTATGGCATTCTTTTTTTCCACTGACTACCATGTGTCGTGTTCTGTCCCTGGTTTAGGTATCCCATTTTCCTTATCGTCACCTGACCAATCTTTACTATAATGTCCTCTTTTGTGTGACAGCTTTTACAGGATGGCTCCTTACACTGTTAACTCTTTTGAAACACCTTGGTCCCTCAATAACTACATACATGTTCTCCCTATTTGTCTTCCCCTTTTTTTCCTTGCTGTGTTCTTCCTTCACTCAGTCATTCTCTCCGGTTGCTCTTCTTTTTTTCACACCTTTTACGTTTTGCCACTGCT
This sequence comes from Ambystoma mexicanum, assembly GCF_040938575.1. NCBI lineage: Eukaryota > Metazoa > Chordata > Amphibia > Caudata > Ambystomatidae > Ambystoma > Ambystoma mexicanum. The sequence continues at coordinate 71,871,932 of NC_090926.1, read as the reverse complement.
TTCATTCCTTTTGGGGCTGCTTCACAAACAAGTTATTGAAGAACCTCTGACTTGCCCCTAACTTACTTCCTGAGAGACATAGACAATTACATTCCCAAAGAAATGACCTAAGGTAACTCTAACCTCTTCCTGAAAATACAAGAGTTAGCAATCCATCGTTACTACCAGTGCATTCTTTATGAACCAAATTGTCTCTCTTTCCAGGAGTAACTCCGAGTCTGCTGCCACTGTTGCTTCCGTGGAAATCAGATGGTTTCTCCGTCTTTTCACATTCGTTTGATTTCATACACTTTCTTTCCCATTTTTCCTAGCTTTTTTACAATTTTTGCACTTTTCTGCCCTCCCTTTTTTGTCTTCATTTATTTTATTTTCCACTCATAAATCTTGCAAAAATAAATTTCATAAATGTATAATAATGCATGACTATTGGATGGTATTTGAAAAGATGGACCATGTTTATAAAGCTTCTGCTATTTTAATTGCTGGTCCCAATGTAATAATATGTTGTAATTGCACATTTCCAAGTCGGCTCTGTTTTCTCACCGACTTTTCTAATAACATTGATTGATATTGAGCAGGACCTTTTATTAATTTCTGTTATCCATATTTTCTTTATACATCTTGGGAAAAAAACATTTGGGACTACTTGTTAGCAAAGGTTTTTTATTGTATACAGATGGACACTTTACTTCCTTCTTTTTTTTAACTAAACGGAAACATCTTTCCCGCTCATTTACCTCCAGCGAGTGGGCCGGTTCTCCAGAGATTTGGAGGTAGATCTTTATCCTCAGCAGGGGCCTCCCTCTGCAATAGCCTCCCTGCCGCCCTCATTCTTGAGCCTGATCTCCTTAAGTTTCGGAAACTCCTTAAGACATTCCTCTTCTCCTCTTCCTTCTCTCTCCCTCTACCCTGCTAACCGCTCTCTCTGCTCTATTCATCTCTCCCTCTTTTCCACACAGCTTCCTGACTGCCCGCCGGATATACCTCAGAATCTCAAAGGTCCCTGGCACTCTCGCCAGTCAACTCGCACTGGCTCCGGGACTGCACTTGCCTCATCGTTACTGCACTTGGTCAATGACCCATGAGAGTGGCATCTCTCAGCACTTAGACACTGTTTTTCTGACTGACTGGCGGCACTTGTATTCCCCCCCGCACTTGTTCCCCCAGTCCTCCCTTTCTGTTACCATCTGTGCACTTGCACAATCCGATCGTACCATGCATTCTGATCTGATCATCTATCTTCCCTGTTTCCCCCCCTTGAATGGTGGCACCTCAATGCACTTGGAAAAACGGCAGAATCGTCATCAGACCTATTTGCTGTTATCTACACTGTTAATTGTATAATATGCACTTACTCTGCCTGTGCAGACTTGTATCGTTCAAAAATTCAACGGCTCTGAATGACTGCTGTTTTTCCCCTTGTTTCCTCCCTCGTTGAGTGCTTTGAAACACTGCCTTGTGTATAGATGCTTTACAAATAAACATTACCATACAATACCATACCATCACATATGAAATACATTTTTATAAAAAAAAAAGTCCCTACCAGGGGTGGTGCTTACAAAGTTGGTAACAAGATGTCAAGGGTGATCAGGAGACCTTTCATGAACTACTTGTTAAACAAGCATTGGGTATGCCAATACTTTTGACATTTACTGTTCTTTGGATTTTGCATTTGTAGGCACCAGGAGGATGCGATAATTGGTGCAGGTGTGCAATAGAATGAGATGGGGAATAGAGTAACAGAGGAAGGCGTTGATAGGGCTGCTGATGATGACCAAGAGGAAAGACGAGCAAGTTAGGGTTAGAGAGTAAGAGAAAAAGTGAGTGAGAGGGGAAGGATGAGAGAAAAAGTAAGGGCTGGGAGCAAAGGTGAGTATTGGAGAAGACGGAATAGGTGGATATCTTCAGGAGTGCCAGAGAGAGAGTGACAGCATGCGCAGCGTGGGGGGGGGTTGGAGGGAAGAGAGAGAGCGAAATTGTGCACAAGGAGAGAGAGGGCATGCACAGGGGAGAGAGAGAGAGAGTGTCAGTGTGTGTGGGCAAGAGAGAGTGACAGCATGCATAGGGAGAGAGAGAGTGACAGCATGCGCAGCACGGGGGGGGGTTGGAGGGAAAAGAGAGAGCGAAATTGTGCACAAGGAGAGAGAGAGCATGCACAGGGGAGAGAGAGAGTGTCAGTGTGTGTGGGCAAGAGAGAGTGACAGCATGCATAGGGAGAGAGAGAGTGACAGCATGCGCAGAGCGGGGGGTGGGGTTGGAGGGAAAAGAGAGAGCGAAATTGTGCACAAGGAGAGAGAGAGCATGCACAGGGGAGAGAGAGAGAGTGTCAGTGTGTGTGGGCAAGAGAGAGTGACAGCCTGCATAGGGAGAGAGAGAGTGACAGCATGTGCGGAGGAGAGATAGAGAGTGACAGCGTGCAGGGCCATTAACAGTCTTAGTATACCGGACACTGGAACTAAGCACATTAAGGGAGCCCATTTCACGCCAAGCTCAACTGTCTTCCAGAATGCAACACACTCCAATTCAAATAACATGTGCACCACTAATCAAGGGGTAAAGTACGATACTCACTAATTCGTTAGGCTTTTGAAAACATAGAATACACTTTAGAATGTTCACTTCAGGAGTGTACTTTTGGTGGAAGGAAGTCGTTAGAAGTTTGGACCGTTCTTTGATGCTCGTGTTAATTGAAAACAGCCAGTACATTTTACCCATGCACTTCCATGGCATGGTTTAGTAAATGCAGTCAAGAGTCTATTACTTGAGCTACTTCCATCTGAATGTGATTTAGTGGGTAAGCAACCTGGGAGTCACTGATGATTTTAGGGTATTTCACCAACTGATAAAATCCAACAAAAAATTAAGCACTAAAAACTTGCAACCAAACACTGCTTTCTCGGTTGGAAAGGTCTATAATACAGATTTAATGGACGGTTTGCCTTTTCAGCTGCATTGTGATTTGGCTTGCTTATGAATGGTGGCGCCTACTTCGAACAATATCTAACTAACATGTTCCACTGTGAGAACTTGATGTGTCATTTGTGTGCTTTCACATACAGCAGGCTGCATATTCCCACTGTTAAAAGCAAACGATAAAATGTTAGCAGCACTCCACTTGAGAAACTCAGGTGAGGCCACTGCAGAATTGAAGACGCGTTTACCTTACTTATTTCATCCACAGAAAGGCTGGGGCCATGGCCCCTTACCTCCCACGTCCAACCAATGGGATTTAATTGGAATACATGGACATTGTCAGGTTGAGAGCTGATCGCTGACAATTGTATGCATTTCAACAGCTGCGGGAACCAAGAAAAAACAGTTATTTGGCAAAGCCAGTTTCCTTGCACTAAAACTCAGTTGGACCAACAATGAAGAAGATGCAGCTTATCATAAGGCTAACATCCTAACACAGCACACAATCCGTCCATAACAAAACAACGCATTGCAGGGACAGGGATGCAGGCATTCGTTTTATTTTTCATTGGTTCTCCATAGTGCTTAACGATGGAACCTTCCAACAGCTATTTCCAATCATCCAGTGATTAGGTCTGCGCTGGCCTAGCCACAGATTACATCGGTTCGTTTGGAGAGTTTAACCTGCAAAAGTTTACCTAAGAGGGACGGAGGCCCCTCTTATGCCCCATCACCTGCTGGGTGATTTATGGGCGCCGTCAGCAGAGAGGCACCTCACTCTGACAACTCGCCGCTGGGAACCTAATGGGGTTTTCACACGAGCAACACAAGCTGTTTAATCCTTAACCGGCCAAGAAGCATCCACGCCCGAGAGTGAGGGGAAAGTGAATACGAAAAAGCTTCTTGCTTGTCAAATGAAAAGAGGCACGCTTCATCCCAGGCGCAGCAGCGAAGTAACGCTCAGTTCATGAAGTCAAGGTAATGGAGGCAATGGATCACTAATGGGGTACTGCGATAAGGGAGAGCAGGGTGGGGGTAATAGACTTCCTATAGGTTACCAGAACGAGGGGGAGGGAGGTGCATGTATTGTATTAATAATCAGCTTCAGTTCATTACCATTTCGACAGAAATGTCATAGGTTAACAGTACAACATTAATACACATGTAATACATATACTAACTATTCCAATTCCATATGTAAAACACCATAGATAGCAAATCAGATAAAACACTATAGATAGCAAATCAGATAAAACACATTAAAATATAATAATAATAGAGTGCATATGAAAATCAATGAAATCATTTAGAGCCTCAACCTGGCTCTGTGCAAGTGTATGGCTACTGCAAGAATCACAATTGAATCTATAGTTTTACCACATATTGCCATAGCTCCGAAATAGTTATTATCCCGGCTGATAAGAATCTTTGTCTCAAATACAATGTTCTGAAATAAAGGTATACTGGACATATTAACATGAAATGCATATCACTTTCTGGTAAGAATTAGCAATGGTGACTCTTTTCAGATACTCCTGCATCCCATGTATGTGATCTCCCAGTTTTGGAAAGGTACCTATCCTAAATGTAATTTAAAGTGACTGCACGAATATTGGTTTAAGGAGATCTAGATACTTTTGAATACTGTTCTGTTTTTTCTTTACACCAGTACATGCTAAGGGAGGGTGAACTTTGTATTCACTGTAATATTTTCGCATCTTCAGAGGCATGAAAGGCTTTTTTAACTGTGGTTTGCAACAGTAAATTCAGCCCTTCAGGCCTAACTCAAGGCTCATCGGGATCGATTTAATGGCATCATATTTGATGTGTTGATACCAAGGCAAAGATGTGACCCTCTCTTGAGATTATATATCATTCGGGGCATCTCTGTATCTCCCTAAGTCTGGAGAGTTCCAGATTCTTAGACAGTACAACAATGGTTTGAGTTTGGTTACGTGAAAAATACCATGCAAATTAAGTTCCATGTGCAACGGGATTGTGGGGGTGGATTTAGGTAGTCCTAGTATGTTTTTGAGGAAGCCATTCTCAATCATTCTAAATGAATTTGCATTCAGATGAGCCCACAATTATGCTCCATATAGATCAGTCTGACAAACTTGCATCATTTAGGCTTCCATTGGGACTCTTGCAGCGCCCTCTCCAGATGATCCCACAAATCTAGACCCCACCCCACTGTACCTCGACAAGACGACACTAGCGTTCTCAACATGCATGGTCCAGTTATCTCTAGAGGTTATCGTCATCCCAAGATAATCATAGACTCTAGTCTGCTCTACACATCCTCCTTTGATAGCAAATTCAGCTTTGGAGATCTCGTTCCTCTTCCTGGAAAGCACCATAGTTATTGATTTAGAATAATTAAGTTGCTTCCCATCATCTTTCACAAAGTTAGAAATTAGGTTAAATTGTTTCTGCAGGCCCGCTGGGCTAGTGAAATGAGGACTGCGTCATCCGCAAACATTAGGACAGTGTATTTGTCATTAGCCAAGGATGTGTCTGTGTCGCAAGTCAAACATTTTACAATCGCCTGGTTAATAAAAATACAGAAGAATTTGAGTGCAAGCACACAGCCTTGTCACACTCCTTTCTGGGTGTTAAGCAATCTAGAGGTTTCACCGTTTATGCCCCATTTGACTGAATCCTAATTTTTGTTATACAATAGCAATATGGCTGAGAGTATAGCTGGAGGTATACTTCAAAGATGGGCTCATGGGACACAGTCAAATGCTGTTTTAAGATCTGTATAGTCAGATAAAGATACATTTTTCTTAATGTTGGTTATTTTTTCTATCGATAGACTTAATCTTTGGCATTGATCTATTGTGCTGATTCCCACCTAGAACCCAACTTGTAGGTTGCGTATAATCCAATTAGCTCCAACCTGTGTTTCCAGGTGGGTCGCAACCACCCCTGCTAATACTTTGCCCTCTGAGTCGAGCAATGAAATGGGTTGAAGGTTAGCAGGGTCCTCCCGCCACCCTTTTTATAAATTGGGACAATTTCCAGCCTATTCCATGTAGGAGGAACTACATTCAATGACAAGATTGTGCTGAACAGTCATGACATCAAAGGGACGCCTATGACTGTTTCGGGTTTAAAAAGGTCCATTGGTATTTTAATCTCGGCCCAGAGCTTTGTTATACTTTTGCGCCTCATTAGTCACCCATACCTCATTTTCTGAGATGACTTGTGGAATGCAATCACTATATAGCTGGAAACTAACCAGATTCTGCTCTAGGTCATCCATTTATCTCAGCACTATAGAAAGCCTTAAAATGGTTGACCTGGCTGATTGTCCTTCGTTGCTGAATGACGACTTGAGTGGATTTGGATTTGATGACACTCCTCCAGAGATGGACCAGGATATGTACCTGATTTCGATTCAAATTTGCCCACATTGAGAACAGATAAGGCGTTGCCCCTGACTGCGGTTCAGGAGAATGACATACCCACAATTATTAACATTCATTCTGAGGTGACAGAGGTATGGCAGGCCACTCGAACCTTGATGCGAATTTTGGATATTGTGACTGATGCACCAGTCTCTGACACTGGTCGCTGTAACAATGTTATTCTGGTGGAGGAATCCCTGTGTAGGGAGGGTGCTTTGGCTGAACCCAAGTCTCGGACTAGAATGAGTGGAAGGGCTAAGAAAAAAAGAAAAAATCCCAAAACTGCTTGGGGCCAAAACTGAATAAGCTTCTTCCCGCCAGTTTGTGAAATGTTTGCTCAAGTGGCCTACTGTTAAGTCTGCTTTACTTAAATCTGTTGCTAAGGATGCATGTGTTGTGCCGCCTGTGGCTGGGAGTAGGGAGTAAGGCCGCTTTAGGTCGGGTTAGTTCAACATTCCCAGTCTTCATACACGTGACCCCTGCACCTTTGATTTATTGTTTGCATCGGGGTGGGGGGGGGGGCAGTCCGGCTTGCTGAAAGGAACAGCTTTAATGCGACTCTCTACATCTACGCTCCCACCGGTGGCTCCCTCCTATGAAATGGCCCTGTCCACCTCTACGGCCACCGGTATACAACCTACACTGACTTCTGTTCTGGTGAATGGGGAGGGCTGGGATGATCCCTCTAGTTTCCATTGCCCATCCCTGACTCTGGCTGGTGTATTGGGGTCTGCTGCACAACCTTTGGTGGACGGTGTCTCCACGGACAATTGTGCTATATCAGTGTCACGTCCCCTAGCCAATAGATGTCAGCACACAGTGTCATCTAATTATGTGTGTGAACTAGTTCCCTCCAACATCACTGGGGTGGGGGTTGAAATTTTAATCTTGCATCAAATCGTGGCACCTTCAAAAACTGTATCCTGTGCTTTTGATCGTCGACCACTGGGTCCGAAAGCTTTGTCAGGGGTACCCACTCACAACTGTAATCCCAGTCAAGGAAAAAGTAATGGGGATCACCTTAACATTATTCTCCTTGAGAGTGTTCTTTCAGAGAATAGATCAGTGATTCTCAATCAATCTAATATTCTTAGTTTATTCTGGAGGGTGCCGAGGTTGTCTGGCATTTCCACTTGTGACCTCCAGAAAGTTGATTTTCTTGATCTTCTTCAGACTGATAGGGCCCTGGTGTACTTTAGTTGTACATTTCTGTATTTGTGCTGCATGAAGAGGAGACTTGGCGTGTACATGGATTTGACTTGTGTCCTTTTACTGAGGACAGGGATGCTAAATAGGGAAACTAAAGAGAGTACGAGTAAAAATGTATTGGGGGACAAATCTCAGAGCTTAAAAGTAAAATGTGGGATTCAGAGGAGAAAAATGATTGGTCTTGGTTGTTAGGAGCGATTCATCGGAAATACCCCTGACTTCCAACCCATTTGTGCAGCTGTACCTAGCCCCTTCTCCATCTGGTCCTGGAATACTAGGGGCCACTCCCATTTACTCAACAATCCTTTTCTTGCTATTCAGTGAAAGTCTTTTTCAGTTGTAGACCTGCAGGAAACTTGACTCAAATCTGCCCCCTCTTTTGATTGTTACGGGGGGATGTTTCAGGCGACCATAAGGAGGGACCGGGGTTGCTCGTTTGTTGCCCTTATCACCCCTGAGGCATAACAATTCTGTGGTGGGGCACTGGAGCCTTCAATTTGGTATTTGAATGGTTCATTAGTATCTCAACTGTAACTCCCCTCATCATTTCCTCATTATTAACATCTATTGGCATGAGGGTATAAAAGATTTGGTGGAACCTTTAGAGAAACGTGCTATCAGTATTAATGATTGGCATGGAAAGAACAACAATGGAAATATTGTGGTTATGGGTGACTTGAATTCTGAATGTACTAACCTTTTTTCTTTACAGAAATATGATCTACTGGATCCCGTGTGTTCCTCCAAACAACGTAATGGCCGATTGTGGATGGGACATTTGGAAGGTTTGGGTCTAGGCCCCTTGAATGGTACTGTGTTGGGGGACATACCTGTTTCGTTGACATGGTCGACTGGCAATGTGCACTGGACCATTGGTTATAGTTTTGTAGAGGCACAGATGCATGAAGTCTGCACTGGGCTGAATGTGGTCCACTCCTCTTTTAGTGACCACTCAATGCTGCAGGCGTGTTTCACCATAGTGGGGGGAACATGGTTTGAGGGAATATGGATCTAAGGAGTTACAGGTTAATGCGGAGGACAACATAATCGCATGGAATGTGGCACTGGAGGCTAGAGTAAATAAATCCCTTGTTGAATATACCCATAAGGTGGCTTTGATGTGTGAACTCGAAGACAAGTTGGGTCCTGCGTGCTTTGATTATGGATGTGTGTTGGAAGTGATATCTCAAATTAGCTCTCCTCGTGCGCCTGGACCGAACAACTTATCAAACAATTTGTTTAAACAGGACCCCTCAGTATGGTCGCAGACCTTGTCTATTCTATTTAAATCTGTTGCCCGTGCCAGAGTCTTCCCAGAATCCAGGTCGAAATTGGATTTAGTGCCTATCTATAAAAGGGTTAAGAGATCTAACCCTGCACATTAAAGGCCAATTGCAATACTCGATGCAGACATCAAGATTTTTGCATCTATCTTGCTGTCCCATATTGAGTCTTTAGTGCTTACTGCTTGCAGACTTGACAAATGGCTATAGGATGTTTGTTGCATCTATAGACCTAACAGCCATCTTTGATGCTGTTGACCACAATTTATTGTGGTTAAACTTAATCAATGGAGGATTCACTTCGGTCTTTTGCGGCTGCTGATTGGTCTATATTCCTACTCTAGTGTCCATGTCAGACTCAACCAGTATGGGCTACTTTCTCACCCAATTAAAACCCTTTGTGGTGTCAGACAGGGGTGCGTGTTGGCCCTCTGCCTGTTTAACTTATACATTTCTGACCTGGGTGACTATTTGATACCTGCTACTTTTATCAACCCAAAATTCTTTCATTTTCGTCCACTTTGATTGTTATACACTGATGATATCCTCCTGTTTGATTGTACTGCAGTGGGTTTAAAGCACTTATTAAATGCGGAGCGGAGCGGAGTAGGTGACGAGTAGGTGCAGTCCTGCAGTCTACTCTGGAGCAGTCTATCTACAGTCTCTACAGTGGGTGTAGCAAATTGGTGCAAAGTGAACAGTCAAAACCCCACTTCCCAGCGGAGCGGAGCGGAGCGGAGTAGGTGACGAGTAGGTGCAGTCGCGGCCAGGGCAGCCAGGCTCGCCAGGAGTGAAACATCGTCTTAACCACGCCATAGCCAGGAGGAAGACGGCGAGGAGGACTGCGGCGGTCGGCTGAAAAGTCTGAGACCACGAGCGGGCACAGAGAGTGCCACTATTGGACACCCGTTCGCCCTCAAAGCTGCTACAGCAAAAAAAGGTGAGCGCAAAGGAATTCCCAACAGAGACAGCAAAGTCACACCTAGCCCCCTAAGTATACATGGAGGGGCTGAGGAGCGAGGCGCAGGGCTACTGAGTGGGGAGGAAATCACTCTGTGTCCCACTCAGTGTCCCAAACCAAAAACTCCCAATATGTCCCCAGCCGCTAGCACCAGCCATGAGCCAGCTTGGGGCGTCGCAGTTAACATTCCACTAAGCAGCCCCAACTCGCAGCCTCCAACCCGCCTTCCGATCACCCGCCCGCACAGTACCTCTCAGGGTCCTAGGTCGCCGATCCTGGACCTCGCGGAGGCCGTGGCGGTGCGGCGGTTGCCCGGGGAGGAGCTCGCCGAGAGTGGGGAAGCTGACGCCTGGCCGTCGGAGAGGCCCAGTAAGGGAGAGGAAAGCGTCTGTCAGGCGGGCCGAGCACGCCAGCCGAGGACAGCGTCGGGCTCGGGCTTGAAGTCCGAACAGGGGAGGGGGTGGGAGAGGGAGAAAGAGAGGGGAGAGACTTCAACGCGTTCGGCTTGCTGGCAGCTGAGGAGCGCCCGAGCGACACGCAGGGAGCGCCATCTGGAGGCAGCGAAGAGAGCAGGCGGCCAGCACTGTCGGTGCTGGCGATGGTGCACGCCCCTGCTCAATGGATTGACAGTGACTTTCTGCCAGGCTCCCATGATGGAGGAGATGGGACAGCAGATTCCACAGAACTGGGAGTTGGTACATCCAAACCAACCAGATACAAAGCCAAGAGAAAAAGAAATGAGAATGTACGCTCTTGGGCCTCTAAAACAAGGATGAAGGAAGGAACGGGTAATCGCAGACGGCCCCGAGCGAAGCCATACAAAAACCAAGAGGCCGCGGAGGGGGATCAACCTCCACAAATGACACCCGAGATTAAAACTATAAGAAAACCACCAGTAACTCACAGTCTAAAATACTGCTTTAAGCCGTCTTCAGCACACAGAAGTCGAAAGACTGTGGAACTGTCAGACACGGAAATCCTCCAAGCATTGCAGGATTGCTGGCCTCAGGCGAAATGCCGGAGAATAGATGACACATCAAGATTTCCCACTAAGGCGCAGCTTGTCGCACATATGAGTCCTCCCTCAGAGGGGACTTCAGGACAGACGGGGCATCCTGGTGGCCCCGGGCCAACGCAGGAAGACAAGCATAGGAAAGGAAGGGCCCGGGAGACACAAGCTAACGAAGAGGAAGGCCTAGGAAAGGACTCCTCTTTAGAGGTGATCGTACTAGACCCTGAAGAGACTTTCGAAGAGACGAGAAATGGAGAGTACCCGAGCCCAGTGGTGGAAGACACACATAGGGACGGGGAAGCGGTGGAAACCCCACCAAACACTTATGGATCACATGAAATCGATCCTGCATCGGAGTCAACAGACGCAGGCATGGATGCAGAACGAGACAAAGGTGAACCCACACTCCAACAAGTAGAAGTTAGACGGACAGCCACAGTATCCAATGGTGAAAAGAGCCCTTGTAAGGGTGAGGGTCTCTCAACCCCGAGGAGCCCGCGGCCGCCTGCCCCACCACCTGAGAGAGTCCAATTGGATCCGGGCGGCGACACAATTGATCAGGGGAGCAAGGAAACATGGAACAGTCTAATAACAGGACCCTCAATAAGTAACAGCCCCAGGTACACTGGACCGGCAAGAGCCTCTGCAGTGAACGAAAATCATAGAAGGCCAATGGACTCTCCTTGCTTAGAGACCCGGCTAGGGTCCAAAAAGCAGCACACAGTGCTAGAAAACCCTGCAAAAACAAGAACGTCGACTTCGTCAAATTATATAGGCGCTGAAACTCCCTCGAAAAAAGCAGACATTCCGGCAATATGTCATCAACAACAATCGCTTTGGCGCCTTTTATGAAGCTATACGAGGCCATGAGTGACAACCTAAAAGACCACAGCACAACACAAGCTATGATGTACAGCAAACTGATATTTCTAGAGGCTTACATCATGGCCAGAGATAAAGGTTCTCCCAATCTACCTACCGAGACAAGTATACCAATCCTGACAACGGAGCAGAATATAACTACAACAGTCTCAAAGAGGTATACAGTATCCACCGCTACGCAAACGGACATAACCATAGATCTAACCAGTGACATCGGTCAGGACCAAGAGAAAGAACCTCACTTAAGGAGACCTCAGACAGGCCTCGATAAGCCGGCGCAGGGGCAGGGCGGGAAAACCTCCAAAGAGAGTAGTCAAGCCCAAGAAGCCCCAATTAAACCCCACAAGAAGCAAACTCAACTACCTAAACAGTCAATCGGAAAAGCAAAAGGCTCAACTGTGCTCAGTTATCTGATCGAGAAAGAATCCCCCTCATCAACAACGGCTATGAAAGCCAAGCCGACCACTAAGCAAAATAAAAAACAGCAGGGGGCAGAAACGAGACAGAAGCCTCTAGCCCAACAACTGTTCATTATTAGTGGGAGTCCCAAACCCGGAACAGCGGCGAGCTCGCCCAAATCTGCAGAAGACTTCCTTGAAGATGACTCAATGATGAACCTGAGTCAACATCTGGACGAAGAGCCAACCCAAGTACAAAACGGGTGTACTCCTTTCGTGGCAAAAAGAGACGTCCACAGGGAGGCACACACGGGTACGGGGACCAACCTAGAGGATGAACCATTTAGCTCAGAATTCTCAACACTTGAGGATTGCTGTAAGAAATTGAATAAAGGGGTGCAGTGGAAAGCAAAGAGCCCGAGGGGTTTAGCGAGCAAGGGCAACCAGGAGTCCACAAATCCTTCACACGAGAAAGAAAATCGACACTTGTCCAAGCTTTCAAGTCATACGTCTGCCTTTGCGGAGCCGCACTACACAAGCAAAATAAGCCTTCGACCTAGCACAGAATCTCAGAAACAGAAAGCGCCGCACTTCACCTCTAAGACGGAAAAATACCGCAAGGATGAAAAAAACACAGAAAGGAAGAAATGGATACTAAAGCTGGAGCAGATCCCTGGAAATGATGACGAGGTAGTACTAAATAGAGGTGCGGTGCTAGAATTACTGAGCTTTGTGCCAAATCTCAGATCCATAAACACGAAAGACCTGCTGATAGTGGACCCCAGCCAGAGCCAGCACAAATCCATCTCACACCTCTACGTGGCTTCAAAATCTGTGTTTCGTCTCCTGATAGCCGAGACAAAAGCATTGCTGAAACTTGGATATGACATCACAGAATCAACTAGATCAACAAGGTTCAACCGAGCAAGCCCAAAACGTGATCATTCAGCTGCGCTGGAAATGAGAAGCCCCTCGTCAAAACATCGTCAGTACACAAAAAACCACCGGCACGAGACAAGAGGGGAAAAATTAAATCACAGACACGAGTCACAAACTATCACTAAGGAGAAGGCCTACAAGGATCAGGGAGGCAAGAAAGCGCCGCCAAGATTAAGCCAAGAACAAAACAATAGGAAAATGGACCTCACGATTACAAAAACGATCTTGGCAGACCAAATACAACCATCGCAGCGGTGCAACTCGAGACTCAACCTAGTCCTGGGTCCTGAGTCGTGGTTATCCAAAGCACCGACTGGTGCACCAAGGAAATAGCAATCCAAGCACCATGAGTCTGGTTCAGCCTTCACGATTGTCAAGAAAGCTGAGTGATCCTGCATCCGACTAGGCTCCTGGAACACCAAGGGACACTCGCATCTAATGCGACCAGGAGACATTGAACTAAGAGATTATGATTTTCTATGTCTACAGGAAACCTGGCTCACAGAGGTCCCGACACTTGAGGCATACGAAATCATCCTCTCGCCGGCCACAAAAGGACAAACAGGACGCCCATCCTCTGGAATATTGACAGCATGTCGTCAAGGCTGTGGTTTTTCACTCGACTCCACGCTATTTAGCAGTCCTTCCATCCTGATGACCAAAGCAGTTCAGACTGAACGCGAAGACCACCCAGCCAACCAACTACGTGAGCCACTGATCATTATAAATACGTATTGGAATCCAGCTGCAATCAGTGACACAAACTTTCTGGAACAAATGGAAAGAGCGATCGACGAGGCACTGTCGGCCCAGTTAACCCCTAACCTTTTGATATGTGGAGACATCAACGCCACATGCCAGTCCTCAGACAAACTCACTTCCTGTATGGACAAGAACAGCCCGGGAGCGAAGAAAGGAGCTCAGTGGTCGAATTTGATGAACTCTCGTGAACTCCATAACCTGGACGCAGCCTTTCCAGAGCCAAAACGGCTGCCGACTTGGGCAAGGCGAGAAGCGAACGCCACAATAGACCACATATTTGTGTCCACGCCGTTGTTGGCAGTGATAAGTTCTTTTGACGTGATCATTGCGCCGGCTAGTGACCATAACTTGCTGGTGACAGTTTGGTCAACAACGCAGGTGGAAAGAGATTACGCGTTGCCACAGCTCTCCACGAATAACCAACGAACAAGAGTGAAAATATTGGCTAAAGCTATAAAAGAACTAGGACACAAATACCAGGCACAGGCAGAACGGGGGACAAGTGAGCAGATTGACTACTTACTTTTACTGGTCACATACAAAGTCAAGGCCACCAACAGAGCCAATCACAACTGCTCGCACCACAGATTTGACAACATCGTGGTGTTAAAATGCAAGGAGATGAGAAGGCTAAAACGACAAGCTAAAGTGAGAGGAACTGCGGCAGCAATAATTGAGGCAGCAGAGGGGTGCCGACAGTACAAAAACTGGCTCAAAAATTATCGCTTGACCCTATATCAACAGGACTCAGAAGCAATTCTGAAAACAATAGTATCCAACAACAGCAGAGAGTTCTGGAGCCTCCTGAATTCGACACACTCCGATGGAAAAACCGCTTTTATTTCAAACATCGGCGAAGCTACCTGGGTCAAATTCTTCAGCGCATTGTTTCAGAAGTCTGAAGAAGAGCAAACAGAGAAGCTGGCAGAGCCATCATTACCATGGATCAGAGTGTATGACATCGAGGACATCACAACACAAATTAAGAGACTTAAAAACTCCCGAGCCCCAGGCCCGGATGGCATCTCGAACGTTGACCTGAAGTCCTTCGAGGAAGAATGGGCCCTCTTCTCAGCAAAATCTTTCAAAGATGTGCTCAACTACAATCTATTCCTCCATCATGGAAAACGGCCACTGTCGTACCAATTTACAAGAAGGGCGATAAAGAAGATCCAAAAAACTATAGGCCGATCGCCCTTCTGGATTGTATTGGAAAAGTGTTTGGTTCTCTCGTTCTGAGAGAATTCAACAACTGGGCCAAAACGGCAGGCTGCCATGACTATCTTCAAACAGGCTTCAAAAAAGGACTGGGCACAGCTGTCAAGTACCGATCTGTCAGGTACCGAGGCTTCCTCCCCCAACTGCTCACCTGTGTCTTCCGGAGTGGCCTCTGATCTCTTCTGATCCCTCTTCCTTGTGGGAGTCTTGTCTTTTGGTGTTCGAGCCTTTTTATCGTACAGATAGGGTCTGTCCCCTCCGGAGGCCACCTTGGCAGAGATATTCCCTGACCGCGGGGATCCCCAGGGGGCCAGTCCTAGATTCAGGGAAAAAGCACTAAGGCACAAAAAACCCTGTTCCAATGGGGTTCTGTTTGGGCGGCGATTAGATCTCCTCTCTTCCAGTGATGGTAGTTCCGTTTGTAGCAGGCAAGGAAGTCCGTTAGACTTGGAATAAACTCCACCGCTGATAGAT
Organism: Ambystoma mexicanum; assembly: GCF_040938575.1. Lineage (NCBI taxonomy): Eukaryota > Metazoa > Chordata > Amphibia > Caudata > Ambystomatidae > Ambystoma > Ambystoma mexicanum. The sequence continues at coordinate 71,856,465 of NC_090926.1, read as the reverse complement.
ATGATACTACTGCTCAGTGTATACAGGAGAGGCGGAACATAGAACAGGAGATGGATTCTGGAGCCAGACAGTAAAGACTAAACAGTACCGAAAAGAAAGGTAAGTATAAGGTAAGAAGCTTAGAATGAAAGTACAGAACAGACCACGGCGGCGGACTGCAGGAAGAGAAGAAGAAGAAGTATCGCGAAAGAAACCACTCACCAGTAAGAAAAAGGCTCCTTAAGGTCGTAGCACGAGCAAGGCTCCGCTCGCTAAAACAGAGTGACGGCGCCGGTTGCAAAAATACCCCCGGTTCCTGAAAATGAAAGGAAAAATGAAAAGACCAGTAGTGCCCGAAGGAAACCCCAACCAAAAGAGGAGGTAGTGAGAAAGTAAGCCCGGCACGGCACAAGGCAAGTCACGTACCGCGGGCAGAGTGTTGAATTCAGGAAGGTAGAAAGCGAACGTAGGCGAAGTGAAGGATAATCACAAGAAGGGCAGAGAGGCACAGTAAGGAAAGAATGGGCGAAAGCAGGCAGCCGGAACGGATGAATTACATGAGAGTATCTCCACACGAACCGAGCGTTGGTAAACAGATACAACGCGTCGGCTTGTGGGAGGAGCCTGCCTATAAAGGGCCGGCGGCCATCTTGGGCGAGGACTGGGGCGTGATCAAAGCTTCCAGCGCGGCCCGACGGCCATCTTGGGTGAGGACTGGAGCGTGATCAAAGCTTCCAGCGCTTCCACAGCTTCCAATTCCTGACAGTATACCCCCTCTTTCTCGGGGCACCCCCGGGTTTGCCCGGATGGAGTAGATGGAACTTCTGCACCAGACGTGGGGCGTGTATATGACCCACAGGTTCCCACGTTCTCTCTGCTACGGGATAATTCTTCCAATGCACCAGATAGTATAACCGCCCTTTGCGGTAACTAGAATCCACCAGATGAGACACCTCGTATTCTTCAGGTGTTGGTTTCACTCGGGCTCGTGTACGGTTCACAGGTCTCTTGAAAGGATCCTCCTTATATTCTTTGAGAAGGGAGACATGAAATACAGGATGTACCCTCTTGAGGTATTCTGGCATCCTGAGTTTATAAGCAACTGGATTGATTTGTTGTATGATGGAAAATGGCCCAAGGAAACGAGAGGAGAACTTCCCCCTATGAACCCACTTGGGGAGGAACCTGGTGGATAACCAGGCTAGTTGTCCCACTTTCCAGTTGGGATGGATTCTCCGACCCTTGTCGGCCCATCTCTTTTGCGAAAGTTGACTTGCTTGGTGTGCCTCCTTGGCTAGCTTATGAGCTTCTTGCAAGTCCTGTAGAACCGTATCCAGAGTCGGAATCTTGGTTGAGGGCGGACTGAGCCCGGGCAGGTGTTGAGGATGATAGCCATAGGTACAATAGAAGGGACTCATCTGGATCGAGGTGTGAAAAGAGTTGTTGTAGGCAAATTCCGCTTGTGGGAGGAAGCGATACCACTCTTCCTGCTGTGGACTGCAGAAGCACCTGAGATATTGCTCCAGGTTGGCATTGAGTCTCTCCGTCTGGCCGTTGCTTTGAGGATGATATCCTGAGGAAAGTGCCTTATGTATTCCGAGAACCTGGCAGAGGGAAGACCAAAACTTCGAGGTAAATTGTGGTCCTCTGTCCGAAACTATGGTTTTAGGTAGGCCATGTAGACGGACTATGTCTTGGAGAAAGACCGCAGCCATTTCTGAGGCCGAAGGCACTTGCTTAAAGGCGGAGAAATGTGCCAGTTTGCTAAAGGAATCGACCGTTACCATGATCGTGGTCATTCCGTATGATGGAGGCAGATCCACAATAAAGTCAGTGGATAAGTGTTCCCATGGACGATCCGGTAAGAGTTGTTGGTGTAATAACCCCAGAGGTTTTCCTGTTTGGTGTTTGTTGGAAGCGCATATTGAACAAGTAGAGACATACTGACCTACGTCCCTTCGTAGGGTAGGCCACCAAAACCCTCTCCGGACCAATTCAATAGTCTTCCTAATACCAGAATGTCCTGTCAGGGGGGTGTCATGACACCAGGAAAGTATCTTTTCTTGCAGGTTCCTTGTGGGGATATAGAGGGCTCCTTCATGATAAAACAATCCGTCCTTTTCCTGTTTTGTAGACAGTGGAAATTCAGAACACATCTGATATTGAGGGATTAAATCCTGAAGAAAGGAAACTGTAGAAGCTAAGACAGTGAGATGTGGCAACACGAGTTCGTGTCCTACGTAGGATCCGGATGGATCTCCTAGGCTTCTAGATAAGGCGTCGGCCTTCTTGTTTTCTGTGCCAGGTATGTAAGTTATCATGAAGTCGTATTGTAGAAAAAAGTACGCCCATCTGGCGTGTCTGGCGTTAGAACATTCCAATTGTTGTAAGACCCTTAGGTTGCGGTGGTCAGTTCTGATAGTAAAAGGATGTGAGGCTCCTTGCAAGAGATGTCTCCACTCTTGGCAGGCCAACTTTATGGCCAAAAGTTCCTTTTCTATAACAGAGTAGTTTCGCTCACTACTGGTTAAAGTCTTGGAGTAGTATGCGATCGGATGTTCATAGCTGTCTTCTGTCTCTTGAAGTAATACTGCCCCTACTGCCCCTGTGGAAGCATCTGTTTCTAGAATAAAGGGCTTAGTCTGATCTGGTTGGACCAGGATGGGTGCTGTGGAAAAACATTCCTTTAAAAAGGTGAAAGCTATTCGAGGTTCTCCGTCAAAAGTGAATTTAACGCCCTTCTTCAACAGGGAAGTCAGAGGGAGTACCCTTTTGGAAAATTTGGGAATAAACCTCCTATAAAAATTTGCCAATCCTAGAAACCCCTGCAGTTCTTTGATATTGGTAGGATCCTTCCAGTTTCTGATGGCCTTTACCTTATTTGCATCCATTTCAACCCCTTCCTTTGATAATACGAACCCCAAGTAGGACACCCTTGTGGATTCGAAAGAACACTTCTCTGGCTTTACTAGCAGATAATGGGACTGCAAACGATGTAAAACCAGTCGGACCAATGATCTGTGCTCAGACAAGGACTTGGAGTAAATCAGGATGTCATCCAGATATACTACTACTGACACAAACAGCATGTCAGCGAAGATCTTGTCCATGTACCTCTGGAAGACTGCTGGTGCATTTACTAGGCCAAAGGGCATTACTCGATATTCATAGAGCCCGAATGGGGTGCGGAAAGCCGTCTTCCACTCGTCTCCTTGTCTAATTCTCAAGAGATGATAGGCACCTCTTAGGTCAAGCTTTGTGGAGTACTCCGCCCCTTGTACCGCTTCCAAGACGTCCCGGATCAAGGGCATGGGATATCTATCCCGGATCGTGACCTTGTTGAGACCCCTGTAGTCAATACAAGGGCGAAGCTCTGTCGAGTCCTTCTTTGGGATGAAGAATAGGGAGGCACCACATGAAGATTTGGACTCTTGAATGAGCCCGTTCTGCAGATTTGCATCTAGATACTCTCTTAATACTTTCCTTTCTGGTAGTGACAAAGGGTACATTCTTCCGAACGGTACCACTGCTTCCGGTATCAGATCGATACAGCAATCCTCGGTTCTATGGGGTGGTAGTTGTTTTGGGATTATGTCCATGAATACCTCTGAGAAATCCTGGTAATGTAAGGGAACTGAGGCCACTGTGACTGGCTTCTGGATACTTCTCCTGCGGTCTATGGTGTGAGGAGCGTTACACAAGGTCATACAGTGATGTTCACAGAACTCGGAATTGAAAAAGACTTTATTAGCCGTCCAATCAATGTGAGGGTTATGTCTCCTTAACCATGGAATCCCTAATACCAAGGGGAAATGAGCAGCTCGGATCTGATCAAACACCAGAAACTCCTCATGTTGACCTAACCTCACCCTCAATGGAACTGTTTCTAAAGTTATGGGTCCGGATGACAAGGGCCTACCATCAACCCCTTCTACTGGAATAGGGGTGCCCTTGGTCTTGGCGGGTACCAAGTGCTCTGTAGCCCACTTGGAGTCGATGAAATTTCCCGCTGCTCCGCAATCCAACATAGCGAACACCTCTGTGGGAGCTTCTTCGGTTAACCATAGGTCCACTCTGAACACCATTAAACTGTTGTCTTCCGGGGTGTTCACTGCCCTTGTGTAGCTGCAAGGGTGCTTGTTACTTCCCCCGAGACTTCCCTTGCTGTAGATCGGGGGTGGAAGTTTCCCTGCCGACGAGGAGGGACTTCATTGCAGTCTCTCAATAAATGTGTCGAGGAACCACAGTACATGCACAGTCCTGCCTCTCTTCTTCTTCTTCTTTCTTTCAGCGTCAGAGGACCCCGTGCAGCCCCAATCTGCATAGGCTCATCCGTAGCAGGGTTGGCTCTAGGTGGAGGAGTTGGGGTTGGTTGTGAGAAGCATCGGTTTCTTCTTCTCTCTGATCTTCTTTCTTGAAGACGGAATTCGAACTGAAGGGACAATGTCACGAGCTCTTGAAAAGTTGCAGGACGAGCTACTCTGGCTAGTTCATCTTTGATTTCGTCCTGGAGACCTCTTCTGTAGATGGTTTGCTGGGCGGAGTCAGGCCAATCCGCCTTGGTTGCTAGCCTCTGGAAGCGAGTTAGATAGGTTTGAACGTCTGTATTTCCTTGTTGGATGTCTAGGATGGCTTCCAAGGAGGAATAGAATACTTCTGGCCTGTCAAACCTTTCACTGAAAACTTCCGAAAAACGGTCATAATCACTCAGAAGAGGATCGTTTCGGGTAACAAAGGGTGTAGCCCATGAGAGAGCGTTTCCGGTAAGATTGGCTATAATGAACCCAACCTTTGGTCTGGCTGTCTCATAAGCGTGAGGTCGGAAGGCGAAATACACTCTGCAAGCGTCAAGGAATTCCTTCAGGCCTCCTGGATGTCCATCGTATTTGCCAAAGGAAAGGGGCATCGTAGGCAGATCCCCGCGATCATCTCGATGTAACACCACCTGCTGTCGGAGGGCTACGTTCTCTGTTCGCAGGGCCTGCACCTCCATCGTAAGGTTCTGTAGAGCAGCCACCAACTCCTGATACTGCTCAAGTGATGCCATGAAGGATTTCGGGCGTTGTATTCTGTCAAGTACCGATCTGTCAGGTACCGAGGCTTCCTCCCCCAACTGCTCACCTGTGTCTTTCGGAGTGGCCTCTGATCTCTTCTGATCCCTCTTCCTTGTGGGAGTCTTGTCTTTTGGTGTTCGAGCCTTTTTATCGTACAGATAGGGTCTGTCCCCTCCGGAGGCCACCTTGGCAGAGATATTCCCTGACCGCGGGGATCCCCAGGGGGCCAGTCCTAGATTCAGGGAAAAAGCACTAAGGCACAAAAAACCCTGTTCCAATGGGGTTCTGTTTGGGCGGCGATTAGATCTCCTCTCTTCCAGTGATGGTAGTTCCGTTTGTAGCAGGCAAGGAAGTCCGTTAGACTTGGAATAAACTCCACCGCTGATAGATATGATACTACTGCTCAGTGTATACAGGAGAGGCGGAACATAGAACAGGAGATGGATTCTGGAGCCAGACAGTAAAGACTAAACAGTACCGAAAAGAAAGGTAAGTATAAGGTAAGAAGCTTAGAATGAAAGTACAGAACAGACCACGGCGGCGGACTGCAGGAAGAGAAGAAGAAGAAGTATCGCGAAAGAAACCACTCACCAGTAAGAAAAAGGCTCCTTAAGGTCGTAGCACGAGCAAGGCTCCGCTCGCTAAAACAGAGTGACGGCGCCGGTTGCAAAAATACCCCCGGTTCCTGAAAATGAAAGGAAAAATGAAAAGACCAGTAGTGCCCGAAGGAAACCCCAACCGAAAGAGGAGGTAGTGAGAAAGTAAGCCCGGCACGGCACAAGGCAAGTCACGTACCGCGGGCAGAGTGTTGAATTCAGGAAGGTAGAAAGCGAACGTAGGCGAAGTGAAGGATAATCACAAGAAGGGCAGAGAGGCACAGTAAGGAAAGAATGGGCGAAAGCAGGCAGCCGGAACGGATGAATTACACGAGAGTATCTCCACACGAACCGAGCATTGGTAAACAGATACAACGCGTCGGCTTGTGGGAGGAGCCTGCCTATAAAGGGCCGGCGGCCATCTTGGGCGAGGACTGGGGCGTGATCAAAGCTTCCAGCGCGGCCCGACGGCCATCTTGGGTGAGGACTGGAGCGTGATCAAAGCTTCCAGCGCTTCCACAGCTTCCAATTCCTGACAACAGCAGCCAACATACTGATGCTCAGCGCGCTCAAAGGGAGAGTGTTGGAGGGTGGACCGTGACTTTACCTAATCTTCATCGACCTCACCCAGGCGTTCGATAAAGTAGAGCGTCCGCGGCTCTGGCAGAAACTCGAAACCTGGGGTTGCCCCACCTCGATCCTGGAGCCGATCAAAGCACTGTACACCGGCACCACCATGCGAGTAAGATTAAACCAACATGGCCTCCTGTCCCCAGCGATTCCAACCGCCAGAAGGGTGAAACAGGGGTGCCCTTTGGCCCCGGCCCTATTTATCTCCTTCCTGGGGGACCTGCAAACAACGTTCGAAGAAGTCCGCTGCTTCTCACCAAAGTTTGGCGACACCCACGTGAATAGAATCCTATACGCAGACGACCTGGTCCTCCTGGACCACACTCTCCTGGGCCTGCAGCGTTAACTGAAGAAACTCTCGGAATACATGGCTGACAACAAATTGGAGATAAACAAAAAAAAGAAAATTTATGATTCTGTCTACAAAACCAAAGAAGATGGAAAAAAACGCTCTGTTCTTGGAAAAGAAGCAGGTCGAAAAAGTCTCCGAATTTAGATACCTTGGAGTGACACTTGATGGCTCAAGAAATGAACTGGCAATGCAAGTCCACCTCAAAAGAACAATGAAAAAGCTGATTGCACAAGCCAAAGCAATCAACAGAAAATTTGGTCGCTTCTCTCTAATTCCTGTTGTAGATTTCTACAAAAAAAAGGTTATTCCCACCTTGACCTACGGCGCCAACGCCCTTCCAAATTTACCCACTTTTGTGTGGCCGAGACTGGAAGCAATGTTTTGGAGAGGGACACTGGGTCTTCCTAATTCCACCTCGGTGACCGTCATAAGGAAGGAACTCAGCCTGCTATCACTCGGGGGAACAGTGAAATCTAGCATGCTGATGCTTTAGCGCAAATCCAGAATTTCGCCTGATCCATCAATTTACAATCTAATCAAGAAAGAATGTGAAAACGGCCAAAGCAACATGCTAAACCTTTGGACAAAAACAAACCAGGCTCTGTTGGCTACTACAGAGTGTGACGAAGAGACACTCGTCAGAAACCCCACAAAAATTAAAAAAAAACTGAAAGAAATCGACTGGATCCAAACCAGCGAGGCAGCTCTAAAGAATAAATTGACACAGCTCCTCCCACCAAACATCAGAAGATTCAACGACTTACAACCGTGCATCAAAAAGTTCCCTTCTAGACACGCTCGCGATTTAATAATGAGAGCGCGACTAAATCTCCTGTTAACCAACGAAATCTTAGCAATCAGAGGGCTTTCTCCATCGAACGAGTGCCGATTCTGCAAAACGCCAGGAGTAACAGAATCGATTAGGCATTTGCTCTTAGCATGTCCTTGCACAGCCAGGATCCGAACAGTCTACCTGACGAAGATCTTTTCGGAGCACATTTTAAGTGACCAGGACGTTTGTTGGTCCAGATTGATGGCCGGAGATAGACCTTCGTGGCTGCTGGCCACCTGCAAAATGTTGGTCTATGTAAACACTGAACTTCTCAGCCGACCGTCCTCAGGTTGATTGGTCCGCCCAATGACCTTCGATGAGTTCCGGCCTCAATAGTTCTCCCGATCTTATCATCACTGATGCTACTACAGCTTCGCAATGAAAATGAAATGTCTTCTATTCAACTTTTGTAAAAATCTTATTGATTATAACAATAAAAAAAAAATGAAAAAAAAAATGCCTTTTCAATTTTTGTGGATAAACATTCATTAAAAATTAACCCTACAAAATTAAAAATCTTGCACTGCACAAACAGTAGGAAGGAGTGCTCATATCATTGGTATATTGGCAAGAACCCCATACAAATCCTACAAATACCATATCATATCATATCATATCATATCATATCTTCACTTATCTATTTGGCATTTTTGCTTCTATCCAAATCCCATTTAAATAGACTACAGGTCTGGTTAAAGAACCAGGCTACTGTACTTGTGAATCAGCTCGGGAGAGTTAACTCCTGCTTTGGAAAGTTCTCGTTGTTGCCCTCCATTAGGTACTATGAGGGTAACATCATTCCTGAGATTCTTTATAGTATTGACATTTATTCCTTTGCTATTGTAGACCATATATACTTTCTTGAAGCACTAATCTAGAGAAGGATTCAACACTTACCAAATTCTGTACCTATACATTCCCTTAGGTATGAGTTGGGTATTATTTCGTTAAAGCAAGAGGGCAGTGGAAGATCTTGTCAGTCCTCCGAAAAAGATGTTGTGCCTGTTTGAGGGCTCCTTGCATGTTGACCTTAGGGAAATTTTGGAGACCAACTCCTGTGCATGGTTAAATGAGGTCTATTTGTATTGTTAGGTTCTTCTCACTGAACTGCACTGCTCCTTTAAAGAATTCATTGATAACCCAGTTTGTGTGTAGAAGTTACTATATGAATTTGACTGGATAACAAACACGGAAATTATGCCATTTATCTGGCAAGGTCTGCTAGACATATTTTTCTACGCTTCAGAAATATGTTAGCGACTAAACAATTGTTATTCAGGTTTGGTATGCTAGATGTAGATTTTGCAGATTTTGTAACATTAAATCTCAGGCTGAAACCTTGAGAAATGTACTGGTGGCATGTCCTGTAGTTCAGGGTCACAGATGTGACCATCTTGGGACATTTCCTGGATTGTTTTTCATATGGAAGGAGGAACGGATTTGGGTGGCATGTTTTACTGGTCAGACATCCTCTACAGTGCTTGCAGTAGTGAACTTTTATAAATCCCGGAAATAGGATGTCTTTTAACTTTGCTTTTTTTCTCATGAATATTTGGGGATAGGGTTGCTTAGCATCCTATTTTTTTCCTCCCCATCTGTATGTATTTCGTATGTGTTTTGTGTTTGATATGTGTACATGAATACTCATTGTATTGATGTATAAGACATGCTATATTATAATTTGTTAAAGGTTAAGGTTTCATAGCCAACAACAATAAAAAAAATGTTTTTTTGAAATGACAAAAACAATTTCAGGTTAGGTGTGTTTTAATTCATCCATGTATGGTAAATAATGAAATATCCTTATGAAAGCTGGCCGCACTTTTTTCTGTGCCCTTGGACTATTGCAGCATTCATTTTATAACTAGATTAGGCTGTCTTTAAATATTATCTATGACGCATATTGGTGAGAGCAGCTCTCGAAAATAAGACACTCTGCCAAAGGCCATAAATGATCAGAAATGGGAAGATTAAGTGTGAGAGCGCTTCCTGTATTATTAGTACATTTGAAACACACATCAATTCAATTTGAAAGAATTAAAAAGTGCCAAATTTAAAGTACAACAGTTCGACATGTGTGCGCAAAGTTATAATTAAAGAATATAACCTAATCCTAATTTTAGAAATTAGCCAATTTCAGGCTTGTCCAAAGTGAAACGAATAAGATATCCTACCACCCAAATTTCGGTTGTACAAGATTAATAATTTTTTCAAAAAACAGACAGACTACTCAATGTCCAACATGTTATCAGTAAAATTGCCTTGCCAACACGTGTTTCCACCAGCAATTTTCCTTAAGGCATAAGATAGTGCAAAAAGTCAAATGTACTCCTAAATGCTATGTACGAACACATTGAAAAAGTCATGTGTAATATTTGCAATTGATATTTGTTGAGCATCAACTGAATCAAATCCTGAAATCTCCTTGTGTTCCATTCACAAACATCTAAACACAGCCTTGATGTATTACGGCCACCAAATTTGGTTAAATTCATGGAAACTACCCATATCTAACTGACACATGGACTCTATGCCAACTCATTAAGTGTGATTACAAGGAGATTTCAGGATTCTGGACTTGATTCTGGACTTAGCAGAGCTCATTGCTCTAATTGAAGTGCTAGAAGCATCCGAGGGGTGCCGAGTAACAATATACTCCAATTCAGCATATGTGGCCACCACTGGGCATTCAGGATTATCTCAATGGAAGAGGAGAGGGTTTCACAGGGCTGACTGGTCCCTGTTGCAGCATGCAGCACTATTAGACAGATTGATTTATGTCCTCTCATGGCCTACACTTGTCTCAGTGGTTAAGTGTGACACCCATACTAATAACACAGACCTAATTTCCCTCAGCAGACAAGCGGCAGAGGTGCCATATGCTCTTGTACCAGTCTCTCAAACTATTGAGCTACAGGAACAGTCACCCCAGGAAGAAAAAGAGTTGTGGCTTCGGATCAGACAGATCATCACAGGTATAGTAATGCCCCAAGAGTTGGTAATGGTTGCTTTTGAACAACTGCATCACCCATCGTACATGTCTAAGCAGCATTCCTTTTTTTAAAAATTGATTTAGTTGATGTTACTCAACTTTTCAATCATCAACATTTACAAAATTAATTTATCATCTTGTTATTAAAACATACAAAATTGGAAACAACAACCTCCGTTCTTAACATAAAAATTGTTCATATAAAGTGAAAAGATATTTCACACAAGGTTGATTGTAACCAAAAATTAAAAAGAGGAATCTACAAATTACACTTTTAAAAGTAACGGAATAAGTAGGATAAAATAAGGTACCACGTATCAACACATAGCAATAATATTTCAGCATAAATCATTCACAGTTTTTACTATTATCATTCAGTTTTAGCGCATTAGGAAAATTTGATGTTGCTATTGGGATACTCACATTTGAGGAGGTTACAATCATAGGCCACCTATTAATCGGCAACATATTTCCAATTTGAAGCATATGTCTATCAAAATAAAAAACATTCTCAAGCCCATTAGCGCCGGACAGTCTGCACACAAATGCTCCAGTGTTTCTTGCATATCCACGTTGGAACAAAATCGGCAAAAATTATCCTCAGGCTTGATTTGTTTCCGTTGTGCGAGGATATCCTGAGTGGTCCACAAGTTTAAACGTAGGCGCACAATTGGATTTCTGATCTGTGGTGATGGAACCTTGCACAAATATGGTTCAGTAATTCCAAGTTTCTTTTCACCAAACCAACGAGTATCAAAGTGTTTATATGAAATGCATGCTGCTCTTCTATCAATACAATACCTTAGAAATATCTTTGTTTTGGCTTTGTCCGGGTTAGTGATATCCACTGTGGCATCGGCCTTGGCCAAGATGATGAAAACCTGATGACTCCACGTTCGTACACAGTTATGTTGAGATGTTAACATATATTTTGACAAAGTTGCAAGAACCGTATCCGTTGTGTACAATAAACATTTGCGAAACAATGCGCACAACTGCCAATGATACTTTGCTATAAGTGATGTGAGTCCCAGCTCGTACCGCAGCCATGGTCCTGTCTATCATGAGGGAGGTGAAGAGTCTGTCTCCAGAATTTGGCCTCTAATTTATTCAAGTATGGAGTCATTATGATTTTCTTGGTCTTCAGTCTATATAGGAGTGTAGGGATATATTTTTAGCACCAATGCATAATAGCTGCTTTAATGGTAAATTTGCTGAATTTATGGAGAATCACCCTTGTCTGAGATATGCCTGAGATCACTTTCTGTTCAATTATTTTCAGTTGTGACTCCATTGATAGTGAACCATCAAAAAGTAGACCTAGGTACACATAGTTTGGAACAATTTCTAAATTGACATTTTTGATCTTCCACTCCATTCTATTTCTGTAGTTAGATTTGGGGGCATACATTACAACCAGTGATTTCTGTAAGTTGATAATCAATTCATTCTCATCAAGATAAACACTGAGAGCCATTGGAAGTTGCCGTAGCCCCATAGGCGTCTTTGGAATTAGAACCAAATCATCTGAGTACCAGAGTGCTTTAATTGCAACATTGTTCATTCTTGGGGAGTCTGCGTGTATGTTTCTGAATGCTTCCCTGACGTCATGAATGAAAAAATTGAAGAGGGTATACAACCCTGCTTTAGCCCTCTTGCTGTTGACACAGCCGCTGACAAGAGACCTATCAGGAGAAGTCTAATTTCTATAGACGTGGACGAGTGCAAAGCAAAAATGATGTCACATAGCGTTGCAGGACATCCAGCATTTTTCAAATTTGTAATTAATTTGACTCTCGAAACAGAATCAAATGCTGAGTGTAGGTCAATAAACGCGAAGTAGAGCAGTGACTTGGTATTATATGCCTGCGCTTCAAGGGCATTAAGAGTCAGCAAGTTTACAGCCGTTCCCAAGACAGCAACAAAACCCATTTGTTTCGGGACGCGTTGTGCAAAGGTCTCGGTCCACCGACTGAAATCCCTCACGACTAATCTCGAAAAGATTTTTCCTGGGGCATCGAGCAAGGCGATAGGGCAATAATTTGTGGGTTTTGCACAGTCGCCTTTTTTGAAAATTGGAACTATTAGCGATGAACGCCATGATGCTGGAACTCTTTGTGTGTGCAAAATATGCTGGAAGATGTTGTTAAGAATAATAGCCCATTCGCTAGGATGTTCCTTGAGCATAAAATTAGTTAGACCGTCCAGGCCTGCTGCACGTGAAGCAGATGATTTATAAATTCATTATCCTACTATTTCTTGAGTGCATTCAAGGGTCCAAAAGGTTTGACTTTGCATTTCATAATTATATTGCTCAAAATCCTTATCAGCATATAATTGTGAAAAATGTGTCATCCATTGCGCTTCTGAGACACCATTCAGTTGGGCATCTACTTGTCTCTGATTTGTGCCTTCATTTAGTAAGGTCCAAGTCTGAGCTGTGTTTTTATTATATAGTGATAGCATGAAGGATTCGCTATCATATTGAAACAGTTGTGCCTTCCGAGCCCATGTCCAGTTGCGATATCTGCATTTAATGGTTCCACGCGCTTGCTCTCTGTCATCAATGGAGAGATTAGTGATGTTTCTTAATTCTCTTCTATAGGTGGCTTTGGTTTGTTGGAGCAATTGGTCATATTTATGATTATGTTTTTTCCATAAAGTACCATTGGTGACGTGTATATTTCTGAAGGAGGATAGGGCCCCAAAATATGATTCGAATTGTTTCCAGGATTGTTCAACATTGAGTACATTGTCCAGGGAGGCAAGATTAATTGGCATCCATTTAAATCTGCATTTATCATTATTAATAGAAAGCCTCTGCATCATCCATTGTTGGTTATTTCCAACCTTATGCTCATCCCATGGCCAATACAGTGTGAGCATATGATGATCACTAACTGTCCGATGAACCACCTCGAATTTTGTTGCTTTCATAAATAAATCCTCACTCAAATACACGTAATCAATGGTACTTTTTGAAGACCCTCTCTGCCAGGTGTGTTTAGAAGGAACATCACCTGGTAGCGAGCCATTAGCCATCCTTAGATTCTTACCTCGCATGAAACTATTCCATTTTAAAACTTCCACCGATTTGCTGCGTTTAGTCAATTCAATGCAGTCTAGGTTGAGATCGCCAACCAAAATGGCAGCCACAATATCAGCAGACTTAGCTATGATTTCTAACAAGGTGGACAGCTGTTTGTAAAGGGCTTTATCTGAGATCGCAGCTGGATTGCGGTAAAGATTTATTAGAGCCTACATACAGGGACTGTATACCATGTGTAATTCTCAATAACTAGGTGAAGTTATTAGTTGATGCCCATGACTGAATTCAAAGACCTCTGCTGGTTTTAACTGCTACCATCATCCCTGCAGTAGCTCTCCCTCGCAAAGCAGGGATGGCTGGTAGTAGAATTACCTCATGGTCATCCCAAACAGGTGGTGGGCGTATCCATGTTTACTGCAATGCTACAGTTTCAAACTCATTTATGCCTTCATCATGTCCCTATTGCAGGCACGTACTTCCCCGTGAGTTCCAACTAACTAATGTTATTAGTTTTGTGCTCTCTTCTGTTGATGGTTATGCTGGTCTATTTGCAATTGTTTCATTGTGTGCTTTGGGAGTGATATCACAAAATAAGCCTTGACAAGGTGCATTAACTGATTTGTTAACGTGTGATTTATCACTTGACATGTTTTTTGCATGCATTTCTCTTTTCACTCGCTCTGGACCTTGTGCCAAAAGAAAGCCCATTTTAAACAAATCCATTTTCGCTTGCCATAATGTGTTTAAGACTAAACCGGATGTGATCCAGAGACGAACGATTGATAGATTTTGATCACATAGGAATTCTACTTGATCAATATTGCCCATTGAGATGTCTTCTAAGGCATGTACATCACTAAAGATGAAGGATCAGGGACAAATTGTATTTTCGTAAGATCATTTGTGCATTTGCATTCCTTTATACATTGGACTACTGTTGAAGTTTTCCTTTTGTCGAGCCCTGGGTTGTTAACATCTCTCTCAATCACATGCGGTACCTTTATCATTGGAGCTGCCATTGTTGAACTTGATCTAGCCTCTGTCATGCGCTGAAGCAAATAAGCATCAACTGCTTATTTCTTTAATTGCAGTTGTCCTTTCCTCTATGCTCTGCACTTGGACTGTTTTGTTGGTGTTTGTCTGTGAGGAAATGGCCACTAGCGGTTGTACACATTTTTGAAGAGTAGACTGAATTGGTACTGTTTCTGGCACTCTTTGTTTAGCTAGGGCATCTCCTTCAATAAGTGATATTAGCTCGTTTAAAGGGGAATGATTCACTAGCTTGGCTAGTGGGACTTGAGTGTGAACTGCCACAGCACAGCTTTGTCGTGTTTCACACTGTGGCTCAGACCCTTGAGCATTTGGTTTTTCCAATGTAATAACGTCTGCTGTCACTGGAGCGGACTGCAGTGGTGTTGTCTGACTCTTAACAGTATTTGCAAGGAGTGGTCGTGTATGAGGATTCGATGATTTGTCTGTCGTGCGCGTTGTTTGAAAAGGTTTGGTCAGGAGAAGCCTTGCCCGTCCTCGGTTGTGAGGCCGCTGTGATAGAACATCATGAGGTTATGGTGGTGATTATCGGATTGTGAGTCCACACTTGTCCATGAAGTATTAACTTGTGAGGCTAATGCATCGTTACCTTCAGCCGGTCTAATTATATGCGTGAATGTAGGCAATGCTGAAACTAAGGGACTGTCTGTTATCACCTGATCCATACCATTTGGGTCATTTTCTAGATCAATTGTCTCGATAGGTTTGAGGTGCATTTCTATTATATTAGAAGTGTGGGATTTTGGCAATCCAGTCAACTATTTGTTGTATCTGTACAGATTGGAGCACAATCTTTGAATCAAGAGGCTCAAAAAGTTTAAATAGACTTGCAATGGGTGTATTGACTGCCGCCAATGTGATTTCAGTCAAGGCATTATTGACAGAGGAGTTGCTTGACACAATTGATGATAGGCGCCACCTGGGAGTTGGTTGTATGCATGAGGCTACCATATAGGGGCTTGATGTATCCATGGAACAGCGAGCATGATAATCAGATGAATCTTCACAATTCAAGATCGACCCCGCACCAATACTCGCATGGATCGAAATATCAGAAAACACCTCATAATTTTCTGTCACTTCTTCAACTGTATTCATGGGAGTACGCACCTCTGTGTCTTGAGAGACTTTGAAACGTTTAAGATGGTGTTGTCAGACACCACTTGAGAAACAGACATTTGAGGGTTATTCACACGAGAATTACTTTCTATGAGCAAATCAATGATTTCTTTACCCCTTAAAGGCATTACAGGAAAATCCTTGCGTTTAGCACAGAACGTTCATATATCTTTATTGTTTAAAGGTGAGCGTGTAACCGGAGTTAGAGTGATCACTTTCCGCGAATTACGAGACAAACATTTCTGCTTGGCTCCTGGTTTTGGCGGCATTTCTATAGGGGATAGAGACATTTCAGGCATATCAGGCATATTAGATTTTAACGTGTATGCTCACATTTGTCTCTAAACTCTCTTAATGCAAATATGTGACTAGCGGCTCAGGACACTCGCCCATGCTTACGGCCACTTACAAATTCCAGACAATCAGTGGCTGAATAACATTTGGAAAACCAATATAATATGAACAGAAGCTTTACCTCAGCATTTTTCCGTACTGCAGTACCACAAGCCCGCGGCTAAGCAGACAAGCGGTACTTACACGGTACTTGATTCAGTGCACATGCGTGGTGCGCGCGTGTTCTGAAATTTATAGTCACGCCTCCAAAAGGCTTTGTAAACACAGACGGCTTGTACAGGAGCCTAAATAAACAAGCAAAACGAGTAAAAGTGTACTCAAGTCCAGTACTATAAGGCTTTGGATGTAGTTGAAATAGAGTGTTTACCTTCTGGATAATGAAGTCCACTGCAGAAACTGAAGAAACAAGGCAATCCTTAATTGGAATTCCAAGCAGAAGAGAGGAAGTAACGCAGCCAAGCGGTACTTACACCATGTCTAAGCAGCATATCACCACAGACATCCAGAAGGATTAGTTAATTCCGAACCTGCATGAACAATTGAATATTTTTGTAACTAATTGTACTGCATGTCACATGTATAACACAGGGCAAACATTGAGGACACTGCGTGGCACATTACTGCATCCCAGTGGACCATTTCGAGAGCTCCATATAGATGTTGCCGATATGGGGGACAGTGTAACAACTACATGTACCTCATTGGTATTGTGTGCCCATTCTCCCAGTGGGTCGAGGCAGGGCCATGGGCACATCCAGACACTAAATTCACTGCCACATTTCTAGTTTGAGAAGTGTTCCCATGCTGGGGAGTGTGCTACATTGCTGGGCATTCTGCATAAGACATTTGGCATTAGATGTAGTCCAATTACCATCCTCAAGCCAACAGGATTGTTGAATGAATAAATGCACTTTTAAAGGGAAAGTTGGCCAACTTGTGTTTAACAGTGAAAAAGAACTGGGTCCAACATACTTGTCAAAGCTAACATGGATCGAAGCAAAAGAGACTCCAGTGAAGGTACAGACAGAAGCAGGATGTGCATTTTGCTTTTGAGGAACTGGCACCATTCCTGTGGGAACTAATAGCAATTTTAACAAGACATTTTTCATCCCTGATCTTACCAAAGGAACAGCTGCTCTTATGGATATATTTTGGTTTTGTGGCGAGCAAGTCGTCATGCATCTCCCACCATCACGGAGAGGCACTTGCTCACTAACTACCCTGCATTCAGCTGTCTTAGTGGTCCCTGATGCACACTTGACTTTAGTAAACATGCCAAGACCAGAGCCATTCCAACCTCCACAAGTGAGGCAAAAGAAATGCTCCATCTGAAGAAGCCACCATAAAGGATCGTATGACTGTCCGAAGAATCTTCCAAACCATTGAAGGCCATTCCAGACAAATATCACCTCTACACATAGACAGAAATGTTCTTTGCTCCCTTTTGGTGTCAGGTATCCAGTATGCAGCCAACACTAATGTTCTTTGTTTCCTTTTGGTGCCAGGTATCCAGGATGTCGCAAACACTAAATGGCTGCAGATAGTGCAATGGGAAATGATCCAGTTGACGAACGATACAGAGCAGGGTCTGAATTTGGATAAAGAGTGAGCTGTGGGCAATACGGCTGGTGACCCTGCAAACTCAGTATGTCTTGTTGATGGCCAGGGAAGGGGGGGTCTGTAAAAGAATTGAGTTGCCATGTTGCACATAAATCCCCCAAATGATGCTAACAATGTGGCCCAACTTGGCTAGGAATAGCGGTGAAGGTACTGATTCCTATTGTAGTATTCCTGCTGCTAATTTTCTGCATGAGCCAGCTGGTCCTTCGATTTTGCACCAAGACTCTCCCAAGTAGTGCCATGATTATGGTATCGATAAGGACATGTGGGGCTCCTCCCATCACAAAACACAGTGGGCCTCATTACAAGTTAGCCGGTCCAGATATAACAGTGCCAGTAAATCCGTACCGTCACCGTTTTCTGGACCGGCTAACTATGAGTTCTGTGGCCGTGTGGTGGTACACCCGCCAGGTCTGACCTGGCGGGTGTAACGCCACATGGCCACAGACAGACGCGGAAACACCGGCACCATTACAACATAGTGCCGGTGTTTCCACTTCCCATTCCCGTGGAGTCTAATTGGACTCCACGGGAAAGGGGATTTACAGAATGCTGGCTCCGGATTTACTGGATCACCGGGGCTGTAATTCCCCGGTAATTCTGGCAAGTCCAGAGCCAGTAAATCCCTACAGGATGGGTGGCAACCTGCCGGTTTTACTGGCACGGCTACCAGCAGACTCGGAATGAGGCACAGTATATGCAAACAGACAGTCCAGATAGACCAATTATGGTGAGAATTGAACATTCTATAGATCATCCAGTGACATTAACTTAACCTCACCAGACCGGGAAAATTATGTAGAGCATTGGGTCAACTTAGCTGGGGATAACGATTCTCTTTACCTCATTTGTACCCCAGAAAAATATGCTCAAGATGGGGAAGTTTCCGTCACATGTGCAGGGTATGGGTGCTCAAGGATGATAGTTATAGAAAATGGGAAGCTGCTGGGATAGTTAATGGAGGATTAACTAAAGGGGGAATGTTGGGATGCACGTACAGCTCCCATACATGGCCAAACGATTCAGGCTAAGAAAAATCTATTAGCGCATGAGAAAGTGAAGGTGCGTGGTGACAGGAGGGTGGGGAGCACAGTTGGGAGCAACAAATATATTTTCAAAGTAGTTATAGAGGATTAGGTAGGCCCAGGTATAGGGCATGGGTGATATTGTGTAGTAGTAGTGAAACAATGTGTAACGATGAGGATGTAAACACAGGGCCTGGTTGCAGGAAATACTGAAGCATCGTCATATTGGAAATGAGGCCTAACATTTTATATTCCCTGTTGGAGGTGTAGTAGTAAGGCATAATGAAGGGTTTGAATAATTTTCTCCTTCCAAAGCCCAAAGAGTGAAGCTGAGACTATCGCCATGGTCTAATTGTATCAAGCTGTGGGCCAGTGAAACAAGATTGGAATGCGAATGGCAGAGTGAGAGTAGGGCTGCACCCATCCCAAAGGATAAATCCATGGAAGCCAAGTTTGAGGTCTTGAGCTGCCAAAATGCTCAGTGTAGATTTAGGGCACTAGCGCTCCCAGGACTATACTGTCTCATTTGATCTGCCAGGGGCCTGGATAAAGAGTATGTAAATCTATCTGAATTGTGCCAATTAATGTGGCCCTCGAAAGAGCAAGGAGGTGTAACACGGGTGGGCAACTGATAAGGGGGGAGCAAGGAGCAGAGAATCCCTTGATTTCTCATATGAAGAGCAAGAGGTGATGTCAACAAGCATAGTCCGAAACTGGAGAGGCATGGTTGGGGTGCCTGCAAGTCTGGTATCAAGTGGAGCGCATTATTATTTTAAAGGGACAATTCGACCTCAGAGTTGTCCACTGAGCTCATGCTAATGACCAGGGGCACACCATGTGACTAGGCCAATAGGGCGGGTAACATTCCAGGTAATTTGCCAATCCAGTATCTGGGAACTAAGGTGACGGAATAAGGGAACCAAGTGTTAAAGGGTAGGGGTAGATAAGGATGTGGAAAATCAGTCATGGGACTGTGGGTGAGTGTTAGTACGTATATAGGGGTAGCCAATGAGGGCACGGGAATAACACTGTATATTGTTCATGTCATGAGAGATGATTTCTTTCCTCTAAAATCTTGTGCTTGCTTTGAACTAACTGAAAGCTGTGTATCAGTTTGGTTCTATGGGACCTTCTGATAACTTTTTCCTTTTTGTATATAAAATAAGTCTTGTTTTCCTTGCAAAGTGGTGCACCAAGTCTTGTTCCGTAGAGGAGTGTTTTTTATTGTCTGGTAGATTCAAGGTCTTGCCTTAAACCTCCTATGGCAGTAAATACCCAGGCTTGTATGGCATATGAGTGATAGATAGGCACCACTTTCTAGGACTAGTTATGGCAATGCATCAGAATTCAGGAGCCTTTCATGCACCAATGATGCCTTGGCCTACGTTTTGCGCCTATGTGTTTTGCCAGCTGTGCTGCCTTTGAAGTCAAAGCCGATGGGCTGTCTTTTGGTGGTAAGTTCTACAAAATGTTGCCCTTATTTGAGGCAGTCTTTTGTTGGAACCCACCTGCAAGCCTGAGCAAGCTGCACCATGTGATTGGTTTGCATCACTGCAGAGCAATGCTAAGTCAGGAAGATACATAATCAGCTCGTTGCACGTCACAACAAAGAGCTTGGGAGACAGGAAATGTTTCTGCATGCTGAAAACCTTTCAGCACTTTTTGAACAGATGCAGCAGGATAAAAAGCAAACATCGCATATCTGTGAAAAATAAGTAAGGTGTGCAGAGTAATATGATCTTGCAACACATACAGAAGGTGTCCATGTTCCAAACGTCATTTAATGGTTTTAAAGCCCACTATGTAAGAGAAATAATGTATTTATTTATTTGATTTATTTTTCATTTAAAATGCGCTCTAAGTCTGTGTGCATCAAGGTGCTGTTACAAGGACTTACACATACGAAAAATAGGGCTTGTAGGGTCCAGGGTACAATGCTACAGTGTTCAGGTCAAGTTTATGCACAATGCTTGCAGATATGCAAAGACAAAAACATCTATGTTCTTCACCTCATTGACAGCTGGCTAGGTCACTCCTCTCTCAGAAAGACAATCCATACTAGAGAATACAATAGGCAGCAATGAAGAACCGGCATCCTCATCTAATCAGACTCTTGACTTCCCTATAAATGTGTCTGGTACAGCCGAACTTTCCAGTGGCCTTCTACCTACAATCGATACCTCTCGAATGATGTGTAAAGGTGTGATTGCACCCACAAAGAGGAAATCCTACAGGACCGCAATTGTTTAGCATTGTGTGGCTGATGATTACAAACTATACATGCTTTCTTAGTCTGCGCTGGGCTTTCTACAAGTAATTAATGTTCTGCTGTTTTGAAAATGACGGTCTGCAAGTGCCCAACGCAATGTCACCTGAGCAGGATGGCATTGTTTCATACTTGCCTTTGTTTTAGACTCAGGCTTCTCATTTTGCACTCAGCAGATACCAGGATTTGCACTGTGAAGGCTATGGCCTCATTACGAGGTTGGAGGTAGCCATGGTGCTATTAGCGCCATGGCTGCCTCCATAATGGGTCCGGGTCCGGATCCTTGAATGAGGCATTACTGGGCCATTCCAACCTTGGAGGACCCAGTAATTCCTCATTCAAAATACCCATCCCCATTCCCATTCGAGCCCCCAAAGGGCTCAATGGGAATGGGAAGGAAGCTAATAACGGGTCCGTTAATAATGGGCCAGTTATTAGCTCCCTGGTCCTTAAGCGGCTCCCGCTAACGGAACTTGTAATACAGTGGTAAGGAGTTAATGGCACCGGTATCCTTACCGGCGCTGTTAACCCCTTACCGACGCACTTGTAATGAGGCCCATGGTGTCTTGTGTGATTCCCTGAATAGCTTGTGTTTTCTTATCAACCATTTGACATGGGGAAGTATGTGTAATGTAAAGGAGTTGCACACACCTATGTAGGGAAATATGTCCTCCGGATTACATGCGCACGTATTTCAAAACATATATGTCCACCCTATCTTTGTGTGGATCAGCATATTAAAGTGTGTGCATATTAATGCATGTACTTGTATTTGCACATGTAATACATAAAACATGTGAATCCCGAAATACATACATAAACACAAAAAGTATATATCTCAGGATGAATTCTAAAGAAATAGTTTTGTAAAAAAGATTTTCATTCGATGTAATAAAGGCAATTCATGCCATCGTTGATAATGGAATTTACTTTTTTTAAATGTTCAAAAATAGAACAATATTTATTCTATAACCCTTACTATCGCTAAATTAAAAAATTTCAATTTACAAAAATCACTTAATAACTTCATATGACAGTTTTTTTTTTAAATCAAACATTTAAACACATTTCACCACAAGCAATAAGCAAGAGATAATTCGAAAATATCAGTTCATTTCCACTAAGGAAAGAGAAAGTTACTCTGTTGTCTCGTATTTTCTTTACTATGCAACCAGTTTCAGCATATAGCCATAAAATTCATTTGGACACGTCTTGGTGAGGAGTTTCTTATTTAAAATATCTAACTTTGGCATCCATATTCCAATTTCCTATATCTAATTTCTAAAAGAAAGCAAAAAGGAACAGCATCAATACCCGTTTTTCTTATTATATATAACATCTAACATCGGTATATACACTACCTTTATTTTCTGGCGTACTTAAGCTGTTAATTGAGTGGAATTAAATTTAAAATGTTCAAATTTTTCATACTTACAAAACAATTTCAATAAACCATATTATTAGGTAGTGACCTGTATTTAATTGACACAGCAACAAATGTTTAGCTATAATACCAAACAGACGCCAGGGCAGATATTCATTTCTCTATTTCATAAGAGTAAGAACACATTCATAGAAAGAGATTACTAATGCACACACCAATGACCAAAGACCAATAGTCACCCACCATTATTTCTGCTAGTAAGTTTTTGACTTTGGTATTCACCCTTCTTTAAATAAAGGCAACATACAAACATTTAGTTACGTTCCTTTAGAGCAGGTTTGCACAACTGATTTTGACTGAGGGCCGAAAGTACCTTACATGGTGCCTATAGTGCACCTAAAATTAAATGTCGGCTGGGCGGTAGGCGTGGCGGGGTGTGGCAGGAGGCGTTTTCAACCCCCTATTTTTATTAAACACATGGAAAAAGAATACGTTTTTGAGGTTTATTTGTCCAACTTTCATTTGTACTACACATTTTCCATTGTTATCATTTATATCTATTAAGTAATTGCATATTGTCTGTTTAATTAAAGTATATATATATTATTGACCCTTGATTGGACATTCCCTTATTTTGGACTGCTTTACTTTGATGTTTAGGTTCGCTGCTAGGGAGAATTCTCATTTATGGCTAATTTCCCTCACCTAGTGAGTCCCCAGCAGCTTTGCTGGACTTCTGGAGTTTATTTCTTTCCACTTGGTAAGAGTGAGAGATTTTCCCCCACTCTTACCTGTGTTTTGCTATGTGTTTCTACCTGTTTTTGTGATTGTGGACTCTGAAGTACACCACTTCATTAGCCCCCTTCTTTTTGTGTGTCACACAGCACCTTCAGTGCCGTGGCAAAGGGTTGTCTTTGAGACTTCCCTCGACTCCATTTCTGAGGTGACTACCGTCCCCCAGAAAAGGGTAAAGTTACCATTAACTTTACTTAGTCAATCTACCACAGATTCAGTACACCCCTTCTTCCATGGGGTACTGGAAAGGGTTAACTCATATCCCTTTTTATCTGTACCTCCTAGAGCATTGTTTCGCTCTTTTAACATTTAGACTTGGCTGGTGGCAGTGGTATCTACCCTAAGTTTTCTACCGCAATTATATTAGATAAACGTGGTACTGTTCTTGGCTATTATATTAGCCTCGAACATAAACCCGCTTGACCAAATCGTCTTTCTTTTGGCTCCGGTTGGGTTTATTCGCCATTTCTTTTTGTTAAAGTCCTTCTTGTGTCTTACTTTGCGCGGCAAACTAGGTTTGCCTTCTTTGTTCACTGTCTTTTGGCGGGCTTCTGCTCAGAAGCCCTCCTCAAGGCGCCTGGGTGTCTAGGTGGGCTGAATGTGAGGGAGGGTTGTAGTCACTCCCTGCACAGGGTATCCTAGGAAACCCAAGTTGCACTTTGTCATGATTGGCCAGGGTAGTTGTCTGGGCTGGACAACCCCCCTGCTGGGTGATTGACAGCCAGGCTGTGTGAATGGGGGTTTTTCTCATAAAAGGCAGGTCTCTTGGACTAGAAGTCAGAGAGTCACCACTGGAACTACAAGGAACCGAAGAGAAGCGGAGAGAACAACGGCTGCTGCAACTACCCCGTCCCTGTGAAGCCCTGCTGCAGTCCTGAGCTATCTTCCCTTCAACGACTTAGAGAAGATCCAGTCTGGAGTCTTCTTCCCTTGAGGTTGGTGAGGATAGCCAGCTCATCTTCTACAGCCGGAGGATCCTCTTCCTTGGTCGAAATCACTGCACGCTGCTGTAGTGGTCCGGATAGCCACCCGATGAGCCTCTCCTGTTTTTTAGGAGCGCACCTTTTATTCCTCGTCGCTGCTGCCGGCTTCATCCCTGTGTGGTGCAGACCCCCTTCAGACGTCCTCCTTCACAACGAAGCTCCAGGAATCGTGGGTCTGCGGGAAACCAACAGGAACAACTGCCAGGGCACCAGCTGCACCATTGGAACAAGGTAATTTGTTCTACTTGAGGAAACTGGGTGAATCCCTTTTTCTTCATTTTCAAGGCTTGCCATTGTCTTCCCTTCTTCTTATAACTTTTGCTTCCGAACATTGACAATATCAAAGTACTTTTGGCTACGTTGAATCGTGAACTATCTGACTGTGTGATCTTCAGCAACTGGCCCCGGTGTCTTTCAACCCTGGCTCCGGCCCTTTGACTTTTGGACTCCTGTCTCTGAGTGTTTCTTGATTCTGCCTGCCTAACCAAAATATTGCTCGTGATTTTTGCCTCCAACTCCCTCTGGGTATTTCAGGTGCTAAGTGTGTTTTTGCCCCGGCAGCATTTCATGTCACGGATACGCGTTATTTGTATTTGAATATCTCTGGTAAAGGAAAGAAATCTGAACTGCTTGCAAAGTTAATGGGAAAAAGTCTGGAGAGTGGGTCAGAAGGACCTACCACTCCAGCAAATGTGAATTTTGATGTTTCTGATTCTGAGAGTGTTAATTGTGAAGAAGTAGATGAGTCCTTGCTAAGAAACTCTGCAGCTCCCTTGCCTGCTCAGAATGCACAACCCCTGTACACAGGGACCCCCACAGGTCCTACACTTACTCCTGAGTTTATTGCACTGGAGAAAATGAGCCTTGAATTGGAAGTGAAACGTATTGATGCACAAACTGCCATGAAACATCACGAGTTAAGGCTCAGAGAAATGGAGCTGAACCATGAACTAGAAATGAAGAAATTGTCTCTAGAAAATGCTTCTCTCCCAGAGTCCTCTAGGTCTTCCAGCCCTAAGAGACCCCGTATAACAAAGGAAATGATTGGTATGTATGAGACTAAACTTGATATTTTGGATTGGTTAGCAATGTTTGAGTACAATCACGGGATTCAAGGTATTTTAGGGAATCCGTTGGTTCCTTGGCTTTTCTCTAGGTTCCCCCCTGTTGCAAGTGATACTGTAATGGAGTTGGGGGAGGAGGATAAACAGGATTATGACTGTGTGAAACTAGCATTAATAGCTAGGTTTGGGAAGACCCCTTCCCAGTATCTTTTTTTTGATAACATATTTTATTACATTTTGTGCAATAAAACAACAACATACCAACAAAACCATAAGACTTTGCATACAGTTGGCAGAGTAGCACGGATAAGTATACTTGAATATAAGCAACCGCAGAGACACATGTAATGTGAAGTATATATGCAATTAAGACTGCAAGCAGTTTATGAATAGTGATATTGTGCAAACGCCCCAAAGAGTGATGTTAGCGGATGCAGTCTTTGCAGAACTACACGCCAATGCACATAGTCAATATTACATCAGATTTATATTGTCTGTTCCCATTTTCCCCAAATCTTATCTGCTTTGCCCGGGCAGCCTCTAGCTTGATAGACTCGGCGTTCGATTAGGATGACTGCATCCACATCCGATATCCAATGATCATATTTCGGGGTGTTTTCTGAACCCCACAATTGCGCAATGTTCCTTTTGGCAATTCCTGTGGTAGTCGAAACAAGTAGTTTTTCAAATCGTGACAATTCTAGTGTGTCTGCAATGCCCAAAAGGAGGAATTTGGGATCCGTCGGAACTGGGCGACATATGACCCTGGAGAGCCTTGCGCTACATTTATGCCAGAAGCGTTGTATGCGTGCACACTGCCAGAGGATGTGGTAGAAGGATCCTTCTTCTTGTTTGCAGCGTAGGCATTTGGGGTCGGTCGTTTTGCCCCAATTGTACAGGGCTATTCGGGGATAGTATATCCTATGTAATATCTTGCGTTGTACCAGCCTAATTCGTGCCGAGATTGCGCATTCTCTAGGATACATCAGGATTTCAATCCAATCTTCAAGTAATATAGGGCCAATATCATTTTCCCATTTCGTCTTCAGGGTCAGCAGCTCTTTCGTGGCAAATGAGGAAATAGCATTGTACATGGTAGATATAACCTTATTGCTTACACTGTCAATTACTATATTCCTTTCTATAGGCGTGCATTCCGGCATGTCCACGAGTTGGGCCCTGTGCACAGTGAGTGCGTGTTGTAACTGTCTGTAGTGATACTGTTCAGTCTCCGGTAGGCCATGTGTTGCAGCAAGCTCAGGGAATTGATCAGTTGGTCGTTCACGACTATCTGTTGGATTATCTGTATGACAGCTGCAGCCCAGGTTGGCCATTTCGGGAGGTTGGCAAGGTTTGAGAGGTGAGCATTGTTCCAGATGGTTTGGACTGGGGTAATTTTGTTGTCCCAACCTAAATGTTTATGTGCTTCCTTCCATACCAAGGCTGTGTGTACTGCTATTGTGCATTCAGGCGGGCGAGTCTGTTTACAATAGAGGCTTTTGAGTGGGGACATACCATATTGCGCCGCTAGTTCAGCTCTTATATGAGATATGGTCGGGTCTCCGTGTAGTATGTCATTGACTGTTGCCATCTGAGTCGCCCAATAATAGATCTGCATATTTGGGAGTCCTATTCCCCCTTCCCAAACTGAACGTTGGAGAGTTTTGAGGGCAATTCTTGGGCGTTTCCCACCCCACAGGAGTGTACGTGTTATGCTATCTATTCTGTGAAACTCTGCAGCGGGGACATGGAGGGGGGCATTCTGGAGAATGTATAAAAAACGGGGTAAGGTCAGCATCTTGAAGAGTGCTGCCCTGCCTAACAGTGTCAGTGGTAGTGCCTGCCAGTGGGCTACGTCTTGCTCTTATCTTTGAATAAGTGGATGTAGATTTTGTTTTACATAGCTATTTAGCCCATTGGTGATTAGAATGCCCAGGTATCGGAACTGATTGATTTCAACTTTATATGGGGAACCCGATGCCGGAATGCAGTCTACCCCTTTAACTGGGAACAGCACAGATTTGGACCAGTTTACTTTAAGTCCGCTTAAGGATCCATATTCTATTAGGATTTGCGTGACCACAGAGCAGAAAGATGCTGGGTCGCCCAAGTATACTAGGAGATCATCTGCATAGAGGGATACTCTATCTTCCCAACTCGGGCCCCATCTAAAGCCAGTCCACGTGGCAGTGTCCCTCAGGAGGACTGCTAATGGTTCTATTATCAGTGCAAACACCATTGCCGAGAGTGGGCAACCTTGTCTGGTTCCCTTCCCTAATCGGATAGTACGCGACTGCCACCCATTAACTTTAACCTCGGCTACTGGGTTATTGTATAGGAGTTGTACCCATTTTATGAACGGTTCTCCGAAGTGCATCCTGCGCATTATGGCCCATAACGCCTCCCAATGAACAGAGTTGAATGCTTTTTCGAAGTCTATGGCCAACAGAGCTAGTGATTGCTGCAGGGCCGGGGCTCTCTCTAGTGCCAGATGCAATCTGCAAATGTTCATTCTGGTCGACCTCTGGGGCATGAAGCCACATTGGTCCAGGTGGATCAGTGACGTGATGACTAGTTGTAATCTATTGGCTAGAACTTTGGCCAGTATTTTAGCTTCGCTATTGATGAGGGATGTGGGTCGATTGAGGTGCATTCTTCTGGGGGTTTACCCTTTTTAGGAATCACTATGATGGTGGCCTTGCGGAGATCAGATGGGAGCTCGCCTTGGTTTAGGGAGTGTTCAAACACATTGAGCAAGTGTGCGGGTATATCCAGATGGTTTAGCTTTTTCCAGATGTCAATTGGGAACCCATTCGGGCCTGGGGTCTTGCCAGCCTGGAGTTGCACAATGGCGGTTGATATTTTGGTGGTAGTGATTTTGCTGTCTAGAGCGGTGATTTGGTCTGTGGTGAGTGTTGGGAGGTCGATATCAGTTAGTATGGTGCTATCTATAGCATTGGTGGGGGGTTCGTAGAGGTTCTCATAGAACTCAGCAAAGCGTTCTGCAATCTCTGCATCGGCGTGGACTAGGTTTACGTTTAGGGTTCTAATGCATTTCACCTTCGGTTGTCCCTCGTCTCTTTTTTCTAGCCACGCAAGCATTTTGCCTGCTTTGTCTCCTGTTTCATATACACGTGCCTTCATTGCAGCGTGTGCTTTCTTGGCACAGTCTAAAGATAAATTATGCAACTTCCTCTGTGCCATTAATAAGACTCTGTTCGTCTCCGGGGTGTCGCTGGCAATGTGGTCCAACTCTTTGGACATGACTTCAGTTTCAGCTTCAATGATTTTTTCACGGTGCATCTTCTTCTTATGGGACGTCCATGATATAATTACTCCGCGCAGGACTGGCTTGTATGCCTCCCACAGTGTATTGGGGTTGTCAATCGAGTCTGTATTAAGTTCAAAGTAATCAGAGGTGGCTGTCTCCATCATCATCTCCTGAAATTCAGGGAATCCCAAGTGGTAGGAATTTAGCCGCCATGAAGGGGGCGGTCATGGTCTCACCGTTTCCAGTTCGAGCAGCAGTGGGGAATGGTCAGAGATTCCTCGGGGAAGGAAGGATGCATTGCTTATTTTGTGAATACTTTGGTGTGAGAGGAAGAAGTAATCTATCCTAGACATCGAGGCGTGGGCCCCCGAGTGGAAGAAATATTGTCGAGTCTGAGCATGAAGGACTCTCCACGCATCACATAGGCCCATTGCCGACATGAAAGAAGCCAATTTGGTCGTGGTGGCGGGGTTCCTGGCTCTCAGGTGTGTTCAATCAAGGGCATAGTCCATGACCTCATTAAAATATCCCCCTATCACCATTGTGTCTGCAGGCCTCGTTGCCAGGATGGGGGTAATTTCGTTTAGCAGGTCATTGAGGAGAGCTGGCGGGGTGTACATCGCCATGAGTGCCAGTGTTTGATTCCACAGTGTTGCTTGAATGTATACATGTCGGCCTCCTCTGTCCTGTAGTACGTTCGTGATCACCAGCGGAAGCCTCTTGTGGATTAGTATGAGGACTCCTCTCGCCCCCATGGAGAAGCCGGCGTGTACCGCGGTGCGATAGTTTGATCTTTGGAAAAATGTGCATATGTTTCCAGCTAGATGTGTCTCGGTCAGCATGGCTATGTCTGGGGAATGTATATTTAGATGTTGCAGGACCAGCCGTCTTTTGATGCTGGCACCCAATCCATTCACATTCCATGCCAGGAGTTTGAGCTTTCTTTGGGTTGAAATAGTCTCAGCTACCTTTGCCAGTGTGGGATTTGCTTTCACAGATGCATTTCCTTGGTTGCATACAAAACAGTTCTGTCATGTTTGGTCCGTATAGCGTACTCATCTTGCCTTTGTATGGTAAACATTGAATAAACGTAACAAACCCAACTCCCCCCTCCCCATACTCCACCCACAACTGAAGCATCTGTCGACCCGGTGTTAACTTTTAAACAATTTAACTGTAATCTACATCTGCCTGCCCTGTGACAATCTGAGTCTAGAGTACAGATGTGGCGGATGTTGCGTCTCAGAAAGAAACACAAGGCAGGGCGGCGGAACTCTGGTTTACGGTGCTCAGGATTAGCTTTATGTCCGGGGGGGGTGCTATTTGGGTGGCCGCCAGCTGGAATTGCTGTCATCGTCACATTTACGGTGTGCAATAGACCACCTTTGCGGTATATTAGTAGTGATCTGGATATCCGAGATATTGGCGGTGTTTTCTAATCCTCCACATGTTGTGGGATTCCGACCTGTTGTTGTTGCTGCGGCTCCTGATCAGGTGGTCGCTTAGGACGAGGTCTATTCCGTTCTCCTCTCCTTCTTCCGTCAGCGCTCCAGTTGCTGTATATGTGCCTTTCAGCCCAGCTCCACGCCTCCCCAGGATCAGTGAAGTGCACTGTTGCATTCTTGTGGAATATTTTAAGTTGGGCGGGGAATATTAGCCCATATTTAACTCCCATTGATTGCAGGCATTTTTTGAGGGGATCAAATGATTGGCGCGCCTTCTGTACTTCTCTGGTGAAGTCAGGGAAGAAAGCAATTCTTGACCCATTGTACGTAATAGTTCCTTTAGACCTCGCAAATTGCAGAACTGTGTCTCCTTGAGATGATTGTACGAGGCGGTGCTCCTGGCGTGGTCTTGCCGGCAGGAATGTGGTGGGCCCGCTCGATGGAAAAGAATTTGGAGAAGGACTGTGCGTCGTATATGTCCGCGAGCTACCCCTCAAGGAATAGTTCCATGCATCTCCTTCTGCCTTTTCTGGAAGACCCAGTGTACAGACGTTGTTATGTCTTGATCTGCCCTCGCTTTCATCTGCTCTTGATTCCAGGAGCTTTATGCATGCCAACATGCCAGACATCTGTCGGTTCACTCCGCAGAGGTTGTCCTCAGTTTCGGAGATCCGCATCTCCGCCTCCCCGGTGCGCGAGGTCAGCTTCTGCAGGTCATGTCTTAACAAGGATACATCCGCACCAATACTGTCCATCTTTTTCTCCATGGAAGTTCTAGAACTGGCAATAGCACCATGATGTCCCTAAGGGAGATATTCTCTTTCCTGCAGGCTGAGTCTTGTTGTATTTGCCTTTCCAGGGAACGAGACAGTGGCGTGGTTGCGTATTGTTCAATCCTGCTTTGTGTGGAGGTCTTCCTGGGCTTATCTTTCCCCATTGCAGGTATACTGGTGAGGTGGCTATAGAGGTCCAGATCGTACCCGGAAGGAAAGCTTGCTGGAGGGCAGGGAAGCAAGTGTTATTGAGGGGGGGAAGATTCGAGTGTGGCAACTCTGCACTTCCAACCCTATGCAGGAGGGATATCTACAGTCCGTGAGCTCGCGTCTGGGTACGTGTTGGGGGAAACCTCCACAGATGGGTCCAATCCGGCCGTGGGACCGAATTTCTGTGCACCGCAACTGTGTGGGTGCCTCACCCAGTATCGCTCGTGATGGTGTGTGGGTGCGCCTTGAGTGCGCAGAGGGAGGGCGGCACCGGCTGATTTTCAAGGATGAGTTTAGCGGGTGACCAACAGTGGTTCTGTCCAAGCCGGGGGGGCTCAAGGATAATGGGGATGCATGGGCCGGCAGGAGCAGCGTGGTTTGTTCAATGCCCTTTTATGTATGACTAGGGGAGCCTAAAGTCACTCGCCGTATCGTGCTGGCATCACACACAGCAACAGTATCACTTCAGGGTTGAGAGCTGCGGTCAGAAGGTGCCACGCATACGTTTGGGAGCTGGGTTTACGGCGTGGTATGCAATTATTCCGCCCAGAACGTGGTGCTTGCTCATATATGGCCGGGAAATGTCACACAGGATGTCTGGGTCCAGTCCCCCGTCTCCCCCTCTCCTTACCGCCAACCCGGGTCGCCAGCGAGCAACCGGGGAGATGAGCAGGAGCCACTGTCGTAGCTCATCGGGTGCCCAACACAGTGCGGAGCACCCGCGGTGTCGTTGCAGCTGCACTGTCCGTATTATTCTCTCCGTATGGCCCGGACCGGCTGGTTGCTCCAGCAGCCTTCTTTGTGAGTTAGTAGAGCCTGTTCTGATTCGTGCTGGTCTGAATGTCACTGTGTCGCGGGGCCACGCGCGTATTACAGGCCAGGAGGCGAGGATAACTGCTCATTTCCCTCCTCCCTCTCTCCTTACCACTGTAGGTGTTTCCGCGGCATCACAGCAGG
Source organism: Ambystoma mexicanum (assembly GCF_040938575.1). Classification (NCBI taxonomy): domain Eukaryota; kingdom Metazoa; phylum Chordata; class Amphibia; order Caudata; family Ambystomatidae; genus Ambystoma; species Ambystoma mexicanum. Next base: position 71,824,665 of record NC_090926.1, on the reverse strand, counting down.
GGAGGACGCTCCAGCGCTCTACGTGGAGCGGAGCGCCCGCATCTGTAATGTAGGAGTCACCAGCGGTCCAGGCCGATCTCCGCACCGCGTTGGATTTCTCTGGGGGAGGGGGGGAGAGGTGGGCCCCCGATGATTCCCACATGCTAAGTGAGGTGACGGTGTGGTTCTCCGCAGGCTCTCCCCCGCAATCTGGTTGCTGGACTTCGTTCTCCGTGTGTCCGCTGTCAGCCGTCTGGATCTGTTGGTGCCGGAGTGCGGCAGATGGGTCTCCCCGCACAGTCGCGCGCGCGGGAGCACCTGCCGCTGCTTCGCTCAGCCGGCGCAGCCCTGCACCCAGGAAGGCAGGTGTGCGATGGCTCCAAGCAGTTGTTTCCCTTCTCACAGCCAACGGGTAGGTGACTGCGTGCACTCCGTATTTCCCCAGGGTGGCTGCAGTTTCAAGGCTTCGCGGTCTCTATCTCCCTCGTCCTCAGGCGGCCATCTTGGTTGCCGATCACGGTCCGCAGCCTGTGTCCGTTGGGGGCTAGATCTCGTGAAGCCCGCACCGATTCTGGTCCGCAATGTTCCGATTCGAAGCGGCAGTGTTTCAGATGTCGCTGCAGTATTTTGAGGCTTCGCATGTATATTACTAATAGCAGGATGAGTGTAGGATAGGGCTGGCGGCCGGGAGCAGCGAGGGATCACGTCCTCATCCTACGCCTGCTGGCCACGCCCCCCTTCCCAGTATCTTAAGAGGTTTATAACCCCCAAAAAGCATGATGGTACCCCTTGGGCTACCTGGCTGTGTGAATGTTTGAAAACCTAGATGGTTGGGTTAAGGGTTACAAAGTGAACACTTATGAAGTTTTGAGGAATCTTGTAATGTTGGAGTCTATTTTTGATGTCTGCTCTCCTGAGCTTAGACAGCTGATTCGAAGGAGATAGATCCTAAGAAGCTAGCTAAGGCTGCTGACTTGTGGGTTGCCGACAGGGCCACTCACAAGGATTCTGGGGCTACTCAGAAGAAGGATGAGGGTAAGCAGCCAAAGAAAGACAACAAAGAGAATTCCAATCATTCCAATCCAAAAGAGGGCCCCAAACATAACCAGGGTAAGCCACAAGGTAAACCGAATCAGGCTAGTGTACCACCTGGTTCCACACCAGATGGAGGCCAGGGCAAACCCCCATTCCAGACAGCATTTGGAAAATGCTTTGTTTGTGGGTTGCCTGGCCAATTGAAAGAAGATCCCAAGTGTAAGGGTAAACCTTCAGGGATCAACACTGTCTCCTTAGCCTTCTCTCAGGTGGATGAAGTACCTATGACCAGTGGAAACTTTCAGCTACTAGCTGAGGAGCCCATGAGAGTCTCAAGTAGTGTTTCTTTAGTGTCCTTGGCTCTTTGGTAACAACAGAACCTAGATGTCTATAACTAAATCCCAGATAATCCTGAAGAGTATTATAAAGATAGTGTTCTTGTGAATGGTCAGGAGACCCCTGCCATCAGAAACACTGGAGCCAGCATAACTGTGGTTGATGAATGTTTTTTCAAAGTGGAGGATGTTGCTAAGGCACCCAAACACTTAACCAAGTTAGATGGAGGCCCTGTGCAAATGGTTCCCCAGTTACCAGCTCTCATCTAGTGTAATGACATGACTGTCAGAATACCTGTAAGTGTGCAGAATAACGTACCGGGGAGGGTCCTGTTGGGTAATGACCTTAAACCTCTTGGAGTTGTGTCCTGCACCCCTAGACCTCCCAGCAGAAGGAAGCAGGAGCTCACAAGGTCTGCAAGGGAGAGAAACTTAAGAGGCTCTCCTGGGGACATGATAGAGGAAGCTATCACCCCAAGTCCACAGGACTTACTTACTGCCATTGCAGGACAAGAAAAGACAAAGGGGAAACCTAAGTCTGGCAGCAAGAAAACAGCAAGCACTTCTATGCCCAGAAGGACATCTCCGAGACTGTCCAAAGTCACACCTGTGACTCCCACACCAGCTGAGGCTGAGTGTGAGTTTCAACCCTGTATGGTCAAACTAGATACTGAGGAATCAGATCTAGAAGAGGATCTTACCTTGGTAGGAGATCTTGACCCTGTTTACCATCCTGAGCTGCAGTCTTTACTGGCAGAAGGTGGACCCAACAGAGAAGATTTCAGTAAGGGACAAAGAGAGTGTCCTACCTTGGAAGGTCTTCGCCAACAGGCAGCTTCTCAGCTCAATGGGACTGAGCCTGGGAAGTATAGGTTGCACTGGGAAGATGGCCTCTTCTACAGTGAACCAACTGAGTCAACCCCTGGAGACTACAAAAGACTTGTAGTACCTCTAGTGAACCGACTCCAGTTTCTGCAGTTAACCCATGAGGTACCTTTGGCTGGTCACTTAAGTTTTAAGAAGACCAAAGAAAGGCAATCTCTGCTCTTCTACTGGCCTAAAATGGGTACAGAAGTAGACAAATTCTGCAGAAGCTGCCATACTTGCCAAACCTCTGGCAAGAGTGGATCCGAGAATGTGGCACCCTTAGTGCCTCTCCCAGTGGTGGGAATTCCTTTTGAGAGGGTTGGCATTGACATTGTTGGCCCTCTTGACCCTCCCACAACTTCAGGCAACAGGTTTATTCTGGTTGTAGTGGACCATGCCACTAGATTTCCTGAAGCCATACCTATGAGGACTGTTACGGCTCCGGCTGTGGCTAAGGCCCTACTTGGTATTTTTACCAGAGTAGGTTTTCCTAAGGAGGTGATATCTGACAGGGGATCACATTTTATGTCCCACTACATGCAAACCATGTGGAAAACCTGTGGAGTCCCCTACAAGTTCCCAACTGCCTACCACCCCCAAACCAATGGGCTGGTAGAGAGGTTTAACAGAACTGTGAAGAGCATGATAGGTGCTTTAGAAGAACCCCTTAGAAGAAGGTGGGACCTTCTACTGCTATGCCTTCTCTTTGCATATAGAGAAGTCCCTCAGGAGGGAGTAGGATTCAGTCCCTTCGAACTCCTCTATGGCCATCCAGTCAGAGGTCCATTGGCCCTGATTAAGGAGGGGTTGGAGAATGTTCCTTCTCCCAAGCCAGTCAGAGTGACTGACTATGTGATAGCTCTCCGGAGGAGAATGTCACACATGATGGCAGAGGCAAGTGATAACTTGAAGGCTGGTCAAACTCTGGTCAAACATTGGCATGACCAGAAGGCTAACATGGTTGAGTTTACTGAAGACCAGCTTGTTCTTGTTATGGTCCCCACAAGGCAGAGGGCCTTGCAGGACAAATGGATAGGACCCTTCAAGGTTGTGGGTAAACTTGGAGAGGTGATCTGGTGGATTTAGGCAATCCTGAGGAGGCTCCCAGAGTCTTTCACACCAACCTTTTAAAGGCTTATGTCTCCAGACCTGACATAGGAGCTTTGCTTCTAGCTTCAGCTCAGGAGGAGAGTGAACCTCTACCTGACCTCCTCAGAAGCTTACCTTTAGATGAGCAAGTGGAAGGAGTTAATCTCTCTTCCAGTCTCACATCTGACCAGCAGGATGAGTGCAAGTTACTGTTAAATCAGTTTGCCTCCCTGTTCTCACTTTCATCAGGCTTGACCCCTTGGGGCCAGCATGACATACACACTGGTGACTGTTTGCCTGTCAAAAGCAGGGGGTACAGAATGTCAGACAATGTCAGATCCCACATAAAGAATGAGGTCAACAAGATAATTGAACTCGGGGTTATAGAGCCCTCTACTAGCCCAATTGTGCTTGTACCAATGGCAGGATCCAAGGAGTTGAGATTCTGCGTGGACTATAGAGCTCTAAATGCAGTCACCACGACTGATGCCCATCCTTTGCCTAGGACAGATGAGCTGGTGGACAAACTTGGTGCAGCCAAGTACCTCAGCACATTTGACCTAACATCAGGTTATTGGCAAATAGCCGTGACAGACCATGCCAAGGAGAAAACTGCATTCCCCACCCCAGCTGGCCTCTACCAATTCAAGGTAATGCCTTTTGGATTAAAGAATGCACCTGTTACATTATAGAGGATGGTCAATCAAGTTCTGAATGGGATGGAGGACTTCTGCATAGCATACTTGGATGACATTGCAGTGTTTAGCTCTACATGGAAAGAACATGTTGAACACCTAGGTTATGTATTGCAGGCTCTTGAACAGACCCATCTGACCATAAAGGCAAGCAAATGTCCAATTGGTCAGAGTCCAGTGGTCTACCTTGGACAGGAGGTAGGAGGAGGTGAAATAAGGCTATTGCCTAGCAAAGTACAAGCTGTACAAAACGGGGCCACCCCTACTACTCAAACCCAAGTGAGAGACTTCCTAGTTCTCACTGGGTATTATAGGAACTTCATAGAGAACTATGGGACCATAGCTTCTCCCTTGAATGTCACCTCCTCTCCCAAATTTCCTAAAAAGGTCAGGTGGAATGAGGAGTGCAATCAAGCCTTTGAAGGTCTAAAGAAAGCCCTTTGTCAAGCTCCAGTCCTAAGAGCTCCTAACTATCACCAACCCTTCGTTGTACAAACTGATGCTTCTAATGTAGGTATAGGTGCAGTCCTTATTCAACTGGATGAGAAAGGTAGGGAACACCCCATTTGTTTCATCAGCAGGAAGTTAAAGGATCCTGAGACAAGGTGGGCAACAAAAGAAAGAGAATGCTTTGCTATTGTGTGGGCACTGAAGAGGTTTAGACCATACTTGTACAGATCTACCTTCACTATTCAGACTGACCACCAACCCTTGAGATGGCTGATGCAAATGAAAGGGGAAAACCCAAAATTACTCAGATTGTCAATCTGCCTACAAGGATTTGATTTTTCCATTGAGCACAGAGCAGGAAGTCACCCTCAAAATGCTGATGGTCTCTCTAGGATGTTTGTAACCGACTACAGGTATGAGGTCCATCCAGGAGTGGATTAAATTCTCCTGTCCCTTAGTCTGGGGGGAGAGAGTTAGGGAGAATTCTCATGTATGGCTAATTTCCCTCACCTAGTGAGTCCCCCAGCAGCTTTGCTGGACTTCTGGAGTTTATTTTTTTCCACTTGGTAAGAGTGAGAGCTTTTCCCCCACTCTTACCTGTATTTTGCTATGTGTGTCTACCTGTTTTTGTGATTGTGGACTCTGAAGTACACCACTTCAGTAGCCTCCTTCTTTTTGTGTGTCACACAGCACCTTCAGTGGCGTGGCACAGGGTTGTCTTTGAGACTTCCCTCGACTCCATTTCTGAGGCGACTACCGTCCCCCAGGAAAGGGTAAAGTTACCATTAACTTTACTTAGTCAATCTACCACAGATCCAGTCCACCCCATCTTCCATGGAGTACTGGAAAGGGTTAACTCATATCCCTTTTTATCTGTATCTCCTAGAGCATTATTTCGCTCTTTTAACATTTAGACTTGGCTGGTGGCAGTGGTATCTACCCTAAGTTTTCTACCGCGATTATATTAGATAAACGTGGTACTTTTCTTGGCTATTATATTAGCCTCAAACATAAACCCGCTTGACCAAACGTCTTTCTTTTGGGTCCGGTTGGGTTTATTCGCCATTTCTTTTTGTTAAAGTCCTTCTTGTGTCTTACTTTGCGCTGCAAACTAGGTTTGCCTTTTTTTGTTCACTGTCTTTTGGCGGGCTTCTGCTCAGAAGCCCTCCTCAAGGCACCTGGGTGTCTAGGTGGTCTGAATGTGAGGGAGGGGTGTAGTCACCCCCTGCACAGGGTATCCTAGGAAACCCAAGTTGCACTTTGTCATGATTGGCCAGGGTAGTTGTCCGGACTGGACAACCACCCTGCTGGGTGATTGACAGCCAGGCTGTGTGAATGGGGGTTTTTCGCATAAAAGGCAGGTCTCTTGGACTAGAAGTCAGAGAGTCGCCACTGGAACTACAAAGGAACCGAAGAGAAGCGGAGAGAATGATGGCTGCTGCACTACCCCATCCCGGTGAAGCCCTGCTGCAGTCCTGAGCTATCTTCCCTTCAACGACTTAGAGAAGATCCAGTCCGGAGTCTTCTTCCCTTGAGCTTGGTGGGTATAACCAGCTCATCTTCTACAGCCAGAGGATCCTCTTCCTTGGTCGAAATCGCTGCACGCTGCTGTAGTGTTCCGGATAGCCACCCGAAGAGCCTCTCCTGTTTTTAAGGAGCGCACCTTTTATTCCTCCTCGCTGCTGCCGGCTTCATCCCTGTGTGGTGCAGACCCCCTTCAGACGTCCTCCTTCACAACGAAGCTCCAGGAATCGTGGGTCTGCGGGAAACCAACAGGAACAACTGCCAAGGCACCAGCTGCACCATTGGAACAAGGTACTGTGTTCCACTTTAGGAAACTGGGTGAATCCCTTTTTCTTCATTTCCAAGGCTTGCCCTTGTCTTCCCTCCTTTTATAACTTTTGCTTCTGAACATTGACAATATCGAAGTACTTTTGGCTACATTGAATCGTGAACTGTCTGACTGTGTGATCTTCGGCAACTGGCCCTGTTGTCTTTCGACCTTGGCTCCGGCCCTTTGACTTTTGAACTCCTGTCTCTGAGTGTTTCTTGATTCTGCCTGCCTAACCAAAATATTGCCTGTGATTTTTGCCTCCAACTCCCTCTGGGTATCTCAGGTGCTAAGTGTGTTTTTGCCCCGGTAGCATTTCATGTCACGGATACGCATTTATTTAGTAGACCGAACTGTCAAAAAGTGATCGCAACCGTATTCGTGATAACGTGTTTTGTTCGTAACAGCGGTTCATTCAAACACAGGGTACTGACCTTGAGACTTACTGTACAAAGTAAATTGGTTAGTTGTAGTATATTTAACGTGTGTTTTTTTATTTGAGTTTAATAAAAGTGTTGTGTTTATAACTAATGGTTTAAAAATAAATGTACTTATATTTTTGTACCTGAAACCTCGAGTTACAGTAATTGTGGTCCCTTTGTGTAATCTCTGCTACTGCTCATATACACTTGAGATAAGCCTGGCTGCTCCACCACTGCTACCACTCTGACATAGTAGTACAGGCTTGTACCAAAGGTAAATCCTGTATTACCACCTGTAGTCTTAATTGTGTGTAGTGGGCCCTAAGGGCACGGCACATGATTCTGCCTAACATTGGCCAAGAGTAGTATGGCCATCGTTGAGTCAGGTTTCCTCAAAAAGGAAAGTATGTACATCTCCTAGCTGCCTGTTTTAGCTTTACTATTCGGTTCACTCTTGCGGAGTGCAACACTATGCCCCATTGCCTCGCCCCCAAACCAGACACTATGCCATATGGCCCCCACCCCTCAACCAAACACTATGCCCCATGGCCCCCACCCCCAACCAGACACTATGCCCCATGGCCCCAACCCCTCAACCAAACACTATGCCCCATGGCCCCCACCCCTCAACCAAACACTATGCCCCCACACCTCAACCAAACACTATGCCCCATGAGCCCCACCCCTCAACCAAACACTATGCCCCCACCCCTCAACAAACACTAAGCCCCATGGCTCCCATGCCCCAACCAAACACTATGCCCCAGAGGCCCCATCCCTCAACAAACACTGTGCATCCCATGCCCCAAACAAACACTGTGCCCCATGGCCCCCACACCTCAACCAAACACTATGCCCCATGGGCCCCACCCCTCAACAAACGCTATGCCCCATGGGTACCACCCCTCAACAAACACTATGCCCCTTGGGCCCCACCCCTCCAACAAACATTAGGCCCCATGGGCCCCACCCCTCCAACAAACACTATGCCCCATGGGCCCCACACCTCAACAAACACTAAGCCCCCTGGCTCCCATGCCCCAACCAAACACTATGCCCCATGGCTCCACCCCCCATCTCAGCATACAAACTAACAAGCATACACCATGCACCCATACAGACCCAAACCCCCACCCCAGCATACAAACTAACAAGCATACACCATGCATACATACACCCATACAGGCCCTGAACGCCCACCCCCATCTCACCATACAAACTAACAAGCATACACCATGCATACATACCCATAAAGACCTGACACCCCCCACCCGCATCTCCTCATACACCACCCATCCATACAATAACAAACATACAGACAGACCCGAAACCGCCCCCACCACCACATCTCAACATAAACTGCCCATCCACACAAATGCAAACATACAGAAAGAACCGACGCCCCCTCAGCCCCACATCTCAACATACACTGCACATACATACAATAACAAACATACAGACCCAAACCTCTCCCACCCCATCATAGCATACACTGCACATACATACAATAACAAACACCAATACAGACCCGATACCCCCCACCTCTCAAAATACACTGCATATACATGCAATAATACCCATACAGACCCGAACCCCTCCCACCCCCATCTCAGCATACACTGCACATAGATAAAATAACAACCAACCATAGAGACCCAAGCCCCCACCCACACACAGTGGAGTAACTTTGCTGAAAATGTTGGGGGGACAGGGGTGGGGTGGAGGGAGGGCGGATGGTGGCTCTTAGGGATCATTTCAGACAAATTGTTTGAAAGAATTTGGTCGAATCGTAGATTTGACTGAATTCGGTCACCACCATTAGTTGAAAGCCGAAGATACCAAACATAAAGAGCTGGAGTTGCGGGAGTGTCCCCCGCTCCCGATGTTCGGTATTTTTGGCTTTGGCGGTTGCAGGTGTGTCCCCCACTTCCTAAGCATTGTTGGCAGGGGACCCAACAAAAAAAAGAAGAAAAAGGGACCTTGGTTGCCGATCACGGTCCGCAGCGTCAGATCCGACCCGCGTTAGATGGATGGATCTGACACTGCAGGGTACAGGAGTGGTGAAAGATTGGATAAAAGGTAAGTAGGGGGGTGTACTGGCAGTTTGGGGGGGACATGGGTTTGGTTTTTTGTACTGAGAAAAATGTATTTGCAGCTAAAATGACCACGGTCAATTCCGCCGTGATTTTGAACCTCGGTCAAACAACCTAAATCCTTGAGGGATAACACTAAACTACTACACCACAAGAGTCCATTGCTGACGCTCTTTTATAACTTTCGTAAGACTGGTGGCATATTTTGTAAATTCAATTGGGCCCCCACACATCTTCAGCCGGCCTGCCATGCACCCAGTGACACAACATGACAGTCACAAACTTAATTCCAATCGAAAGAAGAAAACCCCTCACACTTCTCGCTTGGTAAATGCAGCTCTACAACATGTTTTAAAAAAGATTATTCGGTTTTAGTAACGCTTGGTGGGCTAGTTAAGTCTAGTTTATTTTCTTGTGCAAAAGACCAGCCGACACGTGTTTCGACATGATGTCTTTTTCAAGGCTATTAAATTCTTGATGCTTGAAGCGTCCTGTAAGGAATCACCTCCAAAACTACCATCAACGTATGTCAGTTCCCTCACCCTGTCCGGCCTGACTCAAAGTCAGCAGCCAGGGTGCGGAACTGGGTGTTGCAGGGCCTGGCACCCGTGCTGCCACACTAGCAGCAGCACTTCAAGGGGCCGCAGCGCAGATAATCGCTTTCCAGCTTTGTGTTCGTGCAACAAACAGACAGGAACTAGGAAGCCCATTCAGCTTGCTGGTTTCTGTCTGGAGGTTCAGAGGGGCCACAATCATCACATTCAGGGCAGCGGGATGCCCTGCGTCTGGAGGTGCGTGAGTGCGAGGTTAGGTCGGTGAAACATATCATTTTTAAAATAATTTTTAATTGTGTTTGTGTATGTTTTTTGGGGGGCTGGGCTGCTGGCTGACCCTAGTGAGGGTGCGTGTCACACTTCGACAATGTGAGCAGAGCTCACAGTACGCATTATGGCCCCAGGTATGAAGACACGCAAATAATAACAAATGGTGCATTCTCTGTGGCAAGCCACAGCTCTACAACACCTCTAAAATTAGTCTTGCCACTTTTCAGATGCTACTAAAGCACCACCATCCTAATTTCAAAATGAAGTTGGCGAAAGGTGCGCCCTCCTCAAGTTGAGTGGAAAGAGTCAAGCTGAGAAAACCCATGACCCAAAACTGTCGTACTCTGCAAATTCTGTGAAATGAAGCTGAGTGCTATACGCCTTCCATGTGAACTTTTAAGCAGTTTTTGCTTTCGGTGCGCGGATGGAACCGTACAGGATTTTGTGTTAAAAGCACTCGTTTAAGAGCCCTTCCCCTGCCACCAAAAATAATCTTCACCAAACTGGCAAAAAGTATTTCGAGTTTTACAGACACTTTTTAAGGACGGTTTGGTGCAAATGAGTGTCATGGTTCAGGTTACAGGCCACCAAAAACTGCTTCACTTACCATAACTGCTTTACTTACCAAACTAAGCAGGGGAGTATCCAGCATTGTAAGAGTGAGCACCGAAATGCAGTGTGTGTGGAATTCCACATGGTCTCATTGGCACTCCCAAACCGCACACCCCTGGCCCAATCTACTTTTTTTGGTAACACAAGTGGAAGATGGCATTTTAACACACAACAAAAAAAGAAAACTGCAGGATCATTCGAGATGCACAAAACTCATCTATTAGAGCTCTGTCCAAGCCCTCTGAGGCAAAATACATGCAAACTTCCTAATTATTATATGGATTGCACCAACAGAAATGACTTCACAGAAAAGTACATTGAAAGGCGCATCATCAGTCTTTGATACTTGGAGGCACCACGGAAGTGACTTTAGAATAAGTTGCCATAAAAACGCCAAGTGAAGAATAACTTTCTGGTGAAAAATACCTAAATTGCACTATAGTTATATGTGGAGCAACTCTATAGTCATTAGGCTTTTCCATTATAATAACATGATACATTAACATAAGCTTTGAAGTGAATCAGAATCACTTGCAGAGCTGCAGAAAAGGCACAATGTGATTAAATGATTTGCTCAGGATCACACACTTGGTTAAATGGTGAAACTGGGATGTGGACAATTTAAGCGACCGCGCACATCTTTCCAGGTTTAATTAATATAGATATTTATTGAGATTTTGCTTTACATTTCATGTGCTTAAATAATTATTTATAGCAATACCTTGGAAGCAAACCACATTACATAATAAACAAGACTTTCATAGTAAACTAACCATACACTATATTCATTGTCATTGAAATATGTTGAGCAATGGCTTAAATCATAATAGCATCATGTAGATTAATGTGAGCCTAACAAATCCCCCTTGGGTTTTAAAGCCATAGGGCCTCATTACACGGTAGGCGGTAAGGTTTAACGGTCACCGGTAATGGTACCGGTGACCGTTAACCCTTACCGCCTTACTACGAGGTCCCTTAGCGGGTTGGTACTTTAACGCCTGCTTTTAGCAGGCGTTAAAAACAAACCCGCTAAGGGACCTTGGTGCTAATTACAAATTTGCGGTACCGTGATTAGCACCTTCCCCATTCCCATTATGCCCTATGGGGCAAAAATGGGAATGGGGAAGGGCAATGGGGGAAGGGGGAATTACCGCCCCGCCAACCTTGGAATAGGGCAGTAATTCCCCTTTCCACCAAGGCGGTGCCGGTATTTTACCGGCATGGACCAAGGTGCTATTAGCACCTTGGTCCATCGCCTACCGTGTAATGAGGCCCATAGTCATTATTTCATAAAGCATGCAACATTATGCACCCTTCTCACTTCTGATGACTCCCTCCCATTCACATTTCTAAAGGGAGAAAAGTCCCTGCTAATAGTACCCCCTCCCTACTATCAGTGCCTTATGGCCCACATTTTAATGCTGTAAGGATATTTGGCGTGTTACAGCACAGAGTACAGCACTACTGCACAGGTAGCATTTTTTTATGCAGCACCACTACATGGGTGTGGTGCATTGCTATATGTGTTGCCAGAGTAACATGGACATATAAGTAAAGACAGGCTATTCAGTCAAAAACGATTTTTACATATAAGATGCAAATCCATTTTTACAGTTAAAAGCACACATCTGCACATTCAAAATGCACACTATTTTTCACCTGAAATGCTATGTTTAAGAGACACATTTGAAAATTAATAACTAACCTTATTAACAACTAACCTGACTAATAAAACTTCATTTAACATAACCCACTAATAAAAATGTGTCTCCACTGCAGAATTAGGCCTACTCTGAAAGTGAACTTTTAAACGCACATTCATTTTTTTCTCTGCTGCTCTGTCCACATAACTACAGGAAGCAAAGAGCTCGAAGGAGCAGGAAATCAGTTTGTTACAATTGCCACTGTAGAAGTGAGCCATTGTGTAGTGAGGGAGGAGATGACATGATTGATTCTGATTGGAGCAGCGTCATAGCAAGTATCATGCTAGAGGCTGTGATTAGAACTTTGCTGGAGAAGCTTGAGAAGAGGGGGAGGACAGTCGACATCTTGCAGAGCTGGGAGAAGGATCTCTTTCCTGGCTGGGGCATTCCTGCTGCAAAAGCTGAGAGCTCCAGGCAATAACCCCGGTTTCAGAACGGCAGATTCTTGTTTTCACTGGGGTTGATCTTCAAGGGAGCCAAATTCAGAAAGAGAATAGCCGGAGAAAACTCATGCTGAACAGATAAGGTAATTACAGAAGCGAGTGGGAGCTGTGCGAAAGTGCGCAAAGCTGTTCAGTCAGTGTATTAGAGGGAGTCTCAGTCTCTTATCAGCATATTTAATGTTACCAATTGAATATATTCTCACAGCTCTCTGTTAATTTTATCACAAATAATGTTGTACCATTTTATTTATTTCTGTAAACAAAGTTAAACTGTGTTTAAATGAAATTTCTATAATACAAAAATATTTGAAAACAGATAGCTAGTGTGTATTATTTTTCACTTTCATTTTGCATGGGGAAAGGTTTAAAAGTGGGTAGATTTTTAAACAGTGCAATTGTCATTTTAAAGCAGATGTGTGCATGATTCTATTCAATATGGACAGTTGTGAGTGACTGTTTGTAGCATAGCCTGTTGGAGGTACATGAGTCAACGGGAAGAGAGACTCTCTGGACATAGTTCCCTACCGTATATGAGGTAGTGGAAATTACCACAAAAATACCACAATTGCCCATGGTGGCACACAACACTAACACGGAAAATGTGGTATCCCTAAAATGTAGGCCTGAGGTCTCTCTAGTGATCAAGAACAATCTAGATAAAAAAACAAGGGATGTTGGATATTGGGGCCACAAATAAACCAACCACTATACCAACCAACCACGTAAACTACCGCGCATACCATCTAAATAGGTCTGAATTCTGAAATAATGCAATGTATTATTGTCATGTGTGACCCAATATGAATACAGAGAGTGATTATTGCTAAAGGTATTTTGGCGGTAAGAAAATACCGCAAAGTCCCAAATATCCACAAAATACCCAACAATGCTCTGTTGATGCAGAGCAACGTGAGGACCCACCTGCCCTCCCTCCAAAAGATGGGGGGACTAAAAGGCATTCCACAGAAGTTAGGGGGGACAAAACCCCCTGTCCCCCCCTATAATTACACCCATGCCCACACATCTCAACATACACTGCACATACATACAATAACAAACACCCATACAGACCCTCACCCCCTCACCCCCACATCTCAACAGACACTGCACATACATACAAAAAAACACCCTTACAGACCCGAACCCCCCAACCCATCTCAGCATACACTGCCCATCCACACAAAAACAAACACCCATGCAGATCCAAACCCCCCAGCCCCATCTCAACATACACTGCCCATCCACACAAATACAAACATGCAGACAGACCCAACACATCATCCCCACCCCTGCATCTCAACATACAAAGAAACATACAGTCAGGACATACCCGAGACAGACAGACACACACACACACAAACAAACAGCCCCCACCTCATATGTACTTACCAGGCGTGCTGGAAGGCAGGCTAGCTGGAACGCTGGCAATGTTTCTGGTACTACAGCTGTTGTGGCAAGGGTGAAATGTCTTCCGGCATCAAGCCTTACTGACCACGCAAGCCGTAGTGCTGGCACTCCATTGGTGCAGCACACACGCACTGCGCGGCTCGTAGGAGCGACGTGGTGCGTGTGCACTGAACCAATGAGGGTTAGTGTTTTGTCTTGCCCAGAAGAATAACAAAGTCTTTTCCTAATGGAGGGCGGCCGATGCTGCTTGTGGGCCGCACTGCATTAGGAAAAGACTTTGTTATTCTTCTGGTCCAGACAAAATAGCATGGCGGACCGCAACTGGCCCGCGGGCCGTAAGTTGTGAACCCGTGCTTTAGAGTGACAAGACTGCACACATGTCAGCACTATCTCATGGAAGCCGTATAAATCGACCATTTGCTGTTCCTCTCCTTTCAATAATTACCTATATATATCCATCTAGCACCAGCACTTTATAGGGCTTCTTCCAGTCCTGCATAGTATAACCGTTCTTTCAGTTGCATTAACCAACTCAGCTGCACTCTTTCTGTATGCACATAACAATGTAAACCCATCTAAATGCTTAACACAGAGTGGTGTCATGTGTAGAGAGTGGTGTCTCAAATTCTACGGGGTAGAAAAGCAATAACTGAAATACCATGACAAGCTAGAATTCCACTCATATATGTAACTTACCATAGGCCGGACAAGACCTGTTAGTAGAATGTAGTGCTTAGAGAATAGTGAAGCACTATGCACTCGCAGAGTACTCTATACTGCAATATAGTGCTTTAAACAACAGGAAACGCTCAGTGAACAAGAAGCCTGTTTAACCTGTATATGCTTTACATTTGCAAAGCAGCCGTTTAGCGAGCATCGTGTTTTATGTTACCTTTCGTTTATGAATGAATGTAATTGTAGAGGAAAGCAGGTACATACTAGGACAAGCGGAGAATAGTAATAAATGGGAACCCTTGCATAGTTCCCATACTGCATTGTGTATATGAGAGACAGTATGCATTCAGACAGCCATACAGAATGTACCCTTGCACTGAAAGCATGGAAGGATGTTGCATGGAAGAATGATACATGGAGGATGTCGCCTGGCAAGATGTCAGAATGCATCAATGAATATTATGGGCGGACATTAAAGTGAAATTTGATGATGACAAAGTGATGTCTTAAAGAAGATATGTGAATCTGTTCTGAAATGATATGAAAATACTTTGCAGTAGCGATGTAACTGAAGCACTAAGAGTAACATGTACCTAAAGCTAAAGTAGTTGCGGAAACAAAGAGGATGAAGTAACCTTCTGACCATTAACTGTAAATATGCAGTAGCGCAAGGTAGATAGATGACATATACAATCTTGCTATAGAGGAATATATAACGTGGCAAGAACTGCCGTAATGGGAAAATGGATGCTGGCTCATGTTGAGCTTAACCAAGCTACCTCAGAGACAGGCTGAGGCTGTAGAATCAGGAGACGTGGAAAAACAGCTCTGTGTGCAGACCAGATGATGAGTCAAGGTTGGCCCAGAGTTAAGGATGCTATTTTGAGGGATAAGCACAGAGCACAAAGGGAGTACATGTATAAGCTCTGAAGGTGGGACATTCTTCATCTGTGAGAGCCAAACTGAAAGTCAATTAAAAGTATACAAATATCATGTGCGATAGAGTGAGCAAGTCTCTAGGGTCCAAGAGGAGAACAGCAACCTGCATATTAAATTAAATAGCAGTAGATAGAAGGCTGAAATGGCATATTTGTGGTCTCTTCACATGTGACTCAGAAGTCGAAAACAAAGGCTATTCATTAGGGCGTCAAGCTAAGATAGTGGTGTGCTCAATCTCCCTTAAACGTTCCAGGACAGTGAACAGGCAACAAGGTCAACTACAAACGGAAGAATTGGGCCGGTGGCCTACTGATGAGAGATGATGGACTAATTGGGAAAACGGGGAGTAGTCTGAAGGGATTCAAAGACCTACGTTTTGTTTCACGTACGTACTGCTAAAAGAGCCAAAAGTCAAAGGTTGGGATAGTATGCCAACCAATTAGAAGATTTGAGGGACAACCTAACATACAATGTAACATAGACCAATCCACTGTTGTTTTGTCTGCTATCATCAGTACTATACATATTCAGGGGTAGTTCAAAGCATGCCCTACAGATAAGGGGAAGCCAATGTATTCATTCTTATAAGTAGATATGTTCCCTTAACAAATCCCTTATGATATGATATGATATGATATGATATGATATGGCATTTATAATGCCCCTATACACAAGTGTTTCAAGGTGTGATGCTGCAAGGGAGGGGGAACACAGGGAAGACAGAGACAGGAATCATACTAGTCCAAGTGTCATTTAGATTGCACAAGTGAAGGGTAAGGGGGAAGGGAGAAAGTGCGCAATGGGAGGGGGGTGGGGACAGTGAAGTACATAGGATAAGGGAATACTATGAACAATAAGAGAAGTAGGGCCAGCCGGTGGCAAGTGCAAGGGTAAGTGCAGACATCAGGTGTCAAGTACTGGTGGGGGACTGTAGGGGTACAGAAAACAGTCCCCGGGTGTGGGGAATCACCAGGGAGGCAGTGCAGGTGTGTAACTGGCAGGGGAGGGGACCTGGGCCCGAGATCAGAGGGCGGCTAGGTAACCAGTACAGTTCAGCCAAGAATTCAACAGGGGAGAGGCAGAGAGAAAGCAGAAGCAAAGAGGAAGGTTTTGAGGTGCTTCCGGAACCAGAGGTGGTTCTCCTCAAGTTTCAGGGAGGCAGGAATGCTGTTCCAGAGGGAGTCCCCAGCCAAAGAAAGAGATCTAGCACCGACTCGTTGCTTGTAGATGCGACTGACCCTGAGGGAGTTGGAGGCGGATGAGCGAAGATCTTGAGAAGGGAGATATTTAGGAACAGAGAGTTGAAGGTATTGAGGCCCCATGCCCCAGAAAGCCTTGTGGACAATGCAGAGGGTTTTGAACTCAATCCTTGCAGCCACTGGGAGCCAGTGCAGAGATTTCAGTCCTGGAGAGATACAATCCCTGGTCTTGAGGCAAAGGACAAGTCTTGCGGTCCTGTTCTGGATAAGTTGCAGAGGGCGGAGAGTAGAGGCAGGCAGATTTCGAAAGCGGCTGTTGCAATAGTCCAGCTTAGAGAAAATCAGGGCTCTGGAGACAGTGAGCTTCTGGGGGAAGGAGAGGTAAGGAAGTATACCTCTGAGGAGGTGCAGCTGGTAGTGTGACTTCTTAGAGACATCAGAGATGTGTGGAGAGAAGGAGAGTGTATAGTCAAAGATGACCACAAGGTTTTTAGCCTTGCAGTTGGGAGCAGGAAGAGGGCCAAAGGAGGCCGGCCAGAGAGCTGAAGGGAAGGAGGGAGTGGGTGTGCCGATGAGGAGAATCTCAGTCTTACTGGCATTAAGGCAGAGGTAATTGGCAGCACACCACTCCTGGATAGCAGACAGACAGTCAGAGATGAAGGAAATGGAGGCGGAGGCAGAGGGTAGCCTGAAGATGAGCTGGGTGTCATCTGCATAGCACTAAAGATTGGGGCAGAGAGTGGCGATGTGGTGGGCCAGGAGGGCCAGGTATTAGTTGAACAGCCAGGGAGAGAGGTTAGACCCCTGGGGGACACCGCAGGTAGAGAAAAAGATAGCAGAGAAGAAGCACCCAAGTTGGACCTGGGAGGGTCGGTCGGAGAGGAAAGAAGTGAGCCACTCCAGAGCCTGACCGGTGATACCCAGGTTATCACAGAGACGGTTGAGCAGGATGGCATGGTTGACTGTGTCAAAGGCAGAGATACAGATGTATGCTCGTTTACGGTGGCATGCATGCATTGTTGCAGCGGGGGTACCAGATTTGTCCTTTAGAAGCAGAGTTTATGAGTGAAGAGGTGTGTTTTGGGCTGTTTACGGAAAATCCAGAAGGACTCCTAGGCTCTAAGTTTTTTCTGGCAATGTGGGGAAGCTGCTGCCCCTGGATTTTTGTAGTTTGAATTTGGGGGTGACAAGGTGATGCTTGTAAGCTGTTCTAGTAGGTCTGGAGGATTGAGGTTTGGATATTTTGTATGCCAGGTAGGCAGGTGCTACCCGGTGAATACATTTTTGAGTCAGCGTGAGCGTTTTGAACCAGATCCGTTCTTGGATGGGTAACCAGTGGAGTTTCCGTCTAGTTTCAGAGATGTCAGCTGATCTGGGGATGTTCAGCGCTGCTCTGATGGCGTTGTTTTGAAGGACCTGGAGTTTATGTATGTTGTAAGTGGAGGTGCTGGTGTAAAGGGTGTTGTAGTAGGCTAGTTGGGTCAGCACTAGAGCTCTGGCCAGAGTGATGCAGCTGTCAGGAGAGAGGAAGGGTCTCCAGGCGTTGATAAGCATGCACGTGTAGGACGTGGCTGAGGTCAGGGCATTCACTTGTTTAGCTAGGGCGAGGGGGGAATCTAAGTAGAATCCCAAAGTTTTAACCTGGTTGAAAACTGTGATAGTGTTGCCATCGATGTTAAAGGATTGAAATGCAGTGCTGAGTTTGGCAAGCCTGAGTTGAGAGCCTATGAGAAGCAGCCCTGTCTTGTCGTCATTGAGGTGCAACCCGTGATGTGCCATCCAAGCCTGTATTGTTAGATAGATGGCATTGAGTGTGAGGGTTTCAGAGGCTTGATCTGCAGTAATTGGTATGAGGACCTGGGTTTCATCTGGGTAGTTTGTATAGGCGACACCCTTTCCATCAAGGCAGTCAAACAGGGGCTTTGTAAATATGTTATACAAAATGGGGGACATGCATGAGCCTTGCGGTACTCCGCAGGTGACAATGGTGGGTGGTGCTTCTGCCCTCTGTGAGAAGACCTTCATAGTTCTGTCAGAGAGGAAAGACCTTATCCATTCGGTGGCACTGGGTGAGAATTGTGCAGCTGTGGTTAGGTGGTTGCATAGAATGCTATTGTCAGAGGCGAACTTGCACACGTATTGTAGCAGGGGAATTATTCTAGCTAATGTAGCTGACTGGCTGATAACAGTGTACAACCAGCACGGTTAATTAGCGAAAAGATAGGATACCAGGATCGATGAGCAGAAACAACCACTCGAGGCAGATGGCAGGAGTCGAAACGGAATACAGGATACAGAGGCTGTAGATGGTCAAGACTGCAAGGAAAGCAAGGATTACCACCGAGCAGTCTGAAACAAGATGGCTATTAGCTTACAAATGATCATCCACTAACCTTGACTCGACTACTAGGAACTTGGTAGTGATAATGACAGAGGCCGTCACCTGAAGGTGACCTACAACAATAAGTCAGTAAGTCTTCAATTCAACTAGGATGAGAAAAACCATCTGACTAGAACTACAAAGAGGGCTTACCGCATGGGATCCTAACTGAAGGCAACCAGGGAAGCTGGTGTATATCAAGGCACAGGTAGAGACAGCCGAGGAAGTGGCAAGATGACAGTTCAATCCAAAGGAAACAGCTGGAGTCCACAACCACCTGACCCCGACGGCACGAGAATGCCTAAAAAGGGCACACCAAAAGACTCTAGACCACGTACCCTTGAAGTCCCGGCACCTACTCACGACAAAACGAGGACGCCTGGAAGAGGGTACACCAGAAGTCTTTAGTCCAAGTACCCTGTAGTAGGTTTCCAGAGAGCTGAAGTAATTTGCGGGTAAAGTTCAAAGTAACAACAATCCAAACAATACGTATGTAAGAGAAGGTCGAGTTCTTTTCTGGAATCAAACAGGAGGCAGGCTGCGACAAGACAGAATGTGAGCAGAGCAGGTTCCAGGGGCAGTCCGGGTCCGTTAACTGGGCAGGCTGCAAATGGAAACAAAGGCACAGGAAGTCCGTGGGCAAGCCAGGTCGGAGTACCAGGAGATCAAGCAAGCAAAAAGGGGAAGGGGAGGAAGGAGAGGAAACGAGGTAACGGGAGAGGGAAACAAGGACACAAGATCAAAAACGCCACTGTTGCAGGAATCAGAAGCACCGGAGAAGCGGGTAGGAGGTGCTTTTAAGGAAATCACGTGACACCCATGCACATTTAGTGCCGCAGGAGGAGGGCCTGGACAAATGCATTGGAAGCCAACATTGCCATGCCAACTTCCAGGCACCTGGCAATAGGTTCCTTAAAGGGCCAGCCGCACGATGTCTGTACTGCATACTATGAGTGGGAGACACGCGTTTGAGTCCTGCATGGCGCCTCCTGGTCTTCATTGCAGCAGGGTCCCGAAGCCTGACAACTTTGGTCCACCAAATCCAAGGCAGTCGAGGGTCCAATAGAAGGAGTAGGCAAGCTTTCCTTTATCTTTCAAGTCATCCATTTGGACTTTTAAGTCTAATAGGGCCGTTTCTGTCCCAGAATGTTGTTTTCGTCCAAGTATTTCTGAATTTGGAAGTAGGGAACTCTGTCTAAGATTTTTAGTAGAAATGGGATGGTTGTGATGGGGTGGTAATTTGTGGGGATATTGAGATCAAGGGAGTTTTTTTTTTAGTAATGGTAGGACCCATGGGTTTTTGAGGACCGTTTATGCATTGATGGTGGCTGTCGGTTGGTGATTGGCTGTGGCAGAGTGGTTAGCTAGCATTTTCTTTTTTGCAGATATTTTAGCCTTTAGTTAAGTGATTTTGCCCAGGAGAGCGTTCTGAATGTCCAGACACCAGCTGACATTTTTATTGCAGTTTTCTGCAGGAGGAACGGGGGTTTCTAACTCTCTAAGGATAAGAAATAGTTCCTTGGATTTTGAGTTAGCCTTAGTGATTCTGTCATTGTAAAATGCGCTTTTGGTTTGGAGGACTTGTTTATATATTCTGGCGGTCTTGGTGAAGGCAATTTTATTTTGTTCGGTAGGCGATTTCTTCCACTGGGCTTCCTCGTTTCTCTTTATTTTTCTCAAGGAATTTAGAGTTTGGGTGAACCATCCATTGAGGGGCGCGGGTTGTTTGGCTTTGCAAAGGGCAAGTGGGGCTAGTTGGTTTATGGCTGCCAGTATGGTGTCATTGTAATGTTTGGTCATAGTGGTTGGGTCAGGCCTGTCCTTGAGTTGGGCTGCTAGGAAGGGTTGCAGTAATGGCAGTAGGTTGTTGGCTGTTATGTTTCGCTTATTTCTGGTTGGGGCGGCTGGAGCTAGTTTAGGGGTGTTGGTGCTATTGGTCAGTGTCTCGATCTTAAATGTTATAAGATGGTGATCTGACCATGGCCATGGGGAGTTGGATGATATAGTGGAATTGCAGTTTATGTCTGCAAGACCAATCAAGAGTGCGGCCTTTCACATGAGTAGGATTGTGTATCCTATGTGATAGCCCGAGAGCTGACATGGTGTTGGCGAAGGCTAGGGTGTTTTTGTCCAATGGGTCATGGAAACCCAGGTTAAAATCACCCAGTATGATGGTTTGTGATTTTGGTTTGGAGTTTTTGGAAAGAATTTGGGTAACATCATTTTCGAATGAGAGTGCGGGCCCTGGTGGTCTGTAGATAAAATGGATGTTGAGAGTGGTGTTCGCATTCAGTGTTATGTTTACTGCAAAGTGTTCCCCTGAGGTAAAGGGGGTGGTGGGTGTCTCTCTCGTGTTTAGGGAGGTTTTGGTGATGGTGGCAATGCCTCACCCTTTGGCTGTGGGTCTGTCCCTTCTGCAGATGGAATAGCTATCTAGTAAGGCGATAGAAAGGACAGGGCCAGCTGCTGCGTGCAACCATGATTCAGTTACAGCCAGGAAGTCAAGTTTGTGGGAAGTGATGACATCTGCAATGTCTTTTGCATTCGACCCAAGCACAGTGAAGAATCAAAATCAAAGGAGAAAGTGGCACACAAAGAGCTACCAGTGCATACCTTGCTCCAAATGTCCCTCTAGTACCAGACAGAATGTGTATAATGCATTCATCAGAAGGATGCCCATTGATTTGTTTTGCTCCTGGCAACTTGGATGCAGAATGAGAGCGATTTCACTGAGAGAAAACCATGTATTCCTGTCTTTCTGCTGATAGAGTCAACCATGAGAAAAGGGTGTAGAAATATGTATTGCCTTTATTTATGGATTTCGCTAGGGCGACATGCCTAATCTCATGTCCCCTGTATACCGTCGCATCTCACAATTCTGGGAAATTAACAGACAGTGCATTTTCAAAACTCAAAATGTATTCCAAAGAATGGAGTCAACTTAAACAAAGAAGGTCTCCAGGTTTAACCCGCAGAGGTCACCACAATGTTATAGGCTCTAATAAATTGATCAGTGAACTAAAGGTTTACCTGTCTTAATTACTCTCACTGCTTCAATTTGCACAATCACTTCCATAAACATATATATGTGTGCCACTAATGTATGATTGGGATAGCACTTCCACCATGAATAGGTGCAGTATAATGTATGCATGGTATTTTTAATGAGCAGTGAGGTTCTCTCCATAACTGACACCATGTCAGGCATTCTGTGTATCAGTGGATGTACTTAGTTCGTGCACGTGTCACTTTAGGTATCAATGAAATAGCACTGCTATCATGTGCATTTGCCTCATATTTTATGTATGGCATTTTTGTAAGCAAAAAGGTTTTCTGCATAATTTTATGTCATGTTTTCATGTATTAGTGATTGCACTGAGTCCGTACACATGTTACTTTATATTAATTGTCATGCTTTTTTATTTTTCTATTTACAATTGTAGTTTTTTAATGATACATGACACACTTTTTTGTAGCTAGTCGTTTTTCAATGTTTATTCACTGGTACAACAAGAAATGGAAAAAAGGAAAGAAGAACTATTTAAAAGCTGTGCCCTTTTAAAACGTTTATGCACAAACTTGTTCACACCATGTTTAAGCTGCCCAGGCAGAGAATTGTCAGTGTTGTGGCAGCAAGAATCGAATAAAATGAAATGTTGAAATCTTACATTAAGATTTGTTGTCTGCTCTTAAACCCAGAAAACGATTCAGCCTGTTTGTTTGATTGCAGTGTGTGCCTGTCCATCTTTAACGTAGAGTATTCTGCCGTCTTTTGTTTTTAATATATATTTTAATATATAATCTATATGTATATTATTGGGCGGCGGTCACCGCCTTTTCGTTAGGTTGAGTCTGACTCCCATAGGAACCCTGAAAAAATGAATTGCAAATAACCTTTGGCTCGTGCAACGGATTCGGCCTACATTGTGATGAGCTCATTTAGGGACGTGCAGGCCTCACCAAACTGCAATGTTACTATGAAAACAAAAAATGCAAATTAAAAGTTGCAGCCTTCATTTTCCATAGACTAAAAAGGTCAATTTGTGCCAGACAGCACGGTCCATACCGCTGGACGGAATTGGACCAGTTCCGAAACAATTTGGGCACAAAGCTTTGACTTGATGCCTTTTTGTGGTTTGGGGTTATTCTGTCCAGTAGTTTTTTTAATATTTCATGGAGAAGTGGTGTCCCATTCTCAAAAAATAAATAGATATATCTTGGGTAAATTAGCTGAGAAACCGTGAAAAAGCTGGCATACTTATTTTTGCTCGATGTAAGAGATAGACGCGGCTATCGGAAAATGAAACGCAGAAGAAAAGTCATTTGCAGGTAAACAAACATGCAAAGGCCATCAGGGGGGAGGTAAGAGGAGACCAGGTGAAATTTGGGAGTTGTAGGGAGTCTAGGTACTGTTTGCAACACGAAGATTTTCTGTAGCCTCAGCTATGGACAGAATAACCATGAATAGCCATCATTTCAAAGCAAATTGAGTCACGGAAACAGTGTGTGCTGTGGGGGGAACGGTAGAGGGCAGGAGAGGTGAGGGGCCCTCAGGGGAGTGGGGGGACCTGGTAAAGCTGTTGTGGGCACTTGGTGAGGGCTTAGAAGAGCAGGAAAGATTTTTTTCCACCATTTTCCCTGACAGCCATGGCTATAAAATGACTACAGATAGCCAAGGATATCCCACGGCTATGGAGAACATTTTTTACGAAAATATATCTATTTTTCTACAGCTACAGTGATGTCAGGGGTGAAGACTCACTGGCCATAGGCATCCGGGAGTCCCATTCATGCAGTAATCAGGACTGATACTGCTTAGCTTCAAAGCAAGAAAGCAGCTGGCCCCCTCAGGCCATGTTGCCTAATAAAGTAGCAGAAGTTACAAGACCACTTGGAGCAACATTGCCTGAAGGGCCTGGCCCCTTCCATGTGTTCCCAGTGCTGCCTGAGAGAAATTGACTTGCCTTTTGCTGAATTGTTTTATGGTATTTGTAGTCTCCTAGTGAAGATAGAGGCAATAATGCCACAATTGTACACTTTTTGGTCATGGCTAGTGACACGATAAGTGTCTGGTACTCCCATCCATGCAGTAATCAGGACTGGCCCTGCTTAGCTTCAAAGCAAGGAAGTGGCTGGCCCCTCGGGTCATGTTGCCTAATATATTAGCTGAAGTTACAAGATCACCACTTAGAGCAACATGGCCTGAGGGGGCCGCACTTTTTCTGTGCTCCCTGTGGTGTCTGAGAGCTCCGAGAGACATTTTCTTTGCCTTTTGCTGATTTGCATTATGGTATTTGTAGTCTCCTAGTGAAGATGGGGGAATAATTGCACAAGTGTACACTTTTTTGCCTAACATAGTTCTATAATATTTTATATATTTGAGTGACACTATGGTATGTGTACTTTTCCGGTTTTCTTTATAAAGCAACCTCCTCCTTTTTAATAGACCCTTCCTACACCTTATCAACTTACTTTCCTCACCTGCTGTCCCTGCTGTCCCTGCTTGCCCCTCTCTGGCCCCTCTGCTACCTCTACGGCTGCCTCTGCTGCTTCTCCAGCCACCCTGTTGCCTCTTTTCTCTGCCACACCTCTGCCATCAACATCCTCTTCCTCGGCTACCTTGCCCTCTCCTCTTTCCTCCTCTGCCCATCCTTGGGTGCCTTCAACACTTCCTCAGGGCATACCTCTGACCTGTACCCATCCATGGAAGTCTTTCAAAGGGGGCAACCTGCTCCACATTGCCACTCTCAACTCTCGCTCCGCTGTCAAACACTACTCTGATATCTGCCATATTCTGGAAGAATTCGATCTAGATGGCCTCGGTCTGATCGAGACGTGGTTCACAGCAAGCTCTGGCATGAGCTTTGACACTCTCCTTCCTGATGGCTACAAGATCCTCTCTGTGCCCAGAGCCAAGCGTCCCATTTGGGGTGTAGCCTTGATCTTCCTAGAGTGGATCCCTGCTTCTATCATTTACATGCAGGACTACTCGTCCTTTGAATGACTGGTCTGCAGGCTCTCTCTCTCTCCTGACCTTTCTCTCCCTGTGGCCACTGTCTACCAGCTGCCTGGCCAGGTAGCCTCCTTCCTCTCTGAGTGGGCGGATCTCGCCTCCTCCCTCCTCACCTCTAGCTCTCAACTTCTCCTCCTTTGAGACCTTAACATCCACTTGGATGCTTCTTGTGCATTTGCAGGACTCTCGCAATCTCTGCGACTACCTCTGTTCCTCTATTCTTCCTTCTGGCCTGACTCACTCTGCAGGGCACACTGTAGATGTTCTGATATCCTCAGTCCTCCTCCTCTCCGACCATCTCAACACTCCCCTCTCCTGGAGTGACCACTTTCTCCTTTCCTCCCATCTCTCTCTCTCTCTCTACCCCTCAGGCCAAGCTGACTCCAGCACTGCACCTACCTTCTCGGTCATCCGACCCATGAAGCGTGTGTCAGTGGAGGCTTTCACTGCTACTTTCTCTCCTCCTTATGCACCTTTGTCTGACTCAAGTCCTGAAGGAAGAGGGGTTCTGGGTGCACACCTCTTTCTTGATAAAGGAAATCTTGTTAATTTGTTCAGGATCCAGCACTGCTGGTTTTAAGATATCGAAGGTGCAGGGGAGGATTGAGGCTTTGGCACAGAACCTCCTCTATACACAAGAAGGGAGAAGAGGATCAAGTTTGGAATCCTCCCATCCCTTCACACTATAGGCTACCGCCTTGGTGGGACGGTTAGTATTTCAAAATGAACAAAAGTCGTTTAGTTTTCAGTAGTGTCTAGCTCCAATATTAGAGTTTGTAAATACATTCTTCAGCCAAATGTTGTGAAACAAAAGAAGGGAATTTATTCATGAGGGATGTACAATGTATCCAATAATCCAACATAGTCGGCCAACGCTTTTCGTGGAAATTCTTCTTCTTCAAAGGGCCTAATCGGACTGTTGAAGAAATGTCACATGAAAAAACACAATCAGTATGTTGTAACCTGTGTCTATATAGTCAAATCATTATATACAGGTGTGAAATGTCAAGTTGGCGAGAGTCTGTCAACAGAGTTCCTTAAAGGAGATACCATACATCAATTTGAAACTTCATTTCATATAGTGAACCAAAGCAAGGGCTAAAATAGATAGAACATCTAATTACAGCTTCCCTGAGTCGGTAACGGCCAAAGTGTGTTAGGACCCAGCTTGTATACAACTTGATGTGCATTATATGGACATGAATATCATCAATCACTAGGAGACAACATTTCATTGATGGTAACAAGTCTGCAGGTGGCGAAGGAATACTGGCGCCGTTTATGTATTGCGTAACACTAATGGTCCTTAGGGATTCAGACTGCATGCACATCGTTAACCCCTTCTGTTCTTGAAATGCCGGTAGCCTGAATGTGTTCAACACTATCTACGAGGGAAAACCAATAAAATAAACATTTCCGATCAATCAACCCATGTATTGTCACAATCTGCATATGACAATGAAGTAGAGTATTAAAGGTAGTTTATACACAACAGTGTGCTCCAATGTGTAAAGAAACCTATGCATAAACAGTCAGTTATAGTTCTAGGGAAACGTCTATAGAAAGGTTGTAGAATATACAGTGAATCACTCACCGGGATCTAGCTGTATCTGCATCTATACAGTGTTCCCTATACCAGGGGTGTGGGAGCACTTCTTAGTTTTCATATTCATGTTGTAACTCCGGATCAGCCTATTGCATGTCTAATCCAGTGGCCATCTGCTTGCTAGATTAACAATTAGTATATATGTTAAGGCTTACCCTTATTGGCCACTAGTGCAGTAAGTGGCGTACTGTTAGGCTGAGTGCAAAACGTGCGGTGATTAGTGCAGTGTAGAAAAGGCCTTGATTACCATTCAGCCCGTAACTTCTAAAAGATGAGAATTAAGGGCGCGCTTAGAATAAAGCGGGCCTAGTTACCATCTGGCTATAGTTTAGAGGATCTGTAAGAGTCAGTAAGAATCAGTAGCAAGTATGCAATTAACCTGGCAGGCAAAGTGCTCAATCCAGTTGCTCTGCAGCTCACGCAGCGCCGGAGCCGTATCATGTACATGTGCATTCTGTTTAATTGAGGAAAGGTATGCTTTGCCAGATGGTTCAAAGCACACCCTCAAGAACTCTCCTGTTGTGTTTTTATCCATGTTCATCCTTGGCTGTTGAGACCTAAGACGTTGTCAGTGCTGATAGGTTCCTGAGACCTGTTTGCTGCAGCCAACAAGGCATGCCAACACGGATTGTGCATCAAAATTGCCAAATCAAAACATCTGGTTCCAAAGGAGCCACGCCAGATGTCCTGCTACGCCTGATATGAGTATTTGTCAAGGCAAGGTTTGTGGGCTTTTGCATGGCTATCAGATAAAGTATCACATGACTTTGTGGCAAGGTACAACAAGGATATGGGGGATAGTGCATGAAATGGTGCCCAGATATATGTAGCACAAGCAGTGCATGGGAATTTTGTCCAAGAGACAAGTAGACTTCTCAAAAAGAAAAACAAAGAGTAAACCAAGCAGTCACTATGGAAACATGCTGATGTTGCTGTGGCAATGGAAGTGAAAAGATAAGGGTGGGGAATGAAACTACAGTGCTATAGAGAGGTAGGAGCATATCTAAGATTACCCATAAAAGGTGACTGGTGACCCACATTGCATGTACCATTAAAACGTATTGGGGTTAGAGTAAAGCAATAAGTGTGAGATGCAGTCTCAGGTGAAATTCTTCCTGTCTTTATGCTGCTAGAGGTATTCTTTTGTGCTAAAGGGGCCAATGTATTGCAAAGGAAGCAGAGACCACACGGATATTTGTCATGTTAGAAAGACAGGGTAGGCTTCACAGAGTAAAGAAATGCGCCTGGAAGGCCAACGCAACGAGAGGTTGTTAATGTTCCATGAGCGCAGGAGTTGGAGGAGCACACAGAAGTAAGGCTTCCTGCACAGGTCGGATAGCATGTGTTAGAAGAGCTCCTGGATTCCTAATGTGCCACTCGGATGATGAACTAAACACAATAGCATGCTAAGGTGAGAGCATAGTCAAGGAGGAACACAGGCGTGAAATTACAGTGTGAACGTGAAAAAAGGCAGGCCTGACCTTAGGGGCAGCACATGAAGGGAAAGGGACCGTTGCAGCAGGGGAGACTTCACGCATAAGAGATAACATGGAGGACAGGACTAGGGGCACCACTGAGAGAAAGAGAGACCCCACTACCGGGGACTATAATGGAGAAACGGGTCTTGCATTGCTAAAAAGATGCATACACATATTTTGCGATAAATTATGTTCCATATTAACTCAAACGATTTCTTTTGAAAAACAATACTCTGTTTTAGGCCTTCATCATCTCAGTGATATGTTGTGAATGCATATAACAAAGCATGGTCTGTAATCCTTGTTTTCATTGGGGGAGTCTCCTGAGGCATTTGTACAGTCGGCAAATATGCTTAAAATGTTAAATTCCATTTGATTTTTGAGGGCCGATGTGGGCACCATAGATTGCTGTTCACATTTGCATTCAGAAGTAGCTCATAGCTCATAACCAAATAAATTGTTCAAAATAGATGCCTGACTATTTGATGTTCCCACTCCACTCTCAGTAAACATAGCAAGTGTGGTGCAATTAGACTTGGGGGGGGCAAGGAATAAGGGAATACCAGACATGTGGTCATGTCATATGCTGCGTTTTGAAAAGAATTTTGACTTTTCCCACCATCCGAATCTGTAGTCGAGGCCAAGGAAGCACAGCAGAATTTCTTTTAAATGTGGGCATCCTGGCAAATAACGAAAAATGCTACATCATAAGGAACTGTGAACCAAGGTCCGCGTGCCCTCCCCAAATCATATGATTTTGAAGACATCTTCTGTCACTTATAAAGCTGCACACAAACCAGGAAACTAGGTTACCGAGCCAGCAAGCATCCAATCTCACCTGGTCAGAGATCACCCCCGCCGCCGTTATCCTGCACAACTGGATCATCGGAGAGTCTCAAAAGAAAGGAAAAGAAGACTGGAATTCTCTTAATACGCATTTGGACCCTGGAATGAGCGATCGCCTCACACCCTCCTACCTGGCCTCCTACAATTCTGGCGAGGACCGACATTATTCCTCTTCCAACAGAACCAACCACCCGCAAAACCAGAGCATAAGCTACCATGGCACATACAACTAGAATTCAACAAGCACTTGCGTAGCCAGTAGTTTTGGTGTTTGCAGTTGTTTATTGTATTTTACATTAATAGGTAAGAATGCAGTAAAGGCTTGGGCTCTACCAGTGATTCTAAACATGTCTGCAAGGTAGTGTTTTCAGACAAATCACATTAGTAATAAACATAGTAGATCAATAGAGTAGATACACATTTCACTATGTGTATAACTAACGTTACATGTCACAAAACACTAACTTGCAAGCATGTTATTATGTGTGGAACTTTCAAAGTAAGCATGATGGTTTTAAGGGTGAGCTAGGGTGGAAGGGAGAAGAAGTGAGCGTGTGTGGGAGGCAGCATGGATAAAGGTGCTAGGGTGGTTGTGTTGGTAGGGACAGTGAGAGGAGTGGGATGGAGAGTTACAATTTGGGGTTGTGTGGGAGTGGTGTAGAGTGGATCGGAGTGGTGTGATGTAGGGTGGTCTAGGATGATGAGTGGTGTGAGGTTGAGTGATGTAGAATGGAGTGGAGTTGAGTGGAGTGATATGAAGTTGTGTGGGGTGAAGTAGATTGATGTGGGCTCGGATGCGGTGGTGTAGAGTGGTATGGGTGATGTTATGAGATTTGGAGTGGTGTGGGGGAGTGATTTGGTGTGGGAATGTGTGTATGGAGCTGAGTGGAGTAGTGTGGAGTGATGTGGAGTGGCATGGGTGGGGTTATGTGGTGAGGAGTGGTGTGGGGGAGTGATATGATGTGGGGAAGTGTGTATGGAGTGAAGGGGTGCTATGGATTGGTTTATACTGATAATGGGTAGGGTGTGGTGGTGCGAAGTGGCATGGAAAGGTGTGTGGTGTTGTGGGATGGACTGGTGTGGTATGGGATTGGGTGGAGTGATATGGGTTGGGGAGGCGTGGTGTGGGGCAACAAGGCTGGGGAGCGGTGTAGGATGGTATAGGGTGGGATGGAGTGGTGTGTGCTGGGGTGGTATGATAAAGAGAGTATGGAGTGGTGGTGAGTGTTGTGCTGCATGGATGGCAGTGGGTTGGAGTGGTGTAGAATGGGGTGCGGTGGGGTTGAGTGATGTGGTGTGAGGTTTTCTTTGATTAGTTGGGGTACAGTGATGCATGGTTGGGTTGAAGTAGAATGGAATGGTGTGCATTGTGCTGGTGTGGTGTGGGTTGATGTGGAATATTCTGTGTGTGGTCTGAGGTGAAGTAAGATGAAAATCTTTAGAGTGGAATGGATTGTTGTGTGGTTGAGTTGAGTGATGGGGTGGAGTAGGGTGATGTTGGCCATGGTGGCGTGTATTTGTATTTTGTATTTATTGACATGTATATCGAGCTTTTGACAAAGCACTTACCATAAATGAAAATAGAGCTATACAAAACAATAATGCAGTGGTGGGAGTACAAAATTTCAGGTCAGATGTTAGGAGTCAGAGAGAAGAGACAGTGGATGGGCTTTAAGACGAGTCTGGAAGATGTGGTAGGAAGAGGAAATGCGAATGGCAAGAGGGAGAGAGTTCCAATGAAAATGTACGAATAGGGAAAATGAGCAAAAATGAGAGGAAGCGCAGGGAGGTTTGGGGACAAGGTGGAAAGTAAATTGTGAACAAAGAGAACAGGTAGGGGAGTAGAAGGAGACTAAAGATGACAGGTAGGGAGGGAGTGAAGAAATTTGAAGACAATAGACAGTAGAAACTAGACCGATAGTGATATAGGACAGGAGCCCAGATTGGAACGGTAAAATAGAAGCAGATGAGAAAAAAAATTGATGTATGAGGAGGGAGGCAGAAGCAGAGACCAATAGCAGAATTGCAGATAGATCAAAGAGGGGTGAGATGGGATTCAGGGAGACCAATCAGGAGGGCTGAGCAGTAGTTGATCCTGGAGAAAGTTAGAGCAGAGAAACAGAGTTTAGTGGCGTGAAAAGACAGAAAGGGACAAGCTCTTTAGAGATTAAAGAGACGAAAGTGACAGTTGCTTGCAGCAAGTGAAATTTGAAAGGAAAAAGAAAGAGAAGAGTCAAAGAGAACACCAAAACTACAAGCAGAGGGAGAAAAGGAGACCTGAGAGAAGGGACAAGAGCGGAAGGAGGAGGAAGGATTGGGAAGGAAGTGATGGAGGAAAGAAGAGAACTTCTCGTTTAGATGGGTTTAGGTAAAGAAGTGTGACGATGTCCAGGTTTGGAGGGCAGAGAAAAAGGGAGACTCTGGAGTGAAGAGCACCAGAGAACTCAGTAAAGAAAAAAAGAAGATTTGGGAATCGTCGGCCTAGAAATGGCAGGATAGGTTAAAGGACAAGATTAGTGAGGAAAGAAGAATAGAAGAGAGGGAAAACAAAAGGGGGTAGAGGAATGACCTTTGAGGAACACCATATAGAAGGGTCAGATGGAAGAGCAACGGTCAGCCTAGGACACAACCAAAGAGATAGGATTCAAACCAAGTGAGAATGGAGGCAGAAATGCCCAAGGAAGAGAGGGTAGAAAAAAGAGCGGGGTGGCCAATGGTGTCAAAGGCTGCCGAAAGTTCAAGAAGAATTAGTATAGAGGAACGTTTATTGCAGCATGCAGAAATGAGTGAATTAGAGATGTGTAGAAGAGCTGTTTTGGTGGACTACGCGGACAACGCAGACTAAAGGGCAGAAAGTAGAGAGTGTAGTTGTAGATAGGAAGATACATGGGAGTAGACAATTCACTCCAAAAACTTAGATAGGAAAGGTGGAAGATTGATAGGGTGGAAATTGGAAGTTGAAATTGGAAGAAAGAGAAGTATGGGGATAACAGTAGCATGCTTACAGGTTGAAAGGGAGACAGAGGAAGAGAGAGAGATTGATGAGAATAGTGAGATAAGGAAGGATTTGAGGGTAAATAGAGTGGATGAGTGTAGAGGAAATGGGGTCAGTTGGAGAGGCAGTGGGAAAGACGTGTGGTAGCAATGATGGTAAGAGGGAAAAAAGACAAGACAGAGAGAGAAGGGTAAGAGAGGAAGGGAAGGAAGAGAATAAAGAGTTAGGAGGAGGTGAGGGGGGACACAAAGGCAGAGTGGAGAGTTGTAACCTTAGTAGAGAAGTAGTCTGCAAGGTCAGAAGCGAATAGGGAAGAGTAACGAGATGGGTCAGGTGGTTGTGGGGAGCGGATGTTATTAAGGTGTTGAAAAAGATGACGTGGATGATGGGATAGGGATGGTATAGGAAAAGAGTGAGTGAGAGGTCAAGAGGTCAAGAGTAAGGGAAGACTGAAACTTATTCAGCCGATAGTTGTGAAAATGTCTGGAGAGAGGGAGTAAGAGAGGATAAGAAAATACAGATATTGATGAAATGAAGATTGCGACACAGAAAGGAAGAGGAATTTGAGGGAAGAGGAGAAGGTGAAGAAATGAGAAAGGTGAAGGAAATTATCTGAGAAATAAATAGAGCATGAAGAGAATGGAATGGAAAAAAAAGATAAGGGGCCTCATCACAAGTTGGACATGATTCCAGCAGTAAATCGTCCAGAATACTTGCCATTGCAATTACCATTACCGACACTTGGTCCAGCGGTATTACTGCCAGATTACAAGTGGTGATAGTGGTGTAAGTCCCCATTTATGAGGGGGTAATGGGGAGGCAGAGGCATAAGTAGCGGTGTTAGTAGGAGACATCCCGGTCTCTGTGAGGGAGAGAAATTGAAGATTGAGCCATTGGAAAAGGGCCAGAGTAGGGTGTGGTTTGTGGTTTATGGATTAGCCCTTCCACATGCCAATTGACATTGGGGAATGGGGACACGGAGAGTCAGGAGAAAAATTAGATTTGAAGAATGACGTAAGTAGGTGTGGTGATAAGATGATGGGTGATATGAAAGATGAAAAGGAATCTGAGACTCCGTTGGAAGAAAAGATAAGATCATGAGAAATGTAATAAATAACTGGTTATAGGAATGTTGCGAGATTATAGGTCTGGA
Source organism: Ambystoma mexicanum (assembly GCF_040938575.1). Taxonomy (NCBI): domain Eukaryota; kingdom Metazoa; phylum Chordata; class Amphibia; order Caudata; family Ambystomatidae; genus Ambystoma; species Ambystoma mexicanum. The sequence goes on along the minus strand of NC_090926.1, from coordinate 71,791,596 downwards.
TGGTAATCACATCAGGGTTGATCACGGATGAAGATAACACGAGGTCACTGGCCAAGATGTGGACAGGGGCAAACAGGAGAAATAGATTCCCCTTATAAAGTCTGCCCTTTGAAAGTACATCCAGGGCACAGACTCCCAATTGGGATAAATATGAGTGGGCTTGAAGGACCACTTAAAGAGTAGCATTATTGGTGCAACACCATCACCAGAGGAGGCAGGGGAGGGCCAGGTGGTACAGAGACCACAATGGATGGTGGCACCTCATGCTCTGCTCCTCCAAAGACTCTCAGATGGAATAGCATGTGGGTGAGCAGACGTGCAGTCACAGCCCTCACTGCTCTGGCATCAGGCAGCAGGTGGAGAGCCACTTACTGAATTAGTATCATGTGAGGAGTCACATGATTGGTCCAACACTGTTAGCCGGAGAAGGTAGGGGAGGGCCAGGTGGCACAGAGACCACGATGGATGGCGGTACCTCAGGTGGTGTTCCTACAGGGACCTTCAGATGGAACAGCAGGTAGGTCGGCAGACATGCAGTCACACATCTTAGCACTCTAGTGAAGGAAGATATGTGGGGTGGTGGTGTGGGGTGGAATTGGGTTAAATGGAGTGGTGTGGTGGAGAGTGGCTTTTATGTAAAGTTAGTAAAGTTATGCAGTTATGTAAAGTTAGATGTGGTGGAGTGGTGTTGAGTGGTTTTCCGTGAAGTGGTGTAGAGTGGTGTGGGATTGAGTGGGGGCTGGGGGTTTTGCTAGAAAGAGGTGCAGTGTGGTGGAACAGAGTGGTGTGGAATTGTCTGGAGTGGTGTGGGGTGGTGTGAGATCAGGGGTGTAGAGTTGTGTGGTGTATAGTGTTGATGCATGGTGTTGGTAGGGTGTGGTGGAGTTGTGTAGAGTGTTGTAGAGTGCTACTGAGTAATGTGGCATTGTGGATTGTGATGATATATAATGTGGGGTGGTATAGAGTGGGGTGGGATGGTGGGGATGGAGTGAAATGTGTGGATGAATGGGTTGTGTGGTTAGGTGTAGAGGTTTAGAGTGTGTAGGTTGTGTGGGGTGTAGCAGCGTGGAATGATGTAGGGTGGTGTTGTTTTGGGTTGAGTGGTGTGGCGGAATGGTGTGGTGTGGAGTTTCTGCAAAGTAGTATGGAGTTGTATGGGTGGTGTGGAAGGGTCTGGGTTGGTGTGGGGTAGAGTGGTGTGCAGTGGGGGAGTAGAGTGGTGTGGGTGGGACACACAACCAGTCAGTCCCACACATGGACAATCTCACAGCTACTCACCTGCACACGCACACACCATATACAAACACACAGCCACATGTTGCTTCAGGGTCGTCTCCCATTCCGGGTGTCCAAATAGTAACACCCTCTCACCAATGTTGTGGGTTGGCATACGTTTTGGGCCTCCTTCTAAGGAAATTCTGGGTTCCTTCCATTTTCATGGATGCAAGCCAGAATTCCCTTAGAGAAAGACCCAACACACGTGTCAGAAACAATGGCGATGTTCGGACTGTGGAATACCAGGAGCATGGACACCCTCATTTCCTGCAGTGTGAGGGTCCAGCATCAGGGCCCCCACCTGCCATGGAGCCCCCACACTTCAGAGGGGTAGGGGGCGCCTGCTACACCAGGGGGTGAGCAGGCGAAGGAATGATCCCTACGCCACACTTTCCAACATAACTCCTGATTCAGATAATCATTGTAACGCTACCAGGCACTGGTTGAAATGGCCCTGGGACACACACAATAACATTTTCTGACTGGGCAACTTCATGCCTTAGCATTTCCACTTGCCATGTTAACCGAACCCTGCTTCTGAATACCCATGCTTCTTTTTTGTTTAGGCAACGCTTTGCCACATAGGTGGCACTTGCGTCACCATCTTTGCAAAATCCAGCAGGTCCCCACAGAATCCATCATGTATTCCACAATGCATTAACGTCAACTGACCACGTGTTCCTTGTGTACAGCTATGTTACCTGCTTTAAAGTCGGCTATATCAGTTTGGCATATGATGTATACTCCCATCCATATTTCCCGTAAACAGTATTTGCGCGTGTTCATATATGCTTGATGGTCTGAGGGGTAGGCCCATGCTTGAGACACCCCCAGAATGGTGTTACTGCTCATAATACCAACAGAATGTTGTGCATCAAACACTTTCACCGAAAACCTCCTGAAAGCCATGGCTGACAGTGAAATCGAAAATCTCCCCTTCCTCCATGTGAACATTGTCTACATTTATTTCACATAACTCCGAGCATAGGGCTAAGCCAAGACTACCACCCTGCCAAGAAAGGCTTATGATACACATGTTTATTCTAATTCTCCATAGGACACATGTATTTATTTTTATTTATTTATTTATTATTAATCTACGATTAGCCGAATGGCTTTGTATTTACAACAAAGTACAAAACAAATGAACATAGTAACAAGAATCCAAGTCAACGAGCATATATACAGGTAAGGGAAAACAAGCGACAGACGAGCATAAAGGGTAATCGTGCAATACTTAAAAAGTCAGTAAAATGCCTGGTAAGATCATAGATATTAGTCAGTTAAAATCCAAATGTTACCATATAAAATATGAGGTTATAATCGTTGCCTTCAATAAAAATAGACCAAAGCCGCAGCATCTTAAGAATTGTTATAGGAGCGGATGTAGTTGTGCATAATTAACGTTAAACTCACACATTCAATTAAAAGATGGAGCAGGGTTTCTAAGACAGAGGTGCTGCATAGGCGGCTGTGGTGTTCTGATCTAACAATGCCATACAATGCACCTTTGGTTGCTGGCGCTTCACTGATATTAAACTTCAGTAACAAGTACTGACGCATTGTGGCACTATTTGGGAAGGCGTCCATATCTGCTGGTTTTGACAGGCGGACAGTTCTATATTCCCAATATGGGCCACTTGACTTTTAGTGTAAAGATTCATTTCAAATGTCTCACCTGCAGTCGAAAAAAAAAGTCATGAAGCAAACATTCTCAGTGTGCCAGTAATTCTCTATCGCAGGAAAGCCGTAGAATATTTCGTAAAAGGGGCACGCCGCCTGTATGGTTACATTCGAAAAGGAATTGGCATCAGCTTCTAACAGCAGGTTTCCCTATCATCATACATTGGCGCACTCTTATTTGTGTGGGAATGTGCTAGCAGTGGGTTTACATAGCTTGCGGTTAAGCCATGGTCAGAGCAGCAGCCATGTTCTCTATTCAAATTCCCCAAGTGACATGTTTAGAGTTTTTCACCTGGTATTGCCCTGCAGCAGGTAAAAAATGGCGAGAGCACGCATTCCTTACAGCAAACATCCAAGGGAACGGAAGGGAAAGGTTACGTATTCAGGCCATATCTGTTTTTTCATTCCCAAAATTCCTGTCGAGCTAAACAATGCTACTGTAAAACACAACATTCACACGTTTTCGTCTCAAAATCTGCAGACAACAAATTGAAATGCGCTGCTAATCCCACCTTTTAACACTTTGCATTTGAACAGTCGGAAAAAGAATAAAAACAAGCATTGGCAATGGTTACTTTCTTACTTATTTGGCGTTTACTGTTCTTTGCATTAGGCATTTAAAGGCAGGAGGGTGCTAAGAGGAGAGTGCAAAGTGTGAAAGGAGGATGTGATAATGGGTGCAGGTGTGTAATAGAATGACATGGGGAATAGAGCAATGGGGAAGCCATTGATAGAGGGTGCCAATGATGAGCAAGAGGAAATATGTGCGACAAAGAGCGAGAGTGAGAGGGTAACAAATAAAGTGATTGTGTGAGAGGAAGGATGAGAGGGTATAGGGAGAGCGAGAACGGTGGGGGAGTAGAGGGGGCTGTCACGTAATACGTTCAACACAACCCCCCCTCAACAGAATATTCAATAATTCTAATAGGGTAAAAATGGAGAGGGATTTAAGGAGATTGCACGCTGGGTCGCGGGAGGCAGTGAGGCACGCATGCACACACACCTAGAGGGTAATGTGCCAGCCTCATCGAGGACAATGGAGGCTCCTGTGCCAGAATAACCCGAGGGGAGGCAGGCTTTTGGGGATTGGGAGAGGGAGCTCAGAGGTCCCTGCAGCAAGTACAATTTCAATAGAGAAAACGCGAACCCGGCCACAATTGAGATCTTGGCCGGTCTCCAGGGCATCCAAGAAGAGCAAGAAGAGACAACACAATGCATACAAAGGAAAGTGCTTACCTCGATTAACGCTTTGTACCCCAGAATATACATACATTAAATGGACCTGGAAATATCTGATCAGGTCTGCCTACAGTTTAGTTTAGTAATGAGTATCTTGATACATAGTTTGAGATGCTGTCATTTGTTCTATTTAGCTGGACATCAGTTTTGTGTTGTGATGCAATCTATGCACCAAGGCATCCTTTACATATTGTCATAGTGCGCCCTATTGGGTTATACTCTGAGGTGTTCTTTAAAGGGGACTTGTGTTGGGTTCCTGATTGCCTAGCCTCCATTCTGTGCGTTGATCGGGTACTGGGTGTTTGTGATGCTGGAAATGCATCGGAGGGACAGGGCCTCCGTATCCTTGTCCTTTACTGCTTTTTATCGTGTGTTCTGTCGTGTTTTCCGCAGAGTTCATGTGGGACTCTTGGCGGTGCAGCCCTCTCTCTTTTGGTTTGGTGAACGGACCCGTGGGATACCCTTATGGCACCCATGGGTGGGGGTACAACCCTGTGCCCCTAGTGTATGTTTTTGGGCACCTGTGGGTGGCCCGCAGAGCAGGGTATGGGCTGGTGGCAGCTCCATGCTGAATTTGACAGGTGCGCGGAGTATCCGGCCCTGCCATTGGGATCAGTTGATTCCTGATGGAAAACAAGATGGCCCCTGTGGCCTCTTGCTTTCTATTACCTATTACCTTGTTTTCCCAAAGTCCTGGGAAGCCCTGACTCTGTCCCTTCCCCCTGACTGGCTGTTGGGTGGAAATGCCATATATGGTGTTGTTGTGAAGGCCCGGCCAGACTAGCTGGACCCTTCCCAGTGATGTATGTTGTGGGTACCTCCTGTGGGTGGGACCCGGGTGAATAGAGTGTGTGACGAATATGCATTCTGTGTTGTGGATGTCTAGTATCTGGTGGTTGACACAATGACTGAGACAGCTCTGCCCGAAACCAGTATGAATGCAGTTTGGAGTGTTGAATAGCTCCGTACTTGTCCCAATACACATAACTTGTTGTTGTGAGTGTCTGGAGAGAAGTGAATGGTCTGAATACCTCATGTGCCTGATTGGCTGACTGCCTGCATGAATGCCCTTAGTTGTGATTGGATGCTTGAGTGTGACCTAGCGGAATGAATGGGAGATCAACAGTATATCTGGGGACCTCTCACTGCTAGGAATCGTGTTCAGAAGCTGAAGTCCACTATGACGAGTAACTGGAGTAACTGAAGCTTGACCTTGAAGCCCTGCTGGACGAGAAGAATTGCTGTTGCTCTCCTTCACAATCTGAAAGCTGCTGTGCCTCCAAGGACTGACCCAGAGAGGACCTGGTAAGGCTCCCTCTTCCCGAGCTACGAGGGACCATCGTGCACCAGCTGATCTTTGCCAAAGCTCCCTGGTAGACAGACCTTCGACAGGTTGCCGACCCGAGACGGGGACTGCTGTGGAATCCCAAAGAGAAGCACTCGGACTGTTGTCCGCCACTGTCGACGACCGCCGTCGCCGACCGGAGCCGCCGTGCTCCCATTTTCCTAAGAACTTCGATTGATCATCGGACGCTCTCGTCTGCATCATCGCCTGCTTTATCTCGCTGGAGAAGGCCCGACCGTTGACGCGTCGAGGAGCATCCGCCAGTGGGTTTCCTGCCACCTAAAGACCACAGAGACGCTGACGACTCGACGCCCTTGCTGGACCACAGTTCTTCATCCTCTCTTTGCGGTCCAGAACTATCGTCACCGAGTTGCCCCGCACGCCTCTTCCTTGCAGGACGCCAACGCTCTGTCGTCGACGAGCACCGCTAGGAACGAAGCTGCCACTTCGCTGCCATAGTTCAACATTTTCTCCGTCGGACGTTCGATGTCCCGTGACTCCTGCCTTAAAGGGAGGGCACTCAAGAAGGGCCGTCGATTCCCCAACACCAAACGCCGAGTTCCTCGACGCCTCTCGACGATCCATGGCTCCTGCTTTAAAGGGAGTCACTCAAGAAGGATCGATCGACTCATACTCGGAGAACTCTACTCCACCAGGTACATTGGGGGGGGGTAAAACCTTAATAGGAGGAACTAAGACTATTGAACAATATATGGACTGGGCTTGTGCTATATATCTTTATTTACAGGTTGCCCAGGTGGGGAGATCTCCACACAGAACTGTGCCTAGTAGTAGCGGTCAGCATTCTGCCTATTGTTTCAACCATCCTGCGTTCCTTCCTATCTCTATTGCTGGTTTCCTCGTTATTGATCTGTGTGACATTTTAACTGTACGGTTGATGCACTTTAATGAGATTTGATAACATTGGTGGTACCACTTTAGAATTGTATATATTTATCATTGTTGACTTCCGAGTACAATGTGCGTTATTGTGATTGTGTACATACCTTTGAATATTAACTATATAAAGACTGTGTTTTCAGTAATACAGTGTGTGGACATTCCTTTGTGGGGGTTCGGGGACTACACTGTACTTAAGAACCAGCCTGCATCACCTCCTGAGAAGCTAGGCCTTGATTGCTCGACTACGTTTCCAATAATAGAGAATCTTGGCTGGGGTCCTCTGTGCCTCTCCTCTACCATACAGAGAGCGGAAGTACAGACACCCCCTACCAGTCTTTACAGTGTTGGTGTGAAGGAATTGCGCAGGCTCGCAGGGAGGGTTCGCAACCATCTGGCAGGCCACCCTGTGTGCCCAGCCATAACCCCAGCGAGTGACAGCAGCTTTATACACTGGAGCAAATAAAATGGGTGCGCAAAGGCTCTGCCTGTCTACTACATTATCTTTCTTTACAAGGACACCCAAACCATCAGTGTTACGTCCATCAGTATCCATTTCATTAAAAAAAGCACAAGCTCAATTGTTTAGATAGTTGTAGCTTGCTTAAGGTAGAGTGAGGATGGAGATTGAGCCATATTTCCACCGGCATTCGAAGCTTTAATGCACGTGGCGGACTGCACGGAGGGGGGAGTTTGCAATGTGTCTTGCAAACTTAGCAACTTTTAGAATCATGACCCTGAGGTGAAGACCACTTGGAATTATTGGCCGCTGGCCACTATTCAAATACTAACAGTTTGCCAGGGACTCGCACTATGACCACACGGGGTAAGCGCTTTCCACCGGGCCTTGCGCAACCTTTTTCTCGTCTTGTTCCTCTTCCTGTGCATACGAGTCCCTTTTGTGGCATGTGGCTCCTTTATAGTGATTTGTACCCAACCATTTGCCAGTTATAAAAGAGTTAATACTGGGAATCAAACTCACCAATGCAGCCATTTCTGGAGTTGTCACAGCCGCAGTTGTCAAAGTCATCCATACTGCAGTTCCTGGTCAGGGTGTACATGACTCCGGCCGAGCTGATGGCATGCACAAAGGACGTTTCCCTGGTGGCTTTGAGGAAAGGAATGGGAGGAAATGTGGCATTGGCTGTCTCAAATTCCATCAGCCTGTTCCTCCACTGTGTGGCCGAAAGCGAGGTCTAGGCAAAGCAGCGCAAACAGAGATCACTCCACTGCAGACTTTAAACATAGTCCAACAGTAGTTAATCCGACAAAAGGCATTGGTTCATACAAATGAAAATCTAACAGGCATCTAGTTAGTGCAGTCATTTTGCTCCTACGCCCGTAGCACGCACAGCTCCCCGGCAACAGCAGCAGGCCAGCAGACGGGAGCGAGAGGGTGAAGGCCCGGCTGGTGCTTGGGCCATTTCCTAGCCAGGAATCGGCTAGTTGCCATGTCAACGCCATAAACAGCTCCCAAACTCCCATTTCTCCTTACATTTACATACCAATGTTTAAGCGATTAGATGGCTTACGCCACCAAAGCGCCAAAACCAAAAATGGGTCAGATAAGTTGTCTGAAGGAATTTCTCTACAGAGACTGTATTTAGTGCCAGTTCCTCACCCATCTAGCTAGACTTTACTCTCCACTAAGCGTCCTCCGCTCAACTAAGGGAAAGTGGTCGCGCAGAGAAAGCACACCAGATGTATAACATTGTATTGCTTTCAATAGGAGAATCTCTGCAATGGAGTATCAATAACAGAACACTTACAGGGTGGATTTATCGATAAGTATCTACAATAGCAGGTTAAGTTCTGCTATTCACTTTAGCGTTCAAAAAGATGCACATAAGCAGTCCCTATTTCAATACGGGTTAGCAATGGCCAACTGCAAAAGAAACATTTTGAAAACCACGTTCTCAGACAATAGTCAGATAAAATCAAACTTTTATGGGTGACACAATCTCTGTTTTCCTTCAATGTTCTGTTGGAACAGCAAATTCTTTTTCAGGGATTTTCCAGTTGTTACAGACTTGGATTTCACAGTGGTGCCCCTTTGTTGGACAACGCCTGCTTTACCACTTTATCAAATGTACCAGCAGTACTTGGCGGAGGCTTCTTTGGTGCGACCATTCAACAGATGGGTCCCTTCAATGCACAGCTCAATGATACATTGAGGGAACTTGCCGTTCATCTTTCTCTGCCATTTCAGATGCAATCCAAATGTAGCAGTGGCATTTTCTAATGAATGTTGGTTGCTACAATTTAGCATGTTGGACAGTTCTTCTGAAATACCAAGTAATACAGCTCAGCTGGTGGACCATTCTCCTCAGAATAGCCCAATGTCACGTATGAAACTTTGCAGTTGGGATTTCTTCAGATCTTCCAACCAGTTTCAGGAATGCAAGCAGTTTTTGTTACCACATTGGCAAAGAGGTGTTGGCAAACACTTTAAAATGTTTTGCACAGTCATGGTGGCCAGTCGGAGGGTCTATAGAGTCTCTTGATGCAGGAAGGCAACAAAGGAAGACACAGGAATGCAGAAGGTGCTTGCCCCTTCGGGCGTTCCTGGCAGCTCCTCTTTGAAAGGTTATTGGCACAGTCAAGGTTTTCTATTATTTTTATTATTATGGTATTTCCTGAGTGTGGCCCTAGCTTCAAGAAGTAACTGAGCGCTTTACAGAGGTATACACCAATACAGATGCATAACAGAGCACTTTAGAGAGCTGTACAACATTACAGATGAATAACATAATGCTTTTCAGCGGTAGCAACAGAACAGTTAAACAGTGTGGGGCAGGCAGCATCTAGTGAGTCAGATGGCACGAGGGGCAATTTGATGGCCTAGGTGTTGAGGAGGAGAGACTCCTTAAAGAGGGGGGTCTTGTGTTCTTTTCTGAATTGTAGGAGCGTGGGGGCAACTCTGATGTCAACGGGGAGAAGGTTCCATAGCCCTGGGGCGAAGGCAGAGAAGACTTGTTTTAAGGTCCTTTCCTTTTTTCAGCAGCAGATTTCAAGTCTGCACGTGTCCAGGCTTCTGGTGGTGAACTGTCCGCCAGAGATGCAGAGTTTCTCTGTGAGGTAGTTGGGTGACTTGAGGGTGACTGTTTTAAAGATGATGTAGCAAGACTTGACGGTGATTTGTGCATGCAGTGGGAGCCAGTGAAGGTCGATGAGGGCTGGGGTGATGTGGTTGTATCTGTGTAGACCCTTGATGAGGAGTGCGGCCATGTGCAAGACACTTATCAGGGGCACAAAGGAGAATGGCGAGAGGAATTTGAGGAGTGCATTGCCCCCATCCAGATGGGCTACGACCAGGTTTTTAACAGTGGATCTAAAGCTGTCTGCTGGGAGGAAGGACTTGACTTTTCACAGGAGGGAGAGCTGACACCAAGCTGTCAGAGTCATCTTACTTATGTGTGTCTTGAAGGAGAGTTTTTTGTCGATGTGGAACCCAAGGGATTTGGCGCAGGAGGCATGAAGCCCTCAGAGTTCATGGTTGATAGGCAGGTCTGTATGCCTGGGTGTTCAGTGTTGTTGGTGAGAAGTAGGAATTTGGTCTTGGAGGGGTTGCACTTCAAGTATGCACTGGACATTCAAGACTGGGTCAGCAAGAGGCAGGTTTTGAGCCAATTGATGTCCTTGATGGAGTCAATTTTGAGGTGTGTCTTCGGCGTATTGGCAGATGTGGATGTTGTGTGTGGCTAAGAGGACTCCTAGTGGCTCCATGTATAGAGTGAAGATCACTGCAGAAATGTGGACCCCCTGCGGGACTCCACAGATGACAGGTAGCATTGACGATCTAGAGGAGTCTATCTGAACAAACTGCTTGCGGTTAATGAGGTAGGACTTGAACCAAGGTTGCTGATCCCCATGCTCCGATGTAGGGTGTCCATAAGCGCCTGGTGGTCTACTGTGTCAAAAGTGTCTGAGAGGTCAAGGAGAACTAGGAGGCAGGGGTGGCCATCGTCAAGGATGCTGAGGGTGTTGTTGACCCCCTGTATGGTTGCTGTCTCCGTGCTGAATCTAGGACTGAATCTGGATGGGTAGGTTTGGAGGAGATTGTTGGTGTTGATGTGTTGCTGCAGTTGTGTGGCTTCCGCTTTCTTGATGATCTTACCTAGGAAGGGAAGATGGGTGATGGGGCAATACCTACCTATGTTGTCCGGATCCAGAGTGGGTTTCTTTAGTAGAGGGAGGATTTGTCCTGTTTTTAGGGTTGAAGGTGCCTTGACTGTTGATGATCTCCAGATAAGGAAGGAGAGAGTCTCTGTGGAGGTTCTTGAGAATGGTTGCTGGGAGGATGTCATCTGTATACAATGTGGTTTTGAGAGCAGCCAGGGTTTCTACCGGGTTCTCTGGCGAGAGTGTCTTGAATGTTGTCCAGGGCGTGGAGATTTCACGAGGAGGGACATGAGGTGGGTCTGTGGATGGAGAGCTGGCATCTATGTGCTGGTGAATCCTGCAGATTGTTTCGATCGGGAAGATGTTGATGGTAGTGTAATTTTTGATGGAGTGTGGTACGGGAGGGTTGGGTAGTGGGTTGACACAGTGATTCACCACTTTGTAGAGAACTCTGCTTTTGTTGTTGGCTTCTGCTATTGTATTCTGATAGTAGGAGGCCATGGCTGTGTTGATTAGTTGTTGGCGAGTTGCTCAGAGTTTCTTGAGGAGTGCCAGGTTGGAGGTGGTCCTGGAGTGGCACAAGGTTTTCTCTTGTTTTCAGATAACTCTTTTGCTGACATTGAGTTCTTGCGCATACCAGGGTGTAGACAGTTTTGGTTTGCAGGTGCATTGTTTCATAGGTGTGTGTCAGTCAATGGCGGCTGAGAGGGTGGCATTGAGTGCTTCCAGTAGAGAATCGCAGTTCGGATGGGAGCAGGTGTAGGTTGGCAAGGTCTTCTGTGAGGGCTTCCACTGGGACGTTCTTGAAGGACCTGAAGGTTTGGTTGATGGGTTTCTGAGTGCTTGACTGGCGTGGTGTGCAGGATGTTGAAAAGCACATCTAGGTGGTCAGATCAGTCAAGCGGGAAAGCGGAGCTGTAGTGGACGGAAGACAGTGCAGTAATGATTAGGTTTAGGATGTTACCTTTCTCGTGTGTTGGGTCTTTCATGTGCTGTGTGAGGCTGAGGGTGTCAAGAAGGCTGAGGAGAGCTTTAAGGCACTTTTGTCAGTTATCACTCTCTGTTGTCCTTATTTCTCCTCGCCAACTCTAGTCAGATTTCCTGCAGCAGTGAAATGAAGGTATTGTCTGTTAGTAAATCCTGTTGCTCAGCTGGGTCACTGGTTCAAAGACAGAATACAATTGACTGGTCCTCTTCTCATCACTTGGAGAAGGCTTGTGTCTGCTCTCCCTTTTGCACCAGGTGTGAATTCGGTTGTGCTTCCAGGTGTCACTCAAGCGTCTGGCCATATCTGACACTAGCTCTGCAGCCCTGGCCCTCTGAGGCACAAGTCATGATTTTATATAGCAATAGATGTAGCCCACCCACTGCTACTGGGCATAACTTTCGACTATTGGACTTGTGCACAAAACGTCTACCAGTAACCAGGGAAGGACAGACATCCCACCATGCAGGCAAACTTGCAAAGCTAAAAGGGTGTCTTTGTGCATCCCTAACATAGATATTTCTTTAGTCTTTCATGAGCACATGTGTCAATTGAGCACCTGATGAATTATTGGACAGGTAGCATTGGCAAATCCCTGTCCTTGCAGACAATATTAAGTGTGGTTGTTTTCATTTGCATTCTTAGATGGAGGAGTCAGATTGAGCTTTTCCTCCATCCACGCAATCGTCTTTGTTCGAGCTCAACTCTAAGGTAACACATTTTGTTTCCACTTAGTGCAATCGCCTGCATGACAGATCACCAAGCTCGTTCTTTAGTCACCCCAGCCTTGGGTCACCAACACACTGCGCGGCACCCGTTTGTTCACTGCTGCACTGCATGTCCGCTTGATACACTTGCCATCCGTGGACGCCCTGTAAGTACTGTGTGTGCCCCATTGCTCTGAGTGTTGCCTTGCGCCCATTTTGTCTCCTCACCACCCCCCAGGCCCTTGTTCCCCTTGCTGCACTCCTCACTCCCTCCCCGCGCCTGCTTCCTGGGTCCACACCCTCCCGCCTCCCGACCTGCCCCCTCTACACTGATCGGTCTCTTTATCCTCTGCTACTGGGTCTATTGACCCGTGCCTATGGACGAGTTCCACTTGCCATCCGTGGTCGCCCTGTAAGTACTGTGTGTGCCCCATTGCTCTGAGTGCCGCCTTGCGCCCATTTTGTCTCCTCACCACCCCCCAGGCTCTTGTTCCCCTCGCCGTGCTCCTCACTGCCTCCCCACACCCGCTTCCTGGTTCCACACCCTCCCGCCTCCCGACCCGCCCCCTCAACCCTGATTGGTCTCTTTATCCTCTGCTACTGGGTCTATTGACCCGTGCCTACGGACGAGTTCCACTTGCCATCCATGGTCGCCATGTAAGTACTGCATGTGCCCCATTCCTCTGAGTGCCGCCTTGTGCCCATTTTGTCTCCTCACCACCCCCAGGCCCTTGTTCCCCTCTCCACGCTCCTCGCTCCCTCACCACACCTACTTCCTGGTTCCAAACCCTCTCGTCTCCTGTGCCCTGATTTGTCCAGTGACCATTTCACCCAAGCCATTAACGAACCTTCCGAGAGCAGCCCTCTGTCCGTGCAGCCCCAGGCAGCTAAGGACCTCAAGGACAGCTTCATTGAGACGGCTCCAGATCGTATCTGCAGGTATCCGCAGGAGAAGCAAGAAGCCAACAATAAGTAAGTGTGGCAAAGGCGGGGACTGAAGCAATTACTTCTCGCCATACTACCCTACCACTCAACCAAACAAGTGAAACTGTTGTAAACTCTTCCATCTGTGGTCTAGTTTGCATTTAGAAAGTCCACCTAATAGCATATCTGTGGTGTAGTTGCATTTAGAAAGTGTGCCTAATAGCATATCTGTGGTGTAGTTGCATTTAGTAAGTGTGCCGAATAGCATATCTGAGGTGTAGTTGCATTTTGAAAGTCTGCCTAATACATAACTGTCGCCTAGTAGAATTTAAGAAAGTCCACCTAATAGCATATCATTGGGTTAGTTGCATTTAGAAAGTCTGCCTAATAGCATATCTGTGATGTAGTTGCATTTTGCAAGTCTGCCTAATACATAAATGTCGCCTAGTACAATTCAGAAAGTCCACCCAATAGCATATCAGTGGTGTAGTTGCATTTAGAAAGTCCACCTAATAGCATATCTGTGGTGTCATTGCATTTAGAAAGTGTGCCTAATAGCATATCTGTGGTGTAGTTGCATTTAGAAAGTGTGCCTGCAAGTCCACCTAATCGCATATCTGTGGTGTAGTTGCATTTAGAAAGTCCACCTAATAGCATATCTGTGGTGTAGCTGCATTTAGAAAGTGTGCCTAATAGCATATCTGTGGTGTAGATGCATTTAGAAAGTGTGCCTAATAGCATATCTGTGGTCTAGTTGCATTTAGAAAGTCCACCTAATAGCATATCTGTGGTGTAGTTGCATTTAGAAAGTCCACCGAAAGCATATCTGTGGTATAGTTGCATTTACAAAGTCCACCTAATAGCATATCTGTGGTCTAGTTGCATTTAGAAAGTGTGCCTAATAGCATATCTGTGGTGTAGCTGCATTTAGAAAGTGTGCCTAATAGCATATCTGTGGTCTAATTGCTTTTAGAAAGTCCACCTAATAGCATATCTGTGGTGTAGTTGCATTTAGAAAGTCCACCTAATAGCATATCTATGGTGTAGTTGCATTTTGAAAGTCCACCTAATAGCATATCTGTGGTGTTGTTGCATTTAGAAAGTGTGCCTAACAGCATATCTGTGGTGTAGTTGCATTTAGAAAGTGTGCCTAATAGCATATCTGTGGTCTAGTTTGCACTTAGAAAGTCCACCTAATAGCATATCTGTGGTGTAATTGCATTTAGAAAGTGTGCCTAATAGCATTTAGAAAGTGTGCCGAATAGCATATCTGTGGTGTAATAGCATTTAGAAAGTGTGCCTAATAGCCTATCTGTGGTGTAATTGCATCTCGATTGTGCCTAATAGCATATCTGTGGTATAGTAGCATTTAGAAAGTCTGGCTAATAGCATTTCTGTGGTCTAATTTGCATTTAGAAAGTCCACATAATAGCATATCTGTGGTGTAGTTGCATTTAGTAAGTGTGCCGAATAGCATATCTGTGGTGTAGTTGCATTTTGAAAGTCTGCCTAATACATAACTGTCGCCTAGTAGAATTTAAGAAAGTCCACCTAATAGCATATCTTTGGGTTAGTTGCATTTAGAAAGTCTGCCTAATAGCATATCTGTGATGTAGTTGCATTTTGCAAGTCTGCCTAATACATAAATGTCGCCTAGTACAATTCAGAAAGACCACCCAATAGCATATCAGTGATTTAGTTGCATTTAGAAAGTCTGCCTAATAGCATATCTGTGGTCTAGTTGCATTTAGAAGTCTGCCCAATAGCATATCAGTGGTTTAAGTTGCATTTAAAAAGTCTGCCTAATAGCATAGCTGTGGTCTAGTTGCATTTAGAAAGTCTGCCTAATAGCATATTAGTGGTTTAGTTGCATTTAGAAAGTCTGCCTAATGGCATGTCCGTGGTCTAGATGCATTTAGAAAGTCTGCCTAATAGCATATCTCTGGTTTAGTTGCATTTAGAAAATCTGCCTAATAGCATATCAGTGGTTTAGCTGCATTTAGAAAGTCGGCCTAATGGCATATCTGTGGTCTAGTTGCATTCAGAAAGTCTAAATAGAAACTGTGATATAGTTGAATTTAGAAACTGTGAATAATCATACCCTGTAGTATAGTTGTACTTAGAAACTGTGAATAATATAACCCTGTGATATAGTTGAATTTAGAAACTGTGAATAATCTCACCCGGTGGTATAGTTGAACTTAGAAAGTGCGAACAATCGCTGTGGTACAGCTGTAGTACAGTTAATCATAGAGAGTGTGAACAATTAACATCCGGTGGTATAGTTGAAGTGGGAAGGTGTGAACGAAATCATCCAACGCCAACTATAACACAGTTCAAAACTAATCCAAACCATGAGTCCACTCAACCCACCAAGGTCCGCCGAAAATGAGCCCCTCGTGCCCGCTTCCCTTCCCGCGCACCCCACCTCCCATCCCCCCTTCCCCAAACCATCCCACCCTCCACCACATCCTCTACCCATCCCCTATCCAAACACCAGGTCATCATACCTGCTCCCCCTGCTCCCCTGACTAACGGCCCGTCTAGCCTCCCAATCACACCCAGCCCCGCAACCATCCACCCCCCGCTCCCGTCATCAACTCTCACCATCATCCCCCTCTGACCCCACTCCTTCCCCTCCCTAAAAGTTGCACACCTCGCCCTTGCAAGAACAGTAGCCACTTCCCTTTCCCCCTCCAACACCCCCTACCCTCTCTCACACACCAACTGCAACAAAAACACTGAAGAGAAAACGTACCTGATCTCCCTCAATCTCTCAGTACTCATCGCCACTCCTGTCTCGACCCACCACCTCATCCTCCCAATCTAGACCATCACCACCCTCCCCCCTGCCTCACCCTGCCTGAAACCCCCTCTCCTTTGAATTCTCACCGACCACAACTGAAACTCCTAACCCCCCCCCACACCCCAACTTCATATCCCCCGACCCAAATCCAATCAACCCGTCACACCAGTCCAACCCCTCTCCTCCCAAACCCACTAACTCAACTGCCTGCCTACTCTTCCCATCGACCACCAACCATCGCCCCTCTCTCTCCCCAGTTTCCACTCTCTCTCCTCCAGCCCCCCGCCTCTGCCACTTCCTCATCATCCTCCTGTACCAAAGTAAATTGCATCCCTTTTAATGCCCGATCTGTAGCAAAAAACAGACACAGCATCTTTGTCCTCCTTGCCTCTGACAAACCGGACCTGGTCTTTATCATGGAAACCTGGTTCTCCGACGACTTTGCCCCTATCACCAATGAAGCCTTCCCCTTAAACTACTCCCTCATCCCACTGAACCGTCCCTCTATAGGAGGAGGAATAGCAATCGCCTTCAAGTCTCACTTCTACGCCTCAATCATCGACAACTAGCTATCCATTCCTTCCTGCGAATCACTCCTCGTAAAACTATCCCTCCCCCCTTCGTTCTCCCAGAGCTTCCTAATCATCTACAGACCACCTGGATATGATAGTCAATTCTCAAACAATCTCTGCAACTCTATTGCCACCCTCCAACTAAACCATCCCACCCTCACCCTTCTAGGAGATTTAAACATATGGCTTGACATCCCCACCAACCCTATTACCCACTCTCTGGTTGACGGCCTAGACGCGATTAACCTCCATATCCACATAAACGGGCCGACTCACTATAAAGGACACACCCTTGATGCCATCTTCCGCTCCCACAACCTGATACATCTAAACCCCCCAACCCCTATCATCTGGTCCAATCACTTCATTGTTTCTTTCACCATTCGCTCACCCAACCTGCTCCCCTTACCCGAACCAGAACCTCCAAATCTACGCAAATGCTGGAAGAAACAAAAAATCCTTCCCGACCTAGCCGATGCACTCCTCCAGTCTCCTCCCCCTACCCGCCCACCAAATGAATACCCAATCTCCGACGCCTTTGACTCATGACTGAACACCTCACTAATCCTGCTCAGCCCCTCTTGCAAACCATCAGCTTGCCATGGCCTTTTTCCTAGATGGTTCACACCAGAACTGGAGACCACTAAACAACTATATAAATCCCTAGAACGCAAATGGCAGAAAGACAAAACCGCCCTGAGCAGATCCACCTTGGCCCGGCACCATCGCCACTACAAGGCTGAAATACGGAAAGCTAAAAAAGCCCATTACAACACCCGAATCCTAAACTGTAAAAACCCCAGCAAAGAACTTCACAAAATCATTGCCAGATTCACCAAACCATCATGTACCACCACCCTTCCCACCCCATCACATTCATTGTGAGACTCACTCTCTCTCCACTTTTACACCACAGCTCTCGAAAGAACAAACTCTCTAACCAACAAACTAGCTCTCTTACACCCACCATGCAATCCACCCACCCTACCTGGTATTCCACTGCCTTCGACCGCTACCCAACCAACTTTTGACTCCTTCATTCCAATATCAATTGACCAATTTCTCAAACTTCTCTCTGCTCGCAAACCATCCAGCTCCCCGCTGGACCCCTGCCCAGCCACAACCCTCAAAGAAATGTTTGCCTCTACCTGTGCAGGAGAACATACAAGAACCATCATAAATGACTCCCTCTCCTCAGGAATTTTTCTTGACGCGTTCAAAACTGTTCATGTCAAGCCTCTTCTAAAAAAACTTTCCCTCGACCCTCTCGAGCCCAAAGACTACCGCTATATCTCAAACACCAGGTTCCTTGCCAAACTGATTGACCAAACCGCCTACTCCCAACTAAATGCTTTTATCGAAGCCAACAATCTCCTAGACCCCACTCAATCAGGTTTCAGAGCCCGACACGGAACCGAAACCACCCTAACCTCAATCTGGGATGACCTTAAAAACACTGCAGATTCTGCGGAATGCGCCGTACTTATCCTTCTTGACCTATCCGCCGCCTTCGACACAATCAACCACTCAATCCTCCTTGACCGCTTCCACTCCCTGGGAATCCGTGGAAATGCTCTCAAATGGATAGCTTCCTTCCTCAACAATAGGAACCAAATATCCCTACTCTCCGCCTATGCGTCCCACGCCCGATCAGTCGACACCGGAGTTCCACAAGGAGCATGCCTATCAGCCCTCCTGTTTAACCTGTGTATGTCCACCCTCCCACAAAAGATCTGCTCGCACAATATCCTGTGCTACAACTACGCTGATGACACACAACTAATCCTAAAACTCCTGAATTCAAAAGCCAACTGCCAACCCGACCTCGCTTCCTGCCTCCTCGACATAGATCACTGGATGACCACAAACCATCTCTTGCTAAACCCCTCCAAAACTGAAATCATGCTATGTGGGAACATCGAACTTGTTCCGCACCCACAACCCTGGCCATCAGCCATGGTGAATTCCCCGACACCCTCAAATTCAGGAAAAAACCTTGGATGCACCCTAGACTCAGACTTAACCCTCTCGCTCCAAGTCAACAACGTCTCTACGTCCTCCCACGACCACCTTAAAACTCTTAGGTGCATTTTTCTATACCTCTCCTTTCCCAACAGACTCTCCGCGGTCCAATCAATTGTTATGTCAAGACTGGACTATGCTAACCCCCTCTACCTCGGAGTCCACGCATACCAACTGACTAAACTACAAAGAGCACAAAACTCTGCAGCCAAACTGCTACTAGCACTTGGCCCAAGAGATCACATCTCCCCAGCCCTCAAAATTCTGCACTGGCTTCCAGTTGCCCAAAGGGTGACCTTCAAAACCTTATGCATCTCTCACCGAGCAGTGCATAAAACCGGACCTCAATATCTTCAAGACAAACTAAAACCCTCGCATCCTCCACGCACTCTAAGATCAAGCTCTGCCGGCCTCCTAGTCATAGCAAAAACCAACTCAGTCAGGTTAGGTGGATCATCATTCTCAGCCCTGGCCCCCACTCTGTGGAAACCACTTCCACCCCACATCTGACTCACCGAGGACCTCATGTTTTTCCGCAAATTACTGAAAACATGGCTCTTCCCCTAAAATTGACTCTTAACTCAAACTGGATAACAGCAATCAATGACCTTAGCCCAAAGCTGCTATATCATAAATAACAATCCAGCATCATGATCCGAGTGAGAAATCGAAAACTAATAACCACTTATGTAAATTAAAATGGATAAACTGATTAGAACGAGTGAAGTGGATGAAAGGAGTGAAGTGGATGAAAGGAATAAATTGGATGAAAACAGTGAAGTGGATGAAAGTAAGGAAATGGATGAAATAAATGAAATGGACGAGAGGAATGAAGTGGACGAGAGGAATAAAGTGG
Source organism: Ambystoma mexicanum (assembly GCF_040938575.1). Classification (NCBI taxonomy): domain Eukaryota; kingdom Metazoa; phylum Chordata; class Amphibia; order Caudata; family Ambystomatidae; genus Ambystoma; species Ambystoma mexicanum. The sequence goes on along the minus strand of NC_090926.1, from coordinate 71,772,160 downwards.
ACAAGAGGATGGAAAGGATGAGTACATGACACAGGTGGAGTGCACAGGATAGATAGAGTGCATGGAACAGATAGATGGCATGGAATGACAGAGTGCATGGAATGAATGGAGCGAATGGAATAGATGAATCAAGTGCATGAGATGGATGGAGTGCATGGGACGGATGGAGTGCATGGGACGGATGGAGTGCGTGCTACGGATGACATGGGTAGAACAGATGAAGTGGGTGGAATGGATGAAGTGGGTGGAATGGATGAAGTGTGTGGAAAGGATGAAGTGTGTGGAAAGGATGAAGTGTCTGGTGTGGAGCGAATGAAGTGTGCAGAGCGGATGAAGTGTGCAGAGCGGATGAAGAGTGTGGAGTGGATGAAGAGTAAGGAGTGGATGAAGTGTGTGGAACGGATGAAGTGTGTGGAGCGGATGAAGTGTGTGGAACGGATGACATGTATGGAAAGAATGATGTGTGTGGAAAGGATGAAGTGTGTGGAAAGGTTGAAGTGTCTGGTGTGGAGCGAATGAAGAGTGCAGAGCGGATGAAGTGTGCAGAGCGGATGAAGTGTGTGGAACGGATGAAGTTTGTGGAAAGGACGATGTGTGCGGAAAGGATGACGTGTGCGGAAAGGATGAAGTGTGTGGAAAGGATGAAGCGGGAGGAAGGATGAAGCGGGTGGATGGATTTAGCCGATGGAACAGATGAAATGGGTGTAACAGATGAAGTGGATGGAACGGATGATGTGGCTGGAACGGATGATGTGGCTGGAACGGATGAAGTGGATGGAACGGATGAAGTGGGTGGAACGAATGAAGTGGGTGGAACGGATGAAGTGGATGGAACGGATGATGTGGATGGAACGGATGAAGTGGATGGAACGGATGAAGTGGGTGGAACGGATGAAGAGGGTGGAACGGATGAAGAGGGTGGAGCGGATGACGAGGGTGTAACAGATGAAGTAGGTGGAGCAGATGGAATGCATGGATCGGACGAAGTGCATAGATCAGAAGGAATGCATGGAACTGATTGAATGGATGGAATGCATAGAAGTGACGGAGTACATTCAGCGGATGGAATGCATGGAACAGCTAGAGGGCTTGGAATGGACATTGTGCAAGAATGGTTGAGGTGCATGGAACGGTAGGAGTGCATGGAACAGTTGAGTGCATGGAACGGTTGGAGTGCATGGAATGGTTGGAGTGCATGGAACGATTGAAGTATATGGAACGGTTGGAGCGCATGGAACGGTTGGAGCGCATAGAATGGTTGGAGTGCATGGAATGCATGGATTTGTCACAACGGATGGTGCAGACTCAACGGATGGAGTAGACGAAAGGGTTTAAGTGGTGAAACGGATCGAGTGTTGGAATGGATAGAGGAATGGAACGGACAGAGAGTGGGAACGAATGGAACTGATGGAACGGTTTCAACATATGGAACAGATGGAGTGTATGGAACAGATGGAGTATATGGAACTGACGGAGTGCATGAATCAGATGGAGTACATGAAACAGATTGAGTGCATGGAAGAGATGAGTGCATGGAATGTACAGAGTCCATGGAACGGATGGAGTCCATGGAACAGTTGGAGTCCATGGAACGGATGGAGTGCATGGAACAGATCGAGTGCATGGAACAGATCGAGTGCATGGAACAGATCGAGTGCATGCAACGGATAAAATGCATGGTACCGATAAAGTGCATGGAAGGGATAGAGTGCATGGAACGGATAGAGTGAATGGAACAGATCGAGTGCATGGAACAGATGGAGTGCATGCAACGGATAAAATGCATGGTACCGATAAAGTGCATGGAAGGGATAGAGTGCATGGAACGGATAGAGTGCATAGAATGGATAGAGTGCATAGAATGGATAGAGCGCATGGAATGATAGGAACACATGGAGTGGATAGAATGGATGGAGCTGATAGAATGGATGGAGTAGATGTTACGGATAGAACTGATGGAGTGCATAAAATGGAGGGAGATCATGGAACGGATGGAATGCATGAAACAGATAAAGTGCATGGAAATGACGAGTACATTGAACCGATGGCGTGCATGTGACGGATGAAGTGCCTTGGACAGATGGAATGGATGAGACGGATGGAATGCATGGGACGGATGGAGTGCATGGAACTAATGGAGTTTATGGAACAGATTGAGTGCATGGAACTAATGGAGTTTATGGAACGGATTGAGTGGATGGAACGGATGTAGTGGATGAAACAGATGGTGTGGATGGAACGGAACGATCAAATCGTGATGGCGGAACGGATTGAGTGGATAGAAAAGATGGAATGGGCAGAACGGATAGAGTGGGCAGAACTGGATGGAGATGGCCGAACAGTTTATGTAGATGAACGATCGAATGATAGAATGAATGGAATGACTAATAAACCAAATAAAGAACCAGGCGAAATGTGTGAACAGACGAAGCTGACTGAACAGACTGAGTGAACAAAACAGATTGAATAAATGGTTCAGATGTGTGCTCGATCTCAAGCACCTACTGAAAACCACCATATCACATCATCACGCTTACTCTCTTCTGTACTCCATCACTCAACTAGAACACAACGATACTATGACACATTCGGTATAGCTGTTCTCATACCAACACCTGCCACATACTCCCCATCATCCTAACTAAACACAGCTGGCTGCACACCCGCCAGCCTAGGTGTTCACCTCAGGCCTAATGCAGCCAGAATCAGTCTTGTTATCACCCTGCCAGAACGAACACATACTCCTGATCTCCCAACCACCACACCTACCGCTAAGAAGCAGCTATCATACAAGTGCCACACCTGCTGCACACATATCCGCTGCTCACGCGCACCTTATGACTCTCTCTCTCTACTGACTTGAACTACGGTTCCTGAGGGCGTTCAACCTACTAGCGCCTTGAGATCATACCATTGGTACATAAAACGCTATATAAATGCAAAGTAACATAACATAACATAACATACATGCATTGCCCCGGGGTGGTTTGATTCACGTTCTTGGGCCTCACTCACACCCAGGACAGCGTGAGTCCAATGCACACATCCGTGGGTTCTATGAGCACCACAGTCAAGTAGTAGAGGCCAGCTACCAGCCTGAGGGTCCTGCAATTTAAAATCCATAGCAGACCAGGGGTTCCCTCTTTTGCTGCATGTTCCATACAGCTTCACCACATGGTGCTATCTCCTTCTAGAATGCTCTTGTCTTCAATCCCGGCCCTCCAAAGCCCTCGGTTGGCTCATGGTTCGGGGTGCTGCGCTGGCCCCAGTCTGATTTTTGATTAATTCATCAGACATATGGCCTCATGTTTTTGAGGTTCTTATTTTGCCCCATAATACTTTCTGCCTGAGTATAAGTTACAGTGGATGGACAACTGTTGTTTTCCTTGTGTACTCCACAGCCGGCACCTGTCCCTGTTTCCTACTCTCCCAACACATCGTCCTGATGGGGTTGGTCCAGAGATTCACATTAAGGACCTTTTTCTCCGCGCTGAAACTCAAGTCGACGATGACATAGGACATATGGATCATTCTAAAAAAATACATTTGTTATATAGGAGTTATGCCTAACAAAATGTGTTTTCAGCAAAAAATGAACTTTTGGAAAGTGTAGATCATTTTTTCATTCTTCCTTTGTGTCCTTTCGTTTCAATAGTTTTTCACTTAATTGTGTTTTTCATCATGTTTTGCAGTATGGTATGTGTGTGGTATATATGTGATTAGTAGTGAAGATGAGACTGAGCAGTGTGTGAGAGGAATTTTTGCGCTCCAGGATAGGAATGTATGGGGTTGTCGGTATAATTGTGTTGTAAATATTTGATTGATGTTTTGGTTCTTATGCTTTCTCAACAAATTCGCAAATTAGAATAAATTTCAATTTAGGACAACCCTACATGGTAGGTTTTTTGTCGGAACCTAATTTATCAGTTTTGCTACATGGCACACTGTGTACGAGTCCTTGTTTAGATTTTCATTGCGCCTTAGAATCTTCAACTCTACCTTCTTATTTGTATTTGAATTATTGGATGGGGACTTAAGGGTGGGGGCGTGTAGCTTAACCAGTCTGGCAAATGCACACAGTCAGGGGGCCCACACCACATGTAAAATGTAAGACTTTTAAACTCACATATGTGGGTTCACTTATGACAATGAGTATAGGAAGGCCCCAACACAGCCATTTAATTTCCACAGTGTCACGTTTCTCTTACTACCACTCTGCAGGTGTACAAGGAGGATTAGTAGTTTCTAAACTCCGACTCAGTGACACACAGCTACCAAACCAGAAGTTGTCCCAATCAGAAGGGTGACACATGCAGAACTCAACTCCTTCACTGCATGTGGTAACTCATGCCGAGGGCAGGCTATACTCTTCAGGAGGGGTGTGAGGTGGCAATGAAACATCCAAACAAAAATAATACTGTGATACCTAAATAAAGCAAATGTCCTAACAACTTGGTATGAATATAAATAGGAGTCTTTAATTAAACTAAAACACAAACATACTAATAAACATACTAATTATAAGCCATCTCTGTAACAGAAGACACAGATAATGCAGAATTGTGGATGAAAAATGGAACTCTGACGATAGGGCAGACAGACTAATCTGAGTACCTTCATCTTCTTCATGGGTGGCTCGTCAGTTTTTAGACAGGCATCTTACTGCATTCCAGTGGTTGAGTCAGCATCAAGATGGTCCAGGTGGCTGCTATCAATGGACTGAGTGTTTATTGAGAGAGTCAAGTCAGTTTGACATGATCCAGCAATACGGTGCATTCCTGTACTTTTGATCGGCATGAACCATCAGAAGAACAGGCAGGCCATGGTCAAGTCAGTGGCACAAAGCGATCAGGTTGATATAAATAGGTCCAGATGATGCAATGCAGTTTTTCAGCGCTGATTGGCTTAAAAGTGGCTGGAGCACAGACATGTGCTGGTCGAATCAATGGCTTGAGGCATGAAGTGGTTAGAAGAAGTGTAAAGTTTCAGAGCACCTCTGCAGCAATACAAAAAGGGCTTGAAAGTGGTTTGAGGTATGAAACAGAGCCCAGAACGTTTCCTTGGCTACTTGGTTTCTGGGGCAGCCCACCCAAAGTATCTATGGTAAGGTGGGTTCTTTTTCTGCCCGTCTCAGCCACAAAGATTCCTATAGACCACTTGCAGTGGCTATTAAATTCAATGAGCAGGATACTGAGAACCAATGTTCATGGAGCATACATGCCGTGTCCAAGCAGCAGCTCACCACAAATTGCCCTCTGGGATTAGCTTGGGGAGTTTCTTTTGCCATTTGAAGTCGTTATCATCACCTCTATGGCAGAAGACTTTAGGCAGATTGTACCCTGATACAGTTCCAAGTGAAACGTCTTCTGATGTACAACGATGAGTAAACTAAAGATAGGTTTCACATCTTATGTTGTCTTGTTACCTCAGCGGATTGGTCATTTTCAATCCTGGAGTAAGGACCAAATCCTGGCTGCTGGGAAAAGAGCCTTTACCTGGTGATGTTGGTCAGAGAGTGCTTTGTCTGGAGGAATTGGCGAGGGTGCAGAGGAAGCGTGAGTGGTCTATGAGATTAAACAAGGGTGGGACCATTCTACTAGCCACAACCTCTTGTCTGACCTACTCTCACACCTCATTCTCCCCCTGTATGCACCCACCTTCCTACACCACCAGTGCTCACCTCCTTCTCTCAGGTCTCTTGAAGCTCCTATCTGCCATACAACCAACCAACTACTTTGGTGACCCTTACCCTTCCACCCTGCAATAAGTGATCTTCTCTGCTGCAACAACTGCCCTCTCCATCATCAACTCATCATTTTGCTATTGCCATTTTCCCCTCAGAACTATAAACATCCCTGATCAAGCCTCTTCTAAAAATGGTAAGCAGGGATCCACTTGATGTAAACAACTACAGACACTTTCTAACAACGGCTACTTAGCCAAATTAGCTGACTGAGCAACCTACTCACCACTATGCCTCTTTTCAGAATCCAACAACATCCAGAATTGTGCTTCATACTTCAGACCACTATAAGAATCTGAGTCTTGGTTAGTCTCCATCTGGGATGATCTGGAAAGATGCTCAGAAAGAGATCGGACAGCTGCCCTCATCCTTCCACAGAAGCAGGATTTGACACTTACAGAATGCCTGAAATGGACCAATCCACTGTGTTAAAATTACTCAATAAGGGAAGGAAAGAAGGATTCTGTTGACTGTATATTATTATCCCTCTCTATGACCTTATTGTAGAAGCGGTTAGACAAAGAGTCACAGAGGACAAGCTGGGGAACTGAATACAGCACTTACTTAAAAAACCTCTCTAGAAGGGTGAAGAGCTTTGTTGATCCTGTCCTTGTAGTGGGATTTATTTTATTTGTGGATTTTGTCCCTGTAAAGTTATAGCTGAGGTGTGTAGGCAGATCTTTTTGCTGTTGACAGTTTTGCACCTACACTCCACAGGCCAGTTGAAGGTTTTCATTATCTTAAGTCATGGATGATCTTTCATCTTAGTAGTGAAAGCTCTGATGGGTGAAAGCGTGTTATAGGCTTTGTAAAGCCAGTTGTTAAGGGGAGGGGGGGGGGTGGAAGCTTGACTGGAGGAGAGGGAGAATGAAGGTAGGGATTCTAAAAGAAGAGGTGCAAGATTAGGGAACACTTTGATATCCTTCCATTTGCAGGATAGTGTTTTAGGACCAGGGGCCATATTGGGAATGGGAATGGGAGTTCTGCATAAGGCAGGGTCGGAGAAGATGGCAAGGCGGTGCATCTATATAAGAGGTGGGAAGGTGGTGTGGTGGTTGGAGGACCCAAAGATTGCAACTAAGGGATGTCCGGCCAAGTGTGTTAATGCTGAGACTGGCTGTGTACATTGCTTTAGTTCCAAGTTAGCAAGTAGAGAGTGGGACAGGGAGTTCATGGGTATGTCAAACCAAATGTTAAAGTTTCCTAAGACTGTGTACATGTGAGCGCCCTGCCTCCAAAGCAATCCAAGGAAATAACAGAAAAGCAATGAAAAAGGGATTGCACACCTTGCAAGAGAAAACAGCCCTTTGATCAAAAAAATATAGCTGGGAGAATGTAAGACAGGTCCATAGAACTGACCTGAAAAAAACTCAACATGCCCATTCCGGGCTACAATATTTAAAGCACAAAACTGTAGAATTTCAATATTTTACTAACGCAACATTAATTAAGCAATAAGCCCCGAGCAGTGGGGGGGGCATTATCACTTCAGGTAATACCCCGGGACCCATAGTTATACGAAGGCCCCGAGGTATTACCTGAAGTGGTAATGCCCCGACCTGCTCTGGGCTTATTGCTATTAGTACCCCGGCACATACGACCGGGATACTAAAAACATTTTTTTCTGTTCCGAAATGCTCCAGCATTTTGGAAACAGAAAAACTTTTTTGTTTTCTAAAAGATGCCCGCCGGGGAAGGAAAAACAAAGTCAGTTATTCCTTTCCATGGCGGCCATTGAAAAAAGTAAACAAAAAAATTGCCACCATGGAAACGGAAGAAGGGACTACAAGTAGACCCTTCTCTCTTTCCAGGGCACCCATTAAAAAAAGTAAACAAAAAAATGGCCGGCATGGAAAGGATGGGACTACTTGTGGTCCCTTCTTCCTTTCCATGATGGCTTGTCAGAGATCAGGAGCGGATGCGCTGGGGACAAGTGTTCCCAGCAAGTCTGCTCCCAAAATGGACTAAAAAGAAGGTAAGTGGGGGCAGTGGGTAGGGAATTCCATGGATGGGGTAGGAGGGAGGGGAGAGAGGAAAGGCCAAACTTACCTCATTCCCTAGCGGGGGAAGATGGCAGCCTCCAGCTGTTGAACGGCTCGGAGCAGGGGGATTAACGCTGGTAATGCCCCAGTTCGAGCCTCCTCATTTACTGCCACACCCCCATTGGGTATTAATTACAATTGAAGCTTTTTTCATAGGCTAATCATCATTAACCCCCTAAAGAACACTGCATTGAAGGATCTGATTGGAGGGTTCTTCCTCTTTCACGTGACAATTAAAATATCACCCCCATCATGACCTAATTTAATCATCAGCTAAAATTGTTGCACTACCATTGGTTAGAACCCTTCATAAAACTAATGATAAAAAAAGCTCTGCCATATTAAGACAGTGATACCTGAGAGAGCTCAGGCCGTAGCACCCCACTGAGATGGACTAATAATATTGTGAGTGGAAATCAGTGAAGTCAAAACTTTGTTGCATCCTCTGGAAAAAAATCAATCCCTTCCCCATGATTGGCCCTCGGCTTTCCTCTCCTTACACCCTAAACTCCCATCTAGAGATATCTCACCAACTCTGGATGTGACCTTCTAATTATCTTGTTCACAATGAGGAGCTGAGTAACATTTGTTTTAAATGCTCCAGGAAAATAATTTCTTCTATTCGTCTGCTTTAACAGACAAAATGCCCTGCTCTTGGTGGGGGCGCTGTACTCACATCCTAATTCTTCAATTTGGCAATGGTACTGTGTGGGATTTCTTGTGTGTCTCACTGTTTCATTCATGACCATTATGTATTCATTGGGCTATCGTCTGGGAAGGCATCTGCTGCCTCAAGCCCCATTTTATGTTCCTGGGAACTTTCCTACTTGCAACAATGAACTGAACCCTATTTGGCATCCTGCCCCATTCTGAACTTAGCTGCTTGCAACCTCCTGCCCAGTAGCAAAATTAAATTTCAAATAAATGACCAATGCTCCATGGCCTTGCAGCCTATAATTGCAGGATCTGTGGCGTGTAAATATGAAGTGCTTCAACATGGTAGGCCTCTTGCTCAATGCAACAATCAACACATACTTACTAAAAACTCAATCTACACATAGCAACTAAATACAACCTACATACTTTCATATAATAATATAAATGCAATACAAATTATTAAATGTAATAAAAAATATGTTTTGCAACGCAAGTGTTCTAAAAGCTTCCTAATGTTTGGCAAAACTACATCTACTCTACATACAATGTCACACTAAAAACAACATGTGACATCTACATCCCCACCAAGGGGCTAATACCTTGTTAGAAAGGTTGTCTTACCTTATACTTCTGAGCACCTTGAGGACTTGGACTTGCATGTTTACAACTGTTAGAAGAGGGTGAGAGATGAGTATTGATGCAATGGCATTTCTGAGAGAGTTTGCAAAGAATCCATTGTATCCACGGGTTTGTAGACAAGGAGGAATGAGTGTGATGAGTTGGGCGAGACCATGAACTTAACCAGAAATTATTTTCATATGGAGGTGTGAGTCGTTAGGGGAAGCACAGATAGAATCCTTGTGGAATATGGAAATGCTACTCTGCTAGCCCAGTTCTGGACTATGAATTTGTATCCTGGAGGAAATTCTTCATGTGCAACCAGTGAAATCCTGAGAGAAGCAATTTCTGGGGATAACCATGAAATTAAGGAACTCAGTAGTGATAGGATTGAGCACACATTACCAGTTCCTGGAGACAGATCTGGCATTGAAGAAGAGTGTGTATTTGCAGGGACTTATTGGATGTTTGATGGTGGATGTGGGGCTAAAGGGTACTTTGGCATATGTAGGTTGAGTAATATGAACATAGGGGATTAAGCGGGGGGACTAAGGCAAGTAGACTTTCTTGGCTTAGAGTGAGTGTTGCAGTGAGCGTGATGGACGAGGGCAGTTTGGAGGGGGAGTCGAGATTAAGGGTTGGAAGGAGGAGAATTGGAAGAAGAAGAGAAATGGTTCATTCTCCGATTGGCAGGGCTGTCTGGTTTAGAGGGGAGTGCTTGGAATAGAAGATCAAGAGTATTGTCCAGTATTGGCCGTTAGGAGAGGGATGTAAGGAGAAATGTATTTTTCTGTTGGATGAGGAGAATGCAAAAAAACGACAGTTCCACAGAACAGCCACCCACCTTCACAAGCACAAGGTGTGATAATCCACACTTAACACCACTTAGAGAGCTGTCATATTTTATTTAGACAGAAATGCACACATTTAACATATTTTAGTTATTATCTACAAAACCTACAGCATGTAAGCATAAAAAAACTTAAAATAACAGTACATGATCTGACAATCAAGGACGCCCTAAATGGCTAGGGAGATAAACATAAGTAAATGTCTGAGTCAAATTTTTTCATCAGGGAAGTGAGGGATATAATGGCAAAAGTCTATTAACCCTCGATTGTATTTGACAAACCTGAGAGAGAATAACAAAGATGGTTAATAGAATTTTGCCATTATATCCCTCACTTCCTTTTTAACCTCACTTCTGTGATGAAAAAAATTGAGAAAAGATCCAGATATTCAATCTGTGATAAATGTGAATCCAAATGGGACCTTCAGGAAAGCAAAATCCTTACAATACAAAGTCTCTCCAAGTATGTACCAGACAAACCAGCAGGATTCCAGAGGTGTATAAAATGCAAAGCTTGCAAATGTGGGCAAAATATTAAACAATACATTCACCCACGAACACGGGGAGATGTCAAAATCCTAAGAACTATATTCTGCAGCACCAAATTTGTTATATATGTAATCAGCTGCAGTTACAATCTCTAGTACATTGGAAGTACAAAGATGGAAGTTAAGGTCAGAATTTTGCAGCATTTGAGAGCAATAAGAAACTTGGATCCAACTTATCCTCTTGCGAAACATTTTGCAGATGTACACGGAGGAGATATTCAGGCCCTCAGGTTCTACGGCATAGATCATGTACTGCCGCATACAAGAGGGGGAGACAGGGAGCGCAAGTTGAAACAATTGGAAAGCCGATACATAATTGACTACAACACCAAATCCCCAGGCGGACACAATAAAGACGAAGAACTGTACACATTCATAGGAGAGTAGTATGAATATTATTATGCCTCGGATGAAACAATCAATGTGTTGGAATTGGATATAGGCTAAAATGATCCAATGTCTTAGTACATTTTGGAATTAAGAAAAGGACAGAAAATAGTAACAGGAATGTTCAAAGTAGCTAACAATGGAAAGAACATAGTAGACTTACTGAATACGTTTTTATATGTGTGAGATTTATATTTGTGTGTTTTTTAGGTGTGTGATTTCTATGTATGACTTTGAAATATAATTGTCACTAATTGTATACTAGCTCACATTTGCACATTTAAATATCCATGTTTTAGCACATTTATTCTATATGTTTTTATTGATATCCAGCAATTCATTAGAGCAAGAAAGATCAATACTAGGGTAGAGGTCAAGTAAAAAGAAATAATCTTTATCTGAATAATAGGATACATCCGATAATGTATGTGTGTAGGAATAATATGCAATTGGAAAGTTTACTATGCCTGATAATACTGAACACATTGTTGATGACACAACCAACTGACAAATTGCAAGGCATAAAATAATGTGTTTTAAATGCACTAGGCACTTTAATATGCGATGCACTGAATCCAAAACACAGCGTATTTGCACATGGTACTAGAGATACTAAGCATCATGTTACCCAATGGGTTAAGAGGATGGCACAAGACAATGTTGTGTTCTAATGCACAGTGCACTTTAGTCAGCGATGCACTGAATTTGATTCTCAGGTAAACATAGCGTATTTGCACATGGTATTAAAAATATCAAGCATTGGGTTATCCAATGATGAATCTCAATGCATTATGCATTCATGAACCCCAATGGACCAGTAACTCAGGTGTCGGTGTGTGCTAAGAGAGTATGGTAATGAAAAGGTAATGAAGAATAACATAACAGGCTTCAGTCCCCGTCACAGGAAATACTGAAGCACTGCCATATAAAATGAAGACCTAGTCAGCCACAGGCCGTGATAGAATCAGCAGTGCACCAAGCAGAGTCCCCAGTCATTTTCCCATCTAATTCTCCAGCTAGAGAGTAGAACAAGAAAGCCTTCCGGCCTGATATATAAACAGTAATTGTATCATGATGCAGGCCTGCGAAACTAGAATGGAATGTGAATGGCCGAGCATGGATAGGACTGTGCCCGTCCCGACGGGCAAACTCATTTGAGCTGGGGCAGACGTCCTGAGCTGCCAAATCAGCCCAGCCAAGATTTAGGGCATTAGCGGACCCCAGCATAATGGTCATCCTATTTGAACTGCCAGATACCCACAAACAGAACCCCTAAATTCCTCACAATGTGACTGATTAGTGTGGCCATGGAAAGGCCCAGGTGAAATCCTGGGGAGGGGCAGCTGCCAAAGGAGGAGAGCAGAGCAAGATGCCCTGTGATTTCTGCTACGAGATGCAAGGGGTGATGCCAACAAATCTAGTTCTGCACAGGGGAGGCATGGCAGGGGGCCCTGAGTGTCTGGGATCACAAGAAGCACTTATTTTTTCCAGATGCCCTTGAAAGTATACACTGAGCAGCTGTCAATGTCCAGGTGCACATCACCTGATTCAACCCATGGGCAGGGTAACATTTGCAAATGCCCGCCAATCATGTACATCGAACTCATGGCAGCAGGGCAAAAGATCATGTGCTGGGGGACTGGAATAGATTTGGGGTGCTCAATTGGTTGAGGTACTATAGGGGTCTGATATTATGTACATAGGGGGTAGCCAATGCGGGTGGGGAATGAATGCTGTGTACTGTTTGAGTCACAGGTGATGACTTTGGGCCTCATTCCGAGTCCGGCGGTAGCTGTGCCGGAAAAACCGGCAGGCTGCCACCGGATGTGAGATACCATTCCGACTCTGTGATTGCTGGAATGACCGGGGCATTACAACCCCGGTGACCCAGTAATTCCGGAGGTGGAATTCCGTAAATCCCCATTCCCATGGAGTCCGATGGACTCAAAGAGTCTCTGGTGACCTCAATTGTGTGAGCTCTCTATTGTCCTGGTGGGCTTGCCTTTGAACCAGTGGCTGCCAGCTAACCCACTAGTCAGATTTCCTGTCCAACGGAGAAGGTGACAAGCCTTCCGAGAGAGCTCAAAATGGGGTTTCCTTAGATGGACCCAAATAGTTGTTTTGGGTGAAACTCAGTCCGAGGCACTGATAGACACAAGGCCCTGTCAGTGAAATAAGCCACTGGCAACCGACCTCACAATATAAGGACACCAATGTATTTTGGCCAGTACTTCCTGAGGCCATCATGTCAAAACTAGACCTGGCTTATATATTATGATTTGAATCTCCCATCAGGCTCTGGGAATAAACAATCATAGAATTTTGGATTAGGGATGCACATGGTTAAAAGCAGGCCCTGGATGCTGGAACTTTAGGCTCCCTCAGGCTTTTGGCCAGAATGCACATGCCACTCTGAAGCTGTCCCCCAGCAAACTGACAATGCAGATTCAGAGGAGTGTTGGAAGACAGGCTTAACACGAAGTGAGATATGATTAGCAGATTTCACTTCCAGAGCCAGATTTACCGGCATCATTTTATATTAAATATCAAAAAAGCTCAGGGTGTTTCTCGTTCGAAGATGGCATTCTGGCACAACCATCAAAACCAAACTACTGCTGTATCCTTACACAAATCCAAAAGCTCAAAGTACAGGAATATTTTGACCATGGGTGGCTTTGCTGCCTTTCAGTCAAAACTAAATGTTTATGTTCTCCTTCCTAAATCACCCTTATTTCAATTAGTCAATGGGCATGTACATTTTTTAAACTTCTGTGTTACTGCTTATCTAGCTATTTTTTAAAGTAAAAAAAAGAAAACGAGTTATGCATTAATATAAGAAGGCGGAAGGCAGTGGCGGCTGGTGACTTTGAAAGGTGGTGGGGTGTACATTTATCAGGGCGAATTTGGAGGTAAGCAAGCGCAGCGAGCGAGCCCAACCCACATCAAGGAGGAAAATGGCTTCCAAAATGTTCAATTTACTGCCCAAATCACACAAATATGACCTAAAAAGCATTACTGTTAGGTACTAATGGTGGTTCATTATTCTTACGTGTGTAAGTGTGATGGTGTATTTTACAGCAGCTTGTATTGAGAATAGCTGGTACTATGTTGTACGCATAAAGAAATGCATTATATAAATAACCTGTAATGATGGAAAAATATATTTTCACCCTGCTTTTAGTTTTATTCCTCCCAGCTGCGGACCTCCTTTTCACTGAGTAATCGGCATCTTGCTTCCTTAGGTTCCCCGCGGTGGCGTTCCGCCTTAGTGGCAGGGCTGACTCTACTCTGCACTTGCCACTCAGCTCATCACGTCATCCACAGACAAAGACAGAAAAGTAAGAACCCTCTTTAATTTACAACACCGTTCGAACATCTAAGCTAGCAGAACCTTTAGGGTAGAAGCCCCTCGCAAACATCCCCTCACACTGCTTGAACGTGCAATAGTTTCCTGTTTTGTGAAGTAGGCTTTTGTAACTGGTGGCCTTGGATGAGAACATTGTGGCTTTGCAACTTTCCAAAGGTACACATCCCAGTGGGTCGTACTCCACCTTTGTTTAACCTTCTAAGATCAATTAAACACGTATAAGTGGGTTGGATGGTGCTGCTGTTGATAGCGGTATAGCGCGACGACACCGCATATGTTCATAAGAGCTTCCCCATGCCCCCCATCTCATATTTTGTGGTTTCGTCAGCCTTTGTAACTTGTGTACTTAATATTATTGCATATGATAGGGCCTGCATTTAATAATGTTGATTATTTAGACCCCTGAATGACAAAGGGGCCCTGGGTATGGTTAAGTCTTGCTAATGGGGTCTTACGTGTGACACTGGCGCATAATAGGGTCCTTTATTTTGTATTGCGGATGGTAGAGCCCTTCCAGCGATTGTGCCTGAAAGAGCAATGTGGTATTGCGTTGTGCCTCTCGGTTTGATAGCCATCACCATGGTGGAGCCTGTCAGCATTCTGCTCCCCAGAGCTCTGCATGATATAGCGCCCAGTATTATATAACTGTGCGTGACAAAGGCATGTTGTATGACAGCATTGCGAAAGCTAAAAGCACGCAACAGTGTTGTGCGCGAGAGACCCTGATGTATAAATAATGTTGCCAGAAGGAAAAGTGCCAACAATGGTAGGTGCCATGCAGCTCCACGTGAGTCGAAAAGTTCAAATTATGTGACTGCAAGTCTGTGTGACTCGCCCTCCAGTCACATCATTTGAACTTTTTGAGTGAGTAAATTAATCAATGGTAAAACTGTGACTAACTTACCTTAATCTCCTTGTCCTTGGCTCACAATCCAGTCCTCTTTGGAAACTTCTGGACTTCCCCTTGTTCTGCTAACCTGGCCTGGAACCCAGGGCCATCTTAAGCACTTTTGGGGCCCTGGGCACGGACATCTTTGGTGCCGCCCTCCACCAAACCAAAGGAATTAAGTGATCAAGACTATGTGCCCCACACCCCCCCACCGCAATCACAATCCATAGGTTGATATGCTGCCTCACATCATTAAAAATAAGGATGTTTACTCCCTTTAAGTCCCCTTACCCTCTTCATTCTTGCTCTAATCAGAATGATAAACAAGGACCATTTGAAGGCCAACATTATCAGTCTACGAAGAGGTTACTTCTGCTCTAGAATAGATTCAGGAGACTTTTCATCAATAGAATTCAGCAAGGTATGCAAGCTGTAGTATTAATGCTGGACTGTTTGTAAAAGGTAAATGTAACCCAGAATAGACAGAGAACTCACATTTGCTGCCTCACAGAATGCAAACGTGCTCATGTATGGATAGAGGAGACCAATTGGTAGGAAGGAGAAAGCTATGCATACCATAGCATGGATAGTGGATGCAGATTAGAAGCTACCAGGAAGGTGTTGTTATCCAGACAGACTGAGATTATAAGTGGGGCATGGTTTTCAGATGGTTTTGCCATTAGAGATCAAAAGAATAAAGTGCCTGTGGTGAGCAATATATCTATACTCAATATTACAGTGGAAGCAACACTATAGCCAGTGAAACCATGAGTGAGGTTGTTTTGAAGATCAGACCCTGAGAAGGAAATCTCTATGAAGAGCTGAACATTTTGAAAGGTTCAGAGACTGGCATTTTCAAGAGGCTAGGCAGTACAAGATTACATTAGATGCACAGCATTACACACACTGGTTAAGGGGAGAATCTGGGATTTGTGCCGACTCTGCAGTTTCTGCATTTGAACACTTTCATTACCAGTTCTTTCCATGAGCTAAAATAATCTCATTTTATAAAACGGACTTGGAAAGTACACCAATCACATTACCAAACATGGCAATTCTTAAAAACAAAATATCATAGAAGGGTGTAACACAGAATGATTCTAGCTTCATTCTCTCCATCATCAAGAGAAGTATATAAGTATCAGCATACCAATCAGTGTGATTTCATCCGGGTTGGTCTTTCTTTTGTATTTTAAAGCTTTACATAGTTCCAAAACACTGGCTTGTGAAATTGTCATTTATAAATGTGCAGAAAAACCTTTGACTTTTACAAAAATGCAAAGCGTTCTTTTACGTCAAACAAGCAGACTTTAAAATATGCTTGCCCGAGTCCTGCACGATCTGGTCCGCTCCCTTCTGTTTACCACCCCTTCCACTCAAATGGCCTGCATAACAAGAAAGATCAAGTAATAGGCTAAACGATGCCACCACCATGCGAGGAGGTAAACTTCAAAGAAGACAGTACAGTAATGTACGAGATATATGATTTGACCAGGATCACTGTATTGTCTGCTGGCAATCCCAGGATACAAGCAGGAATGCTTTGGTTCCAACTTTGGATACGTATTCATCTCTTGGACTAACAGTTTATGCTCATCGTTGCAGGTGATTGCCTAGGTTTTACAACACCCAATCTGAAGAAATCATTTTCTAGACCTTCACCATAAGAATGACATGTTTGTTTTTATAGCAAGCCATATCTGGTGAAGGTACATTGCTGCTAATAGCACCTGTTGTGCTGCAAGACCAAGTACATGCACAGGCAGGTTTATAAACTTCAGACATAGGAAAGGCTCAGCCAGCCTTACAGGAATCCGCTATTCTAATCTTGCATAGGAACACATATCTCTGCAATGAGTGCATAACACAATGAGCTAACTTCTGAACCATTGTGGCACTCATTTTACCAATATGCATCTCAAATGTGGCTATTGCACATAATCAAAATAATTCCCCAGGAAGGAAAGAATGCTACAGCAGTTGTGCCGCAAGGAACAAACACACAAACTATATATATTCCACAGTTAACACAGACAGCATTGCATAATGAATTTATCGAGGCAGAATGTACTTGCCAAAACAGACAGGCAATAGGTTTAGAGCCCCAGCACCATGCCATAAAATATCCTGATGTGTGCCATTTTAGTGTGGTGGACAAAGGAATCTTACCTCTTTAAATCAGGCAGCCTTGTGGGGCCTCCTCCAGGGTGGGGGCCCTGGGCAAGTGCCCCTTTTACCCTCCCATAAAAACGTCCCTGCTGGAACCACGTGTAGTGGGTGGGAACTAGAGCTTCGTGTCCCATGAGTGAGCGAGCCTGCCTTCTGTGCTGAGAACACAGCACAAGTCACGAGCTGAGGGAGGAGGAAGGTGTGGACTGGAGGCCAGATCCCGCACAGTGCCTCCCTCAGCTTGTGACATCATGTTTGCATTCCATGACCCCACCCCTTATCCTGTCTCTGACATAGCCTAGGGTGGGGTCTGCAACCTGTAACTCCACCCAGTCCATATGAGGGACAGGATAGGGGGCATGGTGAAATGTGCAATATGCCTTGTGGGCGTTTCAATTTGAACACCCACAGGCCTCCATTTGAGCCCAGCTTTGAGACCATCTGATGTCTCGCCGGGCTCAAAAATGCATTGTGCATTTCCAGTGGGGATGGCTCTCCCCACTGCACAGCTGTGACATAACAAATACATCAAATCGCTTCAGCGCGAGCACTGACTTGTGTGCTGAGCTGCAGCCTTCTCCACGTGCTTCATTTTCATTGATGAAAACTGCATCAATGAATATGAAATATGTGTCTCTGTTATTAATGCGTGAGACACTCACTCATTAATAACACATATTTATTTGGTTGGGCACCACCCATACCGTCCCCATGGCGTACCCGCCCAGGCGAAAGGCGATGTTACGGTTGAGGCAAAGCATTTCTGCTGTGCAGTTATTGAGAAAGAGGTTGAGCCGTATGCCGACTCCAATGCATGCAGGAAATTGCAAGCCTTCCATGATGGATGTGGGGAAGCATTAAGCCCAGGGACTGAATCTCTCCAGCCCTGAAATCTCTCCACTGGCTCCCGGTGGCTACAAGCATCAAGTTCAAGGCCCTCTGCATTGACCACAAGGCTCCTGGTGCCATCCAGCTCTCTCTTCCAAAACACCTCCCTTCTCGAGCCCTTTGCTCGGCCACCTCTAACTCTCTGATGGTCAGGCGTTTCTCCAGATAGAGAGTGGGGGGTTGACCTCTCACCGCAGCAGGTGCCTCCCTCTGGAATGGCCTCCCTGCCCCTCTCAAACTTGAGCCAGACCACCTGAAGTTCCAGGAGCAGCTCCAGACCTTCCTTTTCACCTCTGCATTCTCTCTCTCTCTCCCCTGCTGACCTGACTGGTTGCCTGGCTACCGTCAGAGTGTCTCCCTGGGTATTATGCTCCTCCATGACCAGTCGCCCACTGCACTGTCTCCGGGCCTATCGTGCACTTAGGGGCTGAAACTGTATCCCTTCATTCCCCAGCCTCTGTGCACTTACCCTGAGCCACGCTGCCCCGGCTACACTTACTCAGGGCAACTCTGTCCTGATTGCACTTCCCCCATTCCCTCTCCCTCGCACTTCCCCCTATCCCCCCCGAACATTGCTTTATCGCACTTGCATGATCTAAATGACACAGGCCTATTAAGATTGTTTGTTTTGTTCTCCCTCTACCTTCCCCCCATTGCCTTGTCGCTGTTACGCTTACCTGATGGCTGATACTGTTGGACATCAGGTTGGAGCTGTCTGTAGAGACTGCACCTAATGCGAGGGAACAGACATTACCTTGTGAGCCTCTGTATCATCCCCTCACCTCCCTATCCTCGCCTTGATCACCTTATTGTCCCAATGGGTGCTCAGCTCACCTGATGATTTATGTTGATGGGCTCTCCATCCTGCTGTCAATCGCAGGGGCGCCAAACCTCCGTATATCTGTGCAATGCACTACCAGTTCCTTCACTGGTACTCAATCCCAGACCGGCTGTTGCTTAAGGCTGCACCTTAACTGTCTTTCAGTGGAGGGGGGCCTTGTAGAGTGGCCTAGTAGAGTTCAGTGCCCTTGTTATTCTGTTCCCGTTGTTTGTACTGTTCTGTGTTGTTCAAGGAGGACCTGTGCGCTGGTAGAATCTTTAGATGGACACGCATGCTGCTTCCTGCGTGTGCGGAGCGTGTGCCTCCATTGGTAAAGGTAGTTGGGTACGGGGTAAAGTTCAGCTGCTGTTAGCTGTTTGCAGTATGTCTTACTGTGTAAATTCTGCTTGCGGTATGCTTATTTGGGCGAGCAGCTGTTTGTGAGTTCAGCTGAATGTGCTGCTTGCGGTATACCTGGTTCGAGTGAACAGCTGTGTGCGCATTGGCTGTGCCTTCCGATGTTGCCTGCTTGCTTGCTTGTTAAGTATGTCTACTCTTCCCTTTCAGGTGTTCGGGAGCGTGGCCGGATGAGGGTTGGTGAACCGGCGCTGCTGTGGGTGAAACCGGAGTTTCGGGAGCAGACGAACAAAACCGGGTGAGGGATGAAACGCTGGAAAAGTCTTCGAAAGTTCAACTTGTTTTTGAAGACCTGCGTGACATCAAAGGTACGTCTAGAGTTAAAGTTCACTTGTGTACAGGCGCGTTTTAATGACTCATCATGTAATATTATATCATACTAGTGCCCCTTTGATTTTAAAACAAGTTTTCAGATAAATGATCTGCGTGATGCAGCCTAGCCTTGTGATGACACTGAACATTGCCTGGGTTATAATAACAAAACACCAGGCACAAAACGGCTTTGATGACATTGAGTGAATAGGTCATTAGAAGATGTGACCAGCCACTAATAAGCTGATAGGATGGCCCTGAACATGATGATTAATAATCTGGCCAGTTCCTATAGAAGGTGACACAAGCAATCATTTTTGTCACTGAAACCGGTTGACAAGTCCTGTTGATTGTTCTCCTCCTGTGGTGAGTGCTCCTGCCCTTGGGCATGAAATCTTGCTTGGCCTAAGTATTTTCCCTATAATGTTATGCTGTGTGCAGTGTTTCTTTCAGCCCCGTTCCCTACCCCGACCTGCATCCTGGTTTCTTCCCCCTCCTGCCTCCCAGCCCAACCCCCACCCGTGATTAGTCCCTGGTGACCCCATTGTGTTGCTCAGTGCTGTTGTGAAACGTAGAGGATCGGTGTGCTTTCCCATCTCACAGCCTCCTCCTGTGCTGAGTGCTCCTGCCATAATTTTATGCAGTGTGCAGCGTTTTTCAGCCCTGTTCCCTGCGACTGACATGGTAAGTGCGGTCTGCGTGGGGAGAGCTGCAATCACTGCATTCCAAAAGCTCTGCCACTCTTCTTACCTGCATAACATAGCATACCAAAATTAGTCAGCTAGTAAATTTTATTTCTATCACTGCTCGGTACCAACCTTTAGGTGTTTTGCATTTACTGTTGTGACCCAATTTAGGAGTCACCCTCTGGCCAGGTGAAATTAGCAATGCATCACACTTAAATAGAATTGTGAAGTTTAGTATGAGTCACACTTAGATATAACTGTGAAGATTAACCATTGTTTGTCAGCCATATCTCGCATCTAGATACTTTGTGTTAGTCAGCCATATCCCGCTTCTATATTTAATGTGTTAATCAGCCATATCTCACATCCAGATAGATTGTATTAGTCAGCCATATCTCACATCTAGATAGCTTGTTTTAGTCAGACATATCCCGCCCCTAGATAGATTGTGTTAATCAGCCATTTCTCACATCTGGATAGATTGTGTTAGCCCAGTCAGATTGGGTCAAGTGGAAGCATCTCTCACATAGGCAATTTTTCCACTGTTGTACTCGCAGAAAAAGGCATTTACCCATGGGCCATGTTATCCAAAATCATATAGCTACTGCCTGCATCACTATAGCCCCATCTAGATGTTCACCTTCTTTCCAGATCTCCCAAATCTAGGTGCTGCAAAGATATATATGGGGTTTTATTGCCATGCAACAAGCAGCATGGAATGCAGCCATATGTAAGGATATATATGGGGTTTTATTGCCACCATGCAACATACAGCATGGAAATGCAGCCAGGCCCAGTTTTTCAAACTGCAGCTATTATTTCAGTAATAGCCAGCAGGCAGATTTTTCAGAACGCTTAGTAAAAAAAAAAGAATAAAAGTTTAGCACAGTATGCTGCCATTCCAAAATATAGAGGTGCACAGTTTTATAAATCAGATGTTTTCATGTGTGCAAACTGCATTAGAAATACATAACTGATTAACCTTATACTAACTCCATTACTAATATACTAATTTCAACCCATAGCATTATAATGCAGTTTTTGGTGCACAATGAAATGCATTCTAAGTTTTACATGCACAGTGTGGAATTGATTTTTTCCAGTTTATGTGAGCGTTTTTTTTTTCTCTTGTGGATAGCAGAAATAAGTAAAATGCAGGAAAGGAAAATAGAAACAGTTGCTTTGCAAATGAAATGTTCAATGTCTTGAAAAACGGAGGCTGGTACAGGGCACATTCTTGTTGTCTGATTGGTAGGGATTGTAGGTGGATGAGCCACGTCAGCAGAGGGCTGTCTTGGAGTTTTCTTAAGGAATGAACAGGAGGAAGGATTTAGTTTGTGCTGGGACAAAGAGACAGACGGTGCCATATCTGTTGAACTCCATGTGGGTTTGAGCGCTGGCTACGAACCTAATCAGCTGGCAGCTCCCCACACATACAAAGGAGTTTGGCACTGGTTTGGGTCTGCAAACACAGTGAGGTCATGCTGGGACTTCAGATTTCACTGGCCTTGGTAAGATAAGTGTCAAGTGAGGAAAAAAAATCGAATGATGAATGTGTGCTGATACAATTTACTGGCAGTGCAGAGAGTTTAGGAAAAAGAAAATACGGTAGGTTTATTTTTCTCTATATTCAAAGTGATTGAAACTGTATTTGTTTTTGCAATATGCCTGTTTGTTGCTGTTCTCTTTTATATTTTACAGGTGTTGCTGTAATAATCCAGTGGTAAGAAGTATTGCTGTTTATAATTGTCATTTAATACAGAGTGTGTAAAAACAAAGGCTGAGGCTTTGGTGTGATTCATGCATCTGTGAATATTTTCTATATAGGGAATCACACAGGTGATATTTACACCAGAGCAGTAGTGCATTTGCCAATTTGCCACTGTAGTTAATATAGCAAGTAAGGAAGAGTGGATAAATATCTGCAAGGTAGAAAAGTGTGTGTAAATGTTGCAAGTGATTCCTTCTTTGCATGCTGAAAAGCAGGAGTGTCAGATTAGACATAGATTACTTGATGTACATAAACCAGTAATATCAGCCACAAACCATAGGTGGCGTCCTGAATAAACTCATTGGGTTCTCTGAAGTGTCATAAGTCTGGGGGCTCTATACAGGCGACTAAAAAACCTTCTAATAGAAAGGAAAGGTTTGTTTTATGATGGGGTTGTAGTATAAAAAATCCATGCTCACCACTGTACCACAAAAATAAGATAATTCTGAAAATACCACAAAGTAATATACCACTAGTATTACCACCCACACAAGCTAGCAATAAATAATCACTAAAATATAGTAATAATAAACTATCTCTAAATGTAAGGCCAGTTTACCACCAATTTACCACCAAAATATTATGATAAGAAAATACCACCAAATCCCAAATTTACCCCAATAAGACAAAATCTCTTACAGTGCTATTGTATTTTACTGTCTACATTTGTATGCTCATATAGACCTCCCTCCCTATATCCGGGAGTCCAAAATCCTGGTGCTACTATATTTTACTGTCTACTGTTGTATGCCAATATAGGCCTCTCTCCCTCTATCCAGGTGTCCCAAATCCTTGTGCTACTAGATTTTACTGCCTACTGTTGTATCCCCATTTAGGCGTTTCTCCAGATATCCAGGTGTCCCAAATCTAGGTGATACTGTATTTCATTGTCTACTGTTGTATGCCCACTTAGGCGCTATCCAGGTGTCCCAAACTAGGCATTACTGTATTTACTGTCTACGGTTGTTTGCCCACCCTCCCTCTATCCAGGTTCCCCAAGTATGAGTGCTGCTGCATTGCAGTCCTCTGCTGTATGCCCATTCTGGCCTCCCTCCCTCTATCCAGGTGTCCCAAATCCATGTGTTACTGTATCTTACTGTCTAATGTGGTACTCCCTTCGAGGTGCACCTCTGACCCCCCTGTATTCAGGTGCCCCAAACCCGCCCCTGACCAGTTGACTAAGGCCAGGTAAGCCCCGAAACCCCCACCCCATCATCCCTCCAGACCCTCTGCCTCTGCTCAGACTTTCGTTCCAGAGAGACCACGTATAGCGTGACCAGCAAATCACATTGGACCAACAAAAGAACACAGCAGTCGAACCTCAGCCAACCCTACGGTATGTATACCTTACACCACATCTGTAGACACAGGTCACAGGCACGGCCAACCATCCATGGCAATGCTATTCCGGCTAGCAGCACACATAGCCGTCCACACTGAACCCCTAATGTACCTCAACACCACTGCCCCTAGTATACAGCGACGACCAATGAAAAACAATTTGATCTAGCTGGGCACGCATTGAATCTACAGTACTAGATCTCTATCCTAAACCACCAACAGCGCCCACCCATGTGTCTGACCTCCCGGCTGCTTCCTGGAGCCTATCAAGCGAACCTAAGTCCTAACCCAGCAAGAATGCACACAAGCATCTTTCATTCAAACTCTTAGAACCTCCTACACATGGACTGCGGTCAGTGAGGGCGTTTCAACCACAAAGCTGTGGGATGTTTTATCCACGCATCCAAGCCCTACCTCAAAAACTGTGCAGTACTGACATGGAAAACATCATGATGGCCAGAGCGTTCCAGAAAATGCACAGGGAAATGCATGAAGAATAGGCTGCCACTCATTTTTGCCGATGTTATGGGCACAGAAGGGCACTGCCTAAAACCACCATTGGACTACCCACACAGTAGTCTGAAACCATTGGGAATGGCAATGCTGATTGCCAAAAGCAACCTAGAATTGTGGGGAATTCATTTTCTTAAATCCCAAAAATGGGTGCAACACCAGTACTCACCACTATCAGAAAGCCGGCGTTTTAAAACAATACCAGATTTTTTTTATATGTGTAAAACTGAATAGATGAACCCAAAGCATGCCAAAGAAAGACTTACTGAGAGGTGGATCCAATGTAAAGTTATATTCTGAAGTGACTTGAATGTTCATAACAAGACTGGCTGAGCTCTGCAGGTCTGCAGCAGCCTAACTGAAACTGGATTTAAAACTACCAAAAATCGAAAATGTTTAAATTAACTGAGTGACCTACTTTTGAGTGGCACATAGTTGTCACTGTTGAAATGCCATAGTTTTGAACTTAGAATCAGCATTCTAGCTGCATATGTAAACATTGTCTTGACTTAAACTGGGTAACAAAAAGTGACATTTTATCTGAAACCTGGCTTAATGAAACTGAATTCTGCCCAACAGCTACCCCCGACAGGAGATGAGACTTGCACAACATCTGTGTTCCCAGGCCTAGCTGCCCTTTTGCTGCTCCCACCAAAAGGGATATGACACTTCCCTGATTGAATTACCTGGGCTCTGCAGGAAATTGAACAAAGCCCTTTCCTGACTCAGGCGAATGTTTTATTATGGGGGCCGTAAAAAGTGGCTTCCTCCTGGAAGGAAAGGGGAGGAGCACTGCCTGTGAGAGCAAGCTGGCTTGGCAGAACTGGAAAAAACAGAAATTCAACCTTGTGCTGGGGGGAAACCACACCCCTGTAGCCAGAATATGGTTTTAGAAAAAGATGAATAACTCATAGTACGGACTTGTCATAATTATTTAAATGATACCAGAATTCTTGTGATTTTTCTGCCCACATTTTAAGAGGTTTTTAGAACCGGTGGCATGATCTGGGGGCAAACTAGCAGTTAAGAGGGTATTACTTAAAATGTATGCATGTTAAAAATCTGACACTTCATCAAGTAATGTCCATACTCCTTGCGCACATGTGTATAAATTTGAGTAAGAATCTGATATTGGTAACCTGACCAAAAAGTGCAAATGTTGCCATTTCTGAATGCAAGCTCCCAGGAAGAGCAGATTTGGACAGGGCATACCTCCTGTGATATGTGATGGGTGCATGTAATTTTAAACAAATGTGTACCTGTGCAAATATGACTTTTGGGTCAAAATATAGATTGTGTGTAATTTGACAGGGGTGGGTTCTCTGTACCATAAACAGACCTCATCATGATGACACTTCATTTCATTCCCCCAATCAAGGGGAAGAGGATGAAGTGGCCAATGACAAGTGGAGAGGGGTAGAGCCTAGTGATGCGGCACACACACCCATTTTCAAAACACATAAAAGCAGACAGTCAGGACAGATAGGGACATTCAATTCCATTTGCTGCAACGCGCTCTGCCGGACCATACCACATCCAGAGATCTAGACTTCAAATCCATCAATCTCCAGAGAAAGCTGTGCAGAAAGATCCAGTAGCAGTGCTGTACCCAGAGAGAGAGCAGAGCTGACCCAGACCGCTGCTAGCAGAACCAGAGAGCTGACCCAGATCACTGTGAAGTGCAGAGACCAGACCAGAGTCCAGTCTAAAAACTGACCAGATCCGTGGCGAGGCCCATTTAATTCAAAAATATATTGTGAGTACCTAGCAGACTGTGCAGAACCAATCTCTTAGTTAAAATAATATAATTCAATCTATTTTAATCTAAGTAGAACTGCCTCCTAACTGTCACCTGTCATTTGTAAAGCTGTCACCTGTCATTTCTAGTTGCTAGCTGTCACTTGTCACTTTGAATTTTAACATTCCAAATCCGAAAAACTACCTTTATTTAATCGTTCATAACTCCGTAACCGTTTGTGCTAGGAACTTGCAGTAACTTTCCTCTGAAAGCTTGGAATCTTGGCTTTCCTACGAACTTAGAACTGCATTCCTACCCCCGAAAAAACGCACTCGCGAATTTGCCGCGATTTGCAAATTTATCCATGTGTGAAAACAGCAGTTCTTGCTTTCCTTGCTAAAATTTCGTTTGCCTCTTAAGAACCATCCCTGAATCATTGCTAGAGTGAACCTGGACTAATATTAACTAGATACCACTCACCCTGAACCGCTAGAGGGAATTAAAAGCATTTTAGCATATTTTTCACTTCATTGCCAGCACATGTAAAAGCATTTTGGGCCTGTGTTTCCAACTTCTGTAGTCTAAGCTTGCTGGGGTGAACTGAATTACAGTTGATTGCATTTCTGAGAACTGTGTGCTTTCCTTACATTTCCTTGCATTGCATAAAGGGGGGAGGGGATTGCCAGAGAAAAGTGATTACATTGTTTTGTTGAAATCATATTGAGTATTTTCTGTATTGCATTTTCATTCAACATTACATCCATCTGAACTTATATAAAGCATTCTCTGCCACCTTATTCTTCTGTTCCTATTCACAAGTGTGCTAGTGCCAGACTATCCATTATTGATTACTGCTCAGATTAAGTGTGATATTCCATTATTAATTATTATAAAGTGTGATATATATATCTATTGTTTAAATTATCAAATAAACCTTTTTAACTTGCAAAACAGAACTACTTCTTGGCTCAGTGGGGTCAGGGGGATTCCAAGAGAGGGGTGTTATATAGGGGTAGTCATCCAGAACGCATGAACTGGACATAAAGATATATCAATAAGGGTTTCCATTCAGTATCCCAGACTAGGCATTGACTTAGCTGTAGTGTTGAATTGAATCCTCTTACAAAGCGCATTGAGGCCATACAAATGGAGAAAGGGTGCTACATATAAATGATGAATACAATACAATATATATCCTTTGACTAAACTGGGCTGCACTGCGAAATGAATGGCTTTTTTATATGCCACCCTTCCAGTTTTGGGCATTGGGGGGTCAGTGTGTTTTTAATGATTGGTTATTGGATTCTCGGGTATAGACTCAGGCGAGGGTTTAATAAAATGAGTAAAATCCATGCCTTACTGTACTAGAAGAGTCAATTAATCTAGTGAGTGCCTAGAGTGTCTTAGTATTCTCACATCACCCTAGGGTCTTGTTAGTGGAGTAGAGATTGCATCCTTCTATGTAGGAGAGGTCTGTTGCTAACTATATGGTATGGCACATTCCAAATGAGAATTTTCTTGACTCTTTAGAGTAATGTTAACATTGAGCACAGTTTAGTTTAAGGATACCCTCTTTTGTTATCCCTATTAGACAAGCAGTGCACCGTTCAGCAGGATTGCTGTTATACAGGTTATGTTTATCTATTCTTGAATAACAGGGCGAGTTTAGAACTAGGCATGATATGATATGATGATATGATAGTATATGATATGGCATTTATAACGCGCCTATACACAAGTGTTTCAAGGCGCGACGAGGCAAGGGAGGGGGAACAAAGGAAGGACAGACAACGATCCTACTAGGCCAGTTATCATTCAGATCGCGCAAGTGCAAGGGAAGGGGGGAGGGACAGTGCATAAGTTAATTCATCAGTACAGTGTCCACCCTTATGTGTTACAATACTGTTTTGTTTTTGGTGGATGACGTGCATAGAACTGGAGTGTTAGGTTACCGCTAAAGTGTGCTTCATATGCATTAATACCACCAACACGTTTCTGGATGTTTGTATACATTAGCTAACATCAGTTATGCCCCATCCAATCTGTGCTGTCTGATCACCCCTTACGATGATTCTAGGTGTTATAACGCATTGATGACTGCCGTTTATAGGGACAAGGTGTTTGAATCTTGCAATAAAATGTGAGGAAAGTATGAAAGTATTAGAAGTGATGTGGTGTTGTGTTGAGAGAGGTTGTCCTACCCACATGTAAATAGCTCAGCAGTGGACAAATTCCATTCGCTACTGTTAAGTAGTTGGAAACCCTGTCTTTGCAGTGGCTTTGTGCTTGAGGAGATGGAGGGATGCGATTGTAGTGTGTGCCTGGCCTCGGCTTGTGAATAGAAAGCGTCTTCCTGCATAGGGGTCCCAATCTTGTAGTAGCAGGGAAGGGTATTATTCGTTGTCAAGTGGTTTTGAAAAGGTAATATTAATGTTTCTAGGACGAACGAGGCGAATTTGAGGTACATAAAAACGAATTACCAAGAGCCTTCGACGTTTGTGCTTTCACTCTAGTGATTTCTCACGTTTCACTTGTCGAAAGCTACATGCGTGCAAACATGCTGTATGAGTGTGTCTTGCGGTGCTTGTTTCCGGGTGTCTGGGTGATGCATGGTACACCTCTGCACTTATCTCTGCCTCGCCATTGTCAGTGCCAGTCAACCACAGAGGCCACCCAAACTTCAGCTCTCTGCTACTCCATCGATTGCTAGGTTACCGGTTTGTTAGCAAACACACTTTCCCTTTGGCTGCCGCAGGTTACCACGCACAAGCATTGGAAAAGCCAACACTTTAAGCCTTTGTGCGGGTGGCAGCTGGAATAATGTTGACATTTTTTGAATGACCTCCCGGTCGCATAAAACAGAGAAAAAATACTATTGCTAATGGATTTACAAAGGACTTTTAAAAAAAATGAAAGCATTCCTACAGCGCTGCACAGAAGCAACGTTAATTAAGTAATGTATGCTAATCAGCATGTATTATTTTGAGCCTCCTGTGCTGTAAGGATTTGTGTTCACTTTTGAAGTAGCTCCTTGTTGCTTTTAGATATGGAATAATTTCTACTCCAACTGGAAGGACCTTTGAGAAAAAAAAATACTTCCTGCCATACTTGGGCTTACCCATCCTGGATGAGTCTGAAATCATTTAAGTAACGCTCACAAACATTTATTTTTAACCCTCCTAAATTCATGTTTGTTAAGTATAAGAATGCGAATATAGGCATTTGAATATGACAGGCAATATGACAATAATCAATGAAGCGCGAAAGCGTTGAATGTAGCTGTTACCTCTTTATTCATTAGGCGTGAACTGGCGCGCGGGCGGACCCTCTGCCTACAACAACACATGGGTTGCCGCCCACAACACAACAACAGAAAGGGGACAGGGTCTGCCCTTCACAACATCAATAATAAAAGAGGACATTACCATGTTAAGAATCCTTTTGGGATGGAGAGGCACTTGCGAGACATCTAAAAAAGGTCTATTGGCAAATTCTGCAATCACTGTTTGCTGGAAGGGGGGCGGATGAGGCAGCCCTGCTTTCTGGGAAACAGTGGCAGCATAAACGCCCAAAAGACAATAACCAATGTATGTCAACATGTGTCACAGCAACCGAGCAATGCAATGAGTAGGGAGAGGAGAGGAAGGATGGCAAAGAACAGGGATGGGGATGAATCGGTATGTACGACCCCTCCTCTCGTTTCTACCCTGCATGCCATTAGCTTTGGATCGCAGTAGGTTCTGCTAAACCGCCACCTTGAGACACAGCTAATTATAATGCCCAGACGTTCATGTCTGACATTCTCAAAATGTTTAAGCCCTTCTGTTTCTGCCGTTTCCAACCACTGGGAACGTTTAGACTGTAAGGGCCTGATTCATAGAATAGTTTGCACAGTGCTAAGTGACCCTTCACCGCCAGCAAACACGCTGATTCATGGAACAGCGCAAAGGCACTTTGCACTGTTCCATGAATCAGGGTGTTTGTTGGCAGTGCAAAGTCACTTTGCACCAGTGAAAAGTCACTTTGCACTGTGCAAAGAATTGCATGAATGAGGCCCTAAGTCTTCGTGATGTAGCAGCTACTCTCCCACTTTCAGCTTTGACTGACATACGCAACACCAGGATGGGAAAGCTTCATATTCTAACTAAGAACTGAGGCTCACATAAGCAAGTTTTTAATTGGGGCTGCGAAAAACATATCATCGCGATGCCATAACTAATGCTACCATAACATGCGGATGACATCCTAAAGTGTAACCTACCATTCTGATGACATGTGTGAGTGTATCATATTGTGATAGTAGAGAAATAGCACACATGGTATTTAAACCAAATTGGCAACAAACTCTCATGGAATATAATAACAAGTTTTATGTATTTGTTCATGCACGTACAATATCGTGAGGTGTGTAATTCCCCAAACACGGTCCTTATTTCTAATGGTGAGTAAGTGCATAGTATATCCATGTAAACCATGTCACAATAAATACAGGTTACAGAAAGATGTGGTACCCAGTGATGTGCTGCCACCACCCCTGGGAAAACTATCAGAAAAATATGCTCAGCACCTGAATGGGAGTACCGTGAAAAATATGTGTTAGCACACTCCTATCACAAATAAATTGACGCAATCAGCACCCTTCCTCTAAAGGCCACAGCTAACACTCGGGCTCAGTTCTTTAGAAAAATAAAGACATGTAATAAGAATAAAGTAATAAGAATAAAACATAATAAAATCAGTACGCAAACAAACTGGTCTCCTTGGACTCACTCACTCCTTTTAAACAAACTCGCAAGAAACAATATACAAACACAAGCTTCTGTGTATTGGTTTGTACCTGAGACTGAATCCTCAATCTCAGTTTAATAATATAACTGGGCATCACGATTTTGAACTCATTGTATACGTGTATGGTCTTAAGCAGCATATTTGAACAACTCTTTCCGCTCAACTGTTGATGATCTCAACACCAAATAATGTTTCTTTGACAGTGTGGTGCTGTGGCTGCCTCTGAGCATTATAATTATCCCACGCTCATGCGTCAACCTAAGCACTTCTAATGTCACCAAATGTCATCTTATACAATGTCTAAAACAAAACGTTGACATTACTGTGTGCCGGCCCTTTTCTTGGGTCTCCTTGGCAGAGTGCTTAGGAGCCTCCTTGGTTCTCAACGTGCCTTCATCAGGACTTCAAAAATTACTGGATCCCTTTCTTTTATTTTTTTCTACAGCTGTGCAAATTCCAAAAGGTACAACACAAACTCTGTCACTTCAACCATTCGAAATTCCTGCATTCAAGCACACACAGGGTGACTAAATTAGTGACTGCATGAGGGAAAAAGCTCAATCATCACCAAGGTGCTACCTTCACCGTGGATAGGAGTGTAACTTGGCTCCACCTCTGGAATCAATCCAATTAGCAAGGATATCATTTCATAATAAATCCTCTTTCATTTATCAGATGGAAGGGTTTTCAGGATGGTCAATAAATGCTCAATTTCCTGGATAGATGAAATATAGACAAAATGTGCTTGATTGCCTCATTTATTTTGTTCTTGAAAGCACAACAAATGAGCAGGCAACTATGCCTAAATTACAAAATAACTTTAGATGGAACTCACTCAGAGTGGCAGGGGACCTTTAGAACAGATGTGTATGTAACACTCAGGAATATATTCTTCTAATGTCAGAGCATCAACCTGTGCAGGTGTATTTTAACCTATGGCACAGGGCAGAGAGGCAAGTGCAACCTACTTGTGTGAAGAATGGAGGTTTTCAGTGAAGATACAGAAGTTTTTCAAGAGCAAACTAGTCATGGGCTTCCTAATCAGTGCTTCACACAGCCTGTCATAATGTAGGCTGTTGCGGCAGTACATGTGAGGATACAGTCAAACAGTCCTTTTGCATTTTAACACAACACATTTCCTGTCACAGTTTAGAAGTGTTGGTATGGTCATTTTTTGCCCGCGCATTGGTGCCAATATGATTAAGAAACAGTGCTGTCATTTCTAGCCTGTGTGGTTGGTCCTAGTATGATTAAGTAATAGCTGCCCTTTTCTGCCTGTTCCACTTCACAGGAAGGGAAAACTTTCAGATTCATGTCCACTGCATGCATAGAACAAACAGGGCTCTGTGTACAGTGGCCCCTACCAAGATGGTCATGCGAAAGTAGGACCATGGGCAGTCAGATGTCCCGTTCCAGAGGAAGCCGATGTTACATAGGTGACATGGACCCCGCTGAGGAGCGGGACATTGGTTGCCATAGTGAGCAGTAACATTCACTGGAAGTCCGGGCACAGACTAGTGTCCAGCAGAGAGCAGAGACACAAGCTCTTCAATTCCACAAACTGGTTCCAGAGATGTATACTATCCAGTTTATTAATAGACAGGAGAGGAGAGGAGGGGGGATCACTATAATCTACAAGTCATGTTTGACTATTTCACATATGGCAAAACTAGACTGGAATGATGATATCCAGTTTGGGGAATTCTCGATTTTGATGTCCCCTACCCAAACAATCAAAGTACTGTTGGGCTATAGGCCACCTGGCCCTCTACTAGATTTTTAGGAAAAATTGGATTCTCACCTCACATTGCTGGGGAGTAAACATAAAGACATACTATGTATGGGAGACTGGAACATCTGGTTAGAAAGAGACAACCTTCAGCCATATTATGTGCCTTTGATGGAACTCCTGGATAATCATGACCTGGGGATTATTACCAGCGAACCTTCCCATAAGAAAGGACATTGTCTAGACCTCCTAGCGGCAAGATGGGGAACTGTCCAATTTGGTGAGACTGTTCCGGCTGTTATGGTCAGATCACTGTCTACAACAAGTAGTAGTCAGGGAAAAAGGACACCAGAGGGGAAAAGGATGGGAGAGTATACCTGTGTGGTGCCGGAAGGCATCTGATCTACAAACAATCCCCGGCGTGGAAGTTGAAAACAGATGTATTGACTCTAATCTGACATGTGAGAAATTATTTAGCAAAGGGACAGATTTGATAAGGGAAATTTGTGACAAATATGCACCACTTAGATTTAAGACAGCCAAAAATTCTAAAACTTGGTTTAATCCACCACTGAGCCTAATGCGCAAACAAGTTTGTCAGGCTAACAAACTTTGGAGATCCTCTAAATCAGAGGAAGATGCAGAGAAGGCGAGAATCCGCCTAAGGCAATATAAAAATGCCATCTTCATGGCAAAAAAAGATTTCCTCCAAGAAGAAATTAAGTCAGCAGACAATCTGTCTAAGGCTTTATTTGATGTAGTATCTAGGTTTAGGAACCCTAAATGTATGTCAGTACCGACAGCTGACTCTCAAGAACAGGCCAACAAGTTTAACAATTTTTTCGAACAAAAAATTGTGGATATTCAGAAGAGTATCAATGAAGTACGTGAGGCAGAAGATTGGGGTGATGTGGGAGAAGAGAAATCAGAGATAGAAAATCAGGAAACTGGGGAGATTTTCTGCTTCCAGCCAATCGTACAAGAAACAATCCAGGCTCTAATATTGCAACTAAAACCGACAAAAGATCTAGCATTCTCTATGTCAGCCTGTACTGCTATTCGTCTGGCATCCAATCTTACCCCATTTATAACAACTTTTGTCAACAAATCACTCGCAGAAGGCTATGTTCCCTGTGCACTTAAGAGCGCACTGGTAAAACACTTACTGAAAAAACCTAATCTAGACCCTATGGTACTTAAAAACTATCGCCCGGTAGCCAACTTATGCTGGCCTACCAAAATCCTAGAGAAAATAGTCTGTAACCAATTTCAGCACTTTGTTGACAGTAAAGACATCCTGGACGAACATCAATCAGGATTTCGCCCCAATCATGGGACAGAGTCGGTTTTGTTGGCTGTCCAGGATGACCTACTGGAAGCCGCAGACAGGGGAAGCAATTCAATATTGTTGATGCTCGACCTATCGGCGGCATTTGATACAATCAACCACAAGACTGTTCTTCAACGAATGAGGAACATCGGGAGAGCAGACAAAGTAGTGGTAGACTGGTTTGACTCTTTTTTACAGGATAGAATACAGCGGGTAACACTGGGAGCATTTCTCTCAGAACTAATACAACGGAGGTGCGAAGTCCCACAGGGGTCAGCACTCTAACCTCTGATCTTCAACTTATATATTCGACCACTATTTGATATCTTGAGGAGACACGGCCTACGATTTCACTCATATGCAGACGATAAACAGATTTATGTGGTGACAGACAATCTGCTGGAGGCATTTGAGATGATAGACCATTGTATGCAAGATATAAAAGAGTGGATGGCCTGCAACCAATTACAACTTAATGCAGGCAAAACAGAAATAATTTTATTTAGATCAGAGAAGAAAAACAGAGAGGAAGACACTAACTTTACCCCACAGATTTTGGGAGTGAGTATTCCGTTCTCAAGACAAGTGAAAAACCTCCGGTGCATTTGGCAAGAAAATCTGGCCAGTGAAGCCCAGGTAGGGGCAAAAGTAAAAGCAGTATATTACTCTTTGCGGCTGCTTAGAAATGTGCTCCCCTTCTTAACACCTCAAGACCTTCCTGTAGTGGTGGGAGCTCTGGTAAATTCCCACCTCGACTATTGTAATAGTCTTATGACAAGGATCCCGAGGAAACAAATGTTAAGACTGCAGAGGGCCCAGAATGCGGCAGTCAGGTTAACGGCTCATCTGGGTAAAAGAGACCATGGCCCTCATTACGACCCTGGCGGATTTTTTCCGCCAGCGACGGACTTTCCGGCCATGGCGCAAAGTCCCTTTACGCCATGGCGGATGGCGGACTTACCGCCCCATTCCGAGGTCGGCGGGGCGGTAAGTCCCCATTGACCCATTTACCCTTCCCCATTCCCATTTCGGCCCCATAGGGCTCAATGGGAGTGGGGAAGGAGTTAATTACGCCACCGTAAAATACGGTGGCGTAATTAACACCAAGGTCCCAGAGCGCCATGGATTTTTCCGCCCGCAAAAAGCGGGCGGAAAAATGACCATGGCGCTCCAGGAACTCGTAGTTGGCGGTAAGGGGTCCGCGCAGCTAACGCTGGCGCAGACCCCTTAGCGCCAGGGTCGTAATGAGGCCCCATGTGTCTACAGCCAGGAAAGCGCTGCATCAAATTTAAGGTGGCATGTCTGGTGTACAAGTGCGATCATAAACTTGCACCCCGATATCTGAACACCAGAATTTGCCACTACTACCCAGCCAGAGACCTCTGATCAGAAGACAAACTCCTGCTATGTGTCCCGAGGACAAAGCGCATCTCCAAAGGCAACAGAAGGTTCTCTGTGTTTGGCCCCAAACTTTGGAACCAACTGCCTTTTAGCATCCGCTCATGTACTACCCTGGCAAGATTTAGAAAGTAATTGAAAACTTTCCTATTTAAATGAACCTACTCCCTCAGGGCCACTTCCAGCTTCCACAGTGATATGTTCAATTATCTAGTTAACATCTTCACCCGAATGCAGTTATCTGCCTGGTGCGCATAAGAAATTATTCAAAATCAAAAATCAAAAAATCAAAATAAGAGCCCCGTGGGCAAAAGGTGTAGAGTAATCTAACACACACTGATTAGTATCGCTGTGCGAGAACAAGGAGGTCAGACAAATATTGAAATGTATTTCACTGCTCAAGCGGTGCAAAAAGATAATGCTCAAGCGCAAACACATATGTTCCCCTGCAGATGCGCATTAACCTATATTGATTCCATTAATTCTCGAGTGATGCACACACTGCTGTATTGCACCTTCTGTACAGAGCAGAGCCAGTCTAGGAGTTGGTGACAATGCAATCACCCGGAAAGAGATCTTTTACTTATCTGCTTATGTTCAATCGTGCAGTATAAGAACATCACACAGCATAAAGAAGGCCTAGTGTTGAGGCAAGAACCAAAGGGAGTTATTCTTAAACCAAAGGGAGCACCACCAGTGATTATTTACCCAACACAGTGGCAGGTACAGTAGAGAAGCTACAGCATAGCTAGGGGATATAGGTAGTGCCTGTAGATTGTGCAATTTCAGCAGTTTTCTAGTTAATTGACAGCGAGCTACTGTAGTGGACCCCATACCAAATTTCGAATTTACATAAGCTTTCACTGCAGAAAGAGCAGAGCGAGTGAAGGGTCCCCCCAGAACAAGGTACAGCTGAGAGATTTGGGAAATCAGATAGAGAAGAGCAGGGCTGTAAAAAGCCATGCCACTCTGGATAAGTTCCATCTGAAGTTATTTTGGAATGTAGGCATAGTAGCCTTCTCGTGTGTTGCGCTTTCAAGAGCAAAACAAATTATACAATCAAGCACATTTTTACTATCTTTCATTTACCCAGGAAATTGAGCATTTATTGGCCATCCTGAAAACCCTTCCATCTGATAAATGAAACACATTTATTATGAAATGATATCCTTGTTAATTGGATTGATTCCAGAAGTGGAGCCGCTGAAAGGTCAATAGTAAATTACTCTCCTATTCACGGTGAAGGTGACACTTTAGTGACAGTTGAACCTTTTCCAACATGCAGTCAGTAATTTAGTCACCCTGTTTGTGCTTGATTGCAGGCATTTTGAATGGTTGAAGTGACAGAGTTTTTGTTGTACCCTGTGGAATTTACACAGCTGTAGAAAAAAAGAAAAGAAGGTGATCTAGTCTGATGAAGGCCTGTTGAGAACCAAGGAGGCTCCTAAGCACTCTGCCAGGGAGACCCAAGAAACCTTATGGCTGAAACACAGTGGTGTTGATGTTTTGTTTTTAGACATTCTAAAAGATGACTTTTGGTAGCATTAGTTGACACACGAGCGTGGGATAATAATAATGGTTGGTGGCAGACACAGCTCCACAACTGTCAAAGTAACATTATTTGGTATTAAGATCATCAACAGTTGGGTGGAAAGAGTTGTTCAAATGTGCTGTTGAAGATCATAAACGTATACAATGAGTTCACAGTCGTGATACCCACTTATATTGTTAAACTGGTGAGGTATCAGTCTCACGTACTAACCCCCACACAGAAACTTGTGTATGTAAATTGTTTCTTGTGAGTTTGTTCAAAATAATTGATTGAGTCCGAGATGACCAATTTGTTTATGTACTGATTTTATTATGAATAATTCTTATTACATTTCTTTATTTTTCTAAAGAACTGTGTCTGGGTGTTAGCTGTGGCCATTACAGAAAGTGTGCTGATTGAGTCGATTTGTTGCTGATAGGAGTGTGCTAACAAGTATTTTTCACAGTGCTCCCATTCAGGTGCTGATTATATTTTTACAATAAATACAATACATATAAGTAACTATTCACAGCAGTATTGTGGCATAATGTCAATGGCATATATGCATTTTCTCTCCTTACACAATATAAATGTTCGTTATTCTAGCAGTACATTTTTCGTATTGTTTTTGAAATTACGGCATAAAGCTGCAAAGAATTCATCCATGTTTTTTTAATTAAAAGCTTTTTCCTAGATGGATTGTTAGCATCAGACCCTCATAGTCCACCCAGCAGAAGCATTTCTCTTAGGTGTGTGAGTTCTGGCTGCCATGTGTACACATATAGGGAGATATATTTTGCTTGCATGGGAACACAGTGCAGCCAAACTTGCAAACTGGACAATTCGACTGTGCACTTTTTACCTGGACATCTGCACCACTCACAACAAGTGAAGACGCAGGGTTGCAGGATTTGTTTTATGCACACTTCGCAAAGTCATGTAGTTTGTCGCAGGTGACATTAAATACCCACAAATTGAACTATGAGGGCATTTAGGTAAGGATATACTGAATTAGCGTGATAAATGGTGCTCTAGAGGTGCTGTGTTTTTAACTCTCTCCAAACAGCTGTAACCTAAAACATGCTAATTTATATCTATCACACAAAGAATGGCTATGAGGAGAACTAGTCCCACAGAGCACTATTTAATGGAACTGTTCCTCAAAAACCAATTACTTCCTGGTCAAAAGGATCGTAGAGAACAGCATACCATGTACTGCAGGCGGGTCAGCCGCTGGCTAGGCAGTATACCATGTCCACAACCTATTTATCTTTGGTGGCTGCCCTGCGAGTGATGGTTGACTACATCCATGTGACTGGAAGAATCTGAGTGCATGCTTTATTTTGCTGTGTGAGCATCTTATTATTTTAATTTAAAAAAACGGACAATTCATAATTGCATGCATTACAACTCATTATTTCGTTTTTAACAAACTTTTTAAACTTGTTTTACTTTTTTTTTAGAGGGCTGGCTGGTAGGAGTGAGGGAGGCTGGGCCACAGCTATGTTTATTAATTTTATATTCTGCAAATTATATTGCACATTTTTTTCGCTAAAGATCTTGGGGAGGTATACATGACCACATATGTGGTTATGCATGTTTTTTTTCTGCTAAAAGTGCTTCGGAGGTAATAAACCTCTGCAAATGGCTTTTGCGTATTTTACTTCTCAGCAACCCTGTATTTGTGTTCACTTTACATTTGTATTTATTTGAATAGCAGGGATGTGAATTTTGAACAGAAATGACTTACAATAACACAATCACAGATGGAGGAGGCATTCCCACGAAGGGTGTTTGTACAACAGTGCAAAGATGAGAACAAGTGGTGAGCCAGTTTATGTGGATGTAAAAAAGTGAGACATAACCAGAGACAAAACAAAATAAAGAGTAAATATATATAAATATATATATATATATATATATATATATATATATATATATATATATATATACATATATCAGTAAAAAAAACTTTATTAAAGGGACGTTATGGTTAAACTGCGCAACTAAAAACCTATGAAATTCACTAAAAAAAATGTTGTTAACGGGACGTTATGGTTCGAAGTAAAACCGGAAAACCCTTGAAATTCGCCAGTTATGGTAAGCTAAGCAACCATAACTCGCGCCACCACTGTGCACTGCTAAGACTAACACCCAGGACATCAAAGATGACATCACAAATGTCATTGATGACATCACTGATGACATCACATGTCTGGCTCCCACTTTTTTCCTTTACTAACATATCTAGGCTACATGGTTTTCTTCAGTAACTGTCAGGAACTAAAAATTGAAAAGGTACTATATTTGTACACTTATCCTTCAAGTATGTTTTTACAGTAATACCCTTAGGGTCCAGTCACATCATATGAAACATATTCATAGGAGAAGACACAGACTTGAAAGACAGCAATCCTTTCTGTGCATGAAGATAATCAGTAGGGTTATCAGCACTTTCTGATAGTTCTGTTGTTTTTATTACTGTACTTTCTCTGTATATGCTCATATTTGTATACATTGTACTCACAGTACTTTCCTTAGGGTCCAGTCACATCATGTGATACATA
The DNA here is from genome assembly GCF_040938575.1 of Ambystoma mexicanum. Taxonomy (NCBI): domain Eukaryota; kingdom Metazoa; phylum Chordata; class Amphibia; order Caudata; family Ambystomatidae; genus Ambystoma; species Ambystoma mexicanum. Next base: position 71,733,061 of record NC_090926.1, on the reverse strand, counting down.
TGCATAGGGGAAGTAGCAGCTTTGAAACAGAGCAATCATTTCTCTGCATAAAGATAATCAGTCATGTTATGAACACTTTCTGGTGCTACTGCTGCTTTTTTGCTGAGTTCACTTTCCCTGTATACTCATATTTGTATGTGTTGTTGTCTCTTTGTGTTTTGTCTGTAATAATGCAATTATGTAGTAAGTGGGTTTTATTAGCTACTTATTACATGTTTCACAGTACGCAAAACTCTAATAAGAAAGCAGTTATCATTTCAGTATTCAACATTGCAAAATTCTGAATATTGCACCTCCATCATGCATGCTGCACACACTGCTTATATTCCTACATGAGTAGCTTAGTATACAGGATTGAACTTCAGAATAGGATGCTATTTATATCAATGCATTGCTTAGTGCACTAATTAGCTCATGATATTTATTCCAATGATCCTTGACACTTTTTGGTCAACATTATAAGAATCCCCTGTACAGAGTTTTCATGAAAAGTAAATGCACATATGATGTCATCAGTGATGTCATCAATGACATTTGTGATGTCATCTTTGATGTCCTGGGTGTTAATGTTAGCAGTGCACGGTGTTCGCGAGTTATGGTTGCTTAGCTTACCATAACTGGCGAATTTCAGGGGTTTTTCAGTTTTACTTTGAACCATAAGATATGTTTTTTTACTGAATTTCATAGGTTTTTAGTAGCGCAACTTAACCATAACGTCCCTTTAACAAAGTTTTTTTACTGAATTTCAAAGGTTTTTATTAGTGTAACTTGACCATAACCTCCCTTTATCAAATTTTATTTTACTGAATATACATATTCATAGTGTAAATTTGATAGAATTTTCTAGGATTCCCTTACTTTATATACATGTAACATAGAACATACTGAACCCCTAGCTAGTGATTTTGATGTCCGCGGACTGTGCGAATGTCCACAGACAGACGCGGACATCACCAATACTTCCCAAAAACTCAGGCGTATATTAAATTGTTATATCATGCCATATGAACACTGTACAAGTTGAAAAACCAACACACAAACACATTACATATAGTAATATATAAGAATTAGAACTTATATATCTAACACATCAAACATCCATTTAAATAACATACATAGTAAAATGGAATATACCGAAACAAGAAAGGTATGCTTCTAACATAATTACCTCACAGAAACTGCACAACTAGGAGCAGCAGCAGATCTACAGAACAGTGAGAAGACAATTTACCACAATCTAGTAAGTACACTTTTTTTTTCTTATATATTTCTAAAATGTCTATATTAAATACAATAAAAGTAATATATATTTTTTTTTCCTCACAGAAATGTCAAATACTTTAGAATGGCTTGAGGAGAATTTCCCACATGGTGAAATGTCTGAAGATAGTGAAACTAATGGTAGACACTTCTCTATATAACCAAATTAATAAGCATTACTTTATGTACACTTAACATATATATATATATATATATATATATATATATATACATATATATATATATATATATATATATTTTTTTTTTTTTTTTAACAGACCATACAAACAATGAAAACAATACACAACAAGATACTTTAGAACAAAATTTTCCAGCACATGGAAGAAAAAATGAACAAGCTCATGACAAATTTCCACCTTTTGAAATATTTTGTGGAGGACCATATAAAAGAAAAAATTAGATACCATTGTGCAACATGTACCTGTCCCCCCTCTCCATATCCCGGTAAATTATCCCCAAACCCTCACTACATAGAAAGACGTTTCGGTGAGATTTCCATACCTTCATCTCCTCCTATCAATCCTCTTGAAAACCCCAATTCCCCTGTTTTTGTGTCCGTTTCTTCTACCCCTTCTCTATCATAAATTGTACATATATATATAATATAATGAAAAATAAATGTTATGTATGTGTTAATTTAGTCCTTTGTGTTTTTTTTTTAAAACGCCAGTTTTGGTGTCTGCGCACAACACGGGTGTCCTGAAAAGTTCATAAATAAACGAAATGGGGGTGTCCTGAGGACAATATACCTGTCCGTATTGTTTGCAGGCGAGTTGAAACTGTTCTGAGAACACATCAAGTGTCCCGGGATGTTCTTAAATCAACAAAATGGGGGTGTCCTCAGGACGCTATGCCTGTCTGTATTGTTCACAAGCGAGTTGAAACTGTTCTGAGAACACAAGCAGTGTCCTGAAAAGTTCATAAATAAACAAAATGGGGGTGTCCTGAGGACACTATACCTGTCCGTACTGTTCGTAGGCAGGTTGAAACTGTTCTAAGAACACATCAAGTGTCCCGGGATGTACGTAAATAAACAAAATGGGGGTGTCCTCAGGACGCTATGCCTGTCCGTATTGTTCGCAGGCGAGTTGAAACTGTTCTATGAACACACGCAGTGTTTTGAAATGTTCGTAAATAAACAAAATGGGGGTGTCCTGAGGACACTGTCCGTATTGTTCGTGGGGAAGTTGAAATTGTTCTAAGAACTCATCAAGTGTCCTGGGATGTTCGTAAATAAACAAAATGGGGGTGTCCTGAGGACCCTATACCTGTCCGCATTGTCCGTAGGCAAGTTGAAACTGTTCTAAGAACACACGCGGTGTTCTGAAATGTTCATAAATAAACGAAATGGGGGTGTTCTGAGGACACTATACCTGTCCGTACTGTTCGTAGGCAGGTTGAAACTGTTCTAAGAACACATCAAGTGTCCCGTGATATTCATAAATAAACGAAATGGGGGTGTCCTGAGGACACTATACCTGTCCGTACTGTTCGTAGGTGGGTTGAAACTGTTCTAAGAACAAACGCCTGTCCGTAACTGTTTGTTTCACTTGTGTCGCACTTTAAATTAGTTTCAGGACCCGAACAGTGTCCGTAGAACAACAACACGCATGCGCAAAACAGTTTCAGTGCATTTGCTGTCCTGCAGACACCCGTTCCCTTCGCGGACATGTTCGCGCTGCCATCATGTGACCGCGCCCATGCTGAGCGTGTGTTCTGACTGCGGACACTGTTCGTGTCCCCAAACAATTTAAAACTACCTTTTCAGGCAATCCACAATATTTTATAATAATAAATCACCATAGCATAAGTTCCAGACAATAATCCTGACTTTCTACATACTTTTTGGGCCTTATTGAGCCTTTTTTTGATGTAAGATCTGTCCGCGGACAGCACGGGTGTCCGCGAAGCGCGCACCAGCACCCCTATAAAAGGCCACACCCCAGAGCTCACCCTCATTGTGTTTCTGGCTACCTGACAGAACACTGTACTTTGGCTGCCAATCTTCCGGATTTTTCAGAAACCTGATGGCAACCATGGCTCCTCTGCTTCAACCTGGTGCTACATCTGCCTCAGCACCACCCCCATCCCCTCCACCACCACCACCTCCCCAAGGGCCTGAAAAGGGGAACAGGAGTGAGGATGTAGAGGAGGATGAAGAGGATGAAGAGGATGAGGTTGTGGAAGTCCCTACTACCAGCACTCGCTGTGACTCTTGGGTGTGGTGGTTATTTACCATTCATGGTAACGTACCCAAGGCACGTGCGAACAAAGTCACCTGCAACAAGTGCAAAATGGTGCTCAGTGCGGGAGGCTTGGTTCGTACAGCTTTGGTACGACAACTATGAAGTGACACCTAAGGTCGTTCCACGGTGGGGCCATTCGCAAGGTTGTACCTTGCAAAGAGCGTAGTAGGTTGAGATCCTCTACTACAGCCTCCGTTTCCGATCCTGTCACCACAACGAACACTCCTGTGGGAGAGCGTATTCCCCCAGCTGCATCTGGTGGTGTTTGTTTGTGTTTGAAAAACTTGAAATGGTCAACACCTACTCCAAAATAGATGGCTGAAATTCCAAAAAAGGTTGCAATGCATTTTGTGCATTTCTCAGAAAAATCTGATTGCCAGCATAAGTAAGATGGACTCCATCTCTGCAGAAAAATGTATGTGGTATGAAACATAATATTTTCATTGTGAAAAGAGGACATGCCAACATCTCTTAGAAAGGCACAAACAGCCTTATTGACATTGCGCCTCGCTTTCTCCATTAGTGGACCAAATGAAGAAGAACACAGTCACATTTGTCTCTGCGCAATCCGAGAAAAATTTACTTGAGAATTTGGAAACATGTCCATGACCTTCCCAAGTCCTTCTTTCATTGCAAATTGCAAAGAAATTCCAGACTCATGTCCTAAACTATTCCCTCCACAATGAATTATCATTATGTCTGGATGATGCTCTGTCTCCAAAGTAGCACAGAGAGGTAGCAAGTCCAGCCACTCAATTCCACGCACTCCATACCAGTGCACTTCCACATGTGGGAATCCAAGATCTACAGCTTCTCCACAGCTTTCTGCATGCGCCTTCAACCAATGTATCCACAAGTCTCCCAAAATCCAGACAATCTGTTTTCTGAAACACACAGCCATAGCTATCTGTTCTTCTCTCAGGAAAAATACTTTCTGACAAACTCTCTCCTGACACAACACACCCACTAATCTTTACTGACCAATCCCTTGCTCTGCTCATTCTCATTTGCATGCCTCCCCACCCCAAAATCCCCATATGTAACATGCGATATCCGTGGACTACCGCCATGTCCGCGGACATATCGTAACATGGACAGCCCTTCTACCATTTCCACTTCACTCTCTGTGCCATTCCCTCATTGGATACAGCTAAGCAGTCACACAACCATCCATCAATCACATCCAAGACCTCTACATCTAACTCCATCATCATAGATCAGCACTTCAAATGTACTCTTAATCACTCTGAGGACAAGTGTCATATCATTAGAAAGCACCTACTACAAGAACTACTGTACAAGTCTCCAAGATTTATACTTGCAGCTGTATGCAAATATCCATATGCATGAACACAAACTACAGGTATGCATATTTTCTGTATCGTACATGTACAATTCTTATAAATGCATATAAACAGATTCACTGTCTTTTAACCTGTATAGCCTATAACATGAACTTACTGTCATTTTTCCCATCTGCTATAATCAACTGTCACTTCCAAACCTATCTGCTATTTAATTTCTTTTTACACACACATTTGCAAAGCATGTTGAACTAACATATTTAAAGTAAAATATAAAGACTGCACATAGTCAAACGAAATTGCATGCACACATTATTTTCAGATATCAAACAAGAATACTTGTACAAAAACATAAAAATCAATGTCTAAATTAACATCAGTGCTATAAACACACAAAATTACTAATTTCTTTCCTTTACAATTGCAGTGAAGACCACTCTCCTGAAAAGCAGCAGCAGAATCTGAAGTACAAACAACAACTCAGAAGAAACCTGCTCATTCCACAAACAAAGTAAGTTAAATACCACCATAATATTTTTACTATTACTCAAACACACTGTGGGGTTCATTCATGGTATTTCTGCGCCTAAAAACAGAGATTGTGCACCATTCTGTCCACAAATCCCTATTTGTTAAACAGGGATTTGCAGGCAGATTGGCGCACAAATCCCCATTTTTTGACGCACAAATGACATAACTCAGCCCCTAGAATTTTAATATTATAGAACAAAGAACTGTTTTAATTCGATACCATTAGATTTACTATTTGTGCTTCTCCTCACCACTAGCTTACTTTCTACTGTCATCTGAACCCCAGTTTAGTAGCACATAAATTCAAGAATACCCATCCCAATGCACAATCACACACCATCACATACATCTTTATCATCATACTCAAACAGTCATGCACACAGCACACATACATTTCAGAACACCACAACCCATACCTTCGTTATTTTTTCAACAGAGCCTAAAGAATGCCTACCAAAAATGAAGTCCGTAGAAAGCAACGCAGAAGTAGAGCAAATGAAAATAGAAGTGTCCAAAATAAGCATCCATCTCTAGCAGAATTTGTACAAGAAGTTCAAGCAAAACAGCAAATACAGTCATTTAGCGAAACAAAACAAGCTTCAAGTACAGAAACGTTGCCTCCTCTATCAAAATGTAAAACGAAACAGAAAACGATTAACAAGAATTCAGCTACCACTACTGCTAAAACAGTTCCGATAAATCTTGATATAGTGCCAAGTAAGCATACCAAAAAAAGTATTTTAGCAAAAATGTTCCGCCACAGAGTCCTTCAAAATCTTATAAAAATAGGAGAGAAATCATGCACAACCCTTAAAACCTACCATAGAAAATTAATCTTAGAAGCTTTGATAGACAGTCCAATCCTTCTCAAAAGAAAGTTATTTATTTTAGTGTTAAACAAAATGAAACCACTAACAAAACCAATGACTAAATTACAAAAAAGAATTCTCAATAAACGAAATGTCAACAAAAATAACTTCTTAAATATCTGTGGAGGTGAGTGGAGTCACACCACAAACACAGAACCATATTTCAATGAAGAAGCATACAAACAAAAGCAAATAAATACAAATGCCATACATAGCAGTGGACAAGGTTATGAAAAAGTTAATAATATCTTAATGGAACAAGAAATACTGCTTACAAAATTATCCCCAGAAAACTTAGAATTACCACTCCATTCAACTGAACCAGAATGTCTAGTACACAAATGGCCATGCACGTCAATGTGTAACATTCCCAAAAAATATTTCAAGTCTTTACGCCAATTCCTCAATCAGTATGTGAAAGGCAAAGACAAAATCAAAATGAAACTACTGCACAGGACTACAAGGACATTCATTAGCCTGCATTTCAGGACCTATTTGCAAAACCACCTTCCATCATATCAAAATGATATCAACACATCATTCAATTATAAGAAATCTAGTCTATAAACTGTACTATGCTAAAAGTACTGCTTTAGCACTAGCCAATTTAAATAACATTCTTCTATATGGTACAGCCAAAGACCTACTTGAAGAAATCGACTATATCCAGAAAAAATATTTTGGAAGTGAAAGCCACTTACAAAATGCAATAGCTTTAAAACAGACTAGCAACAATTCTACGCATGGCAAACTTCTACTACACACATACAAAAAAGAAATACTGAAATTTAAAAGTACATCTGCTGAAGTAGCAAACCATGTGTGTGTATGTTGCCGCAGAACTTTTTATAAAAGTAACACAAAAACTGTAGTCCTAACATACAAAATAGAAGACAATGAAGATTCTAAATGGTTTGAATTAGCTCTCTTCCTTATAGCAGAAAACAAATACGAAATAACTGACCCCTTAATACTTTGCAGTTACTGCACTATAAAACTTGACAACAACCAAACTCCTTCAAGTGCTAACACAAATAATTTGGAATTATTCCCACTACCAAAATGCCTACAACAACTCAATTTATATACAAGCATCATAATTCAAACAGTGCACCCCTTTCAAGCAATAATACGCCTTCAACCAAAAACAGCTAAATTACCTCCCTCTGAATTGGTGAAAGGCATTCGTGGCAAAGTAGTGTATTTACCATTAGACCTAAAACAAAATGTGCACACTCTAGGAGTGAAACGTCCAATGGAGCAATCTTTAATTATCTTAGTAAATGGTGTACCTACAAAAGACAAAAGAATTTGGCAACAACTGGTAGACTTACATAAAGTTGGACAAGCCTTAGACATCTAAAAGACAGTAATGAATACTACAAAGAAATTAATATTGAAGAAAACTTGAAGGAAACCACTGAAATAATTCAAGAGTCACCGGAAACTGGTCAATTTGAGCTTCTAGATCCTGCTACAGTATCCAATACTTTAGACCATTATACAATTCATCCATTGCACTCTAATGACACCGTAGAAGATGCACTAGAAACATATCAAATGTGACAAACAAAAGGATCACCAATCAGCATATGGGAAAAAAGTATAGAAGCATGTGCTTTTCCTCTACTCTTTCCTACTGACAAAGGAGGAAGGTACGATGATAGACATATTCAAACAACAGCATCAGAATACCACTCGTTACGGATGTATTCTGAAGATCCCAGATTTAGAGAAAATGTGGAATACATATTCCACCTACTCTTTGAAAGTGAATTAGCAACTCGATGTTACGGAGTTGCACACACATTAAAATCAGGAACCCACTTTGAAAATATGTCAGCTACACAATTATTACAAAAAGTGCAAGAAAAAGATAAGGTTTTACAATCAAGTATTACAAATCTATTAGCAAACATGGGTGGTACAAAAGCGTACTGGTTCCAACGTCATGGAGATGTACGTTGTATGATAAGAAACCTTGGCCCACCCACTTGGTTTGTTACATTAAGTTGTGCAGAATATGCATGGGAAGATTTACATGATTTCCTATGCATATCAAACAAAAACAAAACAAACATAGATAAACTAACACCTGGAGAACTTTGTTCTCTAGATCCTGTTAATGTTTCAAGATATTTTCATCATCGCTTCATTGCTATGCTACACTTTATTTGTAATAAAACTGTTCCTCCCCTCAGAGAAGTGCAACACTTCTTTTGGAGAATAGAATACCAAGCCAGAGGAGCACCACATATCCACATGCTTTTATGGATTAAAGATGCTCCTTAATTTGGTCAAGACAATGATGCCACTGTGTTACAGTTTATCGAAAAATATGTCACTTGTGAAATTCCATCGGAAGCAACAAATAGTGATCTTCATGCACAAATTTTACAATTTCAAAGACACAAATGTGGCAAATATTGTTGTTGCAAATACAAAAACAAAGGGAAATACTACACCAAATGCTGCTTTGGTTTCCCTAGACCAGTTACAAAAACAGGTCAAGTAAACAACTTCATGTCTTCAGTTAGAGACATAGTTTTAAAGGTAAATCACCTTAAAATACATATTACATAATAAGAACAGAAAAATAAAAATATATCAATGATTACAATGCAATCATTGCCCTCAAACATAGATGTGCAGTACATTGCAGACAATTCCACTGCAGTTGCAAGATATGTTACAGCATACTTAACCAAAGCAGAAAAAACAGAGCTTCAAGACCTCTGGAATGACCTGTAATCAGACAAAACACTGTCTCAGAAATTGTACAGCTTGGGCATAAAAATGCTTTCCCATAGAAAATGTGGCTCCTATGAAGCAGCAGATCGTTTAACCGGTACTGCTTTGTATGGCAAATCTGAAAATATAGTATGGCTAAGTCTTGGTCCTGCTAAATCTAGAAAAAGAGTTCTCAAATCATACGACGACATAGAAACAATAGCCAAAAATTATCCCAACAGCCAAGACATTTTGAAAAGCAATTTGCTGGACACATACTACCCAAACAGAAGTACCACTTTGGAAACCATGTGTCTATACCACATAGCCCAAAACTTCACATACAAAAATAATATAAAACCTGATGAAAAAAAGGTAGATACAGAGTGACAAATTGTGATGGCAGCTTAGTAAAACTCACCAAACCAAGTTTAATTAATCATATAAAATTGTCGTTAAAGACTCCTCAACATAAAGAACTATATTACATGTCCCTGCTACAACTCTTTAAACCATGGAGAAAAGAAGAAGAAATACTAGATAACTATGGCTCCTACGAAGATGCTTTCAAAGCAAATGAAAGCACTATAACCGATGTTAACTTTACACATTACAAAACAATGTTGCACAATGAACAGTAACACGAAGAAGAACTCCAGGCCCAACTAAATAAGGACACTCCTGACAGTAGTCAACTTTCTGTAACAGGAAGCCAAGAAGCACTGGGACAGCCACTAATAGCAAATGAGGCAGAATTAGCTATGACAGAAGTAGAAAACACCATGTGTCAGTATGAAGATAAAGAAGACTTAACTATACTACAATCAAAACTAAACAATGAGCAGTGTAGCATTTTTCAAGAAGTAACAAATGAAATTGCACATGGTGTACAACGTGAAAATAAAGAATGCACCTGCCAAAATTACAAACCTATACTACTGTACGTCAGTGGTGAAGCTGGTTCTGGCAAAACATTCTTAATCAAAATCATCAGCAAATTCCTTCAACAATTGACAAACAACAAACTGTCAGCTGTTGTCACTGCCCCACAGGTTTAGCTGCCTACAACATAGGTGGTGTCACTTTGCACCAATTACTACTCCTGCCAGTAGAACACCAAAACAAATTAGACTATTACAAACTTTCTACAGAAGCTGCAATGGAACTACGCAAAGTATTAAAACAAATGAAAATGCTACTAATAGATGAAGTGAGCATGGTCTCCAACCTAATGTTGGCTTTGATTCACCTCAGATTACAAGAAGTACTCAAAACAAACTACAAAGAACTCTTTGGAGGAAAACACATTATTGTTTTCGGAGATCTTCTTCAATTGACACCAGTGAAAGGTGAGCCTATTTTTAAAACTTTAGGCACAAACTCTGCCGTAAAACTGTTGGCAGCATAGGAAATGTCAACCTTTGGCAACATTTCTAATACAGAGAATTAACAGAAAACATGCGGCAATCTGCAGATCTCACTTATGCCAACATCTTAAAAAGTATTAGAGTTGGTATACTATCTCAAGAAGCACAAACAATATTGAAAACCCGGCACATTCACACAATTAGCAAACACAAATATCAATTGTATGGCCTTAATGCCAACTCTTGCAAGCTGTTCCAAATTCAATGAAACAATGTTGAAAAACAAATGCACCAATAATTTAAATTAGCGCCACAGACAAACTAGACGTACATGGTATGGCACTACCCATGTGTGAGAAAGCCACAACAAGACTAAATAGTTTAGAAAATTCAATCTCCAACACAGCTTGGTTGGAAAAAATATAAAAATTATTCTTAAACTGTAGAGTAATGCTTAAACGTAACCTTGACGTGGATCAAGGACTAGTTAATGAAGCACTGGGTACAGTTGTTGGCTTTCAAACATACCCACGTGACAACAACATTCAGTTTCTCAATATTCTCTTTGACAAACTTTCAGAGGTGAAAAGGATAGGACGCTCAACAGCTCAATTCCTTCTCTTCAAAGACATGTATGTACGCAAATTTTCTCTAACTCTTGCATACGCAGTCATCATTCATAAATCACAAGGTCTTACCCTAGACAAAGCATTGATAGATATTGTTAACACAGTCTTTAAAGATGGCATGAGCTACGTAGCACTATCACGCTTACGTACACTTGACTGTCTATTTCTAATCAACTTTGATGCAAGTAAAGTAAACGCTGATATTCCTTGCATTTTAGAATACAATAGACTTCGTTCACTATACACCCCCCATCTAAAAACATATCCTGTTCCACAAAAAGTAAAACGTTGTAAAAGAAAACTAAATCAAACAGAAATGCAACAGGATGTCACTGCAAATCCTCCAAAGAGAGTAAAAGAAACTAATACTTCATCAATTACCACAACCAAATAACCTATTACTCATAAGGAACTCAAGTACTTCTTCAAAGAAACAACACACATTCCGAAAAAATGACTTGAACACAGACTTATCTGGTCCATTTAAATTTTCAAATATAACTGGTGTAAGTTGCTACGTAAATGTAGCAATGAATATTCTATTTCAATTACCACCAATTGTTGACAACATTTACTTACACAGTACAGACCAAATGTGTTTGCAAATGTTAGTACTTCATAGAAACGCAACAAACAATCCTGACAACACGTATAGTGTTCATGGAATAAGACAGCAATTGGACTACTGTGCTGGAATGGTGAAATTCACTATAAACTCACAGGAAGATCCACAAGAATTTCTAATGTACCTACTACAAGCAGTGGAAAACAAAAACATACTCTAAATGAAATCTTCCAGATTTTATACATGTGGAAATATACATGCACTCTCTGCAACAATGTGACACAGGAACAAATCCCCAATGAGCACTTTGTGTATGTATCCATACCCAATTGTGAATCTGTTCCATTTCAGCAACTTGTACAAAATGCAAACCATGGTAGATTATGTACTACCTGCAATTTGTATAATCGCTCCACCTTACTAATACAAACACATAGTAAATACGTAATACTAATGCTTCTATGCTACAATGCAGATGGTACCAAAAACAACTGCAAGCTGGCTGGATTCACACATGGTCAAGTATCACTTGGTAAGAAAAGCTTCACAACAATAAGTATAATCTACCACACAGGAGCCACAACCAATGCAGGTCACTATATTGCATATATAAAACAAAAATGTGGATGGTTCAAATGTAATGATAGTACCATTACTCTAAAGCAGAGATTACCAGCAAATCTTACAAACACTTATTTAATCTTCTTAAAACCAAAATGTATTAACTAGTCTGTACTCAAACATTAACAAAACTTCAATAAAAAACTAAAAACTGTTATAATATGCCAACAAGTATCTAACTGCCCCAAGATTTTGCAATAACCAAACAGATAAATCAATACCACTACATTATAACAAAAAATAGACAGTTAGAATACGCCAACTGGTACTAACTGCCCCAAGATTTTTACAATATCCAAACAGATATATCAATACCACTTCATTATATCAAAAAATACACAGTTAGAATATGCCAACAAGTATCTAACTGCTCCATCTGCAAAAAGCCAACATATAGAACATTAGCCAGAAACAACAAGTGAACACTGAAAACAAACAAACAAATAGACTGTAGCATAACAAAAAAAGTTTTTTTTTAATCCAACATGGATTTTTTTTCCCACAGACCCAATGATTTTAGCTACAAATACAGAAACTGAGCAAATTGCACAGTACACTGGTTTGTAATCTACTAAATATGAGGGTCAAAAAAATAAAAAAATGTTGATTATTCAATGTTATAAGTCGTTACAAACTACCAATACTAACATGATCTTTTCTTTTATCACATAAATTAACAAGGAATATATGTACTCCAGTTACTAAACCAAACAGTAAGTATATTATAATAAGTACAACCATCGCAGCAAATCACACCCATAGTGGCTTATAACTTCGGTGCTTATAAATTTGGTCTTGGCCATGCACCCAAGACTCTAGGCCCTGGCCACAACCACCGCAGCATATCACACCATAGACCACACCCATAGAATCAAACATTTTAACTATGCCATATGGGCACTTTTAATGTCCGCGAACAATATGAGTGTTCTTAGAACAATTTCAACTTGCCTACGAACAGTACGGACAGGTATAGTGTCCTCAGGTCACCCCCATTTCGTTTATTTACGAACATTTCAGGACACCATGTGTGCTCTAAGAACAGTTTCAACTTGCCTACGGACAATACAGACAGGTTTAGTGTCCTCAGGACACCCCCATTTTGTTTATTTACGAACATCCCAGGACACTTCATGAGTTCTTAGAACAAATTCAACTTGCCCACGAACAATACGGACAGCGTCCTCAGGACACCCCCATTAGATTTATTTCCGAACATTTCAGGATACGGCTTGTGTTCTTAGCACAGTTTCAACTTGCTTGCGAACAATACAGACAGGCATAGCGTCCTCAGAACACCCCCATTTTGTTTATTTACGAACATCCCAGGACACTTGATGTGTTCTTAGAACAATTTCAACTTGCCCACGAACAATACGGACAGCGTCCTCAGGACACCCCCATTTTGTTTATTTACGAACATTTCAGGACACCGCGTGTGTTCTTAGGACAGTTTCAACTTGCTTGCGAACAATACGGACAGACATAGCGTCCTCAGAACACCCCCATTTTGTTTATTTACGAACATCCCAGGACACTTGATGTGTCCGCAAATACAAGATGGCGGGCGTGCCCAGAAAATCTGATGCACCACACGCTCTCAACCACCCAATCAGCGAACACGTCCAATGTACAGGGACACGACGCGCATCGCCCAGCCAATCAGGACCCTGTCCGTGGAGCAAACAGGGAAGTGTGTCCGCGGACTGAACATAGATATCACACATTTTTTGTGACCTACCTTTTGGTCATTTTAAAAGAAACTACTGGACGGATTTTCACGCTGCTCCTGGTCCAAATTTGGTGAAAATCCATCCAGCGGTTTGGGCTGTAGGCGTGAGCAAAGTTTTTTCCCCATTCCGTCTATGGGGAAAAAAGAAGTTTTGGGACCCCCCTTATATCTGTGCCCCCTCTGGACCAAACCTCACCAAAGTTTGCAAATTCAGAGTGACCCATATACTTTTTTTGCAAAGTTTGGTGAGGATTCATGCAGGGAGAGCGAAGTTATAAGCCACCTAAAAAGGGCTCTTCCTATGGAAACAGCAACTTAACCATAACTACACAGCCACTACCGTGGCTGTTTAATATATATATGTATTGGGGGATTCATACAAAAACTATATATATATTTTTTTTTTATATATGTTTTGGTTTGAACATCAGTCACCTAGTGTCTCTCAACGAAACAAAAGAATTAAGCCGTTGGGATCATAAGCATGAAATGTGTAAATGAGTTGACAATGCACTTTGCAAAAAAACATTTCCAACATGGCACCCATGTAAAACAGAGTTTGCGCAAACACATTTTCTACATGGAAGTGAAGAGGGACTATAACATCGGACAAATGTTAAAAAGAGATACCTGTCTTCTATGTTTACAATCCGACGAAGCCCGGAAGGGTGAAACGCGTAATTGTTTGTTCTCTCCTGAAACTGCTTGTCCACCGTGTTTCTTGCAAAATAAAGGATGTGTGATGGAGATCCTTTTTTGCATCTAGTGCATTTTTACTTGGGAGAAGAGTGCCGCCTAAAAAGCTTTGACCAGCTTTTCCCCCTGTTCTTTTCTTCGATATATATATATATATATATATGAAAACAGGTGACTTACAAAAATAACATTGATTTAAGGGGGGGCAAGAGCTTCAAACTAAAGAGCAGTACTATTTAAATATGGAAAATTACATTATTGTGTGTCATTTGGGCCAGTGCTTGCATCGGGTAGGGAGGATAGTGGCGAGGATAGGGAGAACTCCCTCTTTAGCAAGTAAGTGAAGTTTTAGCCAAGCTTTGAAGAAATCCACCATTGGGCTGGCTTTGATTGTTATGGGCAGTGTGTTCCAATGGAGCAGGGCGAAAGATCAGAAGCAAGAGGAGTTACAGGGAGGGAATGAGACGATGAGGTTGAGTGCAGAGGAGGATCAGAGCGAATGGTATGGTGAGTAAACTGAGATACAATCAGACAGGTACAGAGGAGCAAATACATTTCAAACATTGAGGACGTTCGTATCACATCATTAAATTGACGTTGTGTGTCACAGTCCAAACCCCGACCCACCCCCTTAACTCGAGCCCCTGCTTCAATGCCACCAGCTTGCGTAACTCCAGGCTTGTCCTCCTCGTTACTCCCACTCATATCATCCTCACTAAGTTCGGCTTGGGAGGGTCCCACCATCGTGGCCACCAATTGTCTCCACGCTATCAGGGGTCCCGCTTCCTCCTCCCCTCTCCTGCTGATTGCTTCATTCCAGACTGCCGTTTCTGCATCTGCCCACTTTAGGAGGTCAGCCCACCATGTCTCTATTCTAGGTCGTTGGGCTGCCTTCCAGCCCATTGCAATCCTTCTTTTGGCCAGGATGTATGCCCGGTCTTTCATCTTACTAATGTGCTTAAGGTTGCGTGGTCTGGCAAAACCCCCCAGCATGCATGCACAAGCTGACTCCACCTCCAGTGTAATCCCTTTTTTGGCCAGACGTGTCTTGACCGCTATCCAGAATCTACCCACCTCCGGGCAAGCCCAAAACATGTGTAACATCCCAGCTTCCACCTCCCCGCACCTTGGGCATTTCTGTATCACTGAACTTCCAAACCTGCCAATTTTGCTAGGGGTCATGTATGCCCTATGAGTAACATATAACTGGATCTGCTGTAGCCTTGTGTTTCGAGACAC
Source organism: Ambystoma mexicanum (assembly GCF_040938575.1). NCBI lineage: Eukaryota > Metazoa > Chordata > Amphibia > Caudata > Ambystomatidae > Ambystoma > Ambystoma mexicanum. The sequence goes on along the minus strand of NC_090926.1, from coordinate 71,717,251 downwards.
CTTCTTGTGGTACCTTTGGGCCCTGTCCCATTGTCCATCCTGCATAGGTTCTCCCACCTCCTCCTCCCAGTCCCGCCTCAGGTGTAGCAACTCCTTGCCCACCCGAGACATCAACAGTTCGTATATGCAGGATATTTCGTGCCCACCCTCTGAGATATCATACATCGTCTCGATGACCGTATCGGGTTGCTCCGCTAGCGCAACCTCAGGCCACCTCTCTCGCACCGTTTCAGAATTCTTGTGTGGGTGATATATTGGCCTATGTGCACCCCAGTGTCCTCCACTAGTCTCTGGAAATCCAGTGCCTCCCCCTCTTGCCATACATCTCCGAGGGTCGCAAGGCCCATCGGTTCCCAATATCTACGGATCCCTTTTATCGTTTGCGGGTCCTCCCCACATAGCGCCACTAGCGGCACCTGCAGGGAGCATGGGTTCAGGTTTCCCACTATTTTCCATGCTTTGTTCCATATTTCCCAGCACAGTACCAGCAGTCTCGCCCGTCCTTGCAACAATGGTTTGGGCAACCACACCACCTCTCTTAAGAAGAAGGGGGCAGTTTCCTTGTACAAAGCCTGGTTTCGGCCGTCTCTTCTTTGGACAACCACCTGGCCACATACTGAAGCTGTCCCGCCAGGTAGTATATCTCGAAGTTCGGTAGGTTTATTCCCCCCCTGTCACACGGGTTTTGCAGCTTCCATAGGGCCACCTTGTTCCTGGAGTTGTGCCACATGAAACCCCTGCATAAGCTGTGGAGTTTCCCAAAAAAGCGTTTGGGGGCATGTACGGGATGTTCATAAAATGGTGTAGCAATCTCGGCAGGACCACCATCTTGATCAAGGCCACCCTACCCACCATGGTTAGGGGTAGTATGGACCAAAACCCCATGCTATTCTTGATGCCTTCCACTGTCCCTTCCGTATTGTATTTGTGTTCCTCCTCGGCCGTGTGATATATGTCGATTCCCAGGTATCAGAATGTCCTGGTCTGCCCGGGTATCGGCAAGACCGGTAGATTCCTATGCAGGGCCCCCCTGTATCTACCCAAGGGGAACATGCACGATTTCTTGGGGTTCACTGCTATGCCCGAGAGGGTGGCGTAGTGTTCCGTCACCTCCAGGACGTATTGTAGGTTTTCCTCTGGGAAGCGCAGATATAGCAGCATATCATCGGCGTACAATGATATGAGGTGTGATCCGCCCTTCGTGGGGATCACTATTTCCCCATACTGTTGTCTGAGGCAGATTGCCAGTGGTTCCAGAGCAAGGATGTAGAGCATGGGTGACCAGGGGCAACCCTGTCTGGTACCCCTACTAAGTAGCCACTTGTCTGAGATTATTGCGCCAGTTTTAACCCTGGCGATCGGGGAGCTATATACCATTTTGGCCCACCTCAGGTACCCTGGCCCCATCCCGTATTCTTTCAGCGCCACTAGCAGCCACGGCCACCTCACAGAGTCAAAGGCCTTAACGGCATCCAGCGAGACTATCGCCATTTCGCCGAGGTCCTTCTCTGTCTGATCAATAATGTGGTGGAGTCTCCTGTGGTTGTCAGTTATGTTCCTGCCTGGAACGAGGCCTGTTTGATCGGGGTGTATCAGTTTGCCGATAACTTGTTTGAGCCTATTTGCCAGCGTAGCCGTGAGGATTTTGCTATCTTGGTTCAGCATTGATAGGGGTCTGTATGACCCACAATCCGAGCTTGGCTTGCCCTGTTTCAGGAGCGGAATGACCACCGCCTCCCTCAGGGACTCCGGCAGGCTCCCTTCGTTCAAACACCTCATTTAGCATGGCCAACAGCAGGAGGAGCACCTCCTGCTTGTATGTCTTGTAAAATTCACTTGGGAGCCCGTCCGACGCTGGGGCCATACACGTAGGTAGATGCTGTATCACTGTCTCTAATTCTTCTAATGTGATTGGGGCATCCAGGTCCTCCCGTTCCACATTCCTGAATCTCCCGACCCATCTCCTCCCCCGTGTCCTCGTAAAGGTATTTATAGAATCTGAGGAACCCCTCGTTAACTCCCTCCTGGGTATCCAAGGTCTGACCATCTTCCCCTTTTATCTCCTTGACCACTGGTCTTGGTGTTTAATTTTTGTATAACCATGCTAGCAGCCTTCCTGGTTTGTCTCCCCCGGCATGTTGCCTTTCGACATATTTTTTATACTTCAGTTTACATAGTCTGTCCCAGTGATACCTGCTAGTTTGTTGCAACAGATTCATCTGTTCGGCATCGTCCTGTGAGGTGCTCCCCCTATGCATTATTTCTTCCAGTTCCTTCTCTGTATCCCGTAGCTCTCGCTCTATGCCCCCTTGGAGCCCTCTGGATTTGGATATGGCTGCACCCCGTACTACCACTTTGAACACCTCCCATTAGGTTCCTTCTGACTGCACACTCCCTGTATTGATGTCAAAGTACTCGACAATCACCTCCCTTAACTCCTCGCGAAATCCTGAGTCCTGCAGGGCCTCAGCTCTGAGCTTCCAAGTCAGGATTCGTGCTCCTGGGGGCTGGTGCCTCCACTCCAGCACCAGGGGAGAGTGGTCCGAAAGTACTCTGGCCTTGTATTCCGAGCCTATCATTTCTCCTACCAACTCCGAGGCGACAAACATATAGTCCAATCTCGTGTGCAGCCTGTGTGGGGCTGCATAATGTGTGTACTGCCTATCTTCCGGGTGTAGCTGTCTCCAGATATCCTCTAGCCCAGAGTCTCTCAGCAGGGCCTGTAATGCTCTCGCTGCTGGGGTGGGCCTACTTATTTTACTATCAGACCTGTCCATTTTGGGGTATAGCGTACAGTTTAAGTCCCCACTCCATATAATCCCTCCACCCAGTAGGGGGCTAATTTTGCCGTATAGGTCCCTAAAATAGGCCGCTGTGTCTTGGTTAGGGGCACATGAGTTTATAATGCTCACTTCTCTGTTTTCCAGCATCCCACGCACCACTATCATTCTGCCATCTGGGTATACTGTAGACTGAAGCAACTGAAACGGCACATGAGGTGCCACCCAGGTGACCACCCCCCTCGCATAAGCAGAGTATGTGACTCCCATTTTCTCTTGACCACTTCTAATTTCTCCTTAGTAAGGTGGGTTTCCTGCAGCAGTCCTATGTCCACTTTCAGCCTTCTCAAGTACATCATTACTTTGTTACTTTTCAAGTAACTGTTGAGGCCTCTCACGTTCCAGGTTACAATTCTAAGGCTTTCCATTGCCATGCTTGGTTTGTCCCCCATCCTCCCCTCCCGTTTTCTCTCTCCCATCTAGTTTGACATGAACCTAGGCTCATACCCCTCCCTCTCCCAACATGAACTCTCCAACTAACACCCCCTCCCCTCCTTCCACAACTATAAAACACTGCACACAACCCCTTCCCTCCCCCCTCACTACCCATCCCCAACTGGTGCCCACCTCCATCCCTGGATCTAAGGCTCCCCCACGTTTGGTCCTGCCTCTGAGTGCCGAGGTCAGGAACCCAGCAGGGCATCACCGCTCTACCGGTAACCTAACTGGTCTATTCGTGGGGGTGTGAGGGCTGGTTCCGTTAGGCTCCTATGCCATGCGCTAAGTTCCCATGCTCAAAGGATCATAAGTGTGCAGCCCTGGTCGCACTATTCCGACAGACTGTATCCTATCCTATATTCTAGTCCCAGTGTCTGAGACTGCAACACCCTGGGTACCGCAGTCTACATGTTACTTATCTGCCCCACCTTCCTCCTGGATACTGGATTCCGGGGGATAACTCTGCGTGTCCAGCCATTCTGTCGCGTCCTCCAGGGTATCAAAAAACAGTGCTCTATTTTTGTGGAACACTTTCAGATTCGCTGGGTAGATCAGCATGTACTTGTAGCCTACTTCTCGCAACCTTCTCTTCACTGCACCAAAGTTCATACGTCGGCGTTGCTCCTGCAGGGTATAGTCCGTGTATGCTGTTATGTTTGCCGACGCCCTTTGTATCGTTCATCCCTTCCGGAAATGCTCTAGAATTTTTTCCCGGTATCTGTAATTCAGGATCTTTGCAATCACCAGCCTTGGGGGGGCTTCCGGTGGTGGCTTCCTCACCAGGGCCCTATGCGCCCATTCCACTGTAAACCCATGAGTCAACGCTCCTCCGGTTATCTCTTGCAGCAGCATTGATTCTATGTGCTCCGTGGGGTTGGGTCCCTCGGCTCCTTCAGGCAATCCTACAATACGTATGTTGTTCCTACGGGCGCGTCCCGCTGCCTCCTCTGCCCTGCTTTCCAGGTTGCCCAAGCATTGTTCCAGGATGTGGAGTATGGATTTATGGGATGCACATGTGGCTGTGTTCGGGGTCACTTCCTTCTCTAAGTCGCCTGTGCGTTCTGCCAGCGACCTGACTTCTTGCCAGAGGAGATTCACCTCCTCCTGTACTGCCCCAACTTTGAGTTTGAGTGCCACCTTCAGCTCGACCATGGCCGACTCCAGTTTGGTTTCCCATGCCACTTTCAGGTCTGCGATTGCTGCTGATCCTTGCTCGTGGCCTCCGTGTCCATGGTGGGGGTTCTCTCTTTGCTCTTGGCCCCCTCTACCACCGGCGATGTTCTGGCATATTCATCAAGCGTGGGTTGTTTGCCCTTCGTTTTATCCAGTTTGTTGGCCATCTTAATGTTACTGGGCTTGTGTGAGCGAGCACCACGGCGGGTTGGGCCCTGGTCGGCAAAGGGATCTGGATAGGCCAACTTGAGAGTTTCCTTATGCTGCTGGGTCTATGCCTGGAATGGATCGTGTCCTCCCACGTAATTGTACACTGGCAGTTCTTTTCCGACTTTGTGCCCCAGCTCCTACTGGTGTTAGTCTGTGGCTGTGCTTGTGGGCCTTTCTGGTTGTCATTGTGAGCTCGGCGTTCTCCCACCATGAGTACCGTCTGGTCGCAGGTACAGCCTGCTTATACGTGTGGTGTACTGTGGCGCTGTCCGCTGGGTGCACCTCACTCCCCCCCTCTTTTCGCCTCTTGCGTGAGCCAGAGGGTGCCATCTGCCCGCGGCGCCTATGTCCTCCACTTGTGGCACGTTATCATGGGGGGCACATCCCTGCCAGTCCCCCAATGCTAGTAAATTCCCGCCCGTGCCCACGGCCCAATGACCGCACAGAGGAGCAAAAGCATTGATAACTTAGTAAACTATAAGAAAGAACTTAAAAAGAGCGGTTGACAATGGAGGTCCAACCAGGATATTGTCAGTAGGCAGAAATGGTGGAGGATCTGAATACGTTGTAGAGAGTGCAGGTAGCAAAGTTGGGGACTTTGTCTAGAGGGAGGAAAGAGCAGATAGGAAGACCAAGGAGTAGGCTTGGGCAATAGTCAAGGTTGCTGAGTACGCAAATGGAGATTGTTTTTGTAGTGTTCAGTAGGAAATAGACACATTTTCCAAATGTTTAGCAGGTTAATCTAAGCAGTAGAGTCAGTGGCAGTGATGCATTGTTGCAGTCGTCGGTCACTATCAAAGGGAACCCCAAACCTTGCAAGACTTGGGTGAGGGAACAATAAGGACAGGTGGAAAGGTGATAGGAGAGGGGAGGGTAAGAATGGCACTGGAAGCCAGGAGAAAGATGAAAGATGGCATCAACTTTTAAAGAATTGAGCATGAGGCAGCAGAGAGCTATCCAGTGACATCATGCATTGGGACAGTTTGTAATCTATTCCAAGATGGGTGGGTGGAGGAGTGAAAAGATTTTTTTAAATCAGTGTCATCAGCAAAAGGTTGATAGTGAAAGCCAAAGGATGAGACAAGTCTTCCTAGGGCAGCGGTATAGTGGGTGAAGAGCAGAGGACAAAGGACTGATCCTTGCGTGAAGCCAAGGGGGGAGAGGGGTGGGATCAGAGGTTTGCAAGTTCCAGAAGATTTCAAAGGATTGACCTTCAAGGTAGGAGGTTTTCCAGGCAAGAGCAGATTTGCAAACCCAAGGTCCTGGAGAGTGAGAAAGAGAGAGAAGTGATTGACAGTGTTGGAAGTGGCAGCAAGGTCCAAAAGGATGTCTACAGATGAGAGTTTGGAGTGGTGAGCATTAGAGAGGAATTTTGAAAAATGCATGAGAGCAGTCTTGGTGGAGTATTTGATACGGAATTCAGATTGAAGTGGATCCCGAAAGCCATTATCCTCAAGGTGCATATTGATCCGGTCAAAGACCACCCAATCAAGGACTGTTTCTTCAATAAGGATAAGACAGTTGCAGATGTGAAGGAGGAATGGTAGAATCCAGCGGGGAGAGAGAGGTTCAAGGGCTCAGAGTGATAGAGGGAAGTGATTGACACTAATTCTTTGACCATTTGGGGAGCAGAAGGGTTGATTACAGTGCAAGATAGGTTGGCACTGTGAAGGACAGGTTCTAAATCAATGGATGAGGTAGGATAAAAGTAGTCAAGAGTGTATAGATAAGGCAGAGCGGTGGATGGCAGAAGGAGGTTTGGGGAAGGAGAGAGAGATGGGATGTGAGAGTATCAAAAATGCTATGGACTTTAGAAGAAAAGCAGTGAGCAAAGTCATCAGTTGCAAGGGAGGACACAGTGGATATTGGCTTGGGAGGTGTGAGAAAAGATTGGAGGCATGAATAAGGGAAAGAGAGATATCCTCACATCATGAAGGTAAGGGCAAGGCAGTCCTGCCTGGCCTCCCGCTTAGTCACTGAAGAGGGGGATGAGGAGTACATGGTGGAGGGAGAGCAATGATAAAGTGAACAATGGAGTTATTGGAGGGAGAGGGGCAAATGAAGAGATCAGAGGAGGAGATTGGATTATAGAGAAAGACAAGGTCAAGCCAGGTTGCACCAGAATGGGTACACTGGTTGTGGAGGGAGTGAGGCAGTGGTTGGATATGAGAGAGTTAAGTTCAAGACAGGTGACTGTGCATGGCCTTGGGAGGTTAAAATCACAAGCATGACAATGGGAATGTTGGAGGAAAGTGACTCAAGGAGAAGGGTGAGATCAGGGAAGAAGAAAATGACAGGACCAGCAGGTCAATAGAGAGCCAGAACACAGTAGGAGGGAGGAGCTGAATAGTGGCATATTAGAAAAAGGAACACTTGATGTCGGACAAGAGTAGAGGGGCAGTGTTGAGGGCATTATTTATAATGAGCCCCACACTGCCGCCCTTCCAAGTAGGTTGGGGAGAGTGGAAGAAGGTAGCAGAGTCTGTTTGAAGGTCTGCTATTTAAGCAGAGTCATGAGGGTAGGACAAGCATTCTGTGATAGCAACAATTGAAAGTTGGGTGTGATAAGAGCCAACGTGGTTGGTGATCTAGGGAGACTTGTTGCAGAGGGATTGTGCATTCCAGAAGCCAAGTGAAAGAGTTACAGAAAGTGGGGGATAGGAGCAAGTGTTGTGCAGTGGGTGAGGGGGATATTTGAGGTTGGAGATCCTTGGGGGCGCAGGAGCGTATTATTATGAGGTGGGCATGCAGAGCGAAAGGCCAGAGAGTGATTCAGAAGTTACACAATGTTGAGGCTGAAGACGGCTGAAGACTATGAGAAACGGGAAGGAGAAGAGTAAATGGAAGGAGGAATGGATGCATGTGATTATTTTTAGCTACAAGCGCAACTGTTGAGAAATCGTCTAACGGTATTACTGTTGTGGACAACAAACTCTGAGTAGTTTGCATAGTTGTGAATTTAAAAACTCTGGTGGAAGAATAACTTTGCATACTCCTAGTGAAGAGGATCTAGAAAATCATTTCTGTTGGCATATTGTGCAGGAAAGGGATTGTTCTTGTTGTCTCTCTCTTGCAACTCATTGTTTTAAGCCTTGAAATGCTGTGGCTTCTGCTGGCACGCTGGCCTCTGGAGATGATGAGTTTCTCAGCCAGGCAGAGGGGTGTTTTGGTCGTGGCTATTTAGTAGGTGATGCAGGTTGTCTTAAACATGATGCATGCTTTAAGGGTTAGCCGGCTCAGCTCCTTGGGGATTGGGTTGATGTGTGCACATTTTCTTAGTCCGGTGATGAGGGATTATCTGGGGCTCCTGCGAAAAGTGCATTGCCTCTGCCTCCGTGGGAGTTGACGAGGACTTGGAAAAATGAATAGATTAAATATTTGACTTTGTGGAAGAGTGCAAGCTGGTACTATGCTGCTTGAGTCTTCTTGCCTGTGTGCTTTTTGAAGGAGAGTTCACAGTCAATGGTAACACTGAGAGATTTTGGACTGGATGAGATGTGACGTGTGAACCCATTGAGCATCATGTCAGTCAGCCAATACTGAACCTGAGAATGCTTGGGGGGGTTTCCTAGTAGAATGAATTCAGTCTTTGCCAAGTTGAGTTTCAGCTGGGAACCTGACATTGAGACTTGGATGAGGAATAGGGAATGCTCGAGGTGACAGATGTTGATGCAGTGTACCATCTTGGGGTTGGCCGTGCCAAGAATGAGAGACCCATTTCGAGATTGGCTAAATGCTTGGTATGATTTTAGTATGGTATTACACCTTGGAAGACTGCTAATATGCATTTATGTATGCATATCTATATAGTTCCACTGTCAAGGATCCCTAAAATGCGAAAATGCATATCATGTGAATCTAAACAATCTCATACATATATACATTCATCATCAATGATTAATAAAAAGGATCAAAACAAGCATAGATAACATGACTAAGAGTTGGAAAACATTTCTACTCTGCACAAATTAAAGGTACCTCCTGGAAGTGTTTCAACAATGGCATTCTTTTAAACCAAGCTATATGGACATATTTTGCAACAGCAAACACAGTCGCGGCGTCATCAGTCCTTCTGCTAATTAAAAAAAACTTCCCTGGAAGATGTAACACCCAGGGATACAAATATTGGGTTCAATTGCATTCTTCGGTAGGAAATGTACAAGGGGCATGCCAATAGAAAGCGCTCAGTCCTTTCAGCCCTATTCAAACAATACAGGCAATTGCTGGTTCCATCCGTATTCCATGCATTACGTGTTGCCACAAGGGACTGGATTCCAAACCTTAACTTCAACTGCAATGTGTGCAGCAGTCGAAGCGTCATGATGTCCAAGTGGGATTCGGGTACTGTTTGCATCCCGATAAGCTGACATAGCAGCAGAGGAGGACGCCATTCTCAGTCTGACACCATCAATTCTCTGCCAGTAATCTGTTTTAACAATTTGCTTAGCATTTGCAAGTATGCCAGCCGGGCACTGCCAGAGATCAATGTGGCCTAACTTGCACAACCAGGTTTTAACATGTGCAAACCACTTAATAGACAGAGCTCCTGGCTGTCCCAAGATGTCAATCACAGCGTCTCTGAACTTGTAGTGCTCACTATTACTCCACATTCATATCCAATCCAATACCGGCATTAAGGCAGCAACAGCCCCAGTAAGAGGTAAACTTCTTTCTTCATGAAGTGGAACAGTAGATGTCCCAAAGTGGAGTCCGAGATTGTTCTATGAGAATCGGTTCATTGACTCTGCGACTCTGCCTGCGAGGCTCTGGGTGTCAGCGTGGGTCACATCACAGTAGCTGTGTTATGGTTTGTTAGTAGGGTTTATACTCAGCTCTGCTACCTTCTGCATGGACTTCAGGCAGTCTGGTAGATCTGCAAGGGCAGAAGGTGAGCTGCAGCAGGTTAGTGTGGAGAGAGGAACAGGCAAGCTATGTTTGCTGTTGCGTTGAAGTATGCAGACCCAGAGTTCCCTGAGCAGTGCATGTAGGCCATGTTTCTAGCTGTTCTCTGTTGAGAGCGTAGAGGTATTTCTGGCTGTTGGGAAGTCCTGTATGCCAAGCTGCTATGAGGTATTTGTCATGGCTGTGGTGTACACACGTGTTGTAGAGGTGTAATGTTCTGCTGTTTGATCTAAGTAGTGAGGGGTGTTCAACTGTCATGTTTGGGTGGCTTGGTTGGTAACTGTGCTGCATTAAGCAATGTCGAACTTGACGGTGTTAGTGGAGGGTGCTGTCAATAGTTACCTCAATGTCCCAAAGTGGAGGGAAAGGGGGCTGGAAAGGGACCCAGATCATTTAAAAGGCATATACAGCAAATCATAGCCTGACATGTGCAAAGCATGAGGCACATAACAAAGCATTAGAAGTTATAGCAAAGCATGAAGAAGACCTAAGGCAGAAGTACCCGATGTCATTAATGCACTCTCACCTTTGGCCTCTGCAGACAGCTCCCATTCCACTCTCTCATTTTGCTACTGACAAAATGTGCACCATTTTCAAATCAAAGGTAATGTGAGAAACTATCGCGAGAATTGCTTGTTCCCACCGGGACTGTAGGTGTTTGGCTGTGAATATGAAAAACGCTTAAAGCTTTCCTGCAATCCCCTTTGAAAGACCCCCACACTGAGGTTTAGGGGAACACCCCCGCCCCCTTCGGGATATGGACAGCTCGATGATCACTTTCCGATGCAGCGCCCACAGAATCTTTCGCTTTAAGGGTGCTGTTGTACAAAATGAAATTGCTGTTGGTGATCTTCGTGTTTTTAATAATCTGCTTGGAAAAAACGAAGCACTTGCACTGAATAAAAAGTACGAGCTTGCAACAGATACGAAGAGCCGTTCGTCGTGCAAGCCCCTGTGTAGCTGGAGCTGGCTTTCTCACGGCAGGCCAGGACTCGTCAAGTCTTCTCTGTGGCAGGAAGGTCACACGATCTGGCAGCGCTTCACCTGGACCCCTGTCTCGGATAATGGCCGCCCACAGACCTTCCTTTGTGTTTTAATTACTGGTGAGGTGCAGATGTTGTGTTGCCTCCCGAGGAGCACCGCCCGCGCACCTGGCGACACGCATTCCATCAGCTCTGACGTTAAGAAGGGATTTACCTGGCGCTGAAATGGCGCAGCAGAGATGCTAATGGGGCTCGTTCATAAATGGCTCCGTTTTCACTGCTGTGGAACATGCCTTAAGATGAATTGAGACATTCCTTCTTTAGCACTTCCCTTTAAGATGCTGGTACAGAAACCGCCAAACATGTTTGAGGCGTGCGGTAAAGCTGGGTCCACATGAATGGAAGGACGGAAAAGGCGAAACGCGCACATTCCTGCTCGCATTGCTCTTTCATCTGTGCGTGGACGGAGCGTCGTCCCGCGGTTCCTCTCGTGTGGCGTCCTGCCTTGAGATTATGGGATACAGTACAGTAACCCGCATTGGTGTAGAGCAGGCAGCCGCATTACAACAGCACACAGAGAACAGTGCCACAAAGGGCGATTTACACATGAAAGCAAGGCGCCCGTCAGTATAAGGGCGGAGGTAGTTTTGGGGTAGCTGGGTTCTTGCTGGAATGTATTCGCTATGCCGGGGGATGCGATTTTTGGCTATGCTAAATAGCATTTTTGCGCTATATTGTTCCAATGGTGCTAAATTGCACAGGAGAATGATTGGCATATCATGACTTTTCTCATGGTAATGCGCATTTATTGTGTTTTACATTTTTTATGTGCAGTCAAAGGGCCAGGATCTCAATTGTGTCATGCAATGCACAGCCCCCTGAAACAGGCGCAGGTGAATGTAGTTATTCTGTGCGCACTTTAAAGCACATCTCATTCTTAAATGTGGGATGTGCTTACAAGGAAGGCCTCCTGATTTGCAAGAATCTGCTCCAATGTGTTCTTACACCAATGATATATTTAAAAAATGTAGATGAGAAGAACAAGTCGCCAAGCACATTTACTCACATGTCGAATATTTCCTCGGCAATTTTGCACGATTGCAACAACATAACATAGGAAATCAAATCAACACAACAATATTAATTTGCATGGCCTAGCATAGTTTATGAAATACTGCCCTAGTGGAGGAAAACTACTGTATTCCATAAGTCAAGCAGAGTAAGCCATGAAAGTGCTGTAAGCATTTTAAAATGACAGCTGTATAGGGTTGGGAAATAGGGGAGGTAGTCCATAGGGGCAACTGGCCATACAGAAAGAAGGTGCGTTCAATAAGAAATATATGCATTGCACTACAGATGTGTTTCGAGGAGAGCATGCATTCAAGAGGGGCTTCATATGAGTGCACCGTTAACATTGGCTGAAGGTGTATAAATGTAATTATATGTCAAGACAGAAGGCTTCATATTATGCAAACAATCTTTACTACTTGACACCACAGCAGCAAAGAGAAGCACCTTTTACACAAAATGAGTTTGCTTTATCTTCAAAACGGAAAGTCAGTATTTTATCAAAACTAAACATCCCAAACCAAGGGTCGTTCATGTCCCGCCACCCACCAATAGGCATGGATCTTCCTCCATATAAGTCCTTTACTTTAACAACACATCCTCTTTCTTGCCTGCTGACGCCACAAGGTAAATCGCTCCCTTCAGTTGTGTACTTTGTTGCTAGTCAGTGTCTACAGTCATTTTATAACGTTCTGGGCTAGTGTTCTTTCTGCCTTGTTACAAAGTATTTCCCCATCATTTGGTAGGCCTCTGTTCCCTTGGTTATACTCCTTGCTTCTTTCCAGTGAAACTGTGTGTCAATGGCGGCCGAAGCACCGTCTTTCCCCTCAAAACTGTCTGTTTTGCTTTGATTTATATAGTGTTCATCTTCAACCACTGCATTAATGTGTTCACGCTTGCACCGGTCGTGCGTACACAGAGGCCCAGCCTCTGGGCACTGAACGTTCTGTTCAGCACCTCAGGCTCCACACACCCAAACCTCCAAAGAAGCGCATGTGGTGCTGCAGCTCCTCCTTCTCTCCCTCGGGGGGCTCTCCCGGTTCCAGCAGACCCCGCTTGAGAGCAGTCTGCTCAGCTTCCAGTCTGAGGCCCATAATAAAGCGAGCTGTTTTTTTTTCCCTCGTTCACCACCACATTTAGCCCACCCTAGCCAGCCGGAAAGGCAGCCGTGGGAACACCTGCTCGGCGTGCATATATTAAACACAGCATTGCAGTGCCTGACTGTTTTACATCCATTACGCTGTAATTAAGGTTCTATTGCATTTCAAAACACATTGTTTCTGCCTTTGTCAGGGCCAGTAGCCTGTGTGAAGTACATTGTTATTATGACAATTTACTTCCTTAATAGTCCATACCACTATGCACATCAGAACCTTATTCCAATGCAACAACTTTGAAACTCATTGCATTTCAAATTACTAACACACATTATCACACACATACACACTTCTTCACCCCTTTCCCATTACATCCACACAACCCTCATACCTATGCAGTAAATCACACCATTATAACTACCACTGTTTTCCTCAAAACATCATAATGCCCTTTCTTATTCAATCACACCACCACTCTGTTACTCACTAACCCAAGCCTATCACACCTGTAAAGCATCTTACTCTTACAATCTTCCCAACCACACTTGTCAACCCACTGCACAATCACAGACACACACCAATGCATAGTACATGCATAAACATTCCACAATGTTCAAACACACACTTTCTTTTCCCAACAGGCAAAACACAATGCCTACTAAAAAGGAACTCTGTAGAAAACAAAGAATAGAGCAGATAAGAATAACAACAAGACATATAGTCATCTTCCTCCAAAACAATTTATAGAAAACATTAAAACAAAATAGTTAGTAACCTCACTCAACAAAAATTAACTAGCCACCACTATAACAACTGAAGTCTGTCTTGCAAAATCTAATAGTAAAAGCACAACCAGATCGAGTAATGAACGAAAACTATATCCAACAATATTAGAGTAGCAACAGTAAAGCAATCCAGAACATTAATTTCACAAAACATTTTCCGCCGTAGAGTTCTCAACAATCTTATAAAAACAGTTACAAAGTCACAATCTACCCTGAAAAACTACAGCAGAAAACAAATTCGTGAAGCTCTAATTAACAGTGCATTTCTACTAAAGGGAACATTGTTTATGTTAATATTAAATAGAATAAAACCACTTAGTAAATTATCAATGATTTACAAAAAGTACTACTAAACATGTGCAATGTCAACAGAGATACCTTTTAAAATTTCTGTGACAGTGAATGGATTCACACAAGCAGCACAGAGCCATGTTTCAATGAAGACGCTTATAAACTAAAACAGAGAAACCCATTTGCCACAGACAATAATGGCTGAGGCTATAAAATGGGAGGAGAAACCATTATGGCAAAAGAAACAACCCTTATAGAAAAAACTTACCCAACAAACTTTCAACCCAATGTTCCTTTTGCCCAAATAAACCATCCAGTATACAAATGGACGTGCAACTCAATATGTAATGTACAACAACAATCCTTCAAATCTTTATGGCAAACCAAAAGAAAGAGGGACTAGATATGAAAACACCAGGAGAACTCTGTTCTCTTGACCCTGTTAATGTATCAAGGTACTTTCACCATGGCTTCATTGCCATGTTGCACTTCATCTGCAAAAAAAATACTCCTCCACTCAGAGACTGGAACACTTTCTTGGAGAAAAGAATATCAATCCAGAGGAGCACCACTCATCGACATGCTTTTGTGGATAAAAGATGCTCCCAAATTTGGTCATGATAGTAATGCCACTGTTTTGCAATATATTCAAAAATGCATTACCTGTGACATCCCTTCAGAAACCTCTGAAAGTGACTTACATACACAAAACGTACGCTTCCAAAAAAAACATAAGTATGGCAAATACTGCCGACTTCGATATAAAACAAGGGTAAATACTTTACCAAATGTCACTTTTGTTTCCATAAACCAGTTTGCACAACAGGAAAAGCAAATAGCTTAATGTCTTTTGGTAGACACAGTGTAAAAAAGAAATTCCTTAAAAACACATAGAAAATTAAAAGGGACGAAGCATCCAAGTGCATCAATGATTACAATGCAATCATTGCCCTCTTGTGGAATGAAAATATAGACATCCAATACATTGCAGACAATATCACTGCATTTGTGAGATATGATATTATATAAGTCATTTATAACGCGCCTGTACACTAGTGTTTCTAGCTGCGATGTAGTGTGTCTATATCACAGCCCCAAAGCGGAGAAAACAGAGCTAAAAGACCCTGGAATGACATATTATCTGACAAAACACTGTCACAAAAATTATATCGCTTTGGTATGTATAAAAATGCTCTCCCATAGAGAATGCAGGTGCTACGAAGCTGCAGAACATTTAACAGGAACCGCCTTACATGGCAAATCTGAACACATTGTCTGGCTATGTCATGACACTAGCAGGGCGACCCCACAGGCATACATCCGCCCCCCATCTAGATGTAGGTATCCTTGTAGTGGTACATTGTGGCCCAAGAAACCGGGCTAAGGGGTTTGTTGGGTTGGGTCCTGGTGCGCCGGACCTCCTTGCAGCTACAGCCACCATTGGAGCAGAGTACTTAAGGAACTTCCTGGTTTCTACAAAGATGGCCGTGCAGTGGACCATGGTGCACTTATAGAGCTCACTGCTAGTGGCTGGGCTATATAAGCCACGCCAGGTCTGCTTCCACGCTTCCCGTTATTCTGCTTTCAAGCAGCGGGGCGCTACTGGCAATCCTCGGATCTGAAAGAGGGAAAAAAGAACAATATAAGAAGGGAAATCATGCAGGAGCACCAAGACTTGGCATATAGAACTTACCTTGCAATTCCACTGCCCAGATTCCATTACAGAATCATCCAGGGAACTTCCATCCAACGGAAGAAGCGGTCCATCCCTCATTCTTGGCTGTGCATCTCTTCACACCTCCACAATCGAAGCTTCAGCAACACTGGCGCTTCAATAGACGGCAAGTTCAAAGCTCACTGTCAATGCAATGCGCTCTCTGCATACCCGCATACCTCGCCTGCAAGGGAAGAGAAAAGACAAACATTAAAGGGCGCGTTTAATGCGCACAGGCAACACGCTCTCAGCACGCACATATACCCTAAACAGCAGCTTAGCAGACAGCTGTTCTGAAGATACTCAGCTGTTTTGAGACTTTTTAACTTCGCGCAAGCAGCGCCTGGATCAAGACTTACCCCCAGTCAATTCTACAGCTCGCAAGCACACCGTAGCAGTTTATGTTACCACCATAACCCACACAGTGGGCAGCAGTGCTCAGAGAGCGCAGCAGCCACAAAAGCAAGGACAACACCTACATACCACGGGTAGACCAGCAAGGTCTAACAGACAATTCCATTGGCCTCTCAGCACAGAAGGCCATCAAGGCGCAATCGCAAGCTACAGTCTGAGTTTGAGCATCAAAGCACTAATAGCTGGTGCTTCCAAACACATCTAAACCAAAGCATAGCACCCCTGCGAGAGACAGCAGGATGGAGTGCTCACCATTGTGAACCCTCAGGTGAGCTAACGCCCATTGGGAATTCCAGAGACACCCGTGGGTGGGCAAGGAGATATAGAGCAGTGCCAGTGCTTAGTCGGTAACATTGCTACCCTTTCACCTTAGGTGCAGTACCCACAGACAGCGCCACATGCACCTCCCAGCAGTACCATCCTCCCCGAGGCTCCTGATGCTCCCGCAGAGGCCAGGTAAGTGTAACAGGCTAAAACTTGGTCTAGCTTATTTCCGAAAAAGAGCACTAAAATCCTACCAAGAGATACAAACAATAGCCACAAATGATCCCAACAGCTAAGACATTTTAAAAAAACAATTGAATTGAAATATACTACCCAAACAGAAGTAATAGTTTGGGAAACATGTGTCGATACGACATAGCCCAAAATTACTCCTACAAAAAAAGCAATGCCAAATCAGATGACACAACTGGCAAATATTCAGTCTCAACTTGTGAAGGAAGCCTAGTAAAAGATATGCAACCCAGCCTAATTAATCATATAAAGTTATTACGTAAATCTCTGCAACATAGAGAACTGTATTACATGGCCCTACTACAACTTTTTAAACCTTGGAAAAAAGAAGAAGAATTATTAGCTGACCATGACTCATTTGAAGCTGCATTCAAAGCAAATGAAAGCAGCATAACAATTGTCAATTTCAAGCATAGAAATAAATGTTGGACAATGAACACCAACAAGAGGAAGAAATTGAAGCTATACTAGATAATGACACCCCTGAGGCCAGTAAACCTTCCCTTACAGGAGGCCAAGAACCACTTGGAGAACCACTCATTCTAAATGAAGCAGGAATAGCCATGAGCAAGGCTATCAATCTAAACAATCTGAAGAAGACTTATCAGTGCTCAAATCACAGCTAAATTATGAACAACTCACCATTTATCTAGAAGTCACTGAAGAAATTGAACATGGTCTTAAACATGAAACTAAAACTTGTAGCTGTAAAAATTAAAAACCTATGCTCCTGTGTGCACATGGCGAAGCTGGTTCTGGTAAAACCTTCTCAATTAAAGTAATCAGCACATTTCTACAAGACTTAACAAACAACATTTCAGCTGTTGTATCAGCCCCCACAGGTTTAGCTGCATCCAAGATAGGAGGTGTAACTTTACACAGACTACTGCTCCTCCCAGTAGAACAAAAAAACAAATTAGAATACTACAAATTATCACCAGAAGGTGCTACTGAAGTACACAGAATTCTGAAACACATGAAAGTGCTCCTGATATATGAAGTAAGCATGGTTTCCAACCTAATGTTTCCTTTAATTCATCTCAGAATGCAAGAAGTCTTAAAAACCCACTACAAAGAGGCACTGTTGCACCATGGCCAAGATGACGGCTCTCTCTTAGAGCTCCCACACCTTTTCTAACTGATTTGGGGACATTCAAAGCCTGCCGCTGTTCTCCCTGTGTGCCCACCTACCTGGAGACCTTCTCCCGACACTGCTGCTGTTCCGGGTCGCTGAGATCAGGATACCAAATGTTTGGCGCTGAGCGCGGGTGAGTGACTGCACTGCCTGACTCCTTGTAAACCCCGACATTGGCTGTGGTGCGTGCTTGGGGTGCATGCTTGAGGCCGGGACGCCCCCCCCTCCCAACCTGAGTGCGGAGCTGAGGTGGCCATCCTGCTGGGATATATTGGACAACGGACAATACCAGAGGTGAGTCCCTCCCAAAGACCCACTTCATGCTCTGCAGTGCCCGCCTCCTTGTGAGCCCCGACACCGGCTGGGAAGCGCTCGAGCCCGGGACGACTCACAGCCGCAGGCCGTGCTGCTGGCGCACCACCCTGGCCTGAGTGTGGAGCTCCTGCTGCAGGGGATGACTAATATTACGCTGCTGTCCCGCTGGATGCAGGGCAGCCGCCCTGCTGTGACACAAGGGCTGACAGGTGATAGCGGAGGTGTTTCCCTTCCAAAGACCCCCTCCACACTGCACCACCCTACTGGGTCTTTGGGGGCCTGCAGTGCCACAACCCCTCCTCTGAGACACCCACGACTTATCCCCACAAACTCCCCCTTTCTCCTGCTGCCTGGAGCGCCTCCAACTCCTCAACCCAGCATAGCAATTTGGACATACTGAGGAGCTACACCGGCACTCCTTCTCAGATCATCTGCCAGTCCCGGGGACAAACCCAACACCTACACCTGTGGAGATCCGGGGGCCATTATTTGCACACCCAAGTCTTTGTCGCTACCCCACCCATACTGTGGACCAATCAGGAGCGTATTGACCACAGGACCCCATATATGCTCAGGACTGCAGCATTTCCATACACTGCCATCCATATAAACTGGGACAGTCCACGTGGAAACGGGCTGATTCCCTTACACCACCTGCACCCCAGTACAACTTGCTGGATCATCGCAGTATTCATCTGTACTGGCCCATTGCCCTGCTACCTTGAGACCTGCCCTGCTCTACTTCGCCCCCCTTGCTGCTGTATGCAGGACACAATAACTTGGTACACTTTGCATAATAGTACTGAGCCACTTGAGGCACCTAATACACTCGCAGGGCCTGTCTCCATTATTCTCCATACCAGGCTTGCCACACAGTATGACCAAGGGAGGGACCAAGAATCAATGCTCCATGAACCAATATACTAAATCCACACCCAGGGCCGCTTCCATGACCAGGGCAGCTGCGATGCAGAGCCTGAATCTGTCTTGATGGAACCCTCCGAGACCCAGCGTATGATGGCGTGCATGCAAGAGGGATTCGCCAAAGTCCATAGCAAGCTTGATGATATGACAAGCACTATTGACTCTTAAGACATGCATTAACAAAATGTACCTACGCCTGTCGGAAGCTGTGATGAGAGTAGGCATGGTAGAAGATTGCATATCCACCATGAGGGCATACCTGGTTACACTCTCCAGGTGGGTACTCCAAGTGGAGAAGAAAAATTATGATTTGGAATTGTGATCTTGCAATAACAATATCTCCATCAATGGAGTCCCCGAATGCAGCTCTGAATCCTCCCTCGAGCTTTGGATTGAATCCACTTTACTGCCACTCCTGGGGAACCCCTCACTGTCACCACAATTTGCTGTCGAACAAGCTCACAGATCCCTAGCTCCCAAACCCAACCCTGGGGCTCCTCCACGACCCATCATAGCCCGCATACTTAATTACTGCGACCGTGATGCAATACTCAGAGTGGCCCGGGAGCAGGGAGACCTCATATTGGCTCCAACAAAATAGACATATACCCAGACTTCTCAGTGGCCATCCAACAAGAGAGGAAGTCCTTCCGAGCAGATAAGAAGTGGCTGTGAGATAACAACATGAAGTATGCCACGCTATTCCCTGCCAAACTGCAGGTCGAATGGAACAATACAACTTTCTTCTTCACCATACCTGCCGAAGCTATGAAATTCCTGTAGGTACCCCTGCCAGCACCTTAGATCCTGGCTAAATAGCTGTGGTTTTTGTCCTGGTTAATTACTCACATCTATGCTTACAACCTCTCAGAGATTCTGCTGTGCGGTCAACCCTGTTGACCTGATCTGCCACCACAACACTGTTCAAGAATCTTAGACGAAGTTCTCCTCCTTTACAGGGTTATGGTGGGGCTGATTATAATTCTATTCTGTAACTCATTGTATGCATTATGTTGGTACATTTGCCTGTTTTCTGTATAAATAAAGTCCGGCAATGGCCCATGTGACCCTGTGCACCGGCCTCCCCTATGCAATGTTGCGCTTATAGTTGTGGGAGTTCTCTGTGGGTCTTCATCGCTCCATTTTGTGGGCAATGCGAGTGGGGGGTTGCAGGGGAAGTTGAGGTTATTCTATAAATGATAAAAGCACTTGGTACGTGCCATATACATGGGCTAGTAAGACTTGGGTACTAAACGAAACACTGAGACTGGGCGCGGGTTGGTTCAGAGCGCTGAGGGCAATGCCACTGCACAATTTGTATTGTGATGGGAGACATAACCCTCCTTAGTTGGAATGTATGGGGACTGGGCAACCTGATCAAACATCGTAAAATGCACCTATATGTGGAAAGACAGAAGGCCAACATCCTTTTTTTTGCAAGAAACCCACGCCCTTTCTGCAACTTGCGAACTGTACACCATAAACTGGGACACACACCGCTTCTATACAACCTACTCCTCACAATCTAGAGGCATCATGACCCTGATCCACAAGTCTCTTCCATTCCAGTGTAAACATGCCAAAACCGACCTGCTGGGTAGATATGTCCTGGTGTATGGATCCCTTGCGGGAAGGGAATTAGTACTGATGAACGTTTATGGCCCTAACATTGGCGACCCTTAATTCTACAGGGCTGTAATTGGACACCTTGATCAATACCTTATCAAGGTACCTGGCCTCTGCGGGAGCGTCAGGAGCCTCTGGGAGGATGGTACTGCTGGGAGGTGCATGTGGCGCTGTCTGTGGGTACTGCACCTAAGGTGAAAGGGTAGCAATGTTACCGACTAAGCACTGGCACTGCTCTATATCTCCTTGCCCACCCACGGGTGTCTCTGGAATTCCCAATGGGCGTTAGCTCACCTGAGGGTTCACAATGGTGAGCACTCCATCCTGCTGTCTCTCGCAGGGGTGCTATGCTTTGGTTTAGATGTGTTTGGAAGCACCAGTTATTAGTGCTTTGATGCTCAAACTCAGACTGTAGCTTGAGATTGCGCCTTGATGGTTGACCATTGATACCGGTACTATGGGGGGTGACTTTAACACCATTCTGGATCCAAGCTTGGACAGATCCACCCACACTCAGAGAGCCCCTACACGGCTTCCACTATCAAGGAGGGCATACACTCACTGGGACTGCTGAACGCTTGGAGATCACTGCATGTGTGAGTTCGATCCTACTCTTTCTATTCATCTGTCCATGATGCCTCTTCCCATATAGATTTATGGCTCATCTTGGATTTTCTAATGGGGGATACTAAATATGTATGCTACCCCGCACCTTTTCTGACTATGCGCAAGTCCTATACCATCACCCTAACACTTCCGACACTGTCTAGACCTCGTAATACCTGGAAATTCAAGTCTTTGGCACTACAGTACACTGCATTTGCATCCACCATTGAAGAGCATGTGCGACTATTCTTTGAGGAAAATGTGGGTTCTGTGACTTTGCCTGGTGCGCTCTGGGAGACCTTCAAGGTGTACATTAGGGGAATCTCGTAGTGTTCTTAAAGAAATTTGTCAAAACATAACACAGTGCAAGGAGCTTCTCAAAGAACTAGAGCGGGGCCTAACTACTGACCCACCTTCGGCCATGCTGACACCTTTAGACTACACACAGAGTGCGAGGTGAAGTTCTTTGATATCCCAGCAGTGGCTTGGAGATACGGGGAGAGTGATAAACCAGTCAAACGACTTGCTTGCATGGCACACCAAGAAAACGGCACCAGATGCATCTCGGCTGTAACCGAAGCTGCCAGTGGCTCAGTCTGCATACCCAATGCCATTAATGAAGTATTTACACATTTCTATACAGACCTTTACTCCAACAAGGACACATGCATGACAGAGCAGATCGACAGGTTTCTCAAAGCTCTACCACTCAGCCAACTCTCCAATGAAACTAGAACCCTGCTAGATCTCCCGATTACCCTCAACGACATTACCCATTCTATCGATCTCTCACCTGCCGGGAAAGTCCCAGGTACCGACAGCCTCTCGGCTGAACTGTATAAACGCTACAAAGAAACCCTAGCCCCCCACCTTTTGCAGGCATGGCAGGATTCGATTAAGTCCGTTCACTCCCCCCACCATGCAGGAGGCAATCATCATAGTTCTATTGAAGCCTGAGAAACCTGCCGACCAATGCAGATCCTACCGCCCTCTCTCCCTAATGAATACTGACGTGAAAGTGTTTGCCAATAAACTTGCTACTCGACTTATGCCGGTCATGCCGCACATTATTCATCCCGATCAATCGGGCTTCATCCGGGGCAGATCCACGGCTCTGAATCTGCTATGCCTTTTTAACATCTTAGCGCAGGTAGACCCCGAGGTAGGCCCAGGCCGAGGCTGCCACCCTGGATATCCAGAAGGCATTCTTTTCTGTATCCCGGCAGTTCATGTACACTGTATTGGCGGGTTGCGTGGTCGGCTGGGGCCATCTCCCTCCTCTATGCATCACTGGTGACTAGGGTCAGTACAAATGAGTTACTATCACCGCAGTTCATGATAGTCAGGGGTACTCGCCAGGGGTGCCCCCTTTCCCACCTGATATTTGCCATTGTTATTGAACCCCTGGCAGATATGATTTGCCTTAAACATGGTCAACACGGGGTTAATATGTCGAAAGACTCACAAATAATTTCACTTTATGTAGACGGCGTGCTGCTATACATCCGAGACCCAGGGGTGCACCTGACACCGGTTATGCAAGACATTTTGACTTTCGGAGAGGTTTCGGGCCACCAAGTAAACTGCAGTAAATCTAGACTATTCCCCATCAATGATGCCACTAAACCATCCCCAGACCTTCAGAGTTTTAAATGGTCTCCAGAAACCATTCAATACCCGGGGGTGACGATAGTGTGAAACTGTCCCTCTCTACACAGCCATAACTACGCAACCTACATGGCCCAAATGCAAGCTAAACTGGCTACATGGTCCCACATGCCCATCACAATTGCGGGGAGAATAGCACTTCCGAAGACAATACTTCCTAAACCCCTATATTTGTTCCTAAACGTACCTCTATGGCCTGGTAGGAAGCTGTTCCAAGAGCTAGACAGTGAAATCTGCTAATTTGTCTGGCTCTCTTGCGCAGACATATTGAAATGGGAGACACTGTCACAACCATTTGACACGGGAGGGTTGGCCACACCTAATTTCCAGCTGTATTGGATGGCGGCTCAAGCGCAGTTTGGGGTTCACTTGTTCAGCGACGTCCCTCCCCTCCCCCCCAATGTACAACTCGAGAAACTCTCAGCGGGAGACAAGGATCTCAGATCCCTGGTGCTCCCATCTGGGTTCACCAATTATTGCAGCTTTGACCCTGCTAGCGTCACTGCACTGCCTGGTGTAACATTTGGAGAGAAAAACGCATGCAAGCTCCGTTTAATGAGGAGTTTCCTCTCTGGAAATGCATCCCCTCCCTGACGCAAATAGATTCCAGATCCAGCAGTATTTTGGTGCAGCATGGATTCAAAACACTGGGATTGCTGTTTGTAGAAGGTAACTTCATCCAAACCCCTGATGTTCCTGAATTGATGCGTGGACGAACCTCACAATGGTTGCAATATGCTGGCCTCCGCAAAGCTTCCAAGAAATTGTGGGAGTACTTCCAAGTCGAACCAGACAATGACCTCATGTTGGGATACGTGTTGACTCAAAGAGACAACTGCCGGCATGTTTCAATATTGTACTGCATGATCCAAGCTCACTCCACCACACCACACTACAACGCACAAACAAAATAGGCTGCAGACCTCCAATGAGATATAGGGGACGACCTTTAGTCCGATATGTGCCCACAAACAAACATAGTATCATACAACTCCCGATTCAGACTGATACAGCTAAAGGTGTTGCAACGGTATCACTACTCCCCATGTCATCTCTGGTTGTTTTCCGGGGAGGGTACCGGGGCATGCCCACGCTGCCTGTTTCCCAACGCCAAATATTTCCATATGATATGGGATTGCCCCGACTCGCAACATTCTAGAACGATATGTGTGATATTGTCTGAAATGGTATGTAAAACTGTTGAGCTTTCACCTTTACTGTGCCAGTTCCACAATTCCTACCCCCATCAATACCTCTGTGTAAATATTTATGACTGTGTCTTCAGTTGGCTAAAAAGTGTATCCTACTATGATGAATCAGCCCACAATCCCCCAACAAGGATCATTGGCTCATTGGCTAAAGGACGTGGCATGGGCAAAAGATATGGAAGACCAATGGGCGCATATGCAACCACTCCAATCCCGACCCAAAGATATGTGGACTCCACTTAAGTCATATCTCCGGAACATAGTGTCATCACATGCGTCACACACACGCTCACTGTCCACATGAGCTACACACCTGAACTACCAGGTCTGCCCGGACATAAGTTGAATCAGCCCATCCCAAGGTCTACCCTTACAGTCTGAGTTAATGTCTGATACCACGTGATTGTAATTGTCTACTGACCTGATGTCTCCCCCAACAATGAGATTTCATTGTACTTGTACCATGTCTTACCAAGTGTACCAATAAAGAAAGTGTTACGACTACGAAGGAATATTTGGAGGAAAACACGTCATTATTTACGGGGGCCTCATACATTTAACACTGGTAAAAGGTGAACCTATTTTTAAAACATTAGGACACAAACAATGATGTAACACACTCAGGAGCATTGCAAATGTAAATCTCTGGCAACATTTTCGCTGCAGAGAACTAACTGAAAACATGCACCAGTCTGCAGATCTCACCTATGCTAACATTTGAAAAAGCATTAGAACTGGTCTGCTTACTAAAGATTCAAAATCCATCTTGAAAACTACACTAATCCATGAACTATATGGGCAAAACACATCTTCCCCTGATGTCATGGAACAATTAACTCAACAACACATAAAATAAATGTCCTTAATGCCAACCCTTGCAAGCTGTAGTCAATTCAACAATACAATGTTTAAAAAAGAAATGCCACCAATAGTGCATATCAGCTCCACAGACAAACTTAAAGGGCATGATATAACACTCCCTATGTGTCAACAAGCAACAGCACAACTAAATAGCTTAGAAAAATGTATCTCAAACACAGCTGGATTAGAAAAAGTATTTACTCTGTGTCTAACTGCAGTGTAATCCTAAAACGTAACCTTGACATAGGGGGTCATTACGAGTTTGGAGGCAGCCATGGCGCTATTAGCGCCATGGCTGCCTCCAAACCCGGGTCCGGTCTAACTGAATGGGGACTTATTGGGTCATTCCAACCTTGGAGGACCGGTAAGTCCCCATTCAGTAAACCATTCCCCATTCCCATTCGAGCCCCCACAGGGCTCAATGGGAATGGGGAAGGTGCTAATAACGGGACCGCAAATTGCGGGCCCATTATTAGCTCCAAGGTCCCTTAACGGGTCCCATAAAGAACGGCTGGTCAGACCAGCCGTTCCTGCTGGGACCCGCTAAGGGACCTTGGAATAGGGCGGTAAGGGTTTACCGGCACCGATATCCTTACCGGTGCCCGTAAACCCTTACCGCCCAACTCGGAATGATCCCCATAGAACAATGTTTAGTCAATGGAGCAATTAGTCCAGTTATTGGCTTCCAAATATATCCACATGAGAATAGCATTCAGTTTGTCAACATCCACTTTGACAAACTTGTAGAAGTTACCATTATAGGCTGCACAAAAGCATGTTTTCTTCTTTTCAAAGACATGTATGTACACAGAGAACAATTCTCTCCATCCCTTGCATATGCTGTCACTATTCACTCATCATGAGGTCTAACCCTAGATCAGGCATTGATTGACACTGGCAGCACAGTCTTCAAAGAAGGTATAAGTTACATAGCACTTTCACGTCTCTGTACACTTGGCGGTTTATTCCTAGCTACCTTTGATGCAAACATAGTCAACGCTGACATTCCTTGCATCCTAGAATACAACAGGCTACCTGCACTGTACACCCCCACCTAGCTATGTCCCCTCTACCTGAAAAAAGAAAACCTTTAAAAAGAAAAGTAATACAAACAGAATCTATACAAGAGCTCTCAACAATACCACTGAAAAAACAAAACACTGATCGTCAACACAAAATTCTGTAGTCCAAAAACAACTGTGCCTCCATTAGAAGAGAACAAGACAAATCTCTCTTCTCAAAAAATAACTGCAGGCCCTTAAAAAGATAGAACAGCAGAACTTTCTGGTCCATTTAAATTCAGAAACACAAGTGCAGTAACTTGCTATGCAAAAGTAGCAATCAATCTTCTCTTCCAATTGCAACCATTTGTACACATTTACTTGAACAGTTCCAACCAGTTGGCTTGCAAATAATCCTCACAACACTTACAGTTTCTCATGTATAAGGCAAGAATTAGACTACTTGCACACATGGTCAAATTCACCTTCAAGACACAGAAAGATCCACAACAATTCCTAATATACTTATTACAAGTACTAGAAACCAAAAACATCCCTATAAATGAAGTCATCCAGATTTCATACATGTGGAAACATACAAGAATTCTCTGCAACCATGTTTCACAAGAGCACATCCCTACTGAACGATGTGTATATGTATCCATACCAAATTGTCAATCCATTCCATTTCAGCAGCTTCTCCAAAATGCAAATCACAACATGTTATGCCCTTTTTTGAATTCAGACAATCGTTCCACCATACAATTAAACTCACAAGGCCAATAGGTCATACTAATGCTTCTAAGGTACAATGCATATGGTACCAAAAATAACTGTAAACTCACTAGCTTCACAGACGGCCAAGGATCTTTTGGCAAGAAAACCTTCACAACAGTGGGCATAATCTACCACACTGGTGCCACATCCACTTCAGAACACTATACTGCATATGTTTAAAAAACAGGTGGTTGGTTTCAAAGTATTTGACACTGCCGGCATTGAAGATTATGAATGATTATGAATGTCACCAAATAAAAGGTTACCCAAAACATCTGATGACCATGGATGCCAAGTGGTCACAAACGAGCGAACTCTGTGCTCTATATGCAGGTTGGACATACAACACGTGCCATCCCACGTGTCCACCATTTTGCTCTACATTTGGCCCTTTTTCATTCTTATTCCATTTTAAATTCAATTGGGATCACTGACTTTACCTAAATATCATTAGGCTAGACACACTATATATCCATAACCATTATGGACTTATCACATGTGCCCCACCCAGGGAATTTACCATTAGAATTGGGCATGGTATTTTCTCATTAACTATAAACCAGCACGCTTTTTTTCACTCCAACATCAGCCTCAACTTAATTTGGCATGCCTATACAGTTGCACTGTTTGGGGTCTCTCACTTTGAAGAAGCTGTACTTGACAGTCAGAGCCAGAAGATAAGAATATTCGGATACTGTACTCACCGCGCCCATTTAATTACAGGTGGTGCCACCAACTACAATCAGTGAAGTCTTACATTCAACATGATGCTCTTCTGACCGCTACATAAAGCAAAATGAATATTTGCCCGTTCCGAGGCATCATGTCTCTAACGGGTACACTTGATGGTAACCGTTCTTGCCAGTGATCATGGCAACACTATAACAACGACCAGTATGGGGTTAGCAGAGACTCACATTAGTACGTCAGGATAGGCTGTTGACTGAAACGAAAGTAAATAACTATGGAAACACAGCCACCATGCTGCACGCTTTACTTTGCGACCTCCGACGCTAAGTATAAAGCTCCTTATTAACCATGCCTACGGAATGGTACCGAGTGATTCTAAGAGCAGGCACACGCTGCCCTGCATGCGGAAGATTTCGCGAGAAGGCGACTAAACTACAAGGTAATTCACCATTGTTTTAGCTCTTCAGTCTTTTCAATCCCTACACACGGTCAACAGCTGTCTGGTACATAAACCCAACGGTTTGTTTTTTGTGTTTTCATGCAGCCTCTCCAGGATACGGACTGTGATCAGCACTAGACGGCTTTCCCTTTACTTCAACTACAAGTCGGTTTGCCGCTTTGATTATCCACGTGTTCACACAGACTAGAAACTTGCAGGTATGAAACTGTTTTTGAAAAATGTGATTTATGACACGTCATACACGTAGGTTTTACTGCACACAGAGGAGCTTCTTACGTCTCCCATATCTCCTTCAGTAGATGTTGCCTTGATATACTCAGCGTTTCCAATGCACTAATAGATGTAGATGTTGCCTTGACAAACCTAGCATCTCCCACACACTAATCTGTGCCACACTATTTTTGTTTAGCTCCAGGGGATACCACCAACCACGGGTCTCTATTCAATTGTTTTGAAACCAGGGAAGTGACATTGATTGCCACCAACCCAACCATGTGAAAGAAGACTCGGAAATGTACTTTTCTTTTCACAAATATATGTGTGAGCCCTTTACCAACTTTAAGCTAACTACTAGCTGTTTCTTTGCTATACATATTTTTCCGAGCCCCTGATTCTTTAAACTAAGGGCCTCCCCTCTTTTAATATGCAGACTGGTTCTCCATTCCCAGTTGGCAGCATTTCAGAGCCATAGTGGACCCAGAAGGAAGCGTCCTGTCCCCCCGCCGCTGTGGGGTATTCACAATTGTGGCCATACCACATCACATCCCTGCACAAGACACAGGGTAAATGCAATAGTGGTATGTTGTCCAATCAGGGGAAAGTTGCATTCTTAACCTAAGGATATTTCATTACCAGTGTTTCACAACATCCCTCTTTTTTTTACATTAATTTCCCCTCTTCATCTGCCCCCACTAGGGTCCTTCTTCCTGCCCTGTGGAAGGCATTGAAACATACCACCATCCACGCTACGCCGAAACGTGTACCAATGCCCATGAGACAATTAGGGGCACAGTCAAACACCTGATTAGAATGATTCACGTAGGCAGTTCTTTTAGACATGACCACGGATTGATCGCGTCTTGACATTCAGGGTAATGATAAATGTAGACTGCATGAGGATTCCTCATGCACAAACACTGTTGAATCAAATACAGCAGTCTAGGGTAATGCAGAATACACCCTATAGCTAAATACACTCACTCACAATTTCAAGCAAGTAACAATCACTGTATGCCCTTTGGTTATTTTCTCAGAATTGGTTGTCTTTGTTTTCTACCTGATTTTGCCATTTATATGAGTTCTATTTTAATGTTTTGATTCTATATTTGTTTCACAAGTTGCACCTTGCAATGTATGTTTTGTTGGCAATGTTTGCCACCACACCAATTTTAATAATAAAAAATGCTGTGATTGAGAAACACATGAGATATTCTTTGTGACTTCTTAAGCACTTTTTCAAATCTTTTAATTAATTAGAATAGATAGAACACATTATGTTGATTTGCATCGTGGTTGTATATGTTGTTCCTTTGATTACATTTTGACCCGAACCACATTGGGCCACCTAGGGTCTAGCCCACCTTTTTGTAATATGGTTTCAATGTAATGACACATCCGTTACTCCAAAACATAGGTTAGCAGAAAATCTAACAAATGCCTACTTAATATTCCTTCAACCCAAATTTCCTGACCAAAGTATAGTACAGTAAACAGTTAGAATACGCCAATGGGTATCTAACTACATCCATAATATTACCATACTACTCGTAATATCCAAAACAGCTAGAATACGTAAAGGGGTATCTAACTACTTTAAAAATCCCTTTCATTCTAATACACTTCAAATATACCAAAACACTCATTGTTACTGCAATGCTTCATCTAAAATCCAGTATAGTTAAAATACGCCAACGGGTATTTAACTACTCTAAACATATCTGTACTTACAACACACTTCAAACAAACATCCTACCACACATACACCACTCACAATTTATATCAATGCTACCACACACACTCTGTAATATGTATATTCTTTAAAATGTAGTTTTTTTTGTCCACTAACGATTTCTTTCCCAATGACCTAATGATTATTTCAAGTCAATTAAACAACAGTGTAACACACACTAATGTTGTACCAAACATAGTACTTACAATGTACTGTTTATGAGGGTCTAAAAAGTAAATGTATACATACAATTGAATGCAAATAAACGTTTAAAACCTCTCTGTTTAACCATTATAGTTTTATTCCACAGAAAATGAACCAGAGATTCAAGCTTAATTTCCATATGCATCTAATTATCCATACCCAGTGTTAACTTTTGTTTTATTCTTCTCCTACAGATTCCATCACCACTATCCTCAATTCTACTGCAATCATAAATACCATTTACACTTCAATGATATCATCCCACCATATCACTAATACAGTATGCTTCCCTATAGTATCTACAATTAATATACACATATTAATATAGTGCTTGTGAACAGTGGCCATAATCTTGAGGTCATGGCCTGCGGCCATGCCCCCAACAAACTGCCCACTGGTCACACCCACCACAATACAATCAAGCCATCTAACAAGTACGTACAGTACACCTTCAAATTACAAGACTCACCTAGTACCTCCCCAATCCCACTGACGTCCGCGGACATCGCAGCAGCAGCACCACCATTTTGTCCACCTATGGAAACACCTCCCTATTAACTCTTTTCCACTCCCTCACCTCTTCCAGGCTCTCTTTCGGCCACAAAGTCACCCCAAATGCAATTTCCAGACCCTTTCCTCACTGCGATGTCTGTGGTCACTGGTGATGTCTGCAGATCCAATATGGCCACCTTTTCAAACATTCTGACGCACCTCAAGTTTTTAAACCTCCAATCAGCGTCTGTCTTTGATGTCTGTGGACACCAAGCCACCCCCTGATTGGCCTGCGGACCTAGATATCACTAATTTTTTTCGGGCTTTTTTTTGTTTAATAATCTTTATTGAAATTATACAGGTGAGAAATAGTACATAATAAAACCTTTGCAGACATACATAACGAAAAATATTAGTCACAATAAATAGGAAAACATATTCTTATAATCAATGGTAAAATGAGTAGTACCAAGGGGATGGTCTATCAATGAGAGAGGTTTTACAACATTGAAATCTGCAATCAAGTTAAAGATCACAAACCTGAGATTAAAAGGGAAGACAAACGAGGATACAGATAAAATACTAACACGAGACAAGAGGGGAACGAGGGGGTATCAATAGCAATATATTAATACACATTTTTATAGAATAACACATTGTCAAAAACCTATGAACAAACATGAGCTGTAATGGGATCCCCGGAACTGGCGCTCAAGTACCACACGATGAAACACTAAAACAGTCCAGATAGCGAATAAGAAAAGCCCATTTGGCATTATATTTGGGGATAGTGTTCAAATAAGTGGCCATACATAATTCAATTGTATGCACGTGACAAATGTTATTCTACCAACCCCTAATGGAAAGGTTGTGGGAGTCCCCCCATTTGGTGTTGATGAGCTTTAGAGCTAGAGCCAAGAACAAATCATATAGCTTGGTAGAGGCATGCAAATTAATGCCTGTGAGCGCTAGGCTTCCCAGAAAATATTTAAAAAAGATAGTGAGACATCCACAGTGAAAATGAGTTTAAGGAGTTTCCACGCTTCGCACCAGAACTTATATACATATGAGCAGTCAACAAACATATGTTTGTAGGTAGCAGGGGCACAACCACAAGACCAACATTTATCATCTGTGTATTCCTTGGAATTGGATAATTTAACGGGAGTGATAAATGCTCTATGGATGAAGAAGAACAAATGTTATGTTGGCCAAAGCTGATATGCCCCTGAACCTAGAGTACAGCAGGGACCATGTCTGGTCATCCAAAGCACTACCCAGGTCATCCTCCCACGTCAAGAGTACAGGCCAAGCAACATTTTGAGGCTTTTATATCGGAAACCATCGTCGTTAATAAAAGTCTAGAGGCATCCGGTGAAAGAGTGGTGTTCGAGAAAAGATGGAGTGCACCAAGGCAAGTATTAACCAGATGATTCTAAAAGTTAAAGTCCGAAACAGGGATAGTAAAGAGATTTGTTCGTTATTGGAAGAAGAGAATGGAAGAGCTATTTACAATTTGCTGAATGAATATGATGCCACTTTTTAATCAGGATTTTCGATATAATATTCTGTTATTGATGGTGATATTTGTATTGCGCCGGAGCATTGGGGAAAGGTTTTTGGAGGGGGACATGGTATGTGGGAAAAGAAAAAGTCTGAGAGCAGAAACCGTGGCCTTAATTGGATCAGACTGGGCAGCAGAAAAATGGCCAAATACATAGGTGAGGTCTGCTACATCATAGGGTTGTGTTAGGTGTTTTTCTAAAACACACCAGGAGGGAATGTCTGGGGTATTTGGAGGGTCTGGGGGGGGACCAGCAGCGGGATTGTTTAAGATGAAATGCTGAATGATATGATTTAAAGTCCAGGAATCTGACGCTACCCATTTAGTATGGGGCTTTTAACTTGTAAAAGGACAGCAATCCTTTTACATTTGCCAGACCCCATCAGAAGAATAGAGCAGATGGATTTGAAGAATGAGGAAGACAATGGGACCAGAAAGAGTCGCAGATAATATAGGATGATGGGGGATAGCATCATTTTAATGGTGTTGAGTCGACCCCACCAGGAGAGGTAGAGGGGAGACCACGCTGGCGTTAGCTCACCAAGTCTTTCTAATAATATTTGTTTGTTAAGCTTGATGGTGTCATATGTTGAGGAGGCAAAGCGACTGCCAAGTTATTTAACTGATTCATAGCACCATTTGAAACCATAGACATCTAAATCATGCTTGATGCCAAAAGAATGGAGGAGTAGGATCTCAGATATTTTTTTATTGAGTTTATAGCCTGAAACCTAGGAAAATTGATGAAGTCTATAAAGCAGATGAGGAAGGTGAAGTTTGGGGTTTTTAATAAGGATAAGGATGTCATCTGCTTATGCAGCAATTTTAATAGTGGCATTTCCACAGGGGATACCAGGAATGTATCTGTCAAATCTAATGAGTTCTAACAGAGGTTCTAGAGAGAGAATATAAAGAATAGGGGATAAGGGACAACCATGTCTAGTTCCTCTACTTAATGGAAAGATGGATCAGTATTGACTGTTAATTATAATAGATGATTTTGGACAAGAATAAAGAAGCTGTACCAGGGAAATGAACTTCTCGCCGCAGCCATGCCACCGGAGAGTTTGAAACATAAAGTCCTAAATAACGTGATCGAAAGTTTTTTCCGCATCAAGTACAACTGCGGCATAGGCCTGTTTATCTTTTTTGTCCCTAGAAATTGCATGAAAGGCATAAAATAATAATCTTGCGTTCGCCGACATGTTCCTCCCTTTCACATACCCAACTTGGTCAGATTTAATCATAGCGGGGAGAGACGATTCAATCCTGTTGGCAAGAACTTTAGCAATAATTTTGCATTCAAAATTAATGAGAGAAATCGGTTTACAGTTGCAGGGGGGTGTAGGATCTTTATCAGTTTTGGGGAATAATATGAGCAGCGCTTCAGAAAAAGTATCCAGAAGAAGATTTTTGGGAGATTAAGCAGGAAAACAACAGTTTAAGTTTGGGGACAAGGGAATGAGTCAAGCTGTCATAAAATTCTTTTGAGAGACCGTCTGGTCCAGGGGCATTTCCTCTACCCAAACCCTTGATGGCACGTGTGATTTCGGGAAGTAAAATATCACCTTCTAAATGTTATAAGTCAATTTGTAGATACGAGTGGAGTTTGATCTTATGGAGAAAGGAGTTCATATTTTCTGAGGGGAGAGTGATTTCAGGTGTATATAAGTCTGAGTAAAATTGTTTAAAACATTGGAAGATATCATTAGGGTGAGTAAGGGATGTGCCTCTTTGATATGTGATATATATGCTCTTTCCTTCCTAGTTTTAAGATGAGAGGCCAGTGACTTCCCAACTTTATTGGAAGTCTGGTAAATCTTGGTTTTGTATTTAAGTAAAGTTCTAGCCGCTAATTTGGTGAGTTCATTATTGATTTGGAAATGTAAGGCCATAACTAAATGAAGATTCATCGCACAGGAGTCTCGGTAGTAGTTTTTATCAGTACTGGAAAGTTGGAAATAAAGCTCATCAAGGTGTTTCCTACCTAGTTTATTTTTTTCCCCAGAATATGCCATAATATGACTTCTAAGCGCAGCCTTGAACGCATCCCAGTTGTTAACAACAGATGTGTCACAATTGAGATTTTCAGCAAAGTATTGCTGTAAGAATAGTTGTATTGATTGAATAAACTGCTGATCCTGCAATAGATAGTTGTTAAATTTCCATCTGGATGATGTTTTTATCAAGTTGTCAAAATTGAAGGAAGTACTGACCGGGGCGTGATCCAATATAATAATATTTGAGATTGTGGAGTCAATAATAGTGCCCTCAAGAGATTTGGAAGAGAAAATATAATCCAGGCGAGAAAGTGTGCCATGTGGAGACGAATTATATGTGTATTCTAAATGTGTAGGATGGGAAGGTCTCCATGAATCAACCAGACCAGTCTGGGCAAGAAATTTCATGAAGGCTTTGTGGGTTTTTGAAGTTTTAAACAAACATTTAGATTTTCGATCTAGAAACGGGTCAAGGACCTGATTAACATCCCCACACACAATAAGATTTTTTTCGTTTTTGAGAATCATCTGTTCCAAGGAAACCCAAAAGCCAATAATCTTGCTCCTCTTTATTCGGTTATTGCAACCTTTAATGTTCCATGTTATACACTTAAATACCATTGAGGCAAATAAGTAAATGTAGAGTCTGAATATAAACCTGTAATGAGCACAAAATACAATCAAACCAGAATGTTGCGAGCCATGCCTGAACAACGTGAGTCAGTGAGGTATTGCTACAACTAGAACCTCCTAAAACAGGGGTAACACAGAAACGGAGAACACATGAGGGTAAAGGGATAAAAAGGGGAGGTCTGATCAAAGTCGGCAAGTTTTGAATCCAAAAGTGAGGGAAAAGCCTCATAATCAGGGGGACCAAAGGCAACAGCATATATGATTGGGAGCAAAAAGGAGATCAGACCAGGAAGTGGGAGAAAACGGGAAAGAAGGGAGCAAAGAGAAAAAGAACAACCAGGGTAGGTGACGCCTACAGAGCCGTCAAAAGAAAGAAAAAAAGACAACTCACATCAGGAGAGGGATGTCACGACCGCACCCGTCTCACCAATGTTATAAAAATGAAGATAATAATGCCATTAGTAGAAGACCAAATTGGACGGGATATCAGAAACCTCTTGTTCCAGAAGAAGTAGAGGGATTTGCTTGTGGTGATGTGTCAATGCCTACAGTATTGATGGAGCGAATAAAAGCTTTCAAATCAGCAGGATCATCGAACAAGGCTGTACGTCCTTCATGGGTGACTTTGAATGAGCAAGGGTGATATAAACCATATCTAATGTTGAGCTGCTTCACTGCAGGGCGAAAGGATACACATTCTGTGCTTCTTGCTACGTCTTGAGCTATATGCAAGTTACTTCCATGCCATGTGAGAGATTTCTTCTCCTTAGTTGTTGACATAATTAACTGGAGTTGGGTGTATTCATCAAGTACAATATAAGAGTTTGACGAGGAGGGCGAGGAGATGCAGAGTTTCTCAATGGACCAATAAGATGAACACATTGTATATTGAATTAAGTTTCCAAAGGAAGATGCAGTATGGCAGGTAGCAATTTCTGTATAAAAGCAATGGGGTTTGAGCCTCCACAACCTTCAGGCAGGCCTAAAATGTGTAGATTATTGGGTCTACTGTTTTTTTCAAGATCCTCATTATGTTTCTGGAGATCTTTGACAGCTTTTTCAAGGTGCGCTACCTAGGGGACACATCTTGCTTGAGACCTACCCTTCTTTCTACCTCCTCCATTCTGTCTTCAAAGCCCTTCCATCTGTCATCCAGTTGGTGGAGTTTTTGATTAGTTGTGGGAGTCCCTCCAGATGAAGGGCCTTAGTACTCTGATTTCTTGTAAAATGGTTTCAATG
The DNA here is from genome assembly GCF_040938575.1 of Ambystoma mexicanum. Lineage (NCBI taxonomy): Eukaryota > Metazoa > Chordata > Amphibia > Caudata > Ambystomatidae > Ambystoma > Ambystoma mexicanum. The sequence continues at coordinate 71,681,469 of NC_090926.1, read as the reverse complement.
GATGGATCTGTTGGGCTAAGCGGAGGTGGTGAGTCGCTTTTAGGCCTTTTCAGATTTTTGCTGGTTGCTATCGTATCCAGAGGTGCCAAATAGACAGTACCGGGGTAGAAACCACAAATTGAGTGGCACTATGGTAGCAACTGCAGTGCAGTAGGTCCAGAAGAAAGCAGTATGTCAAATGGTGTAAAGAATGGTGACAAAGGCTGCACAGTGACCTAAAATTGCCCCACTAAAAGAGTAAAGATGTTGTGATATGCAGCTACTGCGGTAATACAGATAGAGGGATCAAGGCAAAATATTGAATTTGAGCCCCTATAATTTTAGATTGTTCGGAATGCTTAAGTTTGTCTTGCTAAATCCATGAGAAACAAATTACATTTCACTACATCTAACTTCTGCCCTCTTTCGCTGTTATCCTGTTAATATTCTTCTATCACACTTATTTTTTTTAATTTATGATATGATATGATATGATATGGTATTTGTAACGCGCCTATACACAAGTGTTTCAAGGCGCGACGAGGCAAGGAGGGAGGGAAACAAGGGGAAGACAGACAAACGATCCTACTAGGCCAGGTGACATTCAGATCGGGCAAGTGCAGAGGACTAAATAGTCTTTGCTTGCAGGGACCCTTTGGAAGAGATATATTCGTTCCTCAAGTATTCACACACTTCTGTATCCTCGTACAAATACTTATATTGCCGGATTCAATTCCAAACAAATCGAGTGCAATAATAATTTCTACTGCACGTAGAAAAGAAGACAGTTAAATGTCAAGTAAACGTATATCGAGTGAAGGACTTAGATTTTGCATATAGAATTTTAGCAACAACAGGGAATGCAGAGTCCGGCAGAAGTGGCGTTGTATTTCAGGTGGAGCCAAACCGGGCCTGAGCTGGCGCACTGCAGTAGGCGGAGCACCAAGTTTCTCCTCATGCAGCGCGGCTGCTCCGGGAAGCAATTGGTGCTCGTGTCATGCTGCTACGAGCAACAGACTGCCGAGATGCCGGCGAAAGTCAGGATTTCTGGGATAAAAAATACAAATGAAGCGGCAACTCTGGGGTTGGAACTAAATTGAAAAGCAGGTCAGAAAAATAACAGAACGTCTTAATTACGACAAGGTGAGACGGAGCGACGGTACTAGGCGGCCATATTCTTCGGCGCCAGACCACCAATGCTTGGGAATTTTTAAATAAAAATACTGGGCAGTTTTACACCAAGTTTACCAAAGCACGTTTTCAGGACCATGTCACCGCTCCTGATGCCAATATGATGAAAATCCATCCAGCAGTTTGGACTCTAGGCGTAAGCAAGCATTTTTTCCCATTGTGTCTAAGCAGATTGCAAAAATGTTGGGACCCCCCAAACGAAACCGTACCGAACTTTGCAAAATCGTTCCGAGAAGCCGTATACTTTTATGTGAAGTTTGGTGAGGATTCATCCAACGGCGCCAAAGTTTTAAGCTGCTAAAAAATTGCTGTTTCTATGAGTTGAGCAACTCAACCATAACTACAGGGACGCTACCGCAGGCCCTGTAATATATATGTGTATTTATTTTTCAGGAAAAGTATGTACAAGGGATTCTTATTGTAATGTTGATAAAAAAGTGTCACGGATCGTTGGAATAAATATCATGAGGTACATAGTGCATTAAGCAATGCATTGCTACAAATAGCATTCTATTATGATGTTCTTTCCAGTATACTAAGCTACTCATGTAGAAACATAGGCATTGGGTGCAGCATATATGATGAAGGTGCAATATTAATAATCTTGCCATGTTGAATAGTAAAATGATAAATGCTTTCTTATTACAGTTTTGCATACTGTGAAACATTTAATAAGTAGCTAATAAAACCCACTTACTACATAATTGCATTACTGCAAACAAAACACAAACAGACAACAACACATACAAATATGAGCATATACAGGGAAAATGAAATAAACAAAAAACAGCAGTATTACCAGACAATCTTCAATGTAACTGATTATCTTAATGCACAGAAATGATTGGTCTGCTTCAAAGCTACTACTTACCTATGTATAACTATCACATAATGTGACTGGATCCTAAGGAAAGTAGTGTTTGTATAATGTATGCAAATATAAGCATATCCAGGGAGAGAACAGTAATAAAAAAACAACTGAATTTCATAGGTTTTTAGTAGCGCAACTTAACCATAACGTCCCTTTAACAACGTTTTTTACTGAATTTCTTAGGTTTTTAGTAGCTCAACCTTACCATAATACCCCTTTAACAAAGCTTTTTCACTAAATATAGATACACGTAGCATGAATTTGATAGGTGTTTGCTAGTATTCCCTTAGTTTATATACATGTAACATAGAACATACTGAACCCCCCGCTAGTGATTTAGATATCAGCGGACTTTGCGCCTGTCCGCGGATGGACACGGTTAATATCAACAGTACCCAAAAACTCATGGGGTATCTTACATTGTTGTATTATACAATAGAAACACTGAACAAGTTCAAAAAGCAGCACATAAACACATTATATTTAATAATAAATAAGAAGTGGAAACTGTATATGTAAAACATTAACCATCCATTTAAATAGAATATGCACCAGAATGGAATATACCAAAACAACATAAATATGCCTCCAACATAATTACCTCACAGAAACTGCACAGCAAAAAGCAACAGCAGCCCTACACAGCAGTAACAGCAAAACTTACCAAGAAACTTGTAAGTACTCTACATTTATTTTATATATTAATAAACCTTCTGTATTAGGTACATAAAACTAATATTATTTTTTTTTACACAGAAATGTCCAGTCCTTTGGAATGGCTGGAAGAAAATTTCCCACGGGAGGAAATGAGTGAAGAGAGTGATACTAATGGTAGACACAACATTTCTCTATATAAACCAATTAATAACCATTACTTTATGTGTACTTAACATTTTTTTTTAACAGACCATACAGACACTAAAAATAATATACCAAGAGAGACCTTAGAAAATCCTCTGCAGTGAATGGAACTAAAACGGATATGTTAATGAAAAATGTCATTACTTTAAAACACTTTGTGGAGGACCACATAAAAGAAAACATTAAATATCACCATCCCACATGTACCTGTTCCCCCTCTCCATGTCCCAGTCAACTATCCCCAAACCCTCCCCAGCAAGAAAAACGTTACGATGAAACTTCCATCCCTTCCTCCCCTCCCATCCAACATGTCCAAACTCCTAATTCCTCTGTATTTGTTTCAGTTTCTGCTTCCCCCTCTCTCTCGTCATTTGTATACTGTTATACAATAATAACATTTTAAGTGTGTTAGAATATTCCTTTGTGTCTTACTTTTAAAATAAAGGCAATTAGGGTGTTCGCAGACAGCGTGGTTGTCCGGGATGACCGCAATTAACCAAAATAGGGGTTTCCTAAGGACACTATACCTGTTCGTACTGTTCGCAATCAAAATGGAGGTGTCCTTAGTACACACAAGATGTCTGCCTGTCCACAATAAACTAAAATGAGGGTGTCCTAAGGACACTATAACTGTTCGTACTGTTTGCAATCAAAATGGAGGTGTCCCTAGGACACAAAAGATGTCCGTCTGTTCGCAACAAACCGAAAAGGGGGTGTCCTAAGAACACTATACCTGTTCGCACTGTTTGTAGTTAAAAATGGGTTGTCCGTAGTACACTAAATATGTCCGCATATCCGCAACTAGTCAAATTAAGGTGTCCTAAGAACATCCCCCCTGTTCGCAATGTCCGCAACCAGAATTAATATGTCCTTATAACACATATCCCGTTGATCTGTCCGCAAAGTTCTGATGCACATTTATTTTATTCAGGGACTTGAACACTGTCAGTAGGACACCCGCACGCATGCGTATCACACTCCTGAGTCCTACGAACATCGCGCCTGTCCGTAAGTGTCTGCCGCACCTGTGTCGCACTTTTAATTAGTTCGGGGACAGGAACACTGTCCGTAGAACACTCGCACGCATGCGCACAACAGACCCCGTACATTTGCTGTCCTATGGACAGCCGTCCCATTCGCGAACGTGTCCGCAAAGTGATCATGTGACCGCACCCACACTGAGCATGAGTCCTTATTTGCGGACAACGTCCAGGCCCCCGAACATGTAAAAAGTGTTTTTTGAGAAATCCAGGGAATTTTCCAGTAAAGGTTCACCATTGCACATGTCCCAAACTATGACCCTGGCGATCTGCATACTTTTTGGAACTTTTTGAGCCCTTTTTTGGTGTTAGAAGTGTTCACGGACAGTGCGGGTGTCCGTGAAGCATGCCCCAGCACCTCTATAAAAGGCCACACCCTAGAATTGCTCCTCATTGTGCTTCTGATTACATGACAGAGCATTGCTCCTGACCTGCATTGCCTGCATTGCTGGTGACTTCTGCCTGCTGTTCTCCAGATGGCAACCATGGCTACTTCGGCTTCATCAGCATCCCCACCCCCTCCACCACCACCACGTCCCCAAGGGCTTGCAGAGGAGAACAGGCATGAGTATGCAGAGGAGAGTGATGAAGAGGATGAAGAGGATGAGGTAGTGGAAGTCCCTACTACTAGCACTCATCATGAGTCTTGGGTGTGGCGGTTATTTACCACTCTTGATGGAGTGCCAAAAGCTTGTGCAAACAAGGTGATCTGCACTCAGTGCAAGATGGTGCTGAGTCGTGGCAAGCCCGGTTCGTATAGCTATGGTACTACATCAATGAAGCGACACCTAAGGTCGTTCCATGGTGGGGCTATTCATAAGGTTGTACCTTGCGATAAACGTAGTAGGTTGAGTTCCTCTGCATCATCCTCTGTTTCCGCTCCTGCCATCACAAGAGACACTCCTGTGGGCAGTGCATCCCTCCAGCTGCCTCGCAGGCCATTCATGATGCTGTTGACCTTACCTTTCGAGGGTCACAATATTGTGCATGTACTGCGATGCAGTACTCTGCAGGGGGGAGAAACTTGGGGGTGCTTTCGAGACTGTGGTCAAGGAGCACAAGAAGAACTGCCCACTACCTGAATAAGGCCCACCCTACATCTTCCTCTCTCCACCTGCCTCCCTTATCTCCGTGGTTCATGTCCCTTCCTTACCCTCCTTTCCCCTCCTTTCCTTGTGTGTCGTGTTTAAAAAAAACCCAAAAAATATAAAACAACAAAAACCAAAAAAAAAGGCTCTTGACTGCCTTTCACAGTCTAAAAATAAAAATGCCAAATAAATGGTGCAGGGTCCTGGGCATTTTTTTAAAGTCTGCGAACAGTCCGCTGACATTTAAATTTTGGGGGTGTTGCCCTATCAGAACCATTGCACTTTTCTCTGGGAGGAAGTGGTGGCTCTGAAAAGAGCCTTTTTTGTGGTGTTTTTTTGTGTTTCGAAAACTACAAATGGTCAACACCTACTGCAAAATGGAGTGGTATAATTCCAAAAAGGGTCCCAATGCATTTTGTATATTTTTCAGAAAAATCTGATTGCCAGCATAAGTAAGATGTACTCCATCTCTGCGAAAAATGTGTGTGCTACGAAACATAATATTTTCATTGTGAAAAGAGGACATACCAACATCTCTCAAAAAGGCACAAACAGCCTTATTGACATTGCGCCTCACTTTCTCCATTTGTGGGCCAAATGAAGAAGAACGCAGCCACATTTGTCTCTGCGCAATACAATAAAAAATTACTCTGGAATTTGGAAACATGTCCATGATCTTCCTAAGTCCTTCTTTCATTGCAAATTGCAAAGAGATTCGAGAGACATGTCATAAACTGTTCCCTCCACAATGAATAATAATAATGTCTGGATGACACTGTGTCACCAAAGTTGCACAAAGAGGTACCAAATCCAGCCACTTCATTCCACGTACTCCATGCCAAGAAGTGCAGCCACTCCACAACAATCTGCACCTCCAACCAATATATCCATTAGTCTCCCAAAATCCAGATAATCTGCTTTCGGAAACACACAGCTATAGCTATCTGCTCTCCTCTTAGGAAAAAGACTTTCTGACAAACTCTCTCCTTACACTTCACACCCAGTAAACCTTATTGACCAATCCCTTGCTCTGCTCAATCTCATTTGCATGCCTCTCAACCCCAAAATCCCTGTATGTAATATGTGCCATCCGCGGACAACCGCAGTGTCCGCAGACAAATCGAAAAATCTGAGAGTGTGGAATGAAAATTTAAATAGTGTGCCCCATTTCCCATTTGAGGATGGCTCGGAAAAGAGCCTTTTTTTGGTTTATTTACGATGCTTCAGAAACACCTTTTATTTTGTATATTTTTTGGTTTTCTTTCCCTTATTTTCATCCAAAAATCTTCATATTAACTTCTCCAAAGCAATCCTTACATTCCAAAACAAAAAAGATAAACACATATCATCTTCTTTAAAATAATCAACATTAGCAGAATCAATCTTGTTATTATTACAAAAGAACATGCCAGCTCTAAGCATAAAAGCAAACATGCCTCGATTAATTACATACCTAGCAATATTTTTCTGAGGACAAAAAAACAAAACTATTGTCCCATATTGCCCTAGGTACCAAACCTGAAAAAATTACCTTAGCATTTGGAAGTAATTTCATTACTGTCTCAAACAAGTTTTCTAAATCTTTCAACAAAGTAGGTGCACTGACATACTCCCAAAGGCAAAGCACCACAGTGCAAAACAACCACATGTAGACTGTTCACCCTGCCCATACCTTCACAAACTTGTACAATTGCCTGTACATTGAAACCAGGCACAGTGCTCCACACCACCTCCACTCCTTTAATATCAAAATTGTTTGCCACATTCCTGCATTTAGCATACTGCTCCAAACCATGCACAAACATATCTCCAACCACCAACACCCTGACTTTCTCCACCTCTGCCATCTTCACTACACACAGCCTCTTTCAATACAAACCACAACCTCAACACCCGATTGTTTGAACCCTACAGTCCTATTTCCATGCCAGATATGTTGAGAAGTCCCGTATGTGGCACACCTTGTCCGCGGACAGCCGCGGTGTCCGCGGAGCATGTAACAATGGGGCAGCCCTTCTACCCTTTCCACTTCACTCTCTGCACCATTTCCTCATTGGCTACTGTTATGCAGTCACACAACCATCCACCAATCACATGCAAGAACTTTACATCTAACTCCATCATTGCAGATCAGCACTTTAGATGTACTGTTGATCACTCTCCGTACAATTGGGCTGTGACTGCAAAGGATCTACAGAAACAACTACTATAAAACTCTCCAAGATTTCTAGTTGCAGATTCATCCACATCCACATGCATGAATACAAAATGCAGGTATGAATATGTCAGAGATATCTTCCTCTGCTTGTGAAGAGTCTGATCCCCTGTCCTCCCCTTCCTCCTCACCTCTGATCTTTCGATGTGAAGCAGGCTTCGGATTGTCTTGTGTTCGATTCTTTCCCTTTTTTTTTTGCAGGGAAGGACGACCGTGAAAGGACGCCACAGTGACACCCAAAGGGTGAACTGTGGCTACCCTCCTCAGCCGTAATACTGTGGGGAAAAAGCCAGCGGCATAAAAAACCCCAGAAAGGAATGCTTCAACTGAAGAGATGAGTGAACTCGGAATATCCGGATTAACCAAGTTTGGATCGCCACAACAATGTACAGGAAAAGGCAGGCAGTCCGTAGGCAAGCAGGAGTCGGTGCACAGGAAGAACAACAAAGTCACTTGGATAAGGCAAGGCAGTCCGTTACACAGAAAATGGTCGATACACGGGAAGTAAACTTGTAGGTAAGACTGGAAGGAGGAAATGAAAGAAGGAAAGGCTGAAGTAAAAGAACACCAGATGGGAGGACGGGACCGGAGGAAGAAGGGAGCGGAAGGTAGAAGGAGAAGGGTAAAAGGGACGGAGGCGAAGAGAATGCGGAAATACAAAGAGCAAGGACGGGAGGAAAACCAGGCGAGAAAGAGAGGGCAAAACTCTGAAGAGCGAGTACAAGGAGTACGGAAGCGCAGGCGATCAGGAAAACTGTTCGTTGCAACGCATCCGACCCCGGAAGTGAGTGGCTTATAAACGGGCGTCGGAATGCGTAAAAAAGACTAGACCCGTACTCTGCGCTTCGTTGTATGTGAAGGAACCAGTAATGGAGGACGCAGCTTCCATTTAGTCCACAGCCGCCAGGTTCCTTGCGGTATGACAGTATGCCCCCTCCTAAGGTCCACGCCTCCTGGCTTGCTCAGATTATTACGATGGAACTTGTACAACAGCAAGGGGGTATTCAAATGTGATCTAGGTTCCCAGGTGTTTTCTGAAATAGGGTATCCTTTCCAACGAATCAAGTATTCTAAGCGTCCTCTATGATACCGGGAGTCACATATCTGGGCCACCTCATAGATATCTTTAGAAGGGTCGTTGGGTACAGAGTTGCGGCTTGTCTTACAGGTCCATCTATCTTCAAAAAAAGATTTTAGTTGAGAAGTGTGAAATACCGGATGAACACGGCGTAAGCTTGATGGTAGCTGAAGACGAAAGGCCACAGGGTTTATGACCCGAGAGATTTTGTAGGGCCCAATATATCTCGGGGATAGTTTTGAAGGATGTACCCAACGTGGTAGGAATTTAGTTGACAGGAGTACTTTAGAACCAACACCCCATTCTGGAACTGGTCTGCGGTGTTTATCTGCTTGGGTCCTGTTTCTTTCTTGGGCCTCCTTCAATCCCAGCCTAGCTTGGTTATGTGCCTCTCGGATAGTTGCCAATGAGACTTCGGCCGAAGGAACAGAACTCTCTATGTCAACTAATGGAAGTAAGGTGCGGGGATGATAACCATAAGTGCAGAAGAAAGGGCTGATTCCGAGGGCAGAGTGTTTGGCGTGATTATAAGAAAATTCTGCCATAGGAAGTATCTGGACCCAATTGTCTTGCTGTTGGTTAACAAAACACCGGAGATACTGTTCTAATGTCCCGTTAAGGCGTTCCGTCTGTCCGTTGGATTGTGGATGAAATCCCGAGGTGAGAGCTCTCTCTATACCCAAGCCTTTACAGAGAGCGGACCAGAAATGGGATGTATACTGGCTGCCTCTGTCCGAAATGATCTTAGTGGGTAGACCGTGTAACCTGAATATGTCCTTCAAGAATAATTCCGCCATACTGGAGGCAGAAGGTACTTTGGGCAAGGGCGAAAAATGTGCCAACTTTGTGAAAGAATCAATCACCACCATGATACAGGTACAACCTTGTGACTCTGGTAAGTCAACGATGAAATCAGTAGATATAGTGGACCAAGGACCCGTAGGAATGGCACAGGGTTCCAACAATCCCAGAGGTCGTTGCGTGGTGGATTTGTTCCGAAGGCAGGTGGTACAAGATTGTACATATTGTTTGGTATCTTCTCTCATGTTGGGCCAGAAGAAGTGTCGTATTAGAAAATCCTGTGTACAACGAATACCACGATGTCCGGCAAACTTTGAGTCATGACACCAGGATAACGCCGTCTTCCTTAAAGCTGGCGTGGGTACGTACAATTTATCTTTTACCAGATAAAGTCTGTCTTTAATGACATACTCCGACCGGTTGCCATGCATTTCATCCTCGAATCTTCCTCTTGAATTGTCCCTGACGCGTTGTAAAAAGGTAGAAATAACTCCAATACTTTGTGTTCTAGGAAACATCAATTCCTTCGTGGATTCCGATTCAGACAGATAATCACTGCGCCGGGACAAGGCATCAGCTACCAGGTTTTGTTCGCCTGGGATATAGGTGATCTCGAAGTCAAACTGGGCGAAGAAATGTGCCCATCTTGCCTGCCTAGTGTTATAGCACTCAAATTGACGTAACACTTGCAGATTTTTGTGATCCGTCCGAAGGGTAAAAGGATGTTCCCCACCTTGGAGGAGGTGACGCCATTCAGCACAGGCTAATTTCATTGCGAGTAACTCTCGCTCTATAACCGAGTAATTCCGTTGACTGATGTTCAGGGTTTTGGAGAAATAGGACACCGGGTGTTCCTTACCATGGTGTTCTTGTAGCAAGACCGCTCCTACAGCGGCTGAAGAGGCGTCAGTTTCCACGATGAAAGGGCTGTGCTGATCGGGTTGTCTTAGGACAGGAGCTGAACAAAAGGTCTGTTTTAGTTGTTGAAAACTCTTCTCCGCCTGAGGAGTCCATTGAAAGGGAGAGGAGGATTTCTTCAGAAGAGTGGTCATAGGAAGTACCTGTAGAGAGAACTTTGGGATGAATTTTTGATAGAAGTTAGAAAGGCCAAGAAATCTCTGAATGTCCTTAACCGTCTTAGGGGATGGCCAGTCAAGGATGGAATTGACTTTTTGAGGGTCCATTGCAATGCCCTCAGAGGAAAGGATGTAACCTAAGTAGGAAATGGATTTAGCCGAAAAGACACATTTTTCAAGTTTAACCGAAAGATGGTTTTTTTGCAACCTGTGGAATACCTCCAGGACGTGGGCAAAATGTTCTTCTTGGGTGCGAGAGAAAACAAGGATATCATCTAAGTAGATGAGTACTGAATGACCCAAGAGATCAGAAAAGAGTCTGTCCATGAAGCGTTGGAAAATGGAAGGGGCATTGACAAGGCCAAATGGCATTACTTGATATTCATAAAGTCCAAAGGGGGTCCTAAACGCAGTCTTCCACTCATCTCCAGAGTGAATACGAAGCAAATGATAAGCGTTCCGTAGATCTAGTTTAGTAAATATCGTGGCCGACTGAACGGCGTGAATGATTTCTGAGATTAGAGGCATGGGATACCTGTCCTTTGTAGTTACTTTGTTTAGTCCCCTGTAATCGATACACGGACGCAGTTCTAGTGTGTCTTTCTTGGGAATAAAAAATAAAGAGGCACCTGCAGGAGATCTAGAAGGCCTGATCAAGTCATTGGCCAGGTTCTTATCAAGGTATTCTCGCAGATATCTTCTTTCTTGGAGTGTCAAAGAAAACATACGACAAAAAGGGACCAAAGCCCCCGGATGCAGATCAATTTTGCAATCTTCAGGTCTGTGAGGAGGAAGCTCAAGCGGTATCTTCTCTGTCACTACATCAGTGTATTCATTGAGATAGGACGGTAAACAATGTATTGTCTTCGATTCTGTACCGTTGGTGGTTTGGATAGTAGTAAAGGTAGGTTTGGGCAGACAGTTCTTTTTACAGAAGGTTGAGTGAAAACTTAAAAGGTTTCTGGTCCAATCTATAGAAGGTTTGTGTCGACGGAGCCAACCTATGCCCAGAATGAGAGGGAAGTGTGCTGCTCGAATAATGTCAAAGGATAGACGTTCAGAATGTTCCATGATGCACACAGTGAGGATCTCTGTGGAATGAGTAATCAGGCCTGAGCTTAAAGGTTCTCCATCAACACCTTCTACTTTCTGATCTTCGGTCTTGGCTACTCGGATGAGTCCGTGGCTTTCTGCCCACTGAGTGTCTATGAAATTGCCAGCGGCCCCACAATCCAGAAGAGCCTGGGTCTGAAAGGAGGTCTTGCCGATAAGTAGGGTAACTGCCATCACCATGAGTCGGTCATCATTACTTCCTTCCAATGTAGTGATTGAAAGGGTCACAAAGGGACTAGGACTCATCCCTCGGTAGTGAGTCCCCAAACTTACCGAGGGTGCCCGTTTCCCGAGCGTCTCGGGGGTACATCTGGGCAGTCTCGAAGTAAATGCGTCGAAGAATCACAGTACATACACAGACTTCCTTCTCGTCTTCTTCTGCGTTCTTCAACCGTGAGAGGGGCACGGGTCATGCCTATCTGCATAGGTTCTTCTCGCGTGGATCGTGTCGAGGAAGGTGATGTCAGAGGGAGGGAAACAGGAGGTATAGGGATCCCCATCTTTGTCTTTCGACGCTCTGCTCGTCTTTCCGTTAATCGGAAATCTATTCGCAATGTAGCTGTGATGAGATCTGTAAAGGTGAGAGGTCTTTCTATGCGCGCTAGTTCGTCTTTGAGTTCTTCTCGCAGACCTCTCCGGAATATGGCGTATTGTGCCTGTTCTTGCCAGCCCGCCTCAGCGGCTATTTGTTTAAACAACGTGATGTAGGACATTAAGTCGGAGTTCCCTTGTCTAATGTCCAACAGGTCCTCCGAGGCCAAATTACGTACTCTCAGTACGTAGGAAGGTCTGCTTCATCAATGTCTTGAATGCTTCATAGTCTTGTAACACGGGATCTGCTCTGTTGACCAGCGGGGTAGCCCAGGCCAGAGCATTGCCTGACATGTGAGTAATCATGAATCCGACCTTAGCGTGTCCAGAAGCAAATGCATGGGAACGGAATGAAAAATGTAAGTTACATGCATCCAAGAACTCCTTCAAATTCTTGGGCGTCCCTTCAAACTTCCCAGAGACTAAGGGTAAGGGAGGAAGATCCGAGGTAGGTGGGTCCCGTTCCGCCACCCTCTGCTGTAAGGCGGCATTAGCACCCTTAAGATTTTGGACTTCTAAGTTCAAGTTCTGGACAGCTGCCACTAACTCCTGCACCTGTTGTGGGGTAGCCATAGGGATTTGCTGGCGTTGCAATCTGTCAGAGATATCTTCCTCTGCTTGTGAAGAGTCTGATCCCCTGTCCTCCCCTTCCTCCTCACCTCTGATCTTTCGATGTGAAGCAGGCTTCGGATTGTCTTGTGTTCGATTCTTTCCCTTTTTTTTTGCAGGGAAGGACGACCGTGAAAGGACGCCACAGTGACACCCAAAGGGTGAACTGTGGCTACCCTCCTCAGCCGTAATACTGTGGGGAAAAAGCCAGCGGCATAAAAAACCCCAGAAAGGAATGCTTCAACTGAAGAGATGAGTGAACTCGGAATATCCGGATTAACCAAGTTTGGATCGCCACAACAGTGTACAGGAAAAGGCAGGCAGTCCGTAGGCAAGCAGGAGTCGGTGCACAGGAAGAACAACAAAGTCACTGGGATAAGGCAAGGCAGTCCGTTACACAGAAAATGGTCGATACACGGGAAGTAAACTTGTAGGTAAGACTGGAAGGAGGAAATGAAAGAAGGAAAGGCTGAAGTAAAAGAACACCAGACGGGAGGACGGGACCGGAGGAAGAAGGGAGCGGAAGGTAGAAGGAGAAGGGTAAAAGGGACGGAGGCGAAGAGAATGCGGAAATACAAAGAGCAAGGACGGGAGGAAAACCAGGCGAGAAAGAGAGGGCAAAACTCTGAAGAGCGAGTACAAGGAGTACGGAAACGCATCCGACCCCGGAAGTGAGTGGCTTATAAACGGGCGTCGGAATGCGTAAAAAAGACTAGACCCGTACTCTGCGCTTCGTTGTATGTGAAGGAACCAGTAATGGAGGACGCAGCTTCCATTCAGTCCACAGCCGCCAGGTTCCTTGCGGTATGACAGAATATTTTCTGCACAGAAATGTACAGCTCTTGTATGAATGCATATAAACAGAGTAACTGCCACTTACCCTGTATAGCCTGTAAAATAAACGTACTGTTATTTCTCCCATCTGCTATCAAGTGTCACTTGCAAACCTGTCTGCTCTCCACATTTTTGTTTACACACACAACCAAAAGTGTCATTTCATATTAAATGATGAGAGAAATAACAGTATACTTGTGGAAAAATGCTTTGCAGTGTATTCAAAAATGACACACAGCCAGGATGAGTACATGCATCTTTATTCAAGCACACAGATAGACACTGGCCCTCATTTCGAAGTTGGTGGTAGTCATGGTGCTATTTGCGCCATGACTGCCACCAATAACGGTACTGTGTCCGGTTTGGTGCGATGGGGACTTACCGGTCTAGTCAGACCTTAGTGGTTATTTGCGCCTAGGTCCCTTAATGTGTCCCGTCCTTAACACCTGGTCAGACCAGGCATTAAGGAAGGGACTCGCTAAGGGACCTCGTAGTAGGGCGGTAAGGGATTTCTGGGATTACCGGCACCGGTCTTCTTACCAGTGCCCGGTATCCCTTACCGCCATACTCGGAATGAGGGCTACTATCATTAGAAAGACTCCCAACTGAAACGGCACCACTGCCTCTACATCAAATCCTTATGCTTTATTTCCCACACCTTCACAAATGCATGCATTGCATGCTTTTTTTGTACACTTCCTACCATTTACCCTGTAGAAATAGCAAAAAAAGCATATGATTATTTCTTCTATCTCCTAACATCCAATAACACAGCCTTAAGAAGCCTAGTGTGCTCTGTACACTTACTATTATACTCATTTGTAAAGCATGTTCAACTAACAGATTCTAAGTAAAATATACCGGATGCACATAGGGAAAGGAAAGTGCATGTACATACAATGCTCAGTTATCAGAAAACACTAATACCACAATAAACAAAAAAAATCAATATCTACATTAACAACAGTGCTATAAACACATATATTTACTAACTTGTCTCTTTTAAAATTACAGTGAAGAACACTCTCCGAAAAGCAGCAGCTTCTCAAGTACAAACAAGATTTTAGAAGAAACCTACTTTTTCCATACAAAAAAGTAAGTGCAATACTACCATAATGTTTTAACTGTTACTCAAACACACTAGATTTCTAGTATTCTAGAACAAATAAGTGTATTCACCTTGTACCATTAGATTTAGTATTAGTGCTTCCCCTCACCAGCTGCATACTTTTTATTGTCATCTGAACTCCAGTATAGTAACACACAAATACAAGAATAGCTTACCCACCTTGATGTAGCTGCCCACTGCACAATCACACACCTCCACATACATCCTTACCATCATACTCAGATACTCATGCGCAAAGCACACATACACTGCACAACTGTAACGTAGGGTGCACCCAATCTCTTCCTCCCCTGTAAGCACACTCTCCTCACCTGAGCTGTCGGAGTTGTCAGTCTCTTGTAGGCGCCGTCGTGGAAGGTAGTCTCTCCCCTTCTTTAGATGGATATGCTTGTCACGGAGGGAAGCCACAGTGACTGCTGTTTGAACAGTTGCCCTGTGACTCCCTTTCCGGAACCAATCCAGAAATCAGGGAAAAACCCAAAAGGGAAAAACCCTGTGGTGTAGCGTCGACCCTTCCAATCCAGATGGCAGGAAAATCGCTGACAGGAGCAGTGGTGAGAGGCAAAGTAGCAGAGTTTGTAGCTTTAGAATGTCCAAGTAGTCGATGCCAAGGAGTAGCAGTGTCAGGGAAGTCAGAAGCTCCTTGTGGCAGTTCGAGGATGTGGCACTGGATCCAGGAAGAGGGGGAAGGAAGGCAGTAAGCACAGCTCAGAGGAGCCCAGCGGGAATAGAGTACGGGAAAAACCCGGAAATAAAGAGAGAGAGAGAGAGAGAGACGGATACTTGCCGTAACGGAACCCGCCAGGAGAATAAAGCACAGCAGCGTACTGCTCAGAGCAGCGGTAGGGAAAATGAAGCAAAGAGTAGGATTCAGAGGGAAACAGGAACACCGGGGAACAGGGAAACCCTCTGGCAGATCCACAGGCGGACGGCAGAGGATCAGAGCGAGGAAACCCGGAAACAGGAAAGCATCCAATAGGGGTTGAAACGCAGCGTCAAGCCGGGAGGCGGGGAGTTAAATACTCCCAGTGGCGCTGCGCTACGTAACTGGAGCTGGAAGCAAGAACACAGAGAAGGGACTTAAACACCCTACCTCTGTGTCTCCAGCTCCAACGCGGAAGTATCTGCCAATTTCGGCTATGGCCGTGACGGCGGATGACAGTATGCCCCTCCCTAGACCGCAACCACCCTGGCTTCCCCGGGTGCAAGTGGTGGAATCTGGCAAGCAACCGAGGGGCATGTACCTGGGAAGCTGGCTCCCAGGAGTCCTCCGACTCCGGGTAACCTTTCCATGACAGGAGGTATTCCAACCGACCATGGTAAAACCTAGAATCTCTAAAAGCAGAAACCTCATACTCTTCCTGGGTGGATGTAGACACAGGAATTTGCCGGGAGAGAGCCCGGTGGCGTGGATCTGTATAGTAGGTTTTGAGGAGAGAGGAATGAAAAACAGGGTGAATGGGTTTCAGAGATGGGGTCAGTTGGAGACGATAGGCCACAGGACTGACCTTGGAGAGAATGGGGAAAGGACCCAGGAAGTGTGGAGATAGTTTGGAAGGTCGTGTCCATTGGGGAAGGAACTTTGTAGACAACCACACCTTGTCTCCCAGCCTCCAGGAAGGGCATTCTCTACGGTGCCTGTCGGCTCCAACCTTATTCCTTTGTCTGCTGTCTTCCAATCCTTGCAATGCGCTGGTCTGAGCCTCTTGGACATTTCTCAAAACTTCTTCAGCAGCTGGTGAGTTGGAAAATCGGGGTACCTCTGGCATTAGATATCGTGGGTGGACTCCGTAAGTACAAAAAAATAGAGAAAGGCCTGTGGCGGAGTGCTTGGAATTATTATAAGAGAACTCTGCCGTGGGAAGTAGAGAGACTCAATTGTCTTGATGCTGGGAAATTAAACATCTCAGATATTGTTCTAAAGTGGCGTTGAGTCGCTCGGTTTGGCCTTTGGATTGCGGATGGAAACCCGAAGAAAGGGCTCTTTCTACCCCCAATCGGGTACACAAGGCTGTCCAGAATTTAGAAATGCACTGACTTCCTCGATCGGAAATTATCTTGTCGGGGAGACCATGCAATTTGAAAATGTCTCGGGCTGTCATGATGCCTACCCCCGGAGCACCAGGCCAGGCCCAGCACCCCCGGGAGCAGGCATCATGCCCCCGGGTAAAAGCCCAGTGACCCCTTATAGGGGCTCTTTGGATTCTGTCTTGGCGTCGTTGGCGGCAGGCTCATGTTGGACATCAGTCCTGGCGCCAACGGCGCCAGGCTCATAAAGGAAGGTGTTTTGTGCACTTACCTGATGCAGACCATGCTGCAAGATTCAGGCCTCCCTGAGACCTGAAAGGGACTATTTTTTCATTGGGACTATTTTGTGACTCGGGCGTGGCCAGGGAAGGATACTTACCTGGAACTACTTTGGGGGCTATTTAAGCCACGCCCAGACAGTAGCTCACGCTTCGCGTTGTTCTGCATCCAAGCAGCTGAACGCTCACCGTGTCTGCTCCTGCATCTGGTCTCCAGCCACGCCCGCCTCGATCCTGGAACACCTGTAAGGAAAGAAGAGAAGAGAAAGGTGAAAACCAAGAATTTTATCAAACTTCTTACCTGCATCCGGAACCTTCACGCTAGCGTTCCTGTTCCTGAGAAAAGACTTTCATTTAAAAGCACTGCGTTGCTCGCTGCAGCGCCGCGCTTCACTCACCTGTCCTCGGGAGTTCTTCTGGCTCCACCGTGACTGTCTGCACCGGTCGCCACATCTCTGCGCCTAGGAGAGAGAAGAAGAGACAAAAGGTGAGCAGAAGGAACATATGAGGAAAGCCTAATTTTCCGCCATAACACTTACCGGTCTTCTGTTGGTGGACCATTCCTCATTTCGGGTCGGCGCCGCTTCGTTGGCAGGTACCGCACCCCGGCCCCTATGGGGAAAGGACAAAAGACATTACTGGAGGAATATAAAGACATTAAGAGGGATCGCCTCCATCGCTAACTCACCTGAGTTTACCATCGGCAATTCAATCCCTCAACGCATCGCCTTCATTCTGCACCTGAAATAAAGGACAGATCACAGGTTAGGAAGGCAACAGAAAAGGAGGCTCAACACTTGAACTTTTGTAATCTTCATACTTACGGCGTTCCGCTCGGAAAAGTCAAGTGGATTTTGCCAGCGCCATTCTGAAAACCAGTGAAGTAACTGGACTAACACGCGCCCCTGCACCAGAAGCAGGATGGAGAGTTCATCCTTTCAAACCATAAGGTGAGCTTCAACCGGGGATTTCGGAGGAAGTTAGAGAAGAACGAAGGAGGGAAGGGGGGAGCAAGCACACTATTGTGCAGACTGTTAATCCCCTTTCTCATCTGCAGAAGGATATTCCTACGGGCCAGACAAGCAAGATTTGAGGGTCCTGTTCAGTCGGTGTTCCGAGTTCTGCGCATCACGCTCGAAGAGGCCACAGCAACCCAGACTAGACCACCGCCTCCGTGGGAGTCAGGTGAGCGTTACACGGGCAAAGGTCTCAACCATCTTGGTTGCGGTAGGGAGCCCGGAAGGGGGGAGAAATGTGCCAACTTGGAAAAAACGTCCAACATCACCATGATACAAGTACATGATTCAGATTCTGGGAGATCCACTATAAAGTCCGTGGAGATGAGTCCCCACGGGCGAGTCGGCTTCTCCACCTAAGTGAGGAGTCCTAGGGGTTTGCCCGAGGCATACTTGGCCCTGGCACAAATTGGACAAGTCCTTACGTACTGAAACACCTCTTTTCTTATGTTGGGCCAAAGAAACGACCTCAAGATGAGTTCTAAGGTGCCGACTCCGCTTCTGTGTCCCACCAAACGTGAGTCATGACACCATTTTAGGATCTTTCTGCGTAGCGGGCCTTCTGGGATATACCACTTCTTCTTATAGAACACCCATCCATCTTTTACTTGGAAGGGGGAATCGGAAAGGAAGGAGATTTGAGGCCACTCTTGCATGACAGCGGCCTTCACCTCTTGAAGAAAGGAACCAACCATTGCTGGGATCTGGTTTCGGTGGAACATGGGCTTGGTCTTGACAGACACTGTCTCAGTGTGGGAGTCCTTGCGAGGCAAAGCGTCAACTAGTCGATTAAGCGACCCAGTGATGTATGTGATCCGGAAATCGTACTGTGAAAATAGGTAGGACCATCTCGCCTGTCTGGAGTTGGAACATTCCATTTCCTGTAAGACTTTCAGAGTCTTGTGATCCGTGCGGATGAGGAACTGGTAGCGGGCACCCATGAGGAGGTGCCGCCATTCTTCACAGGCCAATTTCATCGCCAGTAACTCCTTTTCAAGAACGGAATAGTTGAGTTGGCTGGGAAAGAGAGTCTTGGACAGGTAGGCTACTGGGTGTTCTACTTCCTGAATGGTCTGAAGTAACACGGCCCCAACAGCAATGGCAGATGCGTCCGTTTCCAGAATAAACGGTAGCGTCTGATCCGGAAGCTGCAAAATCGGGGCCGAGCAGAAAAGGCTTTTCAGATGACAGAAGCTCTTCTCTGCCTCAGCGGACCCGGAAAACGGGTAGGCTTCCTTCTTGAGCAATCGGGTAATGGGAAACACTACTTCTGAAAAGTTCGGAATTAATCTCCTGTAATAATTCGAAAGTCCCAAGAACCGCTACACCTCCCGGACAGAAGTAGGGACCGACCAGTCGAGAATGGCGTGTACCTTGTCCAGGTCCATGGCGATCCCTTCTTCCAACAGAACATATCCCAAGTATTGCACAGAAGGTGCAGCGAATCTGCATTTTTCTGCCTTGACCACTAGTTTGTTCTTTTGAAGGCGATCCAGAACTTGCTTGACTTGTTCGATGTGTTCCCTCATGTTAGGGGAAAAAACCCCTATATCATCCAGATAAATGATGACTGATATTGAAAGCATGTCAGAAAACATTCCGGAGGGGACAGGTTCTCTAGCTGATACCATCTGTTTAAGCAGAGCATTCTCTGTCTTTACTCCGTGTAGCTCCTGAGACATTTCTTGGAAAGCCTCCCACAGCTCTTGGACCTGTTCCTCAGCAGACATCTTTAGACTTTTTGGGCATTGCAATCTGTAACGTAGGGTGCACCACAATCTCTTCCTCCCCTGTAAGCACACTCTCCTCACCTGAGCTGTCAGAGTTGTCGGCCTCTTGTAGGCGTCGTCGTGCAAGGTAGTCTCTTCCCTTCTTTAGATGGATATGCTTGTCACAGAGGGAAGCCACAGTGACTGCTGTTTGAACAGCTGCCCCGTGACTCCCTTTCTGGAACCAAGCCAGAAATCAGGGAAAATCCCAAAAGGGAAAAAACCCTGTGGTGTAGCGTCGACCCTTCCAATCCAGATGACAGGACAATCGCTGACATGAGCAGTGGTGAGAGGCAAAGTAGCAGAGTTCGTAGCTTTAGAATGTCCAAGTAGTCAAAGCCAAGGATTAGCAGTGTCAGGGAAGTCAGAAGCTCCTTGTGGCAGTTCGAGGATGTGGCACTGGATCCAGGAAGAGGGAGAAGGAAGGCAGTAAGCACAGCTCAGAGGAGCCCAGCAGGAATAGAGTATGGGAAAAACATGGAAGGAGAATAAAGCACAGCAGCGTACCACTTGGAGCAGCGCTAGGGAAAATGAAGCGAAGAGTAGCGTTCCGAGGGAAACAGGAACACCGAGGAACAGGGAAACCCTCTGGCAGATCCGCAGGCGGACGACAGAGGATCAGAGCGAGGAAACCCGGAAACAGGAAAGCATCCAATAGGAGTTGCAACGCAGCGTCAAGCCGGGAAGCGGGGAGTTAAATACTCCCAGTGGCGCTGCACTACATAACTGGAGCTGGAAGCAAGAACACAGAGAAGGGACTAAAACACCCTACATCTGTGTCTCCAGCTCCAACGCGGAAGTATCCGCCAATTTCGGCTATGGCCGTGACGGTGGATGACAACAACAGCCCAACCCACAATTTCTTTTTTTCTCCAACAGACCCCAAAGAATGCTTACCAAAAAGCAACTCTGTAGAAAGCAACGCAGAAGTACAGCAAATTAAAATAAAAGTGTCCAAAATAAACATCCATCTCTAGCAGAATTTGTACAAAAAGTTCAAACAAAACAGCTAATACAGTCATTAAGCGAAACAAAACAAGCTTCCAGTACAGAAACTTTGCCTTCTCTTTCAAAATGTAAACTGAAACAGAAAGTGATTAACAAGACTTCAGCTACCACTACTGCTAACAGTGCACCTATAATTCTTGATGTAGTGGCAAGTAACAATACCAAAAAAATATTATTTTACAAAAAATGTTCTGCCACAGAGTCCTTCAGAACCTTATAAAAACAGGCGAGAAATCATGCACAACCCTTAAAACCTACCGTAGAAAATTAATCCTAGAAGCACTCATTGACAGTGCAATCCTTCTCAAAAGGAAGTTATTTATTTTAGTTTTAAACAGAATGAAACCACTAACAAATCTAACTACTAAACTACAAAAAAGACTTCTCAATAAACGGAATATCAACAAAAATAGCTTCTTAAACATCTATGGAGGTGAATGGAGTCACACCACGAGAACAGAACCATATTTTAATGAAGAAGCATACAAACAAAAGCAAACAAAACCAATTGCCATACATATAGGTGGACGAGGGTATGAAAAACGTAATAATACCATTATGGAACAAGGAACGCTGCTCACAAAAATATCCCCAGAAAACTATCACCTCTCCATTCCACTGAACCAAAAAGTCCAGTCTACAAATGGCCATGCACATCAATATGTAACATTGCCAAAAAATATTTCAAATCTTTACGCCAGTTCCTGAATCAGTATGTAAAAAGCAAAGACAAATTCAAAATGAATCTACTACAAAATATGGATGCCTGTCCAGTGCGCAAATACACAGGACTACAAGGACATTCATTCGCCTGCATTTCAGGACCTATTTGCAAAAGCACCTTTAATCATATCAAAATGATATCACCACATCATTCAACTATAAGAAATCTGGTCCATAATCTCTATATGCTAAAAGTCCTTCAATCTTCTACATGGTACAAACAAATACTCGAAGAAATAGAGCATATGCAGAGAAAATATTTTGGAAGTGAAAGCCACTTGCAAAATGCAATAGCTTTACAACAAACTAGCAACTACTGTACAAATAGCAACCTTCTATTACACACATACAAAAAAGAAACACTAAAGTTTAAATGTACATCCACTGAAGTACCAAACCATGTGTGTTTGTGTTTCCGCAGGACTTTTTATGAAAGTAGCACAAAAACTATAGACATAATGAACAAAATAGAAGACAATGAAGATTCCAAATGGTTCCAATTAGCTCTCTACCTTATAGCAGAAAACAAATACGAAATGACTGACCCCTTAATACTTTGCAATTACTTCACAAAAACCAAACACCTTCACGTACTATCACAAATAACTTGGAATTATTCACACTACCAAAACCCCTGCAACAACTAAATGTATATGAGAGCATCATAATTCAAACAGTGCACCCATTTCAAGCAATAATACGCCTTCAACCAAAAACAGAAAAATGACCTCCCTCTGAATTAGTGAAAGGCATTTGTGGCAAAGTAGTTTATTGACCATTAGATCACAAAGAAAATGTACACACTCTGGGAGTGCAACGTCCAATAGATCAATCTTTAATTGTCTTAGAAAATGGCATACCTACAAAAGACAAAAAAAATTGCCAACAACTTGTGGACTTAAATAAAGTTAGACAAGCCGTGCAATATATAAAAGACAACAATAAATACTACAAATAAATTAATATTGAAGAAAACCTGAGAGAAACCATTGAAATAATTCAAGAGTCACCAGAAACTGGTCAATTTCAACTTCCAGATCCTGCTACAGAATCCAATATTCTAGACCATTATACAATTCATCCATTACACTCTAAAGACACCATAGATGATGCAATGGAAACGTTCCAAATGCGACAAGCCAAAGGATCTCCAATCAGCATATGGGAAAAAAGTATAGAAGCACGTGCCTTTCCTCTACTCTTTCCTAGTGGGAAAGGAGGAAGGTATGATAATAGACCCACACAAATAACAGCATCAGACTATCGCTCTTTACGAATGTATTCTGACGACCTCAGATTCAGACAAAATGTGGAATACACATTCCACCTTCTCTTTAAAAGTGAACTAGCAACTCTATGCTACGGAGTTGCACACACATTAAAATCAGGTACCCATTTTCAAAATATGTCAGCTACGCAATTACTACAAAAAGTGCAAGAAAAAGATGAGGTTTTACAGTCAAGTATTACAAATCTTTTACAAACATGCGTGGTACAAAAGAATACTGGTTCCGACGTCACAGAGATGTACACTGTATGATAGGAAACCTTGGCCCACCCACTTGGTTTGTTACATTAACTTGTGCAGAATATGCATGGGAAAATTTACACGATTTTCTATGCATAGCAAACAAAAACAAAACAAATATAGATAAATAAAACACCAGGAAAACTCTGCTCTCTAGATCCTGTAAATGTATCAAGATATTTCCATCACTTACAACACTTCTTTTGGAGAAAAGAATACCAAGCCAGAGGAGCACCACACATCCACATGCTTTTATGGATTAAAGATGCTCCGAAATTTGGTCAGGACAGTGATGCCACTGTTTTGCAGTTTATCCCAAAATATGTCACTTGTGAAATTCCCTCACAAACAACACATAGTGACCTTCATGCACAAATTTTACTATTTCAAAGACACAAATGTGGGAAAAATTGTCGTCGCAAATATAAAAAAAAAGGAAAATACTTTACCAAATGCCGCTTTGGTTTCCCTAGACCAGTTACAACAACAAGTCATGTAAACAACTTCATGTCTTCAGTTAGGCATAGTGTCAAAGGTAAATCACCTAAGAACCCATATTACATAAAAAGAACAGAAGAATCAAAATATATCAATGATTACAATGCAATCATTGC
Organism: Ambystoma mexicanum; assembly: GCF_040938575.1. Classification (NCBI taxonomy): domain Eukaryota; kingdom Metazoa; phylum Chordata; class Amphibia; order Caudata; family Ambystomatidae; genus Ambystoma; species Ambystoma mexicanum. Next base: position 71,658,029 of record NC_090926.1, on the reverse strand, counting down.
CTTGCCCTCCTGTGGAATCCAAACATAGATGTGCAGTACATTGCAGAAAATTCCACTGCAGTTGCACGATATGTCACAGCCTAATTAACCAAAGCAGAAAAAACAGAGCTTCAAGACCTCTTGGATGACATATCATCTGACAAAACACTGTCACAGAAATTGTACAGTTTAGGCATAAAAATGCTCTCTCATAGAGAATGTGGCTGCTATGAAGCTGCAGACCGTTTAACCAGTACTGCCTTGTATGGAAAATCTGAAAACATAGTATGGCTAAGTCTTGGTCCTGCTAAATGTAGAAAAATAATTCTTAAATCATATGAGGACATAGAAGCAATAGCCAAAAATGATCCCAACAGGCAAGACATTTTGAAAAACAATTTACTAGACACATACTACCCAAACAGGAGTACCACTTTGGAAACCATGTGTCTCTACCACATAGCCCAAAACTTCACATACAAAAATAATATAAAACCAGATGAAAAGAAAGGTAGATACAGAGTGGCAAATTGTGAAGGCAGCTTAGTGAAACTTACCAAACAAAGCTTAATAAATCATATCAAATTGTCATTAAAAACTCCTCAACATAAAGAACTCTATTACATGACTCTGTTACAACTTTTTAAATCATGGAGAAAGGAAGAAGAATTACTAGATACCTATGAAGACACTTTCAAAGCAAATGAAAATACTATAACAGATTTAAACTTTACACACTACAAAACATTGTTGCACAATGAACAGCAACACGAAGAAGAACTCCAGGCCCAACTAGATGTGGACACTCCCGACAGTAGTCAACCTTCTCTAACAGGAAGCCAAGAACCACTTGGACAGCCACTAATAGCAAATGAGGCGGAATTAGCCATGACAGAAGTAGAAAACACCATGTGTCAGTATGAACAATCTACAGAAGACTTTGCTGTACTAAAATCACAACTCAACAATGAGCAGCGTAGCATTTTCCAAGAAATAACAAAAAAATTGAACATGGTCTGCAACATGAAAATAAAAACTGTACCTGCCAAGACTACAAACCTATACTGCTATACGTCAGTGGTCAAGCTCGTTCAGGCAAAACATTTTAATCAAAATCATTAGCAAGTTCCTCCAACAATTGACAAACAACAAACTGTCAGCTGTTGTAACTGCCCCCACAGGTTTAGCTGCCTACAACATAGGCGGTGTCACTTTACACTGATTACTACTCCTTCCAGTAGAACACCAAAACAAATTAGACTATTACAAACTTTCTACAGAAGCTGCAATGGAACTAAGCAGAGTTTTCAAACAAATGAAAATGCTACTAATAGATGAGGGGAGCATGGTCTCCAACCTAATGTTGGCTTTGATTCACCTCAGATTACAAGAGGCCCTCAAAACAGACTACGAAGAGCTCTTTGGAGGAAAACACATTATTGTTTTCGGAGATCTTCTTCAATTACCACCAGTGAAAGCTGAACCTATTTTTAAAACCTTAGGGCACAAACTTTGCCATAAAACTCTTGGTAGCACAGGAAATGTCAACCTTTGGCAACATTTCCAATACAGAGAATTAAATGAAAACATGTTCCAGTCTGCAGACCTCACATACGCCAACATTTTAAAAAGTATTAGAGTTGGTGTACTATCTAAAGAAGCACAATCAATATTAATAACCAGGCACATCCATGCACTCTATGGCCATAACTCATATGCCACTGATGTCATGGAACAATTAGCACACACAAATGTCAATTGTATGTCCTTGATGCCAACTCTTGCAAGCTGTTCAAAATTCAATGAAACAATGTTGAAAAAAGAAATGCAACCAATAATTGAAATTTGCTCCACAGACAAACTGGACGTACATGGCATGCATGATACTACCCATGTGCCAACAAACCACAACAACACTAAATACCTTAGAAAACTCTATCTCCAACACAGCTGGTTTGGAGAAAATATTATAATTATCTTTAAACTGTAGAGTAATGCATAAACGTAACCTAGACATGGAGCAAGGACTAGTTAATGGAGCAGTTGGTACAGTTGTTGGCTTTCAAACATACCCACGTGACAACAACATTCAGTTTGTCAATATTCTCTTTGACAAACTATCAGAAGTTAAAAAGATAGGACGCTCAACAGCCCACTTCCTCCTTTTCAAAGAAATGTATGTACGCAGAGAACAATTTTCACCAACTCTAGCATATGCAGTCACAATTCACAAATCACAAGGTCTTACCCTAGATAAAGCATTGATAGATATTGGTAGCACAGTCTTTAAAGAAGGCATGAGCTATGTAGCACTATCACGCTTATGTGCACTTGACAGACTATTTCTAATCAACTTTGATCCAAGTAAAGTAAATGCTGATATTCCTTGCATTCTAGAATACAATAGACTGTGTTCACTCTACACCCCCATCTAAAAACCTATCCTGTTCCATAAAAAGCAAAATGTTGTAAAAGAAAACTACTTTAGACTGAAATCATACAAGAGGCCTCATTATAACCCAGGCGTTAAGGGGTTAACGGTGCTGTAAAAGGTGTCGGCCCGTTAAACCCTTAACGCCTGATTACGAGGTCCCTTTGCGGGTTGCACTTTAACGCCTGCTTTTAGCAGGCGTTAAAAAACCAACCCGCAAAGGGACCTAGGAGCTAATTACCGCACCGTAATTTACGGTGCCATAATTAGCGCCTTCCCCATTCCCATTGAGCCCAATGGGCCAAAAATGGGAATGGGGAAGGGGCCATGGTGAATGGGGAATTACCGCCCGCCAACCTTGGAATGGGACGGTAATTCCGCCATTCACCATGGCGGATTACGGCATGGACCATGGTGCTAATAGCCTGGGTTGTAATGAGGCCCAAGATCTCACTGCAATTCCTCCAGAGAGAGTAAAAGAAGCTAATACTTCCACAAGTACCACAACCAAAGACGAATCTACTGCTCAAAGTAACTCAACTACTTTTTCAAAGAAGCAGCACACACTCCAAACAAATGACTTCGCACAGAACTGTCAGGTCCATTCAAATTTTCAAATACAACTGGTGTAAATTGCTATGCAAAACGACATTGGTAAATTGCTACTGCCTCATTACGATGTAGGCGGTAGAGTGATAATGGAGCCAGAATCTCTAACGGCGCTGTTATCACGCTACCGTCTACATCGTAATGAGGCCCAATGTATTTGATTTATAAAGCAGTCAGTTTGGAGATGCTCTCAGCAGCACAATGCTTGCAAAATTCATCGAAAGCTCTTTCAATGCAGTCTTAATCAAAGTGACATATCCTTCTCCAGTGACTTTATTAATCTAGATTGAAGGAGTGAGGCTAAGCACCCTCTCAGGAACCCAGGGAAGCCGAAGTGTACTGAATTTGTACTTCTGATTAGATAGGAGGTCACATTTACAAATATGTGTACTGGCTACAACCACCACAGCATAACACACCCATGCTACCAACCATTTTGACTGTGGTATGTGGGCCGCTTATAGGTGATATTAATTACAATCATGCTCTACTAACAACCCAAAACCAACATCATACTAAAGGAAAATAGCTATTAGAGCACCCATTATTTAGTATGTCCACGGACAGCCACAGCGACTGTGGACACCACAAACACCAAAGGGCACCTACCACCTTAACACAGCATTTAAACCATCTCTTACTCCCCCACCATCCCCAAGCACTCCTACACACCAACACACTCTCCAAAATTGCATTTTTTGCTCAGTTCAGCTCTGCGCTGTCCGTGGACGTCCATGGATACAATATGGCGGATGCATCGAAACAATGTGACACACCTCACGACTCATCCCAGCCAATCAGACGGCACCCCGCATGTCTGCAGACATGACGCATGACGATTAGCCAATCAGTGTCCTGTCCGCGGAGCGAACAGGGAAATGTGTCCGCGGAGTGGACACAGATATCACTAATTTTTTTAGACCTACTTTTTGGTTGTTTTAAAAAGAACTACTGGACGGATTTCCACCAAATTTACAAAAGCACACTTTCGGGACCAAGTCACCGCTCCTGCCGCAAATTTGGTTGAAATTCGTCCAGCGGTTTGAGCTGTAGGTGTGAGCAAAGTTTTTTCTCCATTCAGTATATGGAAAAAAAAAGACATTTTGGGAGCCCGCCTATAACTTTGCCCCCCCTGGACCAACCCTCACAAAACATGCAGAGTGAGCCATATACTCTTTTTGCAAAGTTTGGTTAGGATTCGTCCAGGGAGAGCGAAGTTATAAGCCACCCAAAAAGTGCTCTTCCTAAGGGATTAGCAACTTAACCATAACCATAACCATAACTACACGGCCACTACCGTGGCCCGTCTAATATATGTATATATATATATATATATATCTTTCTCCTAGTGCAGTGTGCAGCGTACCCCTGCAGTTCATGCGTATGCGTGGTAATCTAGGCCAGCCCAGAGTATGGTGCACCCCATGATTTTTTGCTGAGCGGAGATTTGGGGGGTAACTTCCGCATGGCTTGCAGGGGGGCACCCAAATGTTGTGCTACGCCACTGTGTAAGATTCATGCCCAAATGGAGGTGAGGTGTGAGAAGCTACAATTACCAAAACACGTACAGTAAGCATTTTACATCTGTAACTCTTCTCCCAATTTCATTGGGGATTAAATAATGCGTTGATGGCCCTATCAGTGCAATGCGTCCTGTGAACTAATTTTGACAACCCGAATCAAACTAACCTTATCTTTCACTTTCTTCTGTTTTTTTTTTTTATTTAGGCAGGAATGAGAGCACTGATTTTTCATCTGCATCAAGATGGTGACGGTATAACCGAAATCTCTGTATTTGTGTCTTGGGTCTCGAAGTCTCCCATTGAGTTGCATAAGAGGCGTAGCGCAAAATGGATAACATCCACAAGAAGGTCTCGTGCGTTTACTGAGCTAGGCATACGTACCTACATATCCCTAAAATTGCCCTTAAGTTCACAATGGGCTGTTTAATGCATTTCAATGGAGTGTGTCAATCCTTGCACCGGTACTAGGCCACATTTTCTGTTAGGGCAGAATTCGTATCCTTGGCAATGCGCTACTATACTGTAAACACATTGGTAAGTTTAACAGCTCCTTTAAGTGTTCTCACTTCAGTAAAAGTACTGTTTAGTAGCTGCATCTCACAGTCTGTCGCTGAAAACATTACTACATCACCAATGGTATGTGAGGTCATAAACAGAAGCATGAAATAAACACCAAACACCGGATGTATATACACGTGGGCATCACAGATATGATTTTTACGAACGAAATGTCAGTCATACTTTTTTTAATTTATTTTTTATGTGCGATGTTTAATGGACTGCATGTGCACCTGAAATACAGCTGTGGCCAACCAATCTGTAAACTCTTTTAGCAAGATGTTTACTAAATGCAGCGATGGGAGATGGAAAGGCATTGTAGTGGCGTATCTTTTCGTTGCGTCAGTATGAATAAGTGTCTGTTTTCATTAAACAAATAGCAACTGGCACATACTCTCACAAGAACACACACAGGACTTCTACCCTCGAACATATACCAACTTGCCCCAAGCCCAGAATCTCAGACTGTCACACTTGAGCATTTCAGAGACTAACTATTAGAATGAAAGAGCATCTATAGAATAAACCTTTGATGCAACATCTGGTGAAAGTCACAGTAAAAGTAAGTGAATCTGGGTGGTTCTGAGTGAAGCTCGGAAAAGGAACGGATGGTGGAACAGCGGATGTGTAACAGAAGCTGAGTAGTCCGCGAGGGAGCTGCTCAGGCCGAATTATTTGTGTTACAGTGTGGGTTTCAAGAGTACTACCTCAACGAGTGAGTGCATGAAAAACGCTGACACTCATATTCTTTGGGGGGCATTTTAAATTTAGCAAGTTTCTCTGAACACAGGTGTATATTTATTTTATTTGAGCATTTAACAAATTACACTCACTGATCACTTTAACTTGCTAGTTTCTGCCTTTTCTGTTGATGATTTTCACTCATTACATACGCTCACAGCGATACCTTTATGCAGAATCAACTTATAGCCCACAGACTCAAAGCTGCCCATTTTGCGTACACTAATATTCTCTTGTTTTATTGTGTGTTTACCTACCCTGCAAAGTACAAAACCAGTCAGAAGTGTGGACAGTACAGTCGATTTTTCAATTGGATCGGATTTGTGATTCCCCATTGTAAATTTCATGACACCCATCTCATTCAACTTTACTCTTTGCGCGAGGGTACCATGGCGTATAATTCACAGAAGAAGACCAACGCTGAGAGTGTGTCCTGTGGTGAGACACACAGGCGGTTGGATGTAGTAAGCTCGACAATGGCGTCAGCAGATCAACAGGCCCAGTACAAATCGAGGCACCTTGTAAAAGAATACAAAATGGGGGGTAAGGCGCGAGTTAGAAAACTGATCAAGGCAAGCAACCATCATACAGAGAAGAAGGGGCTCAGTTTCCATACAGCATACTCTGTCAGTTAAATCAGAAACCCAGGTTCCTTCAAATCAGTGTATTACGCTTTCTTCATGTTACCACTGCGCTTAGCCAACGGACATATGTGAACATATGGCAGGAGACATGGCTGTACATGGTGGTGGGAACAACAATACTGTTGGTGTGCCCAAGTCTGATTCACAGAGCCAGACTTTGCAATTACTACAGATGGTATGGTTAGTGTGGGTGTTCTTGAAAGCCTTACGAAGGACTTCTTTGGTGCTTTGTAAACGATTATGCACGTGTGTCCTTCCTAACCATAATGATTATTGTACTGGTATCCCCTCGTCCTCCAGTTTTTGCGGAAGTCCTGGCTGCTGCACCATTTACCAGAACATTCTGGGGCAGTTTCGATGGACAGATGCTGATAGAAACAAAATGTGTGCTGGCATTCCATGTGCCTCTAGTTTTGTGATACGTCCTGGCTGCAGGGCCATGGACCAGTATATTCTTCATGATAACAGGGGCTGTTCAGTTGTGCAAATGCTGATGGAGGCAAAACGTGTGCTGGGGCTGTGGGTTTGATGTGCAACTATCCAGGGGAACAAAATATCATGGTGCCCTGGCAGCTGTCTTTGAGATTGGTGGTCTATAGGAAGTTGCCAGTTTCCTCTGGTTCCTTCTGGACAATACTGTGAGTGTCAAAAGAGGTGGTACTGGCCAGTGCACTGTGCTTTGTGTCAAAAGAGGTGGTACTGGCCAGTGCACTGTGCGTTTTATGCAGTTGCTTTATTTGGGAAACCAGACATCAATGTCCCTTTTCACTCTCCCTTTTAACACACGGCGATCCTCAAAATATGGTAATGGTGGTGTTGCTAGATACGTTGCTGCACATGCATCCCACCAGTGCACACATGGAGAGCAGGTATACATGTGGCATAAAAATCGACACAGAACATTTTTAGGAAGAATATGACATCAGCTGAAATAATTATAAAATAAAGCCATCACAGTATTGTATCTGTTTAGTAACGATAGCTGGGTGGACAAAAGCAGTTTATGTGTCTCTGAAGTTGCCTTTCATGTGCGTCAGGAACAGAGGAGCCCCACTGATTCCACACTTCAGCCATGGCACAAGATGTGGAGGGGTGTGCGAGGACTTCTGCAGGGAAAACAACAGAGCACGCCAACAGAACTTTGGGACACAAAAGATCACATTAAATGAGGGTAGACACAAAATCTAGTCATTATCACAGTAACCATATTGTGTCTGCTTCGAAAAGATAGTCAAGTTGATTCTGAAAAACCAGCATGAAATGCTGTTATTGACAGACATGCACATCAAACAAACTCTACTGCACAATAGCATTGGGTGCCCACATGATAACCAACTAGTCCTGCGGTTTGAATTCTGTTCAATGATGCCCATTCAGCAGGCTTAGTCACCAGGACTACCAACTCCTGCTCAAAATTGCACCTCATGTTTTAGGTAAGCATGTATGCTATAAAAAAGGATCATTTCATTGTGATGATTTTTTGCTATAAGTACTGAATCCCTGCCGTTGCATTATACACCACTAAATAGACTACAAAATCAATAATTAAAGGAGAACACCAGCAACAAAGCTCAAGCCGAACACATGCGATGCTTGCTTACCAAGGCAAGTGTTATGTTTGCTGGACGCCAGAGCTCTTGATATGACATTTTCCCTGTGAACATATGCACCTGAAAACAGAGTGCAGACTGAGTTGTGCACAGAGGTCATGACGGCCCTGCGGAATAACAATGAAACACCACCCAAACCAAACTTTGGATAGCAAGTCCCTGGGTTGTATAATCCTGGTTCCTCCCTGTAGATTTTATAGCGATAACAGACATTATATACATAGATGGTATGGCTCTTGGGAGCAAGATAAAAGATACATATTTCGGTATGGTGCTCTTAAGATCACTAATGAGGTAGTTGCAATGTTACTAATGAGAAAAGAAAATGAAGATACTTGACATTCTTTGAAGGAATGGTATTCCCTCCTCCAGTTTTATTGGATGTCCTGGCTGCAGGTCCACCTACCAAAACATTCTTTGCACATGAAATAGAAACAAAGAAAGGGACCTAGCACACATGCACAGCAACCGTCTCTGCTTATCATTCCCGTTCTTTTGGATTGTTAAACAAAAATACAAACATAAATAGTTTGCTTGCTACCTGTATTTATCTATAAAAATTGTAAAAAGTGTATGACTTGCTTGATCCTGAGTCCTTTTCTCTTTGTTAGTACTTCTGGCCAAAGACAACTCGGGTTCTTGTCATTGGGTTCGTTCAGATGAAGGGTTAACGAAGAACCATTAGTAGAAGAGTCGCTACAGAGACTCATTTCACATGCTGGCGCATCACGCCTAATTATGCATAAACATATGGCGTAGTCCGTACACAATCCACGGCGAATAGCTGATGTGGTTATTTTACCTATGCCATTGTTAGGTACATTACATGTTTTTATTTTTTTTCCGAAGCCCGCCCTCCTCCCATCTCTGCAAGATGTTCTGTGATGTGCTGCCCTAGTAGCCCATTGGCTATCATGCCAGTGGTATATTTTATGCATCTGATTTATTTTTTTCCCAGGGTGATTCAATCACCCTGTAAGAATGTTAGGGAGTAACGTGGCGGCAGGTCTAATATCGTTTTGGCTTTAGCAGGTGTGTGGTCCTTGTAACGTCATTAGTAGCCCAATGCATCAGTCGAACACACATCGGGATACTAACGCATTTTTCAAGTCCTAATCCCAACCTTTTTGGGATGGGCCTTCCCTTTGCCTGGGCTGAACTGGGGGCAGTCTTATAAAGGCTGTTGTGCTAATGTGACCTCACTCCAGGCCCTTAGCTGCATGCTCTACACTGGTATAAACTGAGCTATACTGTTTTTCAGACTCAAAGAGGCCCAATTCACATTCTGTGTGGGTGTAGCAGGGTTTTTGGTTGTTTTTATGGCCAGTCTGAATGTCCGGCTTCCAAAACCTTTGTGTCTTCCTTTCCTAATTAGAATCTTACCTGAATTGCTGAAGGGCTACTGTGATGGTGGGTTACCAGGAATGGAGCTGCAGGTTTCTTAGTGATCTAATTGCAGCCCAGAATGTAAGTCATTGGCTCAGATTTTGGGGAAACAGCAAAGCTGCTCTGACACATGAGCTAATTAGATATCTGGTGCCCAGGGACCCTGGCTTAGCCATGTAAAGGTTAAACTGGGGGAGGTGAATGCTGCCCAGTGTTTTTATGTGACAGATGTTATGCCCCTCAGGGACTTAAAGCCTGTGAAAGCCAGGGTATTTCAGCATATCTTGGACAAAAGGGAGTCATACGAGATCATGAGGCCTGCCTGTAGGAAACACATGATTATTGTGGGCCCAGGTCTCCAGAAGTATCTGCGATGGGCCCAGAATCCTTCACAGCGTATTGTTATCACCAGGGCGAGGCGTAACTGTATTAACCTGAAAGCAGTGGTGGCGGCCTGGTCTAACGGGAATGAGAGTCAATCGTGTGTCTTTTGTGAAGCACCCAAAGAAGATTTGGCACACCTTTGATTGTTTTGTCCAGATTTTTCACCCATCACAAAGCACACACTGAAACCAGTGTTGCAGGGATTTCGTTGTTATGAGCCTGCTCTGTGTTACTTGCTATGGGCAGATTTGGTTTGTGTGGGCTGGGCACTATTTGTGAGGACATTTTCATTGAAATTTGTTTGAAGTGGTTTCCTTGTGTATTTTTGCGATGTTTTTATGGTTTTATGTTGTTAGAATCTTATTTTTGTGATCTGTAATTAGGTTGTTCATAGTGCTGTTTTTATGGGAACATTATCTGGGATGATCGTCAGACAGCAATCAGTTCTTTAGCGGTTGCAGTAGTAATGAGCAACATGGCAGCCTAAAGGGTCTGAAAACATGCAGATGTAAAAGTGTTGCATTTGAAAATGAAACCACTCCTTTCTTCTCACTAACAGAACACTATGTGCATCGATCAAACATTGGTGCTGAAACATAAGAACTTTCTCTGAAGAATGCAAATACTGGGATTAATTGATTGATGAAAGGAATCGACAATATAGGATCGCCATTCCCAGTAATACAACAAATGCTAACCATGCAATGTTTGCTTGCAATAACCTCTACTGGCCAAGTTTAACAATGTTTTTGTGGACATAATCTGTGCTTTTGAGCGTTATGTAAATAAAAGTACTTGTTACGTTCCCAATTATTACTGTTTTCTTCAAAATATCCTTTTTTAATATCTTTTTTGTGAATAGAAACAAAACCTTTGCGTTTTGAGTGGATGTGTGTGTTTATGTTCCTGGTTCTGCATTAGGTAACGTTGAGAAGTGGGTGTTGACAGGGTACGTTTGGCTGCGCTGCCCACGAAGGTCATTAAAATAGGTGGAGCATATTGTTTTGACTAGTGATGTCAGCTTTAGAGACGGGTGATCTGAATTACTGCTGCCAAGCTACTTGAATTTAGGGCGATGGATCAATGGATAAGATTAGCAAAAGATGGCTGTATCTGACCCGCTGTTTTTGCATGTGTAAATGTGAGAAAAACAAAGGTAAGATGCATTGGAATTTCAAAAATACATGCCCGATCGATTGGGCCAATAACATTTCTGAGTCAACTACCGATTTAACTGCAGTATGCCCATGTGCATCGTCATGGTATTTTCTATTGCTTTAACATTCTCAAACTTCCAAACTCTTCCTAAGGTTACTAATATGGTACTTATCTGAACTTGAACATTTTATGTGGGTCCCACTTGAGTCCCTCAAGTTTTAAACAAAGGCCTCATTTGTAACAGGTACCAGCAATTTATTAGGAACGTTATAAACCGCCGCACTGCTGTCAACGAAATGCAGTGAGTTCCAGAATCTAATGTTGGTCATTTTGTTTCTACCTATTTCTAGCAGTGTATTGAGACCGTTTAGATCTGGCATGAAACACTTTATTATTATGCTTAAAATTATTAATCCCTTCACTACCTCTTGGTACTAGGCCTATGTATAGGATTTACCTGTGGAATATTTGTTTTAAAGTGAACTAGAACTTGCACTTAATAATGTGTCAGTTCCTGTAATGGCAATGTGGATCTTGAGTAAGTGATGTACTTTTCTGGTGTCTAGATATCTCCTTTCTCCTCACCCCTTAGCATTATATGTAGGGATTACCACCATATATAGTTGTTACATTTAGCTTTCAGAGTGGCAAGGCTCTAGATTAAGATTATGTTACTGTTTATTGCCTTCACTGTTTTTACTGTGTGTTGTGTCTAACCCAAAGTACTTATTTTGAACGTATAGTTACCTAATGTGTAAGTATGCAATAAAGAGAATCATGTTCAGCATAACTGTGTACTGTAATATCATGGATTGTCTATTAGGCCTAGCTGTGCATAGCTGTAATGCTCACCTGATAGGCTGAATCTTGTGGGGGAGCCATGAAAGTCCCTACCACCCCCTCCCGGACCCCTATGTGCCCTAAAGTGGCTCAAAGGTATTCAGCATGGTAGGTGTAATGGTTTTTATCCCACTCCCATCTTTACTCCCTTCTTTATCCCGTCTTCAGTGTTGGAGTGCAGAGGGCCACTTCTGAGTGGAGATCTGCCCACTAGAACGCAAGGAAAGGTGTATGGGATTCTGTTTGTGTGCTGTTCCCACACCCAACTCCCCCCTAAGCCTTTCCTGTTGACCTTTCTGGGAGTTGGAGGGTCCCTGGAAATCTTCTGAGCCTGTTGCTTCACTTAGCTCAACAATGGTGTAATCCTGCTAGTGTTGGCTTGAACCGGCTGTCAATGTTTGTATCGTGAGTGAGCTTAACTGATATGCCCCTTCTGTCTATTCAGGCCGAAACCGAGTCCTGACAGGCTGACAAAGGATCCTGAGGTGCAATGTATCCAGGAGACTGCACAGGTGACACCTGTTCTGGCCTAAGGGGTTACTTTCCAATGCATGTTTTTCAACCAGGCAAAGACCCTACTGTTAGGGAGAATTCTCTGTTTAGGCTGAATTTCCTAACCTAGTGAGTCCCCCAGCAGCTTTGCTGGATTTCTGGAGTTTGTTTTTTTCTCCTGCCAAGAGTGAGTCTTTTTTCCTCACACTCTTGGACATGATTTGAGGGGTTCCTTTGACTGTTAATGTGTTTTATGGACTATGGGGTCTTTTACTCCATAGGGTATCATATGTTTTTACTATGTGTGTTACACAGCACCCTCAGTGCAGTGACACAGGGGTGTCATAGTGACACCCCACCATAGACCCATACCCTGGGACTGACTACTGTCTCCCAGGGCATGTAAAGTCACCATTGGCTTTACTAGTCCCAAATTATGAACAGAAACCAGTACAAACCATCATATTGTGGACGTACTGGTAGGGGCAATTCGATTTCCCCGGGGTCTGTTAGTCGAGGGGGCACGTCTCCATCCCCCCTGATCGAGTTTTGGCTGGTGGCAGTGGATACTACTTTTTATATTCGGCCGTGAATATATCTCTATGGGATTTTCCCATTGTTCGAGGCTACCAACTTTAATTATTTAATTGTCATAGCCTCGAACATACCGCCGGTTTATTTATTTAATATCGCAGGTTGGTATTTTTTGCCAGAACTCGATTCTAAAATGGCGTTTGTGTTCTCTTCTGAGACTCCAACCCAAGTCGAGCCCTTTGTTCCACTTTTTGGCGGGCTTCTCCACAGAAGCCTCCAAAAGTGGTGCCACTCTGTCTGGGTACCACAGGGGGTGTGGGAGGGGGTTTAGGCACCCTGGACTGAGTTACCTTGGTAACTCAAGTCGCACTCTTGTGTGATTGGTCCAAGTGGTGAGCCGGCCGGCTCACCACTTAGCATGTTTGATTGACAGCTAGGCTGAGTGAATGGGGGTTTGCTGCATAAAAGCAGGGCTTTTGGGACTGGAACTTCAGAAGTCGCCACAGGACCTGAAAATCCGATGAGGGAGAAGCTGAGCCAACCTGCTACGACGACACCACCAGTGGAGCCCTGTGGAACCGACTCACCACTTCCCAACGACAGAGAAGATCTCCCGGCTGGAGCGTCTTCTTCCCCTGAATGGTGGGCACAACCAGTTTACCTTCTTTTTCTCGCATCCTAGGACGTCTTGTGGTCGAATTGCCGGTGCCAAGCACCCCGGCAACTGGATAGCCACTTACCACTGAACCGCGAATAAAAGGTCCGCTCCTTTTAACTGAGAACTCCGCGCTGGTTTCTTCCCTGGCAGTGCAACATACTCCTGTCTTCCTCCCAGACGAGATCCTCCCTTCCCCCGGACGAAGCACCGACTTGCATCCGCTGCCAGGAACAACTGCCCCTGCTGGAGTATTCTCACCACTTTAAGGTACCGTGTCCGCCAGGCCTCCCTTTCTAAAGATTGCTACAAGGTAATAATAATCCCTTAACCTTCTGGACTGGGCTGGCCGCCTTGACCATCTAACTGGTCCCTTTCTTTTGGTCCAACTCTTTCTGAACTGATTTCAAGACATTTGGGCACTTTGAACCGTGTGACCTTGGACACATTTCGACCGGAGCCTCTTAAAGTGGGTCCGGCCTTGTTAACTTTGACTTTACGGTTTTAACCTGCCTTCCTCTCCTACTGTGTTCTTCCGAAAGTGTTGGGATCTGTTTCTATCTTTGCTCTTCCTTTCTCTCCCTTTTAAACCAATTGATTAGAGTGCCATGTTCGTTAAGCGCTCACCGCTGTCTGAAAATAAGTGTTGCTTTACTTAAGTCTTGTCTAACCCCCTGATCCCTATTAGTAAACCAGACGAACAAGCTGCGTTTAGCTTTCAACCTATCTCAGAGCAAGACCTGTCTAAGATAATTTCTAAATTAAAATCCACAAGTTGTAAAGGGGATCCCTGCTCCTCGATCATAATTAAAGAGTGTTCTCCGGTCCTCATTCCAGCTCTAACCAAGTTCGTCAATGCCTCCCTCTTAGCAAATAAAGTTCCTGACAATATAAAAAAAGCATGGATCACTCCGTTTCTAAAAAAAAAACAACATTTGCCCTCTCACCGCCTCTAACTATAGGCCTATCACTAACACCCCGTTCTTGTTAAAAATCTTGGATAGGGTGGCCTTTAACCAGATCGCTAGCTATCTGGAACAAAACCAAATCTATCATAAATTTCAATCAGGGTTCCGTCTGAATCACGGCACCGAAACAGCTTTGTTGGCACTCAAATCTCATCTTCTACAGAGAATGGATGGTGGCCATATTTCCCTTCTCATGATTTTAGATTTGTTGGCTGCTTTTGACCTGGTGGACCATAATATTCTGTCCACCAGGCTAAAACAGAATGCCAATTTCTCTGAAGAAGCAGTTAATTGGGTCATCTCTTTTTTGAAGAATAGACTAAATAGAGTGGCCAGCGACATTGCAGAAGCAGAACCGACCATACTTACGTATGGGGTCCCCCAAGGTGCTTGCGTGTCGCCTTGCTTCTATAACATATTTATGATTCCCTTTTCCAGATGCTCGAGAACGAGGGGATCGTATTTGCAAACTATGCGGATGACACCCAATGTGTCATCCCCATATCTGGTTCCCAGGCAGAAGATGAGGCAAGAATTAACGAAATATACAAGAAAATCCAGGATTGGATGGTACTGAATGGCCTAGCTTTAAATAGCTCAAAAACCGAGCTTCTAATTATTGGCTCAGAGGCCAAATTAGACAAACTAGGACCTAGCTATAAATCGCTCACTATAGATGATTGCCACATCGAGGTCATGAGCAAGGTGAAAACCTTAGGCATTTACTTGGACAAAGACCTTAGCATGAACGCCCAAGTGAATAATTTGGTCTCCTCTGCTTCATACTTTCTTAAATTGTTTCGCTGTTTGAGACCTTTTATATCAGAAGCCAACGCAGAAACATTGGCAAGGGCCATAATTGGCTCTAAGATCGACTATTGTTGCAGCCTACTTATAGGGTTGCCGGTATCTGACATCCACCGGTTGCAAGTTATTCAGAATGGAGCAGTCAGGGTTGTGAAAGGCTTATCAAGAAGAGAGCATGTGTCGGAGGCCCGGCGCAGCCTCCACTGGTTACCGGTTAAGGCCAGGATTATGTTTAGATTGCTTCTTATCACCCAGAAATGCATACATGGAGTTATGCCACTTTATTTAAAAGAACTAGTCTTAGTAAAAAAATAACATCCGCTCCCTTCGTTCTGATGAAACAAACACTTTGGCTATGCCACGTGTGAAAACTAAAAAATCCAGAGATTCAGCCTTCATCTCAGCAGCTCCCCTTAATTGGAACTCATTGCCTCATTGCCTGTTACATTGAGGAATACTATTCCCGTAGAAATCTTTAAAAAGGGGCTGAAAACTGCGCTCTTCTCGTAGGTCGGATTCTCATCGGAGTACTCTTTCTGCATATGAACCTTCTGCTTCTAACTGGGTTTTTCGTTCTTGTCCGTTTGTGTACTGTGAGTGTTTCGTTTTGAAGCGCCCTTAAGCCCTAGGGTACCTGGTGCGCTATATAAATGTTAAACATAAACATAAACATAAACATAAACTAATCGTGGAAGGGAGTGTATATCTTTTAGTGATCATGGGCCTCATTCCGAGGCTGGCGCTATCCATGGAGTAAAGAGCACCATGGTAAGCAACCATGGAGCTATTTACTCCATGGAAATCCGGCATGGTGAATGGAGTAATTACCGGTCCATTCCAAGGTTGGAGGGACCGGTAATTCCCCATTCACCATACCGGTTCCCCATCCCCATTCCTGCCCCCATAGGGCTCAATGGGAATGGGGAAGGAGTAAATTACGGCACGGTAAATTACGGTGCCATAATTTACTCCAAGGTCCCTTTGCGGGTTGGATTTTTAACGCCTGCTAAAAGCAGGCATTAAATGCCAACCCGCAAAAGGGAACTCAGAATATGGTGGTAAGTGTTAACGGTCACCGTTGCCATTAACGGTGACCGTTAACCCTTACCTCCAGCCTCGGAATGAGGCCCCATGTCTTTAAACTGCTTGATATTAGTGCCAGTGTGTTTTATTAGATGTAGTTTTAAATAAATAATTGTATCTCTTTTATACCAAGCTCTGGTCAGTGTTTGCTTGTTCTACTGTGTTCTTTTGACCTATTGTGAATACTCTGTATACTGCCTAACTCTTCTTGAGGGAAGTCTGACTGCTCAGCCACAGCTACCAAGTGAATATGTGTGGTGCAGACTGCCACCAAGTATGTTTACTGCCAAACACCTGTAGTCTTTAATCTTTTGCAGTGGTCCCAGAGGGAACTGCACAGGTTTCTGCCTAACACTGGTGTACAGCGGGGGGATTTGTATTGAGTATATACTTTAGTGTGCTTTTTGAATACTTTAGGACAACAAACCACAAAGATTAGCAATAAAAAAAGCTGATTTTATAACTATGTCTGCTATGGAGAGTTATACCCTAGAATCATTGTCTGCCAAAACTGCTGATTGCTTAAACGTATTGTGTAGACATAAGAATCTCTCTGAGAAGTGCAAGAAAATGGAACTTGTAGAAAGATTGTTAGAAAACCAAAGTCTGGGTGGTACAGAGGAATCTACCCCCCAAGCAAATGTAGAAAACAGTGATGGTATTGAACTGAATCAAAGTCTTGATAATGAGTCAGAAGAGGAAAGTGAACCTGATGAAGTTAGCCACTCTGAGCTTCTGTCTGCCTCACCTACTGTATCCTACATGTAACCCTGCTTATTTTGAACTTGAAAAAATGAAGCTTGAATTAGAGTACAAACATTTTATTGCTCAATCTGAACGAAACCAAGAGCTAGAGTTCAGAAGAATGAATGCCCAGGCTGAGCAGAAGCAAGCTGAGTTAAGACTCAGAGAAATAGAGCTTAATCAGAGGCGTTGCTAAGGGGTGGCTAAGGGGGCTATAGCCCCTGGTGTTTTGGTTGTAGCCCCGGATAGAATCTCAGGAGCTACAGCCAAAAGGCTAGCTAGCCCCCAGTCCCGACAGTTCCAACATCAGCTTAGCCCCGGGTCTTTTCCAGACCTAGCAACACCCCTGAGCTTAATCATGAACTAGAAATGAAAAGGTTGTCTGTGGAAAATGCTTCTCTTTCCTCTGGTTCCTCTAGGAGTTCCAGTCCCAAAAGACCCCGGATGCCTAAGGAATTAGTGGGTATGTATGAGCCTAAGTTGGATGTGTTGGATTGGTTAAAAATGTTTGAGTATAATCATGGGCTCCAGGACATCACAGGGAATGAGTTACTTCCCTGGTTGTTTTCTAGGCTTCCCCCTGTTGCAACTGATGTGGTTATGGAGTTGAGGGAGGTGGATAAGAAGGATTATGAATGTGTGAAACTAGCTTTAATAGCTAGATTTGGGAAAACCCCTTCCCAGTACCTTAAGAGGTTTAGGACCCTCAAAAAGCATGATGGTACCCCTTGGGCTACCTGGGTGAGTGAAAGTTTGAAAAACTTAGAGGGATGGATTAAGGGTTACAGGGTTAACACTTATGAAGGAATGAAGAATCTTGTAATGTTGGAGTCAATTTATGATGCCTGCTCCCCTGAGCTCAGACATTTCTTGGCTGATTCAAATGAATTGGATTCCAGGAAGTTAGCTAAGGCTGCTGACTTGTGGGTTGCCAACAGGGCCACTCACAAGGATTCTGGGGCTACTCAGAAAAAGGATGAGGGAAAACAGCCAGAAAAGGACTCCAAAGAGAATTCTAATAATTCCAATTCCAAAGAGGGCCCCAAACAAAACCAAAAGGGTAAGCCACAAGGGAAACCAAATCAGGCTAGTGTACCTTCTGGTGCCAAACCAGAAAGAGGTCAGAACAAGCCACCATTCCAGAAAGCATTTGGTAAATGCTTTGTTTGGGGCTCTACTGACCATGCGAAAGGAGATCCCAGATGTAAGGGTAAACCTTCAGGGGTCCAGCTTGTCTCCTTAGCCTTCGCTCCAGAGGAGGAAGCACAAATGGCAAGTGGAAACTTTCTATTGCTGGCTGATGAACCCATTGGAGTCTCAGCCAGTGTTTCTTTAGTGTCTCTGGGTTTGTGGGAACAACAGAACTTAGATGTCTATAATTCTATCCCAGATAATACTAAAGAGTATTATAAGGACAGTGTACAGGTGAATGGTCAGGAGACTCCTGCCATTAGGGACACTGGGGCCAGAATAACTGTGGTGGACAAATCGTTTTTTCAGGCTGAGGATGTTGTTATGGCACCCAAACGCCTCACAAAGTTAGCTGGAGGGCCTGTGCAGATGCTTCCCCAATTACCAGTTCTCATCCAGTGTAATGACATGACTGTGAAGATACCTGTCAGCATACAAAGTGAGGTGCCAGGAAGGGTTCTGTTGGGTAATGACTTGAAAACTCTTAGTCACATACCCCCAGACCTCATAGTAAAAGGTTACAGGAGCTCACCAGACCTGCAAGGGAGAGAACCATGAGAGGTGCTCCCAAGGAGATGATGAAGAAAGAGATCACTCCTGCTCCACTGGAGATGTCAGCTGCTGTCTCTAAGAAACTAGAAGAAAAAGAGAAACCTAAAACTTCTAAAAAGAACCTCACAGTCAGCACTCCAGTGCAGCCAACAAGGACTTCCCCTAGGTTGTCCAAAGTTACACCAGTACCTCCCCCTCCAGCTGAGGCTGAGAGGGAGGTACAACCCTGTGTGGTTGAACTAGACTCTGAGGAAGAGCTAGTGGAAGGCCAGGAACTCATTGGAGAGCTGGATCCTGTTGACCATCCTGAGCTGCAGTCTTTACTGGCAGAAGGTGGACCCAACAGGGCAGACTTCAGTAAGGGACAGAGAGAATGTCCAACTCTGGAAGGTCTTCGTCACCAGATGGATGCTCAGGCTGAAGGGCAAGAGCCTGGGAAATATAGGTTACACTGGGAAGATGGCCTCTTCTACAGTGAACCAACTGAGTCTGCACCTGGGGACAACAAACGACTGGTAGTACCCCAAGAGAACAGACCACAGTTCTTGCAGTTAGCCCATGAGATTCCTTTAGCTGGTCACTTGAGTTTCAAGAAGACTAAGGAAAGGCTCTCACTCTACTTTTATTGGCCAAAGATGGGGGCTGAAGTAGATAAGTACTGCAGGAGCTGCCACACCTGCCAGACTTCTGGTAAGGTTGGATCCAAGAATGTGGCACCTTTAGTGCCTCTCCCTGTAGTGGGAGTCCCATTTGAGAGAGTAGGGATTGACATTGTTGGTTCCCTTGATCCTCCAACCTCTTCAGGCAACCGGTTTATACTTGTTGTAGTAGACCATGCTACTAGGTATCCTGAGGCAATTCCTATGAGGACTGTTACAGCTCCGGCTGTGGCTAAGGCCCTCCTTGGTATTTTTACCAGGGTTGGGTTTCCTAAGGGAGTAATCTCTGACAGGGGGTCAAATTTTATGTCCCACTACATGAAAGCCATGTGGAAAACCTGCAGAGTTACTTACAAGTTCTCAACCACATACCACCCTCAGACAAATGGACTGGTTGAAAGGTTCAACAGAACCATGAAGAGCATGATAGGTGCTTTAGAGGACCGCTTAAAAGAAAGTGGGACCTTCTACTGCCATGCCTTCTCTTTGCTTATAGAGAAGTCCCTCAGGAGGGAGTAGGTTATTCTCCCTTTGAACTTCTCTATGGTCATCTGGTCAGAGGTCCATTGGCCCTGATCAAGGATGGGTTGGAGAGTGCTCCTTCCCCCAAGCCAGTCAGAGTGACTGTCTATGTGATAGATGTCCGAAGGAGAATGTCGCAAATTATGGTAGAAGCAAGTGATAACTTGAAATCTGGACAAGCATTGGTCAAGCACTGGCATTATCAAAAGGCTAACATGGTTGAGTTTACTCAGGGCCAAATAGTTATCGTTATGATTCCAACAAGGCAGAGGGCCTTGCAAGACAAATGGATGGGACCCTTCAAGGTTGTGGGTGAACTTGGAGAGGTCAACTATCTGGTGGACTTGGGCAATCCCAAGGAGGCTCCAACAGTCTTCCACACCAACAGACTAAAAGCGTATGCCTCCAGACCTGATGTAGGAGCTTTGCTTCTAGCATCATCAGAGGAAGAAGAAGAGAGTGAAGCTCTTCCTGATCTCCTCAGAGGCTTACCTTTAGACGAAAAGATTGAAGGAGTAAATCTCTCTTCAAATCTGACACCTGAGCAACAGGAAGAGTGCAAATCTATGTTAAATCAGTTTGCCTCCCTGTTCTCACTTTCACCAGGCTTGACCCCTTGGGGACAGCATGACATACTCACTGGTGACTGTCTGCCAGTCAAAAGCAGAGGATATCGAATGTCAGAGAATGTAAGAACCCACATCAAAGGTGAGGTCAGCAAGATGCTTGATCTCGGGGTAATAGAGCCCTCTACTAGTCCATGGTCTAGCCCAGTTGTGTTAGTACCAAAGGCAGGATCTAAAGAACTTAGATTCTGTGTGGATTACAGAGCTCTTAATGCAGTCACTAAGACTGATGCCCACCCTTTGCCAAGAACAGATGAGTTGGTGGATAGACTTGGTGCAGCCAAGTTCCTCAGCGCATTTGACTTGACGTCAGGCTATTGGCAAATAGCCCTGACAGACCATGCCAAGGAGAAAACTGCATTTCCTACCCCAGTTGGCTTATACCAGTTTAAGGTTATGCCTTTTGGATTGAAAAATGCACCTACTACATTTCAAAGGATGGTAAACCACGTTCTGAATGGGATGGAGGACTTCTGCATGGCATACTTGGATGACATAGCAGTGTTCAGCAATTCCTGGGAAGAACATGTGGACCACCTGAGATATATTTTGCAGGCTCATGGAAAGGCCAATCTGACCATAAAGGCAAGTAAATGCCAGATTGGACAGAGTAAAGTGGTCTAACTTGGACATGAGAGAGGAGGTGGAGAAATAAGGCCTTTGCCCAGTAAGATTGAAGCTGTGCAAAATTGGACAACACCTACTACTCAGACCCAGGTGAGAGCCTTCTTAGGCCTCACTGGATACTACAGGAATTTCATAGAGAACTATGGGTCCATAGCTTCTCCACTGAATGTCATCTCCTCTCCTAAATTCCCTAAAAAGGTTAGGTGGAATGAGGAATGCAATCAGGCCTTTGAAACCCTGAAAAAGGCTCTTTGCCAAGCCCCAGTACTCAGAGCTCCTGACTACCACCAAACTTTCATTGTGCAAACAGATGCTTCAAATGTAGGGATAGGTGCAGTCCTCAGACAACCGGATGGGAAAGGTAGGGCGCACCCCATTTGCTTCATCAGTAGAAAACTGAAGGATGCTGAAACAAGGTTGGCAACCATTGAACGAGAGTGCTTTGCTATTGTGTGGGCTCTGAAGAAGTTTAGGCCATACTTGTATGGTTCTACTTTTGTCATCCAGACTGACCACCAACCCTTGAGATGGTTAATGCAAATGAAAGGGGAAAACCCAAAACTATTGAGATGGTCAATCCGCCTGCAAGGGTTTGATTTCACCATTGAGCACAGGTCAGGGTGTCACCACCAAAATGCTGATGGTCTCTCTAGGATGTATGTCATCGACTAGAGGTATGGGATTCATCCAGGAGTGGATTAAATCCTCCTGTCCCTTAGTCTGGGGGGGGTCGAGTGTTAGGGAGAATTCTCTGTTTAGGCTGAATTTCCTAACCTAGTGAGTCACCCAGCAGCTTTGCTGGATTTCTGGAGTTTGTTTTTTTCTCCTGCCAAGAGTGAGTCTTTTTTCCTCATACTCTTGGACATGATTTGAGGGGTTCCTTTGACTGATAATGTGTTTTATGGGCTATGGGGTCTTTTACTCCATAGGGTCTCATATGTTTTTGCTATGTGTGTTACACAGCACCCTCAGTGCAGTGACACAGGGGTGTCATAGTGACACCCCACCATAGACTCCATACCCTGGGACTGACTACTGTCTCCCAGGGCATGTAAAGTCACCATTGGCTTTACTAGTCCCAAATTATGAACAGAAACCAGTACAAAACATCATATTGTGGACGTACTGGTCGGGGCAATTCGATTGCCCCGGGGTCTGTTAGTCGAGGGGGCACATCTCCGTCCCCCCTGATCGAGTCTTGGCTGGTGGCAGTGGATACTACTTTTTATATTCGACCGCAAATATATCTCTATGGGATTTTCCAATTGTTCGAGGCTACCAACTTTACTTATTTAATTCTCATAGCTTCGAACATACCACCGGTTTATTTATTTAATATTAATTCGCCGGTTGGTATTTTTTGCCAGAACTCGATTCTAAAATGGCGTTTGTGTTCTCTTCTGTGACTCCAACCCAAGTCGAGCCCTTTGTTCCACTTTTTGGCGGGCTTCTCCACAGAAGCCTCCAAAAGTGGTGCCACTCTGTCTGGGTGCCACAGGGGTGTTGGAGGGGTTTAGGCACCCTGGACTGAGTTACCTTGGTAACTCAAGTCGCACTGTTGTGTGATTGGCCCAAGTGGTGAGCCGGCCGGCTCACCACTTAGCATGTTTGATTGATAGCTAGGCAGAGTGAATGTGGGTGTGCTGCATAAAAGCAGGGCTTTTGGGACTGGAACTTCAGAAGTCACCACAGGACCTGAAAATCCGACGAGGGAGAAGCTGAGCCAACCTGCTACGACGACACCACCGGTGGAGCCCTGCGGAACCGACTCACCACTTCCCAACGACAGAGAAGATCTCCCGGTTGGAGAGTCTTCTTCCCCTGACTGGTGGGCACAACCACTTTACCTTCTTTTTCTCGCATCCCAGGACGTCTTGTGGTCGAATTTCCCGTGCCAAGCACCCCAGCAACCGGATAGCCACTTACCACTGAACCGCGAATAAAAGGACCGCTCCTTTTAACTGAACTCCACGGCTGGTTTCTTCCCTGGCAGGGCAACGGACTCCTGTCTTCCTCCCCGACAAGATCCTCTCTTCCCGCGGATGAAGCACCGACTTGCATCCGCTGCCAGGAACAACTGCCCCCGCTGGAGTATTCTCACCACTTTAAGGTACCGTGTCCGCTAGGCCTCCCTTTCTAAAGATTGCTACAAGGTAATAATAATCCCTTAAACTTCTGGACTGGGCTGGCCGCCTTGACCATCTAACTGGTCCCTTTCTTTTGGTCCAACTCTTTCTGAACTGATTTCGAGACATTTGGGCACTTTGAACCGTGTGACCTTGGACACATTTCGACCGGAGCCTCGTAAGTGGGTCCGGCCTTGTTAACTTTGACTTTACGGTTTTAACCTGCCTTCCTCTCCTACTGTGTTCTTCTGAAAGTGTTGGGATCTGTTTCTATCTTTGCTCTGCCTTTCTCTCCCTTTTAAACCGATTGATTAGAGTGCCATCTTTGTTAAGCGCTCACCGCTGTCTGAAAATAAGTGTTGCTTTACTTAAGACTTGTCTAACTAATCGTGGAAGGGAGTGTATATCTTTTAGTGACCGTGTCTTTGAACTGCTTGATATTAGTGCCAGTGTGTTTTATTAGATGTGGTTTTAAATAAATAATTGTTATCTCTTTTACACCAAGCTCTGGTCAGTATTTGCTTGTTCTACTGTGTTCTTTTGACCTATTGTGAATACTCTGTATACTGCCTAACTCTTCTTGAGGGAAGTCTGACTGCTCAGCCACAGCTACCAAGTGAATCTGTGTGGTACAGACTGCTACCAAGTGGGTTTACTGCCAAACACCTGTAGTCTTAAATATGTTGCAGAGGTCCCAGAGGGAAATGCACAGGTTTCTGCCTAACACCTACACAAACAGTCCAACAAGAGATCTTAGAAGCCACATCATCTGAGATACAGCGCAACTGAATTACAGAAAAATAAGCTGATTTCCTTAATAGCTCGCAACGCAGAATCCCCTGTTTCTATGTCCTCCCTAAAATACATAGAGACCCATTAATCCACCGGGGCACCAATAGTTTCAGGATGCAGTTCAATCCTGGAACCAATATGTAAGTTTGTGGACTCCTTCCTGAAACCATTAAGTGTCTAGACAGAAATATACCTAAGGGACAACACCCACACCATACAAATATTTGAACAGGCAACATTTAAACCCGATACTCATATCTTAGTGACAAAAGACATAAAATCACTGTACACCAGTATCCCACAAGACTCGGCCATGGAATGCATTCACAAATACTTGACAGCCAACCCTTTACAAACCAGGGTACCATGCAACTTTATAACAGAACTCATGGCTTTAGCCTTATGCAAAAACTATTTTGTTTTTGATGACCAATTTTACCTCTAAAACAAAAGAACAGAGATGGGGGCAGCCTTCGCTCCAAGTCTGGCCATCCTATTCATGGCTAAATATGAGAAATACCACATTCTTTCCAATTGAAACCTGTGGAAAAAACATTTGAAAAAATTGGTGGAGATATATTGATGATGTTATTTGTGTTTGGGAGGGATCCTAGGAAGAGCTAATTATATTTAGAGACTGGATCAACACCCATGACACCAATATACAATTCACAATGGAGTACAACAAACAAGAAATCCATTTTCTGGATTTGATTATTCGACACCAACAGGGCAAGCTAGAGTGCAGCTTATACTGAAAACCTACAGATAGAAATACCCTACTGCCCTTCACAAGCAATCACCCCAAACACATAAAGGAAAACTTACCGTACGGGCAGTTCCTAGGGATTAGACACAACTGCACATCACTAGAAGAATTCTACAAACATGCATACTGCTTAGATACAAGACTACAGAGAATAGGCTACCCAAAGACACTACTTTCTGACTAAAAGAAAAGGCCGGATTCACTAACATGGAAGCCCTCCTTGCCCCTAAGCACTCCACACCGCAAGACCCCAATGGCAGACTTACATGTGTGATCACACATGGGACACACATATTCAAGGTGAGGAAAATAATACAGAAATACGGGCCCATCTCTTACCTGTACCTACCAGAAGAACAACCACCAGATTCTGCATTCAAATGAGCCAGGACCATTCGGGAATACTTGGTCCATTCAAAATATATGAAAAAAGCTCCCAGAACAGGACTATGGACCTTTGCACAGTGAAAGGCCATTACTCATGCTAGAGTTCGAAGCAGGTAATAAGGAATGGACCCTTAACGATATGATAAACCGCACGTCAAACCAAGTGATATATTGCATGCAGTGCCCATGTGGCCTCAGATACGTCGGACAGACCATGAGACAAGTTAATATCTGGATCTCTGAACCTAGATCCAAAATCCGATCTAAAAATCTCACTGTTTTGATGGTGGAACACTACCTTGCCGCCCGCCACGCACCAGATGACATCCTCTGATGGGTCCTAGAAAGAGTGAAAGGAGGGCCCAATGTCCAGAGGAGCCTAATGGAAAAAGAAACACTGTGGATCCACGAACTGTACACTCACAACCACGGCCAGAACGAACAATTTCTACCAAATACCACATAATTCCGTCCCCCAGATATATACAATGCTACCCCAGTTGACTACCTCCCTCTATCCCCTCTATTTTTAGCCCTATCACAATGAGAGTTCCACCCTGGCACTCTCTCTCTCCTGATGCCCGATGTCTAACACGGCTCTGAAAAAGAACTGAGAGCCCATTAGGTACCTTGGTTCTGGTTCATTTATTCTCTTTGTCCATGCTCAATATCCAGACAGAGCTCCTGGACCCGCTGTCTACACGGGCCAACCCACAATGAAGTTAATCTACACAGAGAGCCTACATGGCTGCACTGTGACATTTTGTCTTACACAACTTCGGCTGCCACACATAGACTCCCATTCAGCGAGGGGCACATAATAACTATCGTAGTATGCTGTCCCGCTGCAGGCATAACAAGATTATTTTCACATGGTAACTCGACCGCCCAACTCAAGCCACGCCACCTGCTCCACGGCGTCCGGTGGGTGCAAAGACGACCACATTGTCAAGGCGACTGCATCGTCACCACCTCCCGCTATTTTGCATCACCCTGAGCGGGCAACCCACAAGGTCACAATGGGAACCATAGTAAATTTCTGTACTATAGCTACGCCCCCTGCTTCATGACATCTGGTGGTTGTCAAGACGACTGTGTTGCTAAACACTGTCGTCATCACGTCTCGCTATTCGAAGCCAATCAGAGCAGGCCACTTACATGGTCACCGTGGGAATCACACTAAATATCTCCATTCAAACTCAAGCAAACCTTGCAGCCAGGTAACAAGGGTCTCTCTGGCATGGACTAAAACGTATGACGGACACAGTGAAGCTGCACAGGTATTTATTCCTTGCCCTAATCAACACTATACTCACTAGCTCCCCGGTCAGCACCTCATCTGCAGAGGGCAAACAGACGTGAGAAACAGAGCAACTCTCATTCCCCTGCCTCCCCTTTTCCACCTTCTTTAAACCCACAGTAAACGTTTCGGATGCAAGATGGCCATCCAGACGGGACCAATGATAGCGACAGGAACCCTTCAATCAAGTCCCGGAAAACCACCTCTCTCCCCTACTAGTACATTTCTCAGACCTTTGCGAAGTGCGGCACCTATCCTGCTACGAGGCAGAGGCCACACAGTCACTGACACACTCACATCAGTTAATTCTCCACGACTCAGGGGCCAACCTAACCACTTGCTCGCTCCCTGCACTTTCGCCTTCTAATTATAGTACTGCCAAAATTTTCCTAGACTAGATACTAGGGAATCCAATATACCCCTTTCAGCTAGCCTTATCCTTCCTCCCCTTCTTTCCTTCCCCTGATGGACACAGTGACATAACCGCTGTGTGCCCGTCTCTCCGTCCAATTTACTACAGATGAGGGTACCAGCTGTTCCATCACTGGACACAAATTCAGTTGCCCTGGGACACTGCACCCTCCCCGTTCCTGAGACTAGCACCCTGGAGTAAAACCTAAGGTAAGTAACCCCTGGGCATCACCTGAGGCTCAACTTGTTTTTTGCACCTGCCTTGAAGGTAAACACTGCTAAAACACATATATGTTCTTTCTGGGTCCCCCAATGACGCCCTGACGAAGGCGGTCCTCAAAAGAGAATAACCGCTAAAACGTGATTCAACTTGGGGACACTAAGTTAACACAGGCTCTACCCAAGTCCATTGCCTTTATGCACTTGTTTTCACATTGGCAGACCCGAGGTAGTGGTTCAAAAGAAAGAAACCACAGCAAAAAGATGTCAAGCCTGTAGAGATTACAAGGCAGACCCCCTTTTGAAATGTTTTATGCACGCCATCCTTTTGTGCTCTCTTTCTGCTTTATTCTCTTTTCACTAACGAGACAAATAGGCTGGAGCGGAATAACCAGATGTCTCGTTAAGTAATGGGCTGAACTAAATAAGGGTCCAATACGGGCAACAACATTATTGACCCCCTGTCGGGTTGATACTCCTGTCCTTTTCTATTTTCTTCCTTTTCCGGTTTCCATTTATTCGGGTCTCAGTCACTTTTTTACAGTACTTTTCACTCATGTACTTTGCTATTTTACCATGTGAAATGTTGTAACATGAACCTTTTTTAAATATTCTTTATACTGTATGCTGATTTTTACATACTCGTTATCCTTTATACTGTATGCTGATTATTTACATACTACACGGTTTCTTCGTGCACACTTGGATTTACCTTTTATCCATGATAGCTAACAAATACAAAATAAAATACAAAAATGTTTGACCTTTCTCCCTGTGCATTTACAGTGTTTTACATGTTCAATGATGGTGAAGGGATAATGAAAATAAACTCCCCAATCCAGAGGAATCAGATTCGAATTACTGGACACATGGCTCCTTCCTTTACCCCAGTGGTAGGCCCCTTACATTTTTGACATTATTAGATTTTGCCCTTTATACCAATGGAAGTGCAGGGCAGCCCATATTTATTTTCCCTCTTTCAACCAGGCATGGTCCAAGCAGGCAAGTCTCAATGAGTGTCTCCCACCGATGTAGGGTCCTGACACAGACTATCCTTAGTTTCAGTTATGTGGGGAAATCCCACCTTAGAATAGGGCAAGATAGGCAATATTCCATCCCTTTTTATGTAGAATAAAAGTTTGTATCCCAAACTTCACTTCTGTTGTCTGTGTCTACTTCATGATGCCTTCGCAGAATTCAGCAATGTGAGAATGCAGAGAGATTTCAGCTTTCTTTCCCAGTTTCAGCCCAAATTGGCCTTCCTGGTGTGAGGAGTCCATTCGGCCGACCTCCAACTCCCCACTAAGGCAGCCCATGCCCTGCACCTAATGGTGTGTGTTTGCTGTGGGGTTTATTTATTTATTTATTGGTCACTTGTTAGGCGCTTATACAATTAGCAAAACTGTTTCAAAGCGCCCACAGGGGAACAGGGTGGGGACAGAGGAATTACAACAAAGATAAATAATTGAATTAATAGTACAAACAAATAATTAGAATAAAAAGGGAGGCGAGATGAACCTACTATGCCTTGGGATTGTTCAGAACGTGCATGTGCAGAGGGGAGTGGGGGGGTGAGGGATAGGTGCTGTGGTATTCATGGAGAAGTGCTCATGGTACTAAGTGGAGAAGAATGTAAGTGCAACCACCCGTGGGTAGGGTGAGCTTAAGTAAGTGCAGTAGAAATTCAGTGGCTGGGATAAGAGATGTTGGTGGTGAGGGCCCCAAGGACACATAAGGGCCCTGCAAATCAGTCATGCTACTGTATGATTAGTAGGGAAGAGAGGAGGAGAAGGAAGAGGTAAAGAGAACGGTATTGTGCAGAACCTAAGGAGGTCATGCTCAAAACAAAGAGGGAGAGGGAGGCTATTACACAGGAGGGAGCCAGCCGAGGAAAGTGATCAAGCACCAGCTCTTTGTTTAGCAAACTGTTTAACATGCAGGGAGTTGGTGCCAGAGGAACGGAGGTGTCTAGAAGGGGAGTATTTGGCCAGGAAGTGTTGAAGATAGAGTGGTCACTGGCCCCAGAAAGCCTTGTGGGTGATACACAGGGATTTGAATTTAATCCGTGCTGAGACCAGGAGGCAGTGAAGGCTTTGTAGGGCAGGTGTGATGCAGTCCCTGGGCTTGAGGCCAAGGATAAGTCTTGCTGCCCTATTCTGATTAGCTGGCGGGGTTGCAGGGTCGACGAAGGAAGATTAAGGAGGGGGCTATTGCAGTAGTCCAGCCTGGAGAGAACCAGGGCACGGGTAACATTGAGTCTCTGGGGGAAGGTGAGGAAGTGTAGAGTTCCTTTGAGAAGGAAGAGCTGAAAGTGAGACTTCTTGACAATGTCCTCAATATGAGGGAAGAAGGAAAGGGAGGAGTCGAAGATGACTCCGAGATTCCTGGCTTCAGAGGAGGGGTAATGGGGCCCATGAGGAAGGCCAAAGTGCCAGGAAGAAGTAGGGTGCAGGGGACCCAATAGGGAGAATCTCTGTTTTGCTGGCATTGAGGGAGATGTCATTAGCAAAGCCCAAGGCCTGGATGGGAGAGAGGCAGTCGGGGACGAAGGAGGGTGCAAGGGCATCAGTGGGAAGTTTGAAGAAAATGTGTGTATCATTAGCGTAGTAGCGTTGGGGGAGAAGGAGGGAATTAGTTGTACCAGCAGCGAAAGGTATATGTTAAAGAGCCACGGCGATAGAATGGAGCCCTGGGGGACACAACAGGTGGAGGAGGAAGTAGGGGAGGAGAAAGGGCCCAGAATAGTTTTGAGGAATGGTCAGTTAGGAAGGAGGCAAGCCAGTCCAGTGCCCACTTTGAGATGCCAAGGGTGTCATGGAGCCTTTTTATGAGGATGGAATCGTTCACTGTGTCAAATGCAGAAGAGAGATCAAGGATAAGGACAGCAGGGAAGTTGGAGTCAAGACATGAGAGCAGTTCTTCATGGGTGTTCAGATAGCAGTTTCCGTACCTCTGGATTCTCAGAATCCAGACTGGTGGTCATGTCGTCCACCAACAAGTTCAGTATGAGAGTTGAGTTGGAGGAAGGCTAGCTTCTCAAGCAGTTTTTCCAGGATGAGGGTGATGGAAATGGGGCAGTAGTTGGCTGGGCAGGAAGGGTCTGCAGAGGGTTTTTTAAGGAGGGGGCGCACAAGGGAGTGCTTGAGGGAAGATGTAAAAGACCCAGTAGCAAAGGAGTGGGTGCAGAGATCAGCAAGAGCAGGGGCGAGAGAGGCGATATTTTCCTTGATGGTTCTGCAGGAGTATGGGGCAACCTGTTTGGAGGAAACCTTCATGCCTTCATGGAGTTGACAACTATGTTGACTTCTTCAGGGGAGACAGGAGTGAAGTAGGGGAAGGAGGAGGGTGAGTGGTAGGGGGACAGAGTGGGGAAGGGTTGTGTTGGAAGAGTGCGTGACAAGGCTGTTCAGTATATCCTGGGTTTTGAAAGTGAAGTGAGAGGCGAGCGCATTGCAGAGGGCCTGGGAAGGAGTAGGGTCAGAAGAAGCTGTGGATGGGTTGGCAAGTTTCCCGCAGATTTTCAAGAGTTCAGCCGGGTTGTTGGATGCATTGGACACTCGTGCCTGAATGTGGGCTCTTTTTCTGGCATGGATGGAGAGTGTGTAGTCTCTCTGGAACAGGCAGCTGGCCAATTTGTAAGAGGGGAGCCTGAAGTGTGCCACCTCTGTTCACCATCCCTGCACTTATGTTTTTGGTCTGCAAGATCAGAGTTGTACCAGGTGTTATGCTCATGACTGGGGCAAGGATGTCAAGGGTGTTGGTGATGGCCAGATAGAGGTTGCTGAGAGCAGAATCAGCGGTATCATCTGTGTTGGGTGGGCAAGGGGAGAATGAAGATGGAAGAGAAGGCGGGAGCTGACACTCGTTTAATCAGACAAGGTTGGCAGAGCTTCATGAGGAGTTGTCACAGGGCCATAGGGACTCAAGTGGGAGGTGAGGAGAGAATGGTCAGACTAGGAGAGAGGGGTGATCAGGGGAGTAGAGAGAGTTAGGTTGGAGTGGATGATGACATCTAGCATGTGTCCAGCAGAATGGGTAGGGCCAGGGGGAAGAATGAGAAGGGATAGAGAGGAGCAGATGTCAGTGAAGAGGGTGGTAGAGGGTAGGGAGGAACAGAAGTCTGTCTACTCAGAGTGGAACAAAGAAGAAGTGCCAGGGGGCTGGTAGATGGTAGCAATGTTCAAGGTGGAGGAAGGAGAGATGACCAATTTTCATACTAGGCTCTCAAAGGGCGAATAGTGCTGAGTGGGTATTATGGTAGAAGGAATCTTCTCTGGGAAGATGAAGGCAACCCCACAGCCAGCACTGTGGGGTCGAGGCTTTGAGGTGATCTTAAAGCCATCCGGGTGGAGCGAGTCAAAGGAAGTAACTGAGCTGGCATTAAACCAAGTTTCAGTGAGTGCAATATGTTCAGGTCAGTGTATTCAAAGAGAAGTCAGAGGTCAGCAAGAGTGTTTGATGGCTGAGCGTGAGATGAGGGTTGCCAGGTGGAGACAATCGCTGCTTTTTTTGAGGCGGAGTGTCGGGACCTGGGGCATCCATCTGGAGTGGTGGTGCAGAGGAGGCACAAGGGGGAGTGGCAGGGGAAGGAAGGAAATTGATTAGAGAATGCAGAATCCAGTCAAAGAGAAGGAGGTTGGCCTGAGGGCCTCGAACCAGGACTGTGCCTGTGAAGTAGACATTGATGCAGCAGTGAGATGAGAAGAAGCCTGCAAGGAGGACTTCCCACTTGGTTCCGCCATTAATGTGGAAGAGTAAGGTGGGAGAGTGCCAGTGAGGAGAGAGGTCCATAGGTCACGAGATGGGAGAGACAGAAAAGAGGATGTCAGTGAAGATTTCTCTTGAGGATGCACTGACATAGGTGTCTGCAATTGGGAGGCTAGGGTTTGCAGCAAGCACGTTTTTTTAATGTTTTTTCCGTCCAGATTTAGTCAGAGAGGGAGGAGAGATGACGGTGTAGCAGTTGGAATAGATAGGGGAGATGAAGAGTGCCATCTCGGAATGAGGGAGGAAGTGAGAGGCAGAGAGAAAGCGAGAGGTGAAGTGGGGCTGAGTGTGCTACAATGCACAGTTCTGAAGCGGATCCACTTGGCACAGTTGGCCAAGTGGGTATTAGGAGTACAAAACAAAAGAATGTAGGATAGAGGTACAGCTAAAAACTACTTTTTCACTAACAGACAATTTCAATTACACTAACAGACAATTTCAATGCAGAATGAAGGCACAGCTAAAATCGGCGTTTATACTAATAGACCATTTCAAAGCAGGATAAAGGCACAGCTAAAAATGACTTTTACACTAACAGACAATTTCAATGCAAGATGAAGGCACAGCTAAAAACGACTTTTACACTAACAGACAATTTCAAAGCAGGATGAAGCCACAGCTAAAAATGACATTTACACTAGCAGACAATTTCAATGCAGAATGAAGGCACAGCTAAAAATGACTTTTACACTAACAGACAATTTCAATGCAAGATGAAGGCACAGCTAAAAACGACTTTTACACTAACAGACAATTTCAAAGCAGGATGAAGCCACAGCTAAAAATGACATTTACACTAACAGACAATTTCAATGCAGAATGAAGGCACAGCTAAAAATGACTTAAACAATAACAGGCACAGACTATGGAGGAATGACACAGGAAATGCAGCACAGCAGTACAGAGTTGGTGTCAGTGAAAATGAAGGTCAGGGAGTGTAGGCAGATGAAGTTTCAACGTAGTGCAGGGGACGTCTGCAAGGTGAATGACTGGAGAAGCAAGGGGAGTGAGTTCAGTGGAGCTGAAGCAGCCACAAAGCAGCAGTACTCACGTGATGGCAAGAGGGGGGAAGACACAGTCCAGGGGAGCGTTGAATGAAAATCCAACATGAAAGAGCATTTTCCATAGTAGTTGTAGGAGAGTGAGGCCCGGAGCACTGACAGGCACTGACAGGAACAGACATGGCCTTAGATGTGGGCCTTTGAAGAGGGGGCCGGCTTAAACCTGATGGTTCCCCAATAGGCCAATTGTAGATGGAAGCAGCCACTGAGGATGAGGGGAGGCGAGAGAGGAGGACTTTGAGGCGTCTTCTAATATGTGAAGAAGGCAGTGGCCATCTTGGAATTGCAGCGTGGTGCAGGTAACAAAGGACACACAGATATAAAATCACATCTCTGCCACAGTGCACACTGTCCCAGAGTGTTGGTGAGCAGTGCAATACAAATAAAAAGCAATGCAGTGGTCGGTGTAATAATATGGCCTTTTTTTGTCAAAAGAAAGTGCTTTTTTTTAATTTTGCAATTTCATTATTATTCTTATTATACTACTGCATGTGCTATTAAGATGGAGTGAAGGCAGGCAGGCATTGAGGCATCAGGAACGATAAGTCAACCTTCCAGGTGTGCAGTTCAGTACTGGCAGGCAAGAAATCCTTGCTCTGGTCTCTGCCAATTTTCTTCTGGTCCCTGCCATTACACTAGCCTCTAGTGTTCCCCTGAGTGAAGCTAAGACAGCTGATACCCATAGAGTGAGTTTGGTCTATCTTTTGGTTGGAACCATGTTTTAGGGTAGAAGATTCACACTCCTCACCAGAGGGATGTGGAAAAGCTCCCTCACAGACATTGAGAAGAGTATGCTTTTGGGATATCTACAGAAACGAATGTGTCTATAATAGCATGGCTTAGAAATGTTTTGCATACTAACCTCCTGGTTACCTCACCTTTGATGCTGTGAATCATTTTATCTTACATCTATTACATTTTGATCTTTGCATGTTTTGTGCATGCTAACCTATCAGATCAAGGTCAGTGGCATCAGACCAGAGATGGTGAAAGGGTGGCAGAAAGAGTTACGCAGCCCACTCAATCATTTCTCTCTTCTTCGTGCAACATAACAGCTTCTGCTCACTATCCTCCACTTCGACTTTATCTGCTACCTATACAGTATTTCACACAGCGTTGTCTTTCTCATTTAATTCTGGTTAATAGGACACAGTAGTATAGATTTCAGCATCTGACACAGTATTGCCTTTCTCAGTTAATTTCTCTCCCAAGGCCTCCACTTCACCATACAATATCCAGCTTTACTCCTTGCAAGTCACAAAGGGCCACCTTTCCCATCTCATTTCACTTCCATGATGCTCCTGGCCTCAAACCCCAGATCTTCAAATCCAGTAAAACGCATTGCACTGAAACGTAAACCATTGTTTCAGACAGTTCTGTCTTTCCCTGTTTGCTTCACTTCCATGGGAGCTCTGAACTTTACCCTCCAGTTCCCAGAAAACACATTTTCTACTTGGACCATGGCTTCACTTTCTCTTACGCTCCTTCACTTCCTCCTTCTCCGATCCTTGACTTTGCTCCCTTCTCTGTATCTGCACCTCACAGGATCACCCCACTCTTCTATATGGACCCTTGTCAGCTTTTTCTCCCTCACTCTTCTCTCTCACCACATGTATTCCGTGTGGATTACAATGCATTAACTACTTCATCTGCTTTACCTGCTGTACTCTCCATTTTTCTTGTAAGCACAACGCCTACAATCATTGGCATCGAGGTCAGTGCAAAGCTGAAAGAGCTTTTCAGCACTGAGTGTTCCGTTACAGAAATCCACCAATGTTTCATAACTCTCTCTAGTTCTCTGACATGATCTTCCATCTACTACGACACCAGTGGGAACGTGCAGAGTCAGATGAGCAGAATTGAGTATTAGCATGAATAAGTGTTGTGGGGTGTTGTACTGGACAACACACTGCAGGAGCTGTGGTGCAAACAACGATTCCTATTTTATATATTCTTATTTTATTCATCAACAAATTTCACTCACTCCAAAGCAAGACAATGGGAACTTTCAGTTATCCCAGATACCTTCTTAAAATCTCTCTTGACATATATCTGCAGCACGGGTAGCATAGCTCAGTGGCAACGCGGCTGGCTTTGGAAGCGAGACTACACAGAGCAACACAGGTTTGAATCCCAGGGTCCGTGCTTCAGTATTAAGCACGTTCTATAAAACCAATTATAATCATGCCACTGCAGTATGCAAAGTCTGATTTATTGTGTAGTTTCATTGTAATTCTAAGCTCCTATATTCCCTTTGCTGTCCGGTGTGATTTTAAGCGCATGTGTTGGATCATTGACTCCTGATTAAGGAAGATGATGAGCTAACTCTGTCCCACCTCAAATCTCTGCTGTTCCCTCGTCATGAGAGTCAAGCTACAAACAGAGTATTCGACTGTGTATGTGAGCTGTGAGCTGTGAAGGGCAGAGTGCATTGTGCGTGTCACATGTTTTTAAAGTTTAGTAAGGAATGACTATGGACACATCCTCCTTCGGTTGGAGAACTCCACCTGGCTTTAATGGGATCAATTATCAGCAAATAGTAACCTTCTATACAATTGTGAAGCTTTGATATGCATTGTTTATATGCATTACAGTAATAATGTATTTTTAGTTTTTTTAGGAAGTACAGTAGTAGGTTCCTAGTTCAGTGAAAGTGTGGTAATGGGGTTGAAAAGTGAAGATACCATAGAGTGACTTAAGACAGAAAAGGACTCTGAAGACATGCTGTTCATGGATGAGCATACCTTGCACTTGAATGGTTCAGTAGGATGGGGTTTCCGAAGAGAGGGCACCTGTCTAGTAAACCACAACCGAAACACCCAGTGAATATCTATGTGTGGGTGGCCTATCTAAGAATATTCCAGGCCCAATATTAATCTTTTTGCGGGATAATGTACACAGCCTTGAAGGAACACATTGCCCGTGTGGCGCACAACAAACAGGGGCAAAGGTTTGTCTTTATGCAGAACAACCATCTAAAACATCCCTCGGCTGCAGAGTGGGTGAAACTCAGTGCATAACTCCGAAACAAATCCGAGATGTTTTTGTGTTAAGTACTTTCATGAGACATTGTCAAGGACTTTTGGCGGGACAGGGTGTCATATCTCTAAAAAGTTGCAGTAGCTCTATTAACCCTAAAGTAAGTGAGTGTGTAAAACTATTGATTGAGACAAACCCCCAGTTAAAAGGCACCTATTGTTTCTTGGGAGGTGTAGATGATGTTTCTGGCTGTACAATTATGTTGGCCCATGAGGGGCAGTGCCATCCCTTCAAGTGCCTGCCTCTTTTAAGTCCTTGTAGAGGAAACAAGCACACTACATTGAAATTCATCTAGAAGCATGGGCTGCAGGGACAGTGCAGAGTTCCCCTGACGGATGGCCTGAATACTACAGCTCTTGGCTGTCAGTATGGTGTGAACAAGTGGGGAGCGGAGATTAAAGAGTTTAAGGCATTTTCCTAGGTGTGAGGCAGGGGTTTACTGAGACGGGCATACTCCAGGAGAGTAGGAGAGGGGCTGGTCACCATCTATTGCCAATTCGCTGGAGGCATGCCCAAAATTAAGATTATGCAGTCAGACTGGGGACAGATTATCTGGCACTACAATATGCCTCTTAGTAGAGTTGAACAAAATGGAACCAAAGTATTTCATATTGAATGTCTTACCAAACTCGGCCAGTTGACCTGCCTACCAACACCCTGCCCAACCCAGCAGTTCTATTTTTTATATACATTCAATTAATAGACTGCTTGGCTAAAATGTGTTTGAAATAATTGTATGCGTAACCCGAAGAATTATAAGTGATTATTTTGCTATCACTAGCAGGAGGAATTGGAATGTGATCACCAGATCCCAGTTGATTTGTCCATTCTATCTACTAGCCCCCAGCATGACAGCAATGTTGGGTGCTTGAAAGTTCTTCGACACGGTAGCGTAGAAAATACTTTGGGGCCCCTCCTGTGAGCCGTCCTGAGGGCCCTCCCCCCAACCACCCAAAAGCTCAGCAACAAATCATGGGTCGGGCCACAGTAACTAACATGCTTGAGCAATACACACAATCATGCTGCTGCAGGGGCACGCCACACTAGGAGAAAGATATAAATATGTGCTTTAATGCATTATGCAGCACACTTTCAGAGAAAAATAGGCTAAAAAGCCAGAGCGTTTGCAATTGTTTTGTAGGGTAATACCAATCCAAAAATCCAATACATGCAAGTCAACAACAGGGCCCAGGAACATTAATGATTTAATTAATGTAATGCTTAAAGCTATTAAAAATGCCATGCCACCATGAAAACATGTCCAACTGGCTTCACAATGTAGACCAGTATAGACATGTCATAAACATATTGCAGTAAAACATGCCATACCACATTAAGACACACCTAGATGGGTTGCACCAAAATGGCAGTTGAAGCAATAACACTTATGATGATTATTTTTTATCACAGATGCCCAGAAAAATATGCAATGCCACAGTAAGAAATGGCTACACTGGCTGCAGCAAAATACCAGTCTAGCCACTAATAACACATATCATACCTGTTTAGCCTGGACATGGATGACCATTAGCACCCTCAAAGGGGGTGATGACCCGTCAGGTCCATTTGAATGTGGGCTGCATTGTAAGGTACAAGCCCGCATTCCGAGCACCATGGTTAGCCAGTGTCCCTTCCCTTCCACACTCCCCCGTCTTTCCTCACCGTGCATACACGGGTGCTAATGGTGTCTTTTTTTTATTTTAAAAAAAGAAACCTGCCTTTACAGCGCAGCCTGGCGCTACACAGTGCAGATGTCCTCAAAGTCCGTTTTCAGTGTTCATGACATCACAGTTTGTAAAGGTAAGTTTATTTTTTATTTTTAAAAAAACATTATTAGCACCCATGTGCTAATGGTACTATTAACCATAACACCGGTTCGGTCCCATAACAAATCATTTATTTATGAAGTAAGAGCGACTTTAAAAAGAAAATATTTCTTTTCGACCTCGTAGGGCTCCGCCCCACTCCATGGCATGGAGGCCGCCAGTAAGTGGAGGCCTCCATATCATGGGGTGGGTGTAGCCCTGGCCTATAATTTCAAAAGAAATAGGACCTCATTACGACCATGCCGGTCCGGTAACGACAGTGCCAGTAAGCCTACCAGCACCGTTGTTACCGGACCGGCATAGTATGACTCTGCGGGTGGGTGCTGTCCCGCCCACCAGGATCAGACCTGGCAGGTGGAACGGCACCTGTCGTCAGAGTTTCACGGAAGCACCGGCACCATTATTAACGGTGCCTGTGTTTCTGTGGTCCCCATTCCCATTGAGTCCTATTGGACTCAAATGGGAATCGGGATTAACATTTACCGGTGCCTGACTTCCCGGAACTCTGGGGTCGTAATCCCTGGTGTTTCCGGCAAGCCAGGTGGCGGTTAATATTGCAAGTCCAGTGGCAACCCACCGGTAGCACCAGCAGGGTTACCGCCGGACTTGTAATGAGGCCCATAGTTTTGTCTCAATGTCACTCTGACTTCATAAAGAAATTATTTTGTTACAGGACTGGACTGATTCAGAAATGATGTATTTATAGTCCGGGTGACTTTCAAAGGAAACTATTTATTTTTTAAGTTCGTGGGCCTCACCCCAAGACAGCGAGGGCTG
This sequence comes from Ambystoma mexicanum, assembly GCF_040938575.1. Taxonomy (NCBI): domain Eukaryota; kingdom Metazoa; phylum Chordata; class Amphibia; order Caudata; family Ambystomatidae; genus Ambystoma; species Ambystoma mexicanum. The sequence goes on along the minus strand of NC_090926.1, from coordinate 71,619,232 downwards.
CGGTGTCCCCCACTATGCCACTGCTTCTACATCACATGCTTCGATGGCTCACGCGTAAACTGTATTTCAAATGCAACGCATTAACTTGAGTCCCTTTCTTATATACTTTTGGTCTGCAGGAATTGAGCACATCAAAATATACACACAGTAAAATACTGTTTTACACGATCTTATACTATCCTACTCCATCTTCACCTTACTAACCCATCTCGCCTTATCGTTTACAGATCCGCCAGAGCGCCTGGGGACCAATTCCATTGGTGACGGTGCGCGGTACAAATACCTTTAACTCGTTAGTGTCCAACGTACATGAGAAAATCACATTCGAGGAACAGCTTGAAACCTGGTGCTCAGCTGTTGGAGGGCTCCACCCACATGATGTGGGGTTCATTAGGCTCGAAGCCTGGTTCCAACGAGGTTGCAGGCACAAGAGGCGAGGCCCAACATGATGTGTGCTGATGTTACAGGCAATTGTGGGCGAATGAATGCCTGTGAGCTTACAGGAATATCTAAATCACACTCTCCCCACTCCTCTGAGTGCATAAATGGCAAGGACCAGAGCATGTCCATGCCGGTGCTTCAACCCTCATTGAACGAGAAAGGGCCCCCTAATGGTGAAAAGATGAATTTCAGGCTGTGTCTGGCCTATATCCAGAATAAAAGGAAGCCAAAATAGTGGCGACATGTGCCATCAGATGAGTGATTTAGCTGATAAGAAGAGTGATATGTGCAAATGTATCCGCTGAGTACAGTAACGTGTATAAGTAAGTTGTAAGCAACTACTTTACAAATAATTTACCACCAATGTTATTCATTGCAGGTTACATTTCTGTCAATATTCTTTATGATACAGCAGAAGCAATAACTGCCTTGAAATCTGCCACTCTGGAGCATTTATTTTGCGCTGATTATTTTGAATAAACCAGTTGCTAAATTGTTTTCTGCAAATACTTTTGACATAAGCTTTGGCAAGAGGCATGGATGTGCTTGTCAGCTGCAAGCAGACTGCCATCCGCCATATCCTTGCATTGTGTACACTAGTAATCATGCATGGAGTGCATTGCATAGACATGAGGTTGATAATTATATGTAAGAACCTCATTCTGGCTATTGCCTTAATCCCAGGAAGTGTTAGCGACTGATTATTGCTTCTCTTTGGCTGTGCTGGGAATATGTTATCTTAAACGTTTGTGTGTGTGAACGTACCACGGCAGCATGGCTACTGGCTTGATGAAAGCTGGCAAAGCGCCGTTACTCTTGGAAACTTCAGCCTGCAGAATTAGGTCTCTGTTATACATTAGGACAGGCTAGAGCGCTGATCAGCATGCATCAGCCTTTCCCGCAGCACTCAAAATGGTCTTATATTCAAGTATTTCCAAAAAACCCTCTGTATGCTGGGCTTGGCTTCCGGTGAACGGAGGGAGGAAGTGAATGCGACCCAGAAGGCCTTGTGGAGATTGGCTCTTGCAACTGGAATCATGAATAACATTACAGTATATATCCTGTGGGGCTCTAGCATTGATGCATCTGCACATAAAATAGAGACACACACTGTGCCCAAATCTTTCACCTATGGGCAGGGACGGAGACAGCAGGACATATTTGAAGAGCCGTGTGCGTGATCACAGAATGCCCCACTGCTTTAGTGTGTTCACACACATTTTCTTGCCATTTTCATTAGGTTCTCTCATTTACTATTTGCCACATTCCCATGTTGAACACATAGATGTGCTAGAGCCACCATCATATGTGCAAGGTCTACAGTACATGGGCAAGTGAACATATGCCAGGAACACCTTTGAATGACCAGGTTTAGCCATGCCCAGCCTTGCATTCTAATGTGCATTCACCATTTGCTAGAAGAATCCCCGTTATTCCCTCTCATTCCCTTATATCACCATGATAATCCAGGACAGACGTCAAGCATATAGACTACACCTCATAAACCTGCCTACTTCCTCATACACCAGGAACAATTGTATATGACCAGGTTCAGCTTCACGCGCATCCGTACTGCCCCACATGCTCATATGCTGAATCATATGTCAGCAATAGCCTCATGTGCCCGGGCACAGCCCCACATGCCCAGATACTGAACACTAGTTGCTATCCCAATGTCTACTTCACTAGTCTCACCAGAGTACAAGCAAAAGAGCAATAATACCTCACATTCGCTTGGAACAGGGCACAGGCAGCAGCAGTGGAAGATTTGAACCCAGGAACAGACAAAGCAGCAGCAGCGAAAGTTACTCCTAACTCAAAGGCCTGGCCCAGCAGCAGTCATGTTTCCCTCCCACAGAACAGGAACAGCACAAGAAGCATCACTGCTCTTTACATTGTTTAATGGGCAGTCTAAAGTCTCTATTTTGAATCATAAGAGCGTCACTGCTCCTTTGCAATCTGCAATACTTTCCCTGACTGCTTTACTTAATCCTGTCAGTCTGTTGATTATCATATTTTCTGAATCCTCTCAGCTCCTTATTGACTCCACATCCCCCTTCCGTTAAAGCGTCCACATTCTATCAAAGTATTCCCACAATGATTAGTAAAACCTTGGCATTTTCCGTGCCATTCTACTTCATTGTTAGATCTTAAATATGTTCACAATGCTTGTGAGTCCCTTATTAACCCATTTCTTAGTTTAACACTCACTCTCCCTACAATAATCACACTCCATTCTTGATCTTTTTCTCTGTTTTAACTTTCCCTTTCTCTGCCTCTCTGAGCCCTGGATTTCTCCTGTATGACTACCATCCCCACTTCTTTCTGCATGTCCATCACAAACTGCTCTGAAACTCCTGATGCTTTGGTAGAGGCGGAGGTACTGGGAGTCTTTACTATTCCTGCGGGGCCCCCACGCCGCCCCTAACTTCCCTCATATCACCTTATTTGAATATCACTTCTCCTCCTTTTCCAAGCCCCTACTAGTGGCATTTCTCACCCTCTCTCCCTAGATGACCCTTTCCTCTTTGTGACTTTTATGATGATACACAATCTCTTCTTTCATTCCTCTTACCTCTAACTTCCCTTCGTCGTGTTCTTTGGTGATCTACCACTCACCAGTAAGTACCCACTGTACTTCTTCCCCTCCTCTTTCTCTTCTTGACGCCTATCATTTAGCTGAGGTGCCTTTCCCTCTCACGCATATTTCAGACCCTTCTCCTGATCCTTTGTTCTTCTTTTCCTATTAATACTATTGTATTATTGTAACTACCTATCCCATTAACTGTTTAGTTCTCTTCCTTCGTGCTTTCCTTTTCTCCCTCTCTTCTTTCTTATTCCATCCCTGTGCCCACATCATCTTTTTTCTCATTGTGAATTACACTCATTTAAACCATGCTGCTTTATTGTCAACACTTCATTTTCCCCTTCAGCCCAAACTCCTTTTTTTTGCTTATCTCTTTTCATTCTGCCTCTTCTCTTCAAACTGCTCCTGTCAACACGCTTTAATCCCCTTTCCTCCCCACCATTTTTCCCATCTTGCAAACCCCCCCAACTCTAGCTATACCCTTAAGTTATACCCCTTTGGACTTCATGTCTCCATGCAGAATGGCACCGTAAGAAGTCCCATTCTTCTCTTGATCTTTCTGCTCTCTCATTTCTTCTCACATTTGATAGTTCATCTCTATTGGCCCCCATGAAATGATACTTCTCTGAACTCACCATCTCTCTTTCACTTTACCCTCTTCGTCTACACCAAATCCTCAACAATATCCTCTCTTCACATCCTCCTGACCCGAATTCATCTTCTCCTCACTCCATCGCTGATTTCACTGATTATTTCATTTCAAAGGTTTCCTCCCTATGTTACCCTTCACCTCCCCACCCTCTATTGATTTAACTTCTTCCACTTCCTTCTTCTCACTAGCATCATTTTCCCCACTTACCAAATCTGATGCTGTTTCTTGCCTTGCTATATCTCACCCTATGGATCTGCTCCCATTGTGTCTCATTCCTCTAATATAGCCTCAACGTAGCTTCGATCTCACCTGCTTTCTTGAAGTTTATCTCTCTACTTCAGGCTTTCCGCCTTCCTTTAAACGTACTCTGATAATTCCCATGATTAAAAAATCCTCCTTTACCTCACTATTGGTTAAAACTTCCATCCTATATCTCCTTTCCTTGTTTTCTTATCTACTAGAGCACTCTGTTCATTCGCGGTCTCCTTCTCCCTGGATCTGCATTTGCTCCTTTCTCCCATTATGTCTGGTTTCTGTCCTTCTCAACTGACTGAGACTGCCCTTCTCTTTGTTTCAACTACTCTCTGTCTGTCACACCAAACAGTCTTCTATACTAATTCGCCTCAACCTATGATATGATGTGATATGATATGATATGGCATTTATAACGTGCCTATACACAAGTGTTTCAAGGCGCGACGAAGCAAGGGAGGCGGAACAGAGGAAAAACAGAGATAACGATCTTACTAGGCCAGGTGACATTGAGATTGCGCAAGTGCAGGTGAAGGGGAAAGGGAAAGTGCGGGGGGCAAGGAGGAGGGGGTAGTGCAGTACATAGGATCAACAGTAATAAATAAATAAAAACAATAGGTAAAAAGTGCCGCCAGCTAGTGGCAAGTGCAGAGGTAAGTGCAGATATCAAGTGTCAAGACCTGGTGGGGACTGTAGGGATGCAGAAACAGCCCCCAAGTGCAGGGATTGCCTGGGAGGCAGTGCAGGTGTGCAGCTGGTGGGGGAGGGGACCTGGACCCAAGGAGGAGAGAAAGCATAAGCAAAGAGGAAGGTCTTGAGGTGCTTCCAGAACCAGAGATGGTTCTCCTCAATTTTTAGGGAGGCAGGGAGTTGGAGGTGAATGAGCGAAGAGCTTGAGAAGGAAGATATTTAGGAAGAGAGAGTTGATGGTATTGAGGCCCCAGGCCCCAGAAGGCCTTGTGGACAATGCAGACGGTTTGGAACTTAATGCTTGCAGCCCCTGAGAGCCATTGCAGAGATTTGAGTCCTGGAGAGATACGATCCCTGGGCTTGATCCAAGGACAAGTCTCGCAGTCGTGTTCTGGATGAGTTGCAGAGGGTGAAGAGTAGAAGCGAGCGGATTTAGAAAGAGGCTGTTGCAATATTCCAGACTAGAGAGAACCAGAGCTCTGGAGACAGTGAGCTTCTGGTGTAAGGAGAGGAAAGGAAGAATACCTCTGAGGAGGTGCAGCTCGTAGTGCGACTTCTTAGAGACGTCAGAGATGTGAGGAGAGAAGGAGAGTGTGGAGTTGAAGATGACCCAGAGGTTTTTAGCCTCACAGGTGGGAGAAGGAGGAGGGCCAAGATAGGCTGGCCAGAGAGTGATAGGAAAGGAGGGAGCTGGTGTGCCAAAGAGGAGAATCTCAGTCTTACTGGCATTAAGGCAGAGATCATTGGTGGCACACCACTCCTGGATAGCGGACAGACAGTCAGAGATGAGAGAAGGAGAAGAGGTGGCCGAAGGGAGCCTGAAAATGAGCGGAGTGTCGTCCTCATAGCACTTAAATTTGGCGCAGAGAGTGGCAATGCAGTGGGCAGGAAGTGCCAGGTATTGGTTGAACAGCCAGGGAGAGAGGTTAGACCCATGGGGAACACCACAGGTAGAGACAGAGGAAGAGGAGAGGAAGGACCCAAGTTGGACCTGGGAGGGTCGATCAGAGAGGAAAGAGGTCAGCCAAGCCAGGGCCTGATCAGTGATACACAGGTTATCACGTAGATGGTTGAGCGGGATGGCATGGTTGACCGTGTCAAAGGCAGAAGAGAGATCAAGTAAGATGAGAACACACCGGGTATTGGAGTCAAGGTTTGAGAGCAGGTCTTCACAGATGTTCAGGAGAGCGGTTTCTGTGCTTCTGGCAGCTCTGAAGCCAGACTGAAGGTCATGGAGACAACCAAACGATTCAGAATGAAGATTACGCTGGGAGATGGCCATCTTTTCCAAGAGTTTGCCCAGGAAAGGAGTGATGGAGATTAGGTGGTAGTTAGCAAGACAGGAGGTGTCGGCTGAGGGTTTCTTAATAAGAGGGTGCACAAAGGAGTGATTCTGGGGGGAAGGGAAGGGTCCAGCGGCAAAGGAGTGGTTGCAGAAGTCAGCCAGGGTGTCAATGTGGTCCTTGATGGTTTTAGAGGAACAGGGGAGTACCTATTTCAACGAGACTTTCATAGATCGGACTTGTCTAGAATTCACGTCTGGGGAGAACAGGGGAAAGGCAGAGAAGGAGGGAGGAGGGCTGGCCACAGAAGGGAGAGAGGAAGAGTGAGGAGTAGAGGGGGGAGGAGGAAGAGAGGAAGAGAGAGTGGACAGGATGTCCTGAGTTTTAGAGATGAAATGAGAAGCCAGGGCAATGCAGAGGGCCTGGGAGGGGACAGAAGAGGTAGAGACTGCAGCAGGATTGGCCAGCTCCTTGCAGATTTGAAAGAGTTTGGCCGAGTTGTTGGATGCCGCAGAGCCGCAGGCTTGGATGAGGGCTCTCTTCTTGGTGCAGAGATCCGTTATTGCCTTTGGAGCAGGCGGCAGGCCAGTTTTTCAGAGGATGTACAGGAAGCACGCCATTTCTTCTCAGCCACCCTGCACTTGTGTTTAAGGGGGATTATGTCTGTGTCGTACCAGGAGTTGCACTTGGCATTGGGCTTCAAGCGGATCCTCATGACAGGGGCAAGATCACCAAGAATATCAGATATAGCAGAGTGGAGCATAGAAAGGGCTGTGTGAGGGTGTGAGTCAGCCGAAAGCGAAGGTGGGGGGTGAGGAAGTGGCGGCAAAAGCCTCAACTGACACACGCTTCATTGGTCGGATAACTGAGAAGGTAGGTGCCAGTGCTGGGTTGGCTTGGCCTGAGGAGTAGAGAGAGCGAGCTGAGAGGAAAGGAGAAAGTGATCACTCCAGGAGACAGGAGTGGTGAGAGAGATAGAAAGGGGAACGTCTGTAGAGATCAGAACATCCAGAGTGTGCCCTGCAGAGTGAGCCAGGCCAGAAGGGAAGATAGAGAGTGAGAGAATTCATGGCCTTTCATATGGGAGATCATTATATTCTTCTTTCCTAACTCACATCACTTGGATTATCTGGCTCTGTCCTCCAATGCTTTGAATCCAATCTGTCTGATAGAATGTATTAATTTTCTTTGGGTGACCATATCTCCTCTTCCTGTTCCCTTCTCTATGGTGTCCCTCAAAGCTCACTTCTCAGTTGTATGTTGGTTTCCCTCTACACTATTCCTCTTTCTGCTCTTATCTATTCCTCTGCTCTTATCATGTGACTTATATGCAGATGACACTCAACTCTTCGTCTCCTTCGTCAAAACAGAAGTCCTCTTTTTCCCTGCTGCTACTCTACCCACTCCTCTGCCTCAATCTACACTGTTTTCCTCCCTATTTAGTCTCTATCTTTTCCTTTGCCTGAAACCTTGGTGTTTCCCTCCAATCGTCTTTATCTTTCACTTTACATATCTCCAACACTGCCAACACCTGCCATTTCTTCCGCTTTAATGTCCGTCTAGTTCACTCCTTCCTATCGTTACTGGCCATCAAACTTTTCATCATATCTCTAATGTTCTCCCATATTGGTTACTCTTCTGCCCTCTTGCATGGCCTTTCTCCTTCTCATCTCCCACCCTCTGTTCTATTTGCAACTCTCCTATCCTTCTTTTCTCACTTTCCCCTTTTGCTTCTATTACCTGTTATCTCCTGTCCGTCTCTAATATTACCCATTGACACCTGTTTTCTTTTCCATTTCCTCTCCATTGTTAACAGGTGCATTTCTCATCTCTCTCTTTCCCCCTCTTTCTCTACTCTTCCTCATGTTCTAGCCATTTAGAATCCCAATTTCTCCTTACTGTTACCAAGCCCCCTCTGTTTCCTTCCTTTTTTCATTTAGCGCCTAAACACTGTTTATTTGATTATCACCTTCTCTTCTTGTATTTCGTACCAGACTTAACCCATTAAGTGCTAAGGGCATGCGTATTTGTCCTGAATTTCTATAAGGAATCATTGTAGGCTCCACCCACTCCCACACTTAACCCGTCTTCTCTCTTGCCTTTCTAACAATTGCTGCTTAATTCTTTTCATTCTAATTGATTTACCCTACGACATCATTGCTGATTTTGCACTGTGTCTTTACCTACATCTACATCACTTTGACAAAAGCGCTTTATAAATCCAAACAAAAACAGACAAATACAAATTCAAAATTACAAATGCAGCAAACCAAAATCCCCTTTTCAAGCAATAAACAGAATGTGCATCCCTCTTTCTGCCTTCACCTGGTTATATGAACTTGAAATCTTTAACAATATTAACCACTTTCTTTTAGATACACTTGCATCCATTCAGGAGGATAGAAAGTCCTGCTCCTCTGCTCCTTCAGCTTTATTAAGGGTCTCTAATCCCTTCTTTTCTTGAGCCTGCTGTATTAACCTTTGGACTTGTTATACTGTTTAGTAAAAAGTCTCACAACTACCTCTTATAGTGATGTTTTAATCCTTACATCATTTTTTTTTAGAGAATTGTATCATCCAAACCTTTTACCTTTCTTTGTGGATTTTTAACACCTCACTTGGAAAGCCACTTGTTTTACGTGATGGCTTGGCCTTACTTCTGCCTTGCTTAAGAATCCATCCTTAAAGAGTTCTGTCTTGAGCACTTTTCACACTATGTCTTCTCGTCCCGGTCGCGGTACGATTATTGCAAAGTTAGTTGTTAGTTGTTACAATCATACTTGTACCCCAATGTTATCAATCTGGCTTTGAACGTGGACACATTAATGTGGCTGCTTCTCTTCAGGTCATGGATGACCTGATGGTGGGGAGCACTGCTTTCATGTTCTGCTGGATCGCTCCACTTTTTGTTACACTAGAGACCACGATAAAGGTTTGCTGGAAGGATGATTCCACTGCAAGACATAAGGCGTGTTGGGTGAGGCAGAATGAGACCACACCAGCTTATATCCACCAAATGACTTGTGAAGTATCACACTTGGTGATTAAAACTAATGGGCATCGTACAAATCGAAATAAATGTTTTAAATGGCTACGTGATGTTCCATTGTATAACACTTTCCCTGGCTTAAGAATACATACATAAAACCATATCAGATTGCTCAAGGCTTGGAGAATATTTACTGGCATTTAGTGGTGTCTCAGTGGTACCTCTAAGTATTCGAAGAGACAGCAAAGAAACATACCATACACTGTGTAATGAAGCTTCTGTGTGTTGCAGAACTTCTAAAGAAAGCCTCTTTGGATCTCTCAAATCTGAGCAATTATCGCTCGGTAACTGGTCTAGCCAAAATCTTAGAACAAATAGTTACATCTCAAATCCAACAGTAAGTGGAAGCTGATGGACTTTTCCATGATTGTTAATCTTCCCATTCACAACCAACATGCCACTGAGACAGCCCAATTAATGGTTTGGGATGATATCCTGGCTGCAGCAGATGCCACCAACTCCAATTTGCTGATACTGCTGGATCTGTTTGCAATATTTGATCAAGTGGATCATAGAACCCTATTGTCCAAGATTTCCAGCAGGTTTGGAGTCACAGAACATGTCATCGGATGGATTCACACACTTCTTTTGAGGCGCAACTGGTGAAAGTTCAGCATTTGCGCTTCAAAAGCTGAAATCAGTTGAGGGCAACCACAGGGGTCCTCCAGTTCCCCTTTACTGTTTAATATCTACATTAGGGCACTATTTTTAGATTTTCATAGGTTTTCAGTGTCATTTCATTGTTCCCTGATGAATGTATCTCACTATAGATGGCCCTCATCAATATCACACCTATCTGTTTAGTTTTTTAGCTGAGGTTCAAGTATGGATTATAAAACATGGCCTTCCTTTGAACCCCACAAAGATGGAGGTCATCCTGCAAAGCTTCAAACAAATGCTGGGTGAGGCTATTGCCACATGCTCCACTACTTCTTGCATTGACAAGAACTATCTTTCAATGTTAATTGAGATATTTGTCAATTCTAAACATATTGATTGCAAATTCTGCTATTTGGTTTGGTCTGAATTGCAAATATCACATTTGCAGAGAGTTCAAAACACAGCTACCTATCTCCTTTTCAACCTGGCAATATCTGATCCTATCACTTCTTTTCGTCATTCACTCCATTTGCCCAGGGTACATTGTCGAATTGTATTCAGGGAAGAGGGTTTTGTTTTAAAATCTCACAATGAGCTAACTCTGACATATCTAGTCCAAACGATTCATTGGTACCAACTCGTGAAAGCACTATGCTTGAATAATAAGAAGATCTGCAGCTTCCCCAAATCTAAATTGAAATCTAGTTTAGATTACAGGTCCGCAGCAGCAGGGCCTCGATTGTGAGAGGCCTTGCCTCTACAGCCGCACAAAATTACTATGACAGTTTTTGAAAATTCTTAAAAACCTACCTTTTTTACAAATCCTTCTTAATCCATTCATGTATGTATGCCCCTTGATGCAGTTAGATGTGCCAGTGCTGTGTTACAAATTCCATTGAATTCAATTACATTAAATTACATTACAATGAATTACTTTCTTTGATCAGGTGATGGCCATGTTTTTTCTTGGGCGTTCCAAAATGGTCTTGGCCTTGGAGGGACATTCTTCTTCACCTTCTCAGATCTTATCCTTTTCAAAGTAGGATCTTAATGTCTTTTGGTGATCCTCTGGTATTTTAGTGGCATGAAGTAGCCCGCTTAGTGTCAAACCTCTTGGTCTCCCTTTAGCAGGTTGTGCTGTCAAAATAGTGGATGTTGGCAAATGCTGTGCTGAGTGTTAAACTGGGATAATGGGGTATTTTGGATAACCTCTCTCTCATTTTTTAAGAACTGCATTGACCATTTTCACAAAGGCAGACATTCTATCATGCACATCGCAGTGAGAGCATACGTTGGGTGTTGGGAACCACTTGAAGGCATGGAGGGAAGCAATTACACATAGGAATTGCTTCCCTTTCAGGTAAGCAATTTCTGTGTGCTTGGAATGCAACACAGTCTCAAAGTATCTTTGATGGCCCCAATACCTGAGCTGCAATCTGGGAAGTACCATTGAAGGTAGAGAGGGGAGTTCAAAGTGAGAGGCACAAGTTACTCAAAGTCCTGTTAAGCAAAACATAAGTAAGAGTGAATTGGTGAATTAAAAATGCAACACTAAAATGCTGTGAATTTGCAAGATGCCAATAACCGTTGATGGTTGTGGCTGGAGTCTGCACCTCTTCAAATCAATTAGTGAAGTTCTCACTTTAATGCCCACACCTCATTGGCTGGCTTTCCCAAAAGTAACCACATAACTAAAAATAATTGATAGGCAATCATTTAAATGTAGTCCCCTGTATGCACAAAGGGTGTTTACATCAACAGCCAGTGAAGTTATAAAATAGAATGGAAAGACCATTGGTGATCAGGGGGTACATTTTGATAGTGATATTTGACCAATGGAGTAATTACAGAGGCTGCTTTCACCAGTCCTCCAACAAACAATCGTCACCTAGGAGAGATAGAGCTAGTGAAGGGTACGAGTTTAGGATGGTCGCTGAGATCCTACAGCGTCAGCCATTTCCTTTGGACCACCAACGTCCTGCCCAAACCTGCAGGTCAGGTTATTAGTACCTGCTGTATACTTTAATAATTTAAACAATGCATTTAATGTACAGTTGTTTGCTGTGATGGGGCCCTTATTTTTTATCTTGTTAAATGGCTGCAGAAAAAAGTTCTGTCATGCACATTCCTTTCTTTTTGACGTTACCACATGCTGTAACAATTAACCCTCAAGGCGTTCATTAACACCTTGCGCAGAAGCCATTCCTTTCTACTTCGGAAGCAATGTCCACCCTTGTTGATTGCTGTGGTGATCAGGGATAGTCAGCATAACAAAATGCCAGGTGGCATTGTAGACCAGGTAGTAGGTAAAGACTCTTCTTAACCCTTTAGAAATTAAGTTATAGCCCTTTACAACTTACACCCTGTAGTCACATGTATGCCAATATGCCCCATGCCACAGTGCAGATGCTTGCCCATCAACAACCACCAAAACTGGTAGGCCCATTGTAAATTCAGCACTACAAGTACCAGGTTGCAAAAACAAATCGTGATTAATCAACTATCAAAGGATAATGGGCCTCATTACGAGTTTGGAGGCAGCCATGCCCTTAGTAGGGGCATGGCTGCCTACAAACTCGGGTCTGAGTCCGGCTTCCCTGAATGGGGAATTACCGGGCCATTTCGACCTAGGTGGGCTTGGTATTTCCCCATTCAGGGAACCCTGACCCAGACCATCCCCATTCCCTTTCGAGCCCCCATAGGTTTTACCAGGCGTCCTAACCGGGACCCGCGAGGAGACCTCGTAATAGGGCGGTACGGGGTTAACGGCTCTGGCACCTTTGCCGGCGCCGTTAACCCCTTACCGCCCACCTCGAAATGAGGCCCAATATCTGTGTAAAAAAACAAGTAGCAGACTCAAAGCCTTATTATTGATCCTTTCATGGTCTACAATATGTTTTTATGGGGTTTGGCGGATATTCGATGACTACTGCTCTGTTCATTCAGCGCTTCACTCTGAAGATCTCCAAAGTTCTCCGAACATTTCTTTAAAACACACAGAAGATTACTTTTATTTAGAATGGCTGGAGGAAAAGTAAACCAAAATATATGATAGGAGATTAGTGGTAGGGCGAATCGTTTCCACAGCTTCTTTAGCATTTCTCTTCTCAGGCAAGTGTTCTAAGTGTTGGTGCCCGAGCGCTCTGGCAATGACAAATGGTTGAGCACATATGAAACAAGTTTCAGACCAACTAATAATAATATCAAATTTGTATACAGTGCTTCATGGTGGATTTGTTCCGCTTCTACAATCTCTATGTTCTATAACAATAGTTGTTATTACCAATGTATTCTCAATGTATCAACCTTCTAAGGATTAAGGGCTTTGCCTCCCATTACAAGATTCAAACTGGTAGACTGCAAGCAGGCTTCATGGCAGACACAAGTGCTCAACTAAAATGTGCCCTACATCCAGGAGGGCTTTACATATTTTAGGCAGAACATGCATGTGCATATAAAATGGCACATGTTCAGTGACAAGGGGACATTAAGTGGTGAAACAATAGAAGGCTTCTTATGCAGCCGTACTGGCCACATTTTGGCAAAATGTCTTCAGCCCAAATAGTAGAGCCATGTAGAGATTAAGGGCCTGATTCATGGAATAATCTGTGCTGAAAAAACGGGACTTGCACGCGAAGTCCCGCACAAGTCCACGTTTGTCGATTCATGGAAAAACAATGCACAGGGCTTACCTGGGACTTGCAAGGCATCCGCGCTGCTCCAACACGTTACTCCGAGCTGACGAACACCTTGTGCAAGACTCCAAGGGTAGGGCCGGGCTGGCCAGCGCCGCCACCTAAAAATGGGGCAGAACACATGAAATGAGGACGAACAGCGAAAATGTGGGCTCTACGAGGAACGTTCCACCGTCAAACAATCACACTGCCCATAGTCAATTAAACAACCGTATTCATGGAATTGAACATGGAATGACGGCGTGCGAAAAACCACGCGCAAATCCAGAAACACCTACGCCACGCGATAGCAGGTGTAACCATCAACGCGCATGCAAATGCATAAAAAACGCATGCGATCAACAAACGCATGGCTACTGCCACGATGAAGGCACCATTTGTTGCAGCAGTCATCCTGGGACACCGCTGGAGGATGGTAAGGGCCCGGATCTTCCACCCAAGGACCAGCCTTTTTGGGATGCCTGATGATCAGGTCTATGGCACGTATAGGTCCCCCCATATTATCCTAGACAAGGCCACAGATTGGGAAGATTACCTCACATCACGCACCATGTGCTCCCAAGCACTGAGCACTTTGCAAACGTTTCTCACTGTTCTGTAATCTTTTGGCCACTGGCTAATTCCAGTGGACCACTGACATAGTCAGTGGCATCTCCCAGGCCACACTGTCACGCTGCTTACGCCAAATGTTGGCTATTATAACTGCACGTCCTTCTGTCTGCCATCATCTATATGCCCAGAACACCAGCAGAAAGGCAAGCAGTGGTCCAGGATTTGTATGGGGTGGCAGACTTCCCAAAAGTACTAGCTGCCATTGATTGCACACATGCAGTGGCGTAACACAAGATGTGGGGGCCCCCTGCGAGCCATGCTGAGGGGGCCCCCCAACTCAGCAACAAATCAAGGGTCGCGCCACACTCTGGGCCAGCCTAGATTATCACACTTGCGCAATACGCACAAACGTGCTGCTGATCGGATATGCTGCACACTGCACTAGGAGAAAGATATACATATGTGTTTTAATATAACATACAGCACACAGTCTGAGAAAAAATGGCTAAAAAGCCAGAGTGTTTGCAATTGTTTTGTAGGGTAACACCAGTCCAATAGATGCAAGTCACCAACAGAGCACAGGAACATTAAAGCTTTGCTATTAAAAATGCCATGCCACAATGAAAACATGTCCAACTGGCTGCACAAGGTAGACCAGTGTCGACATGTAATAACAATATGGTAAAGCTTGCCAGGCCACATTTAGACATATCTAGACTGGTTGCACCAAAATGGCAGTCGAAGCAATAACACTCATCAAGACTAGAACACACATTCAAGCCTGTGTCTCTGCGACCACTAACAACACGGCCAAACTCTTTAAAATCTGAAAAGAACTGGTCAATCCTGTTGAGGTCTTTACATCTCCTGTTCCCTCCCAGGCCCTCTGTATGGCTCTGTCATCTCACTTCTACGCTAAAACTCGGGACATCCTGTCCTCCATCTCCTCTTCCTCTCCCTCTTCCTCCCTCGCCCCCCTTTGACCATCTCTACCTCTCTTCCTCCTTTCTCCTCTTTCTCTCTGACAACACCTGACAAGGTTTCTAGACAAGTCCGATCTATGAAAGTGTCATCCAAACAGGTGCTCTCCTGCTCCACCAGAACCATCAAGAACCATATTGACACCCTCGCTCCAGCCTTGACCGATTTCTGTAATCACTCTTTTCCCTCTCCCGTTAAGCACTCCCTTATGCACCCACCCCTCAAGAAGCTTTCTGCCGATCCTGCCTGCCCGGCAAACTATCGCCCAATCTCCATCACCCCTTTCCTGGGCAAACTTTTGAAAAAGCTGGCCATCTCCCAGCTTACTCTCCACACGGAATCTGTTGGTTGTCTCCATGACCATCAGTCTGGCTTCAGTGTCAGATACACGGAAACGGCTGTCCTGAACACCTGTGAAGTTCTGCTCTCTAACCTTGATTCCAGCATTCCTTCTGTCCTCATCCTCCTTGATCTTTCCTGGTCTTTCGACACGGTCAACCATGCCATCCTGATTAATCCTGATGAATCGACTACATGAGAACCTGGGCATCACAGATCAGGCTCTTGAGTGGCTGACCTCATTCCTCTTGGACTGTCCCTCCCAGATTCAACTTGGTCCCTTTCTCCCGCTCCATCCTCTCACTCTGGTTTTTCAACCTCTATGTGGCCCCTTTGACCCACCTGATCTCTACATTCTCCTCTAACTTTCAGTGTTATGCGGATGACACTCTGCTTTCCTTCAGGCTCCCCTCATACTCCTCTCATCTCTCGCTCATTCCCGACTGTCTATCTGCGATTCAGGATTGGTGTGCCTCCAACTATCTTTGCCTTAATATCAGTAAGATGGAGATCCTTCTCATTTGGACTCCTGACCCTGCTTTCCCTCTCTCACTCTGGCCGCCTGCCTTGGGCCCTCTTCCTTCGCCTTCCTGTGAGGCAAACAACACCGGTGTCATCTTTGACTCCACTCTCTTTCTCTCCTCACATCTCAGACATTGCCAAGAAGTCACACTATCTGCTGCTCCTCCTCAAAGGGACTCTTCCCTTTCTCACTTTCCCCCAGAAGCTCACTGTCTGCAGAGCCCTGGTTCTCTCTAGGCTGGACTACTGCAACAGACTCTTTCTCAATCTGCCTTTCTCTACTATCCAGCCCCTGCAACTAATCCAGAAAAGGACTGCAAGATTTATCCTTGGCCTCAAGCACAGGGATTGTATCTCTCCAGCCCTGAAATCTCTTCACTGGCTCCCAGTTGCTGCAAGTATCAAGTTCAAGACCCTTTGCATTGTTCACAAGGCTTTCTGGGCCCTGGGCCCGCACTACATCCAACGCTCTCTTCCAAAATATCTTCCTTCTCAAGCCCTTCGCTCAGCTACCTACAACTCTCTAAGGGTTCGACGCTTCTCCAGGAAGAGAGTGGGGGGTAGATCTCTCTCCTCTACAGGTGCCTCCTTCTGTAATAGCCTCCCTGCCCCTCTCAAGCTTTAGCAGACCATCTGAAGTTCTGGAATCAGCTCAAAACGTTCCTCTTCTCCTCTACTTTCTCTCTCTCCCTCCCCTGCTGGTCTACCTGACCTACCTGTCTGCTGTACCGACTTGTTGCTTGGCTACCCTCAGAGTCTCACTGAATCGAGACTCTTTCTTGATCAGTCACCCTTGCACTGCCTCTGGTTCTACCATGCACTTAGGGGCTGTAACTGTAACCATACAGTCCCTTGTTCTCCTTGCACTACCCAGAGCTGTGCTGCCCTGACAGCACTTACTCAGAGCATTGCTGCCCTGTTTTTCCCCTCCCCTCTCCCTTGCAATTCCCCCGTCCCTTTCCCCTTGCGCTTCTCGTTATCGCACTTGCACGATCTGAATGACACAAGGCCTAGTAAGATTGTTTGTCTTGTCCTCCCTCTATCTTCCATCCCTTGTCTTGTCGCGCCTAGAAACACTTGTGTGCAGGTGCGTTATAAATGACTTATATCATATCATTTGATCGCAGAAAAATATACAATGCTGCAGTAAGAAACGTCTGACTGGCAGCACCCAAATGGCAGTCTAGCCAGGTAATTCACTTAGCAAGACTGCTTTATCATAAATGCCCCATTAAAAAAAGTCATACCAAACTGAAGAATGACTAGACTGGCTGCACCAAAATGCCTCTCTAGCCACTAATACCACATACCATGCCTGCTTAGCCTGGACATGGACAGTCATTATAATTTGTTGTATAATCCTGCCCCCCACACATCCCCTCTCCTTCCCACCCCAACCTCCAAAATCAGCTCCTTGGCCCACAATTACCTCCACGTTCCTCTTCCTTGCCCCAGAGCTTACGGTTGAGGCTCCTTGCCTCATAGGTAAGTACTGGGATGAGGAAGAGTGGGACTAGGAGTAATGAAGATTACAGGTAGCTAAATCAAGCATTACTTCCATGTACCTCTACCTCATCCCAGGCAGAGGCAGAGTGCCTTATATACAAGTACTGTCTCATACACACTGGGAAGAGGAAGAATAGGGCTAGGAGTAATGAAGATTACCAATAAGTAATCCAGGCATTAAACACAAGTATTGGTGCAACACCATTGAGTTGACTGGGATTCAGCACTCCCCCCCCCTGAAATGTTGGGCTATGTTGACCAGACCTGGCTGACCTTCAGAGCAGTTGCCAGACAGAAAAGGACACAGATGTTAAACGGCACCTGAGTTTCTCTGTTAACAAGAACCCACCAATTACTAACATAAAGCAATTCACTGTTAGTACCTGCATTCAAATGCCAAATTTATCAGGCAATTGAAAATGTGATGTGGGTTTAATACTTGCGTGCCCGGGGAGTGATTGGAAGGGTAGAGAGGGAACAGGAGGCCACTAATTCTCACAGCAGTCCATAAGAGGGTGCTTTAAACCTTAAAGGAGAGAGTTAACTGCTTGTAACATTGAAGCTGCACTAGAATGGTCTCATAGAAATGCATAAAGAAATTAGATGTCCCAAACAAATAAGTTTGCCCCTTGCCCACCGCCCATGAAGTTGGCACCCCTCCCAACATTTGAAGGGTTAGTCCCCGAAATGTAGGTTTTGTTGCGCCCCTGAAAGCAAGCACACACACCATTCACCATATACACACACGCACACCCAGCCATCCATACATTTAAGTGTACATTCTTTCACCATACTGGCACACCCAGGCAGCCATCCATACATTTAAGTGTGCACCCTTTCACCATACAGGCACACCCAGGCAGCCACCCATAAAATTACGTGTGCACCCTTTCACCATACAGGCACACAC
The DNA here is from genome assembly GCF_040938575.1 of Ambystoma mexicanum. NCBI lineage: Eukaryota > Metazoa > Chordata > Amphibia > Caudata > Ambystomatidae > Ambystoma > Ambystoma mexicanum. The sequence continues at coordinate 71,601,173 of NC_090926.1, read as the reverse complement.
ACCCAGGCGCCCACCCATACATTTAAGTGTGCACCCTTTCACCATACACTCACACAGGCAGCCACCTATACATTTAAGAGTGCACCCTTTCACCAAACAGGCACACCCAGGCAGCCACCCTTATATTAAAGTGTGCACCTTTCACCACACAGGCCGACACACCCAGGCACCTATCCATGCATTTAAGTGTGCACCCTTTCACCATACAGGCACACCCAGGCAGCCACCCGTATATTAAAGTGTGCACCCTTTCACCATAAACTCGCACAGACAGCCACCTATACATTTAAGTGTGAACCCTTTCAACATACACTCACACACGCACACTACATGGGGTTAAGGGGAGCCCTAACACTTAAAAAGAAATTGGGCCTCATTACAACTATGCCGGACTGTAAACAACGGTGCTGGTAAGCTCACCGGCACTGTTGTATCCGGGCCGGCATATTACAGTTCTGCGGGCGGTTGCCGTCCTGCCCGGCAGGTCAGACCTGCCGGGCAGAACGGCACCCACCCGCATAGTTTTCACGGAAGCACCGGCACCGTTATTAATGGTGCTGGTGCTTCTATGGTCCCCATTCCGATAGAGTCCGATAGGACTTTATGGAAATGGGGACTTACAATTTGCCGGCGCCTGACTTCCCAGACCGCCAGGGTTGTAATGCCCCGGTGTTACCGGGAAGTCGGGCGCCGGTAAATCATTACGGGTCTGGCGGCAACCTGCTGATAGCAATGGCACGGTTGCCGCCAAACCCGTAATGAGGCCCATCGTTTCTTTTTGAAGTCACTCTGACTTCATAAAGAAATTATTTCTGTTAGAGAAATAATTTCTTTATAAATGCAGAGGGAATTCAAAAAGAAAAAAAATACATTTTTTTTTCTACAAGTGGGGGCCCCTCCCAGGACATGTGCTGGTGGGGCCCCCCGCACTGCTTGGGCTGCGGGGGCCCCTGTTACGTCAGTGGTCATAAATAACCAATCATATCATATCATATCACATCAATGTAGGCCAGTCTCGAGCCACATAATAATAACATTTATCTTGTTTGCTTAACCCTTGATGCCCTGTATGGACCATGGATTGTTTTGACTGTGCACCAAAGGTAAAGCAAACTATGCCACCGGCAGCTCACCCACCACCCTAAATGTAGTGTCCTTTTACCCCTTCACACATGCAGGTACATACACTCTGATTTACATACAATCACACAAAATACACTATCTCGTTCAACCGTGCATTGATGCAGCCTTCAGACAACTATTAGCATGCACCATACATGAAACAAGCACATGCACATACATATATCCTCACACGCATACAAACACATAATACGCACATAAATCATACGTCACTTACCTGCTCACACCCTCTGAGGTCCACACATCACCACGCAACCACACAGTACTAGATATCCCACCACTCTTCTCCACAGGATGAGCCCAATGCGTGGCATGAGAAGGCCCCTTTCCTGTCAGTCAGCATGTCTATGCTGTGAGAGCAATATTGAGAAGTGGTGGGGCCAAACCTTCCATGCCTGGTTGAGCTCTTGTTATTGCAGCCTGCATACTTTTCAGAGCCCAGAGGGCTCTGCATTACAAAGAAAAAGGCAGGCCAGAGCGCTCATGCTCAGAGACAGAGAGCACAGTCCCCATGCAATGAATGTGTTGTGCAGCCTGCCACTCATAACCATGCCACAGCCCAACCCGATTATGCAAATTAAGGAAGAGGGACAGACCACCAAAATGTCAATCACTGAATGTTGCTTCACACACTTTGTACAAACGCAACCCCCGAAGTGTAATCATGCCCAAAGTACATTTACCAAATAAACAACCACAAAAACAAGCACCCAAATATGCAAAGGAACAATTATAACTCCCACAGTGAACAATGCACACCACAAATTAACCATGCAGATGTTATTGTTGTAAAAAGGAAATATATGCCAGCAGCAATGCAGCAGTACAAGTAAATACATGGGCATGGCAAGAAAACAGTACACATTTCTGATTAACAGAGTGGGTGAAGCCATTGAAAATAATTGATTTAAATTGATTAGCCTGAGGAACATAAAACATTGACCACGCCTAATTCTCACTGCTCAAATGTTACAGAAAATGCACAGGATTACCCATATCACAGAGGGAAACCGCACACCTGCATCAATGAACTGTGCTACCCAACCGAAACCAGTTGAAATATGGCCTACATCAAACCACGCCCAACCGCTGAGCAGCTGACATCACATTGCTACATCCTTGAAGATTCATGCAACATCACCTGCCAGAACTACACGCTCAGAGTGCTGGCACGGTACACAGGAAGTGAATGCATGCAGAGACACCAGCCAAGTAGGGACCTTGTGAAAAACATCCTGCACAGGGTTAAGGATGGAATTGCGAATGTAAACAGAGATGAAATTGTGTGTTTTGCACCTATTTCCCCTGATGTGAATGCCGGGAATAGTGGGAGCCCTGAACAGTGTTATGACTGTACCCATGGCTACCCGACACCTATGTATACAACTCAATGACATCCCCACATGCTCGCGAAAGTTGTGGTCCCTCACATAATTTAAAGCTATAAGGGTGGTTGTATGAGCAGCATCCACCTATGTCTCTTTCAATAACATCCTTAAGGCAGCCACTTCCTCCATGCTTGGCCGCCCTCCAAAGTGTAAAGGACATGTGACATCAAGTCCTGTGTCTAACTGAGGGATGCAGACTAACCTTTAGATTTCATGTGTGTAGTGCTTTATGGCAACCCTGCTACAGATGGATGGTATTTAAGCAATATTACCCGAGCGGGGGGGGGGGGGGGGGGTGTTGAGGACGTTACCAATAGCCTGGGGCATTATCAGGCCCGTTAATGCCCCCGTGAAGGTATTATTGCTATTAGTTGTAGCGGGATACTAATAGTGAGGGTTTTTTAAGTTGAGAAAGGACACGCATGCCTTTTCTCAACTTAAAAAAAGAATACAAAAAGAGATGGCCGCCATGGATCGGGTAAAAGGGACTACACATAGTCCCTTCTCCCTATCCATGGCAGTACGTTGCACATTAGTACGTGCCAGGAATACTACTGTTCCCGGCACCGGCAAGGGGCATGGAAGCAGGAGGTAGGTGGGGTGGGGATGAGAGCGGCAAAATGTGTGGAAAAGGGGGCAAGAGGGTGGGTGGATGGGGATGGGGCACAAGGGAGCACTTACCTCATATTCCTGTGGGGGAAGATGTCGCCCTTCAGCACTGCGGATGCTTGGGCTTTACTGTGTGGTAAAGCCCCGTTCTGAGTCACTTCATTGGCTGGGTGGCCAAGGCCACGCCCCCGGCAGGTACTAATCACCTTTACAACACCGGGCAAGTAAACACCGTAGTTCACTCCTCTCATGCACATAAACACCAGGTGGAGCCTGCTGTGTAAATAATAAGGTTCACACATCTTGCAACACTGACAGGATTTCCCTTTGTACAGGCAAGATGTCGGACATTACCAGTGTTTTGGAATGCCATTGTCTTTCTTGCCTGGGCCATTTCATCACTGCATTTTGAATGGGAACTGTGTTGTTCTACTGTGTCCTTATCTGATCCCATCTGAGTCATTGTGACACATCTCTTGATCTCAAGCAGACTCTCGCTTAATAGGCTCATGACAGTCTTCACTTAACCGAGTATCTCTCTACTGTCAATGACAAGGTGCGGCCTTCCTCATGGTTTACCCATCAATATCATTGCCTCCCACATCAGTGGCTACGTCATTTAAATGTGTGACTCCCTTGTCTATTGGCCCACACCACTCAACTAACTATCAAGGTGAGTCGGGTGGTCAGCAATTTTTGCACTATCACCATTTTACATGGGTGCGCCTGTTTACCCAGGTGATGACAAAACCCAATCGCTTATGTTGCTTAATGACCCAGTCCCCATGGGCGCAGAAGGTGCATTGTCCTCTTTCAACTTGACCCTGGCATTCCGGTGCCATAACTCTAAGGTTTCAATATCATTGGTCAACTTTCCAGTGCTGCTTGGCCGATCTTCCATATGAGGTGTGGCTTAGTTCCTGGAGGTAGGAAGATTTCTGAAGCCTAATTGCTGTAACTTGTATTTTTTGTGAATCCATGTTGGGATAATGATCGACTTTGTGGCTTGCACTGCATGGGGGAGCCTACAATACCACACATCTTTTCTGACCCCTAGCCCCTGCCTTCTATACCCCTCTAACCTTTACTTAACAACACCATATTTGTTTTCCACCAAAATCATTAATGTTAACAATTTGAATTTTCTTTAACATTTATCTTTAAATGCGATCTGTTAACATGTTTGTGTTTTATACAAAGCATACATCTGGAGCTCCCACCATTTCTGGAAAAACAGGGGAGTGGGAAGCTATGGGCTCTGAATCAATGTGTTTGAAGAAGAGGTGAAGAATTGTAAGTACCTTGCACAACAGGGAAAGAAATGTTTTACTTCCAAAGCATTGCTCATCAGCTAAAGACAATTGCATTAAGGAAACTCAGTAGTTGTGTACCCTCCCTGTAACATGGCTACTAGAGGCGGCATGTACCATGATGCAAGGGGTGGAATGGTCTATACATGAGCACATGTTCTGCAATACTTGACAATGTGGATGTGTTAGGTGACTGCGTCTACATCTGTTTCACTGATCATAGCAGACTGTGCACAACATTGACACAAAGGACAGGTTTGGCAAAGCAAAGCATGAAGCAGGCAACGAGCAATGTTTCTAGGTACGCACACTCAGGCCTATTTCCTCTCCACACAACACCCCTACATGGCTCTGTAATGTTGCAACGCCATGCAGTTCCGTGCCTTTGCATTTGGGTGCCATACATCCGCAATACGTTATGTGCATAACACTTAAGGCCTGATTCATAGTGCGCGTTCCTATGGGATTGTGGGGTTCCTGGCGGTGATGTCTTCGATGTCAGTGCATTTGCTCGAGGTATTGCCACAGCGGTGGTTGCGACTGGGTCTGTATCCATAGGTGCTGCTCACTGGCATAACAGGGGCCCCCGCACCCCCACAGTGGGTGGGGGGGGTCCCGCGACCACATGTTCTTGAAGGGGGCCCCACTTGGAGTAAAAAAAAAAGATATATTTTTTTTACATTTTCTTTTTGAATTCACTCTGCATTTCTAAAGAAATTATTTCTGTAACAGAAATAATTTCTTTATGAAGGCAGAGTGAATACAAAAAGTCCGGTGGCTACCCCCAGCCCATGACATGAAGACCCTAGGCTGGAGGCCTCCATGTCATGGGGTTGGGGGAGCCCTATGACTTCAAAAATAAATAGTTTATTTTTGAAGTCACTCTGCCTTCATAAAGAAATTATTTCCGTTATGGTTCAGTCCTTAACAGAAATAATTTCTTTATGAAGTTAGAGGGACTTCAAAAAGAAACAATAGGCCTCATTACGAGCATGGCGGTAGCCATACCTGTATGGCAGGCACGGCTACCGCCATGCTTGCTACCGGCACCGCCTCCCGCGATTGGGCAATAACCGGCTCATTACGAGATGAATGGGCCGGTAATTGCCCATTCGCGGGTGGCGGTATTGCCGGGCTCCCGATCCCCATTCTGCCCAATAGGGCACAATGGAGGTGGGGAGCATGGTTGCGCCGGCACCGTTGATAATGGTGCTGGCGCAATTACAAGCTATGCTCCCGGGTGCCTCACAGCCAGCCAGGTTAGAACTGGCGGGCTGTCAGGAACCCGCAAGCAGAACTCGTAATGATGCGGGACGGTATGCACCGTTCATGCCATCACCGCCAGGGTCCTAATGAGGCCCAATGTATTTTTTAAGTTATGGCTCCCCTCAATCCATGACGTGTGCGTGTGTGAGTGTATGGTGAAAGGATGCACACTTAAATGTATAGGTGACTGTGTGAGGGTATGGTGAAAGGGTGCACACTTAAATGTATAGGCGACAACCTTTGTGAGTGTATGGTGAAAGGTGCACACAAATATATGGGTGGCTGGGTGTGCATGTACGGTGAAAGGATGCACACTTAAATGTATGGGTGGCTGCCTGGGTGTGCCTGTATGGTGAAAGGGTGCACACTTAAATGTATGCATGGCTGCCTGGGTGTGCCTGTATGGTGAAAGTGTCAACACTTAAATGTATAGGTGACTGTGTGAGGGTATGGTGAAAGGGTGCACACTTAAATGTATAGGTGACAACCTTTGTGAGTGTATGGTGAAAGGTGCATACAAATATATGGGTGGCTGGGTGTGCATGTACGGTGAAAGGATGCACACTTAAATGTATGGGTGGCTGCCTGGGTGTGCCTGTATGGTGAAAGGGTGCACACTTAAATGTATGCATGGCTGCCTGGGTGTGCCTGTATGGTGAAAGTGTCAACACTTAAATGTATAGGTGACTGTGTGAGGGTATGGTGAAAGGGTGCACACTTAAATGTATAGGTGACAACCTTTGTGAGTGTATGGTGAAAGGTGCATACAAATATATGGGTGGCTGGGTGTGCATGTACAGTGAAAGGATGCACACTTAAATGTATGGGTGGCTGCCTGGGTGTGCCTGTATGGTGAAAGGGTGCACACTTAAATGCATGGGTAGGTGCCTGGGTGTGTCGGCCTGTGTGTTGAAAGGTGCACACTTAAATGTACGGGTGGGTGCCTGAGTGTGCCTGTATGGTGAAGGGGTACACACTTATATATATGGATGGCTGGGTGTGCGTGTGTATATATGGTGAAGGGTGTGTGTGCTTGTGTTCAGGGGTGCAACAAAACCTACATTTCAGGGGGGGTAACTTTTCAAATGTTGGGAGAGGTGCTAACTTCACGTGTGGTGGGGAGGAGCAAACCTATTTGTGGGGGCATCTAACTTTACGCATTTTAATGAGACTATTCTAGTGCAGCTTCAATGTTACAAGCAGTTAACTCTCTCCTTTAGGTCTGAAAGCACCCACTTATGGGCTTCTGTGAAAATGACTGGTCTCCTGTTTACGCTCTACCTTTCCAATCACTCCCCTGGCATACAAGTACTAAACCCACATCACAATTTCAATTGCTTAAAACATTTACCATTTGAATGCAGGTACTAACAGTGGAAGGATGTACATTAGTCATTGCAGGGCCGGGCCCTTGTTAATGGCAAAACCCAGGTGCCGTTTAACATCTGTGTCCTTTTCTGTCCGGCAACTGCTCTGAAGGTCAGCCAGGTCAAGTCAACATAGCCCACAATTTCAGTGGGGGGGAGTGCTGAAGCCCAGTCAGCTCAATTGTGTTGCACCACTACTTGTGGTTAATGCCTTGATGAATTATTGGTAATCTTCTTTACACCTATCCCTATTCTTCCACATCCCAGTACTTGTGTATGAGGCAGTACTTATGTATGAGGCTCTATTCCTCATACACAATTACTAGGATAAGGTAGAGGTACATGAAGGTAATGCCTGACTTAGCTACCTGTAATCTTCATTACTCCTAGTCCCACTCTTCCTCCAGTACTTACCAGTGAGGCAAGGAGCCTCATACGTAAGCACTGGGACAAGGAAGAGGGACGTGGAGGTAATTCTGGGCCAATGAGCTGACTTTGGAGGTTGGGGTAGGGGATGGTAGGGAGAAGGGATGTGTGTGGGGTTGGGGTTGTGCAATAAATCATAATGGTGGTCTATGTCCATGCTAAGCAGACATGATATGTGATCTTAGTGGCTAGAGAAGCATTTTGGTGCAGCCAGTCTTGTCATTCCTCAGTTTGGTATGACTTTTTTTAACTGGGCATTTCTGATAAAGCAGTTCTACTAAGTGTAATTACCTGGCTAGACTGGCATTTGGGTTCTGCCAGTCTAGCCGTTTTTTTTTAATGCAGCACTGTATATTTTTCTGGGCATCTGTGATAAAATGATATGTTATGATATGATATGTAATATATAAGACACCTGTACACAAGTGTTTTTAGGCACGACAAGACAGAGAAGGAAAACTGAGGGAGGACAAGACAAATGATCTTACTAAGCCTTGTGTCATTCAGATCGTGCAAGTGCGAGAACGAGAAGTACAAGGGGAAAGGGAGGGGGAGGTGCAAGGGAGAGGGGAGGGGAAGACAGGGCAGCAATGCTCTGAGTAAGTGCCGCCAGGGCAGCGCGGCTCTGGGTAGTGCAAGGAGAACAAGGGACTGTAGGGTTACAGTTACAGCCCCTAACTGCGTGGTAGGCCTGGAGGCAGTGAAAGGGTGACTGATCAAGAAAGAGCCTGGACTCAGTGAGATAGAGTGTAGCCAAGCAACCAGTTGGTACAGCGGGCAGGTAGGTCAGCAGCAGAGGGAGAGAGAGAAATCAGAGGAGAAGAGGAACGTTTTGAGCTGCTTCCAGAACTCCATGTGGTCCGGCTCAAGTTTGGGAGGGTCAGGGAGGCCATTTCACAGGGAGGTGCCTGCAGGGGAGAAGGATCTACCCCCCCCCCACTCTCTGCCTGGAGAAGTATCTAACCCTTAGGGCTCGAGAAGGAATGTATTTTGGAATATAGCGTTGGATGTATTGCAGATACCAGCCCCAGAAAGCCTTGTGAACAATGAAAAGGGTCTTGATCTTGATCCTTGTAGCCACCGAGAGCCAGTGGAGAGATGTCATGGCTGGAGAGATACAGTCCCTGGGCTTGAGGCCAAGGATAAGACTTGCAGTCCTGTTCTGGATTAGTTGCATAGGGTGGAGAGTAAAGGAAGGCAGATTGAGAAAGTGGCTGTTGCAGAAGTCCAGCCTAGAGAGAACCAGAGCTCTGGAGACAGTGAGCTTATCGGGGAAAGTGAGAAATGGAAGAGTCCCTTTAAGGAGGTGCAGCTGGTAGTGGGATTTCTTGGCGACGTCAGAGATGTGAGGAGAGAAAGAGAGAATGGAGTTGAAGATGACACCAGGAATGAGCGAGTGAGGAGAGTAGGCTGAGAGGAGCCTGAAGGAAAGCTGAGTGTCATCCGCATAACACTAAGTTAGAGGAGAATTTAGAGTTCAGGTGGGTCAAAGGGGCCAAGTAGAGGTTGAAAAACCAGGGTGATAGGATAGAGCCCTGGAGAACGCCACATGAAGAGAGAGGTGGCAGAGTGAAAGGGAGAAAGTTGGACCTGGGAGGGGCAGTCCAAGAGGAAGGAGGTCAGCCACTCCAGGGCCTGATCCATGATGCCCAGGTTCTCACGGAGTCAATTGATCAGGATGACGTGGTTGACCGTGTCGAAAGCAGAGGAAAGTTCCAGGATGATGAGGACAGAAGGAATGCTGGAATCAAGTTTAGAGATCAGATCTTCACAGGTGTTAAGCCAGACTGATGGTCATGGAGACATCCAACAGATTCAGGGAGTAGTGTAAGCTGGCAGTTGGCCAGCTTTTCCAAGAATTTGGGAGAAGGGAAAGTTCCAGTGGCAAAAGAATGATTACAGAAATCGGCCAAGGCTGGATCGTGTCAATGTGGTCCTTGATGGTTCTGGAGGAGCAGACAAGCACCTGTTTCGATGACATTTCCATAGATGGGACTTGTCTAGAAACCTTGTCAGGTGTTAGAGAGAAAGAGGAGAAAGGAGGAGAGAGAGAGATGGCCAAAGGGGGGCGAGAGAGGAAGAGGGAGAGGAAGAGGAGATAGTGGACAGGATTTCCTGAGTTTTAGCGGAGAAGCGAGAGGCCAAAGCCGTACAGAGGGCCTGATGAGGGAACAGGAGAGGTAGAAACCGCAACAGGATTGGCTAGTTCCTTGCAGATTTTAAAGTGAGACAGAGTGTAGCCAAGCAACCAGTTGGTACAGCGGACAGTTAGGTCAGCAGCGGAGGGAGAGAGAGAAATCAGAGGAGAAGAGGAACGTTTTGAGCTGCTTCCAGAACTCCATGTGGTCCGGCTCAAGTTTGGGAGGGTCAGGGAGGCCATTTCACAGGGAGGCGCCTGCAGGGGAGAAGGATCTACCCCCCCCACTCTCTGCCTGGAGAAGTATCTAACCCTTAGGGCTCGAGAAGGAAGGTATTTTGGAATATAGCGTTGGATGTAGTGCAGATACCAGCCCCAGAAAGCCTTGTGGACAATGAAAAGGGTCTTGATCTTGATCCTTGTAGCCACCGAGAGCCAGTGGAGAGATTTCATGGCTTGAGAGATACAGTCCCTGGGCTTGAGGCCACGGATAAGACTTGCAGTCCTGTTCTGGATTAGTTGCAGAGGGTGGAGAGTAGAGGAAGGCAGATTGAGAAAGTGGCTGTTGCAGTAGTCCAGCCTAGAGAGAACCAGAGCTCTGGAGACAGTGAGCTTCTCGGGGAAAGTGAGAAATGGAAGAGTCCCTTTAGGGAGGTGCAGCTGGTAGTGGGATTTCTTAGCGACGTCAGAGATGTGAGGAAAGAAAGAGAGAATGGAGTTGAAGATGACACCAGGAATGAGCGAGAGAGGAGAGTAGGCTGAGGGGAGCCTGAAGGAAAGCTGAGTGTCATCCGCATAACACTAAGTAAGAGGAGAATTTAGAGTTCAGGTGGGTCGAAGGGGCCCAGTAGAGGTTGAAAAACCAGGGTGAGAGGATAGAGCCCTGGAGAACGCCACATGTAGAGAGAGGTGGCAGAGTGAAAGGGACAAAGTTGGACCTGGGAGGGGCGGTCCAAGAGGAAGGAGGTCAGCCACTCCAGGGCCTGATCCATGATGCCCAGGTTCTCACGGAGTCAATTGATCAGGATGATGTGGTTGACCGTGTCGAAAGCAGAGGAAAGTTCCAGGATGATGAGGACAGAAGGAATGCTGGAATCAATTTTAGAGATCAGATCTTCACAGGTGTTAAGCCAGACTGATGGTCATGGAGACAACCAACAGATTCAGGGTGGAGTGTAAGCTGGCAGTTGGCCAGCTTTTCCAAGAATTTGGGAGAAGGGAAAGTTCCAGTGGCAAAAGAATGATTACAGAAATCAGCCAAGGCTGGATCGTGTCAATGTGGTCCTTGATGGTTCTGGAGGAGCAGACAAGCACCTGTTTCGATGACATTTCCATAGATGGGACTTGTCTAGAAACCTTGTCAGGTGTTAGAGAGAAAGAGGACAAAGGTGGAGAGGGAGAGATGGCCAAAGGTGGGCGAGAGAGTAAGAGGGAGAGGAAGAGGAGATAGTGGACAGGATGTCCTGAGTTTTAGCGGAGAAGCGAGAGGCCAAAGCCGTACAGAGGGCCTGATGAGGGAACAGGAGAGGTAGAAACCGCAACAGGATTGGCTAGTACCTTGCAGATTTTAAAGAGTTTGGCTCTATTGTTCGAGGTTGTAGTGTGTGCTCTCTTCTTGATGAGTCTCATTTCTTCGACTGGCATTTTGGTGCAACCAGTCTAGGTATGTTTTAATGTTATTGTTATGTTATTATGTGTCTATACTGGTCTACATTGTGCAGCCAAATGGACAAGTTTCATTGTGGCATGGCATTTTTAATAGCAAAGCATTAATGTACATGTGCACTGTTGGTGACTTGCATGTTTTGGATTGCTGTTACCCCATACAACAATAGCAAACACTGTGGCTTTTTAGTCAATTTTTCTCAGAAAGTGTGCTGTATATCGCATTAAAACACATATTTATATCTTTCTCCTAGTGCAGTGTGTGGCATACCCCTTCAGCAACACGTTTGTACGTGCTGCGCAAGCGTGGTAATCTAGGGCGGCCTAGAGTGTGGCGCGACTCGTGATTTGTTGCTGTGTTGGGGGGGGCCCTCAGCATGGCTTGTAGGGGGGCCCCCAGAGCTTGTGTTACGCCACTGGTGCTGATGGTTTTTATGCCAATAGTTCAGTGGCCTCCTACAGTCCAGGCTGAGGGTCCCACGCACGTGCAGGGCTGGCTTGGGTTGATGCGTGCCTGCACTGGGCCCATCTGAATGTGCAGTCCCTCGCTGCAGTGATCCAAAGCCAGCAGTTTGGAAAATTAGGTTTATTGGCAAATCTATGACGATTGCGATAGTTCTGCAGAGGCACATGAGGCTTGGACTGTCTGTGTTGGTGGCACAGCTGTAGTTAGGCACCAGGAAGAAAGAGCTTGCATTACCTTGGCGTGGATGCAGGTGAACTGTTGCTGTCCATGCTTCTTCTTTCTTGGCTGCAGGTGCGTATGATTTGGATACGGCCATGGCCATCATTTTTTTCTTTTTCACACTGGTGTGTGGGGATCGCTCTTGCCAGGTGCACAGTGTGCTTGTAGGTTTGGTGAGCAGGCATTGCCATTTCTGGGAGTTTCATCCGCACCTGGTTTCGTAGATATCCTATTGTTTGTGGATGCTTTGTCGTCCCTTGTCTCGTGGCATTGCATCGATTTTGTGACGGAATGAGCCTTAGATGCGGGTTACTCCCTGGATGTGAAGGAGAGTGGCGCGCAATGCGTTTTTGTGCTGTACCTCCTTCTGCGTTGTAGTCCTTACTCTGGAGCGGTCATCATGTTGCAGCAGCATTGCCCATGCACTGTGCTTAGGTAAAGGGTGTGCTGTTGCTGACGTATCCATGCAGTTATGCCGGTAGGTGTGTTGAAACGCCATAATCACTGTCGTTTTTCACAATAGTGGTGCTGTGGAATGTGTGACTTGGCTCAAATGGACTTTTCTACTGTCAAATTTCAGGTGAAAGGTTTTTTTCCAAACCTTTTTAAACCCACCATAACTGTCTTGGTGTTTATAGTTCTACATAGATATTTCTTTTTCTTTTTTCTCAAGCGGCACCCATGTGTCTGGCTCTCTTTCCAAGCAGTAGTGGATAGGACAGACAGTGCTACACAAACCCACAGACACTTAGCGTGGACAGAATTGCTGCGACTTTTTTCCCTAGTGCGCTTTGGTGCAGGGAATAGGCATCACATTTCCTATGGTCAGGTTACAATGATTTTTCTAATAAAGGAAATACATTGTTCAGTTTGCCTCCAAGACAATAGGAGGCCTACAAAGCTGGCATAGACGGCAGCACGTGAAGTATATGATGCAGCAAAGATAAGACTACTCTGAGAGCTAGTGTTCAAAGGGGAAGTCAAGGCCTGTACTCCCCGAGATGCACAGAGATCAATTCAGGAGGAACTCTAGATTCCCAGGAAGCTAGCTGGATGAAGTCGGATATCGATTACCCAGCCTTGGGTCTCAGGAGAGAATGTGGTGCCAGAAAAATGTTCTTGTTTCAACTTCTCTCATATTTTCTACTAATCCGCAGTCTACTCAAACGACCATCACTTAGGCCTTTTAACCTGTTCAGACCTCACCTACAGCACCAATGGTGCATTCTATGGGACATATACTTAGGATGGGGATTGGCAGCATTCTCGTCTCTAGGGTAAGGCAGGGGGAGGGGGAGGGAACCGGCCTTCCCTACAAAATGGTGTGCCTCCCCCTGTGCCTTCCCTGCCCTCAGCCCTGTGCTGGCTGCCTCTCTATGGAGAAAGCCAGCACATAACCGAAGGGGGAGGCACTTCCGGCCTGACACCTTGCGGCCAACGGTTCCATGTGTTAAAATCACAGCAAAAATGGCCGTAGTTACAAAATATCGTTGCAAAAAGGCTGTGGTTTTGCCACCGCAATCCATGTAAAGGATGCAGGGAACACCCCCGCAACCACCGGACCCATTATACCATTTAAAGGGAACGGGGGACACCCCCACAACCCCTGTTCCCCTTAAATGGCATAATGGGGTACACCTTTACCGGGTCATACCACAGCATTTTATATATAGGTGACATTTTTGCCGCGATTTTATCACTGCATACTGGGCCAACATCATGAGGCCATTTAACCAGCACTGCCCACCGCCACTTGAAGTGGCTTGTTTGGGAGGGGGTGCTGCCATGGCCGGGTTGATGTGGGGCTTCTGTTGTGGCTATTGGGGGGCAGGATTCCAGGGCAAGGGCCTTGCAATCTTGGTGGTGGGGGTAGGAAGCCCGGTATGGGGCTTGTGCTACGGGTAGGGGGGGCAGAATGCCAGTTATGGGGTGTGTGCTCACAGGTAGTGGGGGCACAATGCCAGGTTTGGGGCTTGTGCTCTGGGTAGTGACGGGGAGAGCATAATAGGTACAGGGTGTGGGCTCTGGGTGGTGGGAGACATGATGCCAAGTATGGGGCTTGTGCTCTGGGAAGTGGGTGGCAGATGCCAGGTATGGGGCTTGCAATCTTGGTGGTGGGGCTAGGATGCCAGGTATGGGTTTTTTGCTGTGCATATTGGTGGCAGGATCTAAAGTATGGACTTCCTGCTCTGGGTGATGGGTGGCAGAATGCCAGGTATGTGTCTTGTGCCATGGATAGTTGTGGGCAGGGTGCCAGGTATAGGGCTTGTGTTTTGGGTAGTGGGGGCAGGATGCTAGTTATAGGGCTTCTGCTCTTGGTGGTGGGGGGCCAGGATGTGAAGTATAGGCCTTGTGCTTTGGATGGGAGGGGGCAGGTTTCCAGGAAGAGGGCTTGCAATCTTGTTGGTGGGGGGCAAGATGCCAGGTATAGGGTGTGTGCTTTGTGTGGTGCGGGTAGGATACCAGGTATAGGGTGTGTGCTCTGAGCGGTAGGGGCAGCATGCCAGCTATGGGGCTCATGCTCTGGGTGGTGGAGGGCAGGATGCATGTATAGGACTTGTGCACTGGATGTGGGATGGCAGGATACCAGGTATGAGGCTTGTGCTCTGGGTGGTGGGGGGCTGGATGCCAGTTATAGGGCTTATTTTCTGGGTTGTGGGGGCAGAATGCCAGGTATAGGACTTGTGCTTTGAGTGGTGGTGGGCAGAATGCCAGGTATGGGGCTTGTGCTCTTGGTGGTTGGAGGCAGAATGCCAGTTATAGGGCTGGTGCTTTGTTGTGTGGGGAAGCAGGATGCCAGGTATTGGGTGTGCACAGTGGGTGATGGGGACAGGATGCCAGGTGTGGGACTTGCATTCTGGGTGGTGGAGAGCAGGATGCATGTATTGGACTTGTGCATTGGATGTGGGATGGCAGGATACCAGGTATGGGGCTTGTGCTCCGTGTGGTGGGGGACTGGATGCCAGGTAGAGGGCTTATTTTCTGGGGTGTGGGGGCAGAACGCCAGGTATAGGACTTGTGCTTTGAGTGGTGGTGGGCAGGATGCCAGGTATGGAACTTGTGCTCTTGGTGGTTGGGGACAGCATGCCAGTTATAGGGCTTGTGCATTGTTGTGTGGGGAAGCAGGATGCCAGTATTGGGTGTGCACAGTTGGTGATGGGGGCAGGATGCCAGGTGTGGGACTTGCATTCTGGGTGGTGGTGTAGGGTAATTTGAGTATGGACTTGTAAGGCTCTATCCTACCTATGGTGACTCTACCAACCATAACATGACATAATTGGGCATTGGGGCATCTGAAGCTGTGCTTAACATATTATTGCAGCCCCTGCAAGGCTACACATTACATATGGCCACTGACCAAGCATATGTTGGCACTATTGGTGGATTTGAGGCTGCACTTACATCAGAACATGTCATGTTCTCCGGGCCGTTCGGATAGATGGCAACGACTTCGCAGTGTGTTTTCTTCGCTGCGTGGATGGGGCAACGGTGCGCTGACAGCAGCGGGAAAGGCAACCGAAACAGCAACGCACGTGTGAAGCCGGGGTCCACACAAATCCTCGTCGCCAATGACACGATCTCCTCACACAGGTAAGTGTATTTAAGTTCTTTATTGCATGGACTCCAATGTCGAGGTACCACCACCAGAGTCAGAGATAAACTGGCCCTTGTGGAATGTTGATTCCTGAACCGGCATCAACATTCCACACGCGCCTATGCACATTACAACATCATGCAATGGCAGGCTTTGGCAAGGCTGTCATGGCACTGTTGGAACTGGAATCATGCCGACTGTGATAAAGTATAGGTTTTGTAACTGGCAAGGCCATGCTTAACCAACCGCTGGCCCATTGAGTAGAATATATCTGTGTTTAAGAGAGCCATGGTGTATTTAAACAGTACCCTAGGCAGGATAGCACTTTAATTAGCAACTCGGGTCATCCTGAATTTATAGCACCATGCATCATGTGGGCAACATTAAGGTATATTTGTAAGTAATCTGATATTTTGGTGGTAACACCTTGCAACTGATTCTGTTATATGCTGGCACTTATGAACCCAACACTGAGTCCTGCATGATATACTGGCACACTATTAAAACTGATGTAATGTATACTGACCTATGATGCATAGTTGGCATTGTACTTACAGTTGACACTGCAGAATCAGAAGTGTTAGAATATTCAATTTTTCCTACAGAATTGCTTGTAAAAACTAATTTTGTATCCACCTTTACTCAACATTGTCCTGTACAAATCCACCATTTGACTTACCCTGGGTCACTTTGGGCTATTTCTCCCACATCAATTTGGTAAAAGCATAAGTGCCCCTCGCTACCTTTGCCTATGGTTCCTTCTGTGCCCCTCTAATTTGATTCCTGGAGATGCCACTGATTGGCAGGACCAACTGAACAATGTTCTGGTATGTGAGGATGAAAGAAGAGAGGGCATTCTACTTCAGATAAAGCCTTATCAATGCTTTCAAGTTCGGTCTCAATACAAGTTGGGGCGGTGTGGTAAAAATTGACTTTACCAACAGAATATCAACAAACTCGTGATGACGCAGATTGTCAGAAGTTCTAAGAGCATTTCAGCCTCATTATAAATTGGGCGGTGTGTTAAAAATCGGTGGTAATACGGCAATATTTCTGTTACCGCTGTATTACTGCACCACCCAACTGCTAGGTTGGTGGAGAGGAGGAATCACCTACAAGAGCTAGAGGTGAACATGCCATCTTTCCACCGAAAAAATAGCAAAATTGACAGAATTACAGTCAGCAGTAATTCCGCCAAAATCCCCATGAAGTCCTATGTACCCCAATTAATGGGAACTAACATCACCAACCCCACTTGTAATCTGGTGGTAATTCTGACAGACCAAGTGGCGGTAACAGCAATTCCATTTGATCGTATCTCGGCGGATTTGCTGCCGAGATACCACCAAACTCGCAATGAGGCAGAATAAAGCGAATAACTTCTAACAAAATGTAAAGAAAAGCATGTCAGGTGTTGCCATTAAATTAATTTTAAACAACATCTTTAATTCTATTGCTACATGCGCCTATCTAACACCCAGCTTCCCTCAAGCGTTTCACAGCACTACTAATTATCCCTGCAAATTGCAAAACTCTAATTACATTTGGAAGGAAACAAACATTAAGATCCTCCATGGCCCTGGGGACACAACTAACAGTTAGTGATGACAATGGAGTCTCAATTAACATTGTAATTAGGCTTTCCCAACAACATAAGAATTAATGACTTATGAATCGGTTCCCTTCTGACTTCAGTACCGAGTTGATTTTAATAATACAGCAGAGACCAAGACACTGTCACTGAAATAACCTTACACTAAATAGCCCCTTGGTTATTCATTAGCAGCAAACTGAGATATCTAGCTTCAGACCTAATGAATCAGGACCTAAGCATATCCCTTAAGGAGTGAAGTTGCAGTTACAGGCCATAGTAATTCAGGAGACATTGCTTTGGAAAGCAAGAGAGTTACCCGATGACTTGCCTCATTCTCGAGTTCCCTGTTATTAGACGATGGGCCTGTTATGATCACAGTTTGGTGTAAATTAGTCCTGGGAGTGTAAAAAGGTGTTGTACACACTTGTACCCCACCCTTTTACACACTGCCTGCAAACAGAGGGAACAACGTCTGCAATGTACTCTTGGCAGGTGGCCATTAACAAAGGATTCCTCAGTCATCCGCCTGCTTTTTGCTGGTGTAAAATCAAGGCTGAATCCATAGTGATCCACAGCATTTGCACTAGCAGGAAAATACATTCTGCCACAAAAAAATTGAGCATCTGTATGGCAGAGGAAGGGGCTGCAAAATCGTAACTTACAAGCCCCCCCTCTTCCCTACTGTACAAATTATTGAAAATGAGGAAGGATGCAAATCGAAAGTGTAAAAGTCTTATTGATAACTTTTATCATTTTAATTCACACTCTGCCTGGAGAAAAAGTGATCCAGAGATTGTAGGAAAGATTTTAAAAATCAAAAATTCCAAACAGAATAAAAGAATTTTAACAGTGCAAATACATGTCAAGGAATTATTTGGATTTCAAACGTGTTGTGTTTGTGCCTTGACAACTGGCCACCTCAATCTCTTGCAGTCCTATCCTGAGAAACAATTGAATAGACAGTGCGTGGTAAGTAAAGCAAAGGGTCGGTTTTCCTTTCTAAAAGTCAGAGGGGATCATTTTCGAGTCCCCCGTAAATTACATGGAGGTGACCCATTACGCTTGACATATACAGGTCCGCTCTATGTCAAAGCTAAAGTGCAAAAATGTGGCGTAGACACTCCCCTGTGCAAAATTAGGAAACATTGAGTGGCATGTAGGATCCCCACTGCATTTGCGACAGAATAAAAATGCACGCTGGGGCAAATGCTGAATGGAATATTTGCATGCCGCAGACGAAGGGCGTGGCAGAATAGTAACTTACGATCTGCCCCTCCTCTCTGCTCTGCAAACTGTTACAAATGAGACATAAAGTAAACGAAATGCGTAAAAGCCTTACACAGGGCTTTTTGCATTTTATTTACATTGCGGCTCATCAAAAGTGGACCCCACAATGGTTGAAAGACAACTGTTCCAGATGGACCTTTCAAATTCATGGCATGCGGCTGAATGATTGGTCTCTGTTATGTCTGAAATTGTAGGGGGGGCATAAAGCGTGTGCCTGGCAGCCCGGAAAATGTCTGCTTGAGCTTAACACTGCAGCAGTCCCTGGTTAAAGAATAGTCCTAATCCCTCTGTAAATGCAAGGCATGAAGTGCAAAGGCAAGGGGCAGTGGCAAAGCAGCCAAGGATTGAGAGCGCATGCAGATGGAAGCGTCACAGGCAAGATGCCAATGGAGGCGCCCCATAGGTGAAGGCGAGGTGCCTGAGCCAACTGGACCAGGGGTGAGTGTGGCTCTGGCAGAGTTATAGCCAGTAGTCAGGCAGAGTTGGATAATCCCAGAGTGGGGAGGGCTTGCTGCTCTGAGGTTTCTCTGCACAGAAGAACACAGAGGGTTCTTGAGAAAGAAGAACAGGGATCAATCCGGAAGAGGAGCAAGTAAGCATCTGAGGAGTTCTCGCAATAGTCAAATTGAGCGGGATCATCGCAGAGTGGAGCTGCTGTAGCGCGTCAGGACCGGTGAGAGGGAAGGATCCCCTGAGATCATGTGAGGTTGTCAGTGTTGACACATCTCCATGCCTGAGTGTCACGTCTCGGCTAAATTGGAAACTGCCCTGGCGGTTGTCTGAGCGCTATCCAGCATGTAAAACCCTTTGAAACTACAACTCCCATAACTCTTGCTATTATAGCCACGTGACATACACGCATGACGTTGCTGTGTTTTCCTTCGTTTGTGAACTGCATTTAACTCCCGTCTATCCGGAGATCGAGTGCTCCTAAACTGTTGTTAGGTGTGAGCTTCTATTACCGGACTTCTGTTTTGTTATTGAATACTTGGCATTTGAATCTAGACCTTGCTTCTGTCTTGCCCTTTTTCTGTCTCCCGACGCTTGCCTCCCCGGACTGCCTCCCCTGGAAAACTCGAACCCGGCTTCTCCACCTCGACCTCCCATTTCTGAATCCTTACACTTAGGCGACCTGATAAACCTGAACAATTCTGCAATGGAACTAGCATGAGGCGAACGCTCGTTCCTCTGGATATTTCTTTTACTATTTTTTGTGGTTTTGTTCAACATTTTTTGACACGTGTGTTTATTCCTTGGTACACTTTTGGGACGCTTTGCAGTTTTGAACATTGGATTGCTGTGGTACACTTTTGGACGCTTTGCTGCCTCAACCCTGGATTGCTTTGCACACTTTTGGGACGCTTTGCTGTTTTGAACATTGGATTGCTTTGGTACACCTTTGGCGCCTTGCTGTTTCCACATCGGTGTTCCTAAAATATTGGCACACCCCTCCTTCACTTTACAATCTCCTTGTTTCTGCACTCGATACTAGTAGGTTACTGGTATATTGTCTCTACGGAGCAGGTAAGAACGGGTACTTGTGGGCGGTGTTGGCTGTCTGTATTTTGGCACTACATGGCTGTATTTCTTGAACAATTGTTTTTTTCTTTGTCCCTCTAGCTCTGACGATTCTGCTCCTGCCTTTTCCCTCAAGCCCCCGGCCTACCAGGTGTGTTGATCCCTGTAGGCTGAGCTCTTGGGAGGGAAGTCTTTGGCACATCAGCATAAAGACTCCATATTCCCGGAGGAAAGGTAACCTCCCCAAAAGTCTGGGAGACATTATCCGCAACAACTGGAATACCAGCCCTGAGTTGTGACACTGAGAGGACAGGGAACCATCAGAGCAGATACATGTCAGAGACCCATTTAGGGAGGCGACACTGCAGTGAGGATGATTGCACCATGAAGAAAGGCCATCACAGAGTGTGATCAAAATGCCAGTAGAACAGGTCATGGCACACATGGATGACATCCTCGGTAAAGGAGCACATATGTTGCTGTGGATGGGAGTCATAAGGTGTGCCCCCAGTATTACACCAGGATGCAGCTGTATTTGGACAAAGAAAATGGCAGGAATGCCCAGTGCACCACTTCCATGCAGGGGAGAATAACGTAGACAGGTGAAGGCCTTTAGAAAGGGCTATGAAGTGTAGGGATGGTGTGTGGCATGAACACCTGCGAAAGTAAGAGCTGGAGAAAGAAGGACATTGGGCCTCATTCCGAGTATGGCGGTAAGGGATAGCGGCCACCGCTAACGAGAGCGGTGGCGGTAATCCCTTACCGCCATACTCCGAGTTCCCTTTGCGCCATGGTGGTTTTAACGGTTTATAGTCATAATATCGAAAAAATAATGTCGAATTACAAAAATGTCGAAAAAAAATGCCGAATTCAAAAATGTCGAAAACACATACATATAATAGAAAAAGTCATTAATTCGAAAATAAAATGTCGAAAAAAAATCGAAAAACCAATGTTAAAATAACTATGTAAAATGTCACACATACTAACGTTTTTTATTGGGGGGGGTCCCCCCCAAACCCCCCATCCCAAACCCCTACCCCAACCCTCCACTCCTCCCCATCCCCCCCAACACCCCCCATGGATATACCTTTAATTTTTTTTAAAAAAGTATTTATTAAAACATTAATTAAATAATTAATTATTTAAAAAAACCATCCCAAACCCCTACCCAACCCCCCCCCTCCTCCCCATCCCCCCCACTCACCATGGATATACCTTTAACCATTTAAAAAAATTATGTTTTATAAAATATAATTAATTAATTATTTATTTAAACATTAATTCAAAAAAAAATCGAAAAAAATTAGACATTTTTGTAATTCGACATTTTTATTTTCGACATTTTTTTTTCGACATTTTGACTTTCGACATTATTGTATTCGACATTATGACTGGACACCGGTTTTAACACCTGCTTTTAGCAGGTGTTAAAAACCATGGCGCTAAGGGACCTTGATGTAAATTACGCCACCGTAATTTACGGTGGCGTAATTGACGCCTTCCCCACTCCCATTATGCCCTATGGGGCAAGAATGGGAATGGGGAAGGGTAAATGGGGATTGGGGAATTACCGCCCCGCCAACCTTGGAATGGGGCGGTAATTCCGCCATCCACCAAGGCGCTGCCGGTCCGGGTACGGCGTCAACCAAGGCGTTAATAGCGCCATTGGTTAGCGCCGTACTCGGAATGAGGCCCATAGACTGCAAAGGTGGCCCAAGGCAGCCCATCAGAACAGCATAGAGATGAGTGGCGAACAGAGCAAAGCCAGAAACCATGGTCTGGACAGCTAACAGAGCATTGCTGGAAAGTCTTAGCCTGTAATGAAGGAATAAGCAACCCAAGGTAATCCAGACCTGGCCCCTTGCTCACTGTGCTTTAGAGAGGCTCAGATTCACCTCACTGAGAAGGCCCAACAAGGCAGACACAAGTGTCTGGGGTTGCTTATGGTGCTTAAGGTTGGTCTGTTACATGCTTTTTGAAATCCCACGTCATGGGAACGACAAATGGTTTGCTAAAGCAATTGGAAATATCAACAAACAGGGTGGAGGAGGGTGGCTAAGGGGCACGGGAAGGTGGGTGAGTATGTTGGCGATTTGAAGAAATCAGCTTGTGAAGAAACACAAGGGGGATGAGAGGGAAGGTAGGGGAGTGAACTCAAATTATAATGCTGCAGATTGCCTCACACTAGTGCTATTACGGATATGTCTCTAACCTTGGGAAACGGCAGTGCTGCATATGAAGATGTTTTCCACGGTAGCCAGTGATAATATTGCAGGAAAAAATAAAGAACAAATTTACAGAGTGGGTAAAAAATACCTAAAAGCAGAAAAAAGCAGAAAAAATACGAAATAAATAAAAGAAAATGTAATCATAGGGGTGGGTTGTAGGTGTATAAAATAAACAAAAACAGATTTAGGTTAATATTGGGATAAAAGGGGAAGGAGACGAGAGGAGTTTAGGAGTAGGAGAGGTAATGGGAGTCGGGGGTCCCCCCGAAAATAGGCATTTTTACAATGTGCACTGTAAAAGGCATTTCAATATTTGTTCATGCAATATTTATTACACTTTGTAATTGTATGTCACTGTTATTTCTGCAATAAAATCACAGTGAACCGATTTCCACTAAATAATAAAGCAGGGAGACAGTTAGATGATGTGTGCAGTGACACCAGCAGCAAATAGCTAGCCAGCCAAAATCCTCTCTTGTGAAAAAGTTGAATGGGCCAAAGAAAAGGAAAAAAGATAGATATATCCAAGTACAAAAAAAGCCAGATATATTCCTAAACCAAGACACACACACATAAAAGGAGAGAAATATAGATTATTGAACAGAAGATATTTGGAGGAGGTATATTCAGGTTTGTACATTGCTAAAAGATTGGACATTTTAGTAGACAAAATATTGCAATTTCATGTGATCAACAGCTTAAGTATGGTGAGGGATCCTGGACAGCTATTGAGGCCAGGAAAATATTGTGGAAAATTCTGTATAGGCACGATGAACTGGTCCACTGTTTGGGACCTGTTGGTGTCTCATTAGCTTGACCAGGTTGTCACCTCCTTATCATTCAGGCAGGAGTTTCTGGGGGGGAGACTTAATGAAGTCCTACATCAATTTTTAGAGAAAGTTCATCTGACAAGCAAAAGGACATTGGGAAATAGGCATGCAGTAAAGCAATTTATGTCAGACCAAGAGTTAAGGAGAGCATGGAGATAATTCCAACCTCTATATAGATACTGCACCTTTCTGTCATCAGTACATGGTAATTCATCTACGACTGACTTGGTTCTAAACCAGGCACTGGTCAGGTCTAGAACATTAGCATCAGGACTTTCTGACCATTTCCCAAAAGAAACACCATATGGTGGGTTTCCCTAAGCAAATAACAAGAAATGGAGGCTTCATTCATCTGTACTTATTGATGAGGACATGGGTAGGTTCCTAGTAGAGGCAAATGGAAGGTCAAATAATATGTCCATTCCAGAATGCGATTTGCAAAGAAAAGGGACGCAAGAGCAATATTAATAGACCTACATTCCAAGCAATTAATGGCAGAGAAAGCGGGCTTGAAAGCTACTCCTAAATAGTTGAAGCAGATTTGTAAAGCCATGGTGGATCTGGAATCCTTGTTCTTAATGTAGGCACAATTTCCTGTACATTAAGCTAAAAGTAGATATTATAAACAGGGGGGCAAAGGAGGCATAAGGCTGGCTTACCTACTTAAGCAGGAGGGCAAATGTTTCACCCCACAATAAGCATAGGCTTATGGGGGTGATTTATACCAATGACAAGGATATTAATAGAGCCTTTGAACACTATTGTTGGTTCTACACTTCAGAATACCAGCAAGATCTGGAAGGTTCCAGGTGATTAAAGTATGGCTCATTGGGTTAAATGCTTGTTGCTGTGATCTGTGTTTGATCTGCAGGACGCATGTCCAAATCCCAGAAGTGCCAACTCAGCCTTTCATCCTTCCGATGTCAATAAATGAGTAACAATTTCGACTGTGTAGTAATAGTAATGTATGTAAATATGTCCTATGTAAAGCGCTTTAGATTAAAGCGCTATATGAAAACAAATTATTAATTAAGAAAGGTTTAACTGAATTGACCTTTTAAGATTGAAATGGTGGACAAGAGAGCCAAGAAGAAAGGGATAGTTCCTGGTAGAGATGGTTTTACCCTACAATGTTGCAAAACATGTAGGAATCCCTGTATCCTCGTTTGGTTAATCTAGTCAACACGAGTCTGTATAGAGGGAGAGGTCAGAAGCCATGCCTATGGCAATACTGAAATGAGTATCATTGTAGATAGAGACCTGCCTATTTTCGATCTCCGATCACAGATAGTAAGTGGTTTTCATAGCAGAGTGTCACTATGAAGACAACATGAGGAGACTGATACATGTGGCGTGCAGCTAGAAGGGGAAGCTTAAACAATGCTTTCTGTATTTGGATGAGAAGGTGTTATATAGGATAAAATATAAATACTTGATGGAAACGTTGAACTTCCCGAGAGGATTATATATTGGGTAAGATGCTATATAAGACTTCAAAGTCAAACACAAATGTATTGGTCCCAAAAAAGTGGGAAGCATGGTTCAGACAGCCCAATTGAAGTGAACAGAATGAAATGAGCTGTCAACCCCACCCACTGCGGCTAAACATTTTACACCCAAATTGCAAAATGAGTGTACAACATTTTAGTTACATTTAGTTACATTTTTAGGGCAGGTCAAAGGAGCCGAATGTGGAACTACGTCAATCCCCTATATGCATGTATATGTTAAGTGACCCTGATTGGGTAGAACGCTCACACTAACACCCCTCATGACATCACAAACCTTCCCAGACCACCCCTCAATTACGTGATTGTGTTGATTGGTAAAAACACTTGTTTGACATTGGTTGGCAATTGACAAAATACAAAATGGCTTGTGATGGCCAGGGATGAGACATTCACACTGAGTCTTGAGCAATAATGTGCCCCGCGGACATAAGGGAGGGCATTGTACAATGTTGCACCCTATGGACACCGAAACCTCTCTCCGCTGATTGGCTCCCTGACGCGTACCCCATGACCCCTACCCAAATACTCTGGCACCCCAGGTCCATTCTCATGCCTTGCTGCCAAGTGTAGTCTGAAAAATCTATACCACATCATGGCTGGATTTTAATTAACTGTATTTCTATTTCTCTGCTAATTCTCCTCATGCACCAGGTGACTAGCTCATTTGCCTCGAAAATATATCTTGGAGTGACTTCGAGGGAGCTATGTTCTCCTGGGAAACTTCAGTCGTGCAACATTTCTGCACAGTATTTTTGCTGACTGTTCAAAACCAGATTCTGCTGTCACAAAAAGGACCTGCAGCTCTTTTATTATGAGCTGTCTGTGAGAAATACTTTCCTAACATGAGCCTACAAGAAAATTGCTTCTCTGCTGTTCACATATTGCTCAAAAAGCCCCCCTACCACGTTACTCCATGAGGCCCCTTGCACCCTAAACTGGTGCCTGCACTATACAACCACCCATTACTAAGCCCAAATCACCCACCCTTCATTGCGTTTCACCATGGGACTTCTCGTGCTGCGCCTGCTTCTATGTCCCCTTATGCAAGCAGTGCAGCATCCAATTATGTCCGCACACCCGATGCAAATGCACCATGTCATTCTCGACATTATCACATTACTTGTGCATATTCTACATGAACCCCCCTTGGCAGCGTTGAACCTGGACCTTTACAACATTCCCCCTTTGATCGTTATAATGATCAATATATTTTGGGCAGGCAGCTCTGTGCTCTTTTACTTGGGTAGCCATATCCTTGTTACCCTACACAAACTCTCGCCTTGAGCGTCATACTCCTCCAGCGAGCAGCCCATTACAAGCTTCACCATCATCTGAGCAGTCCACCCCAAAGGCCTCACAGTTGTCTATATCCAAGGGTGGCATTGTGAGCATTCCAACGGGACCATATTCAGACATATCTGTTTGTGTTTGTGTGTGTCTTATGTTGGGAGAGAGGTGCTCCATTCAGCCCCTCTCACCACTCCCGCATGCACAGATCTCACTTGTACTGAAGGTGGGAGACGTCCCCCCTTCCGCACAACTGTAATCTGTGTTAATTACTTATTAATTACTAACAAGGAAATGATGCAATTAGTCCTTACTAATGCACAAAGTCCCAATTTAAGGTGATTCGCCAGACGCCATCTTTTACTAGGCCCGAAAATGATCTCCAAAAGCCTGTCTCTCCCTTGGTCCCACGCCGCACCCACCAACCATGGCCTCCACCCCACTGCCTCCTGCCAGCTTCACACAAACCCTGTTCTCACAGAAGTTCAGCTATTCATTTTTGCAACCTTTAGTGCCGTTCCAGAACAGATGAGCTCACTGCACTGTGTAAGACCAGAACAGGGCTCCGCCCAAGAGCCCATCCGTCTCCACTAACCTGCTTGTGCTCCTTTCAACCCCCACCCTGCTATGTTGTAAACTACCAGACTAATGCCCCCCTGCTCTTTGATACAGATACACATCTGTAGTGACCCTGCATGTGACCCAATGAACACACCCTTGAGAGCCCCGACCCCAGACACACATACATTTCTCTCTAACCATAACACTTGTCTATCCGTACCATGATGCATTAGGTAGATCAAAACCTCCAAGGTGGGCATCTGGGACAGGGATTCTAGGTTTATGGGTACCGGGGTT
Source organism: Ambystoma mexicanum (assembly GCF_040938575.1). Classification (NCBI taxonomy): domain Eukaryota; kingdom Metazoa; phylum Chordata; class Amphibia; order Caudata; family Ambystomatidae; genus Ambystoma; species Ambystoma mexicanum. The sequence goes on along the minus strand of NC_090926.1, from coordinate 71,574,469 downwards.
CATAGGGTAAAATGCCTGCCTATAACTTGTGTATGAACTCTGGGAAGCACCCACATTCCTACCTGACTTTACGAGTGTAAGATTTGTGGAAGATGTTTGAGGAAACGCACACTACAAATAATAAAGAAAAGGAACTAGAGCCCCCAACAGTGTCAAATAATGAGATAGGAGAGAAAGGCAAGGAAAGTGAAGAACCAAAGAAACTGTACCCACTGCTTACAAGGCCCGCCGAGGGGTATTGTAACCCGATATACCTGTTACAGGCAAGTGCACCAGCCACACCCGTAACCGCATCGCCCCCCATATGTTCCATCAAATACCAGTGTTGCCCCGGTAGGTTTATATGCTCCATCGAGCACGTCTCCTGCACCGTGGGACCGACGACACAAGATCTAGAAACGTTGATGACAAATGCCCAAGCAGATTTATCCAGATTGCGAACATTGTGTGAAACAAAACTGTCGCTACAGGGGGGGGATGGCAGCAACCATTGCCACCCGCATTACAGAGTTCCTCCTTGCTACCAGAGGATAAATGGAAATCCGGGGACTTCCCTTTTTTTTAATAGATAATGCCCCAATTAAAACAGTTTGAGTAGAGCGAGAAGGGGAAGCAGTGATTATGGGATATGACACAGTAGCCTCAGAGAGGGAAGAGGAATGTTGGAGCAACTTTGATGAGTCAGACGAAGGAGCAGTAGGAGGGATTCAGCAGATAAAGTGGGCCACTCCAGAAGTGACAGAAGTAGAAGAAGAACGTTGGGAAGGAAGGCTCTGTAATAGACTAGGGTGAATAGCATTGGCCAAAAAGAAAGGAGTGAAGGAAAGGTGAGATTAAAATTACAGGTGCCTCTTATTCACAAGGGAGCAGGACAACCCCATTATGTCCCTTGGGCACTGATGGACAAAAACAACTTATTTAAGGCCCTCCCGCCACTCACGGGGAGTGCAGGGAAATGGATATACGCATTTGAGAAAAACACAGCAGGAGTGCCCTTTGCTATAGGGGATATCAAAAGCCTTTTAGGTGACCAAGCTGACTCGGTGTGGGTGAAGGCGGGGTTCCCAGCGGTGACCATGGGTAACGACAGACATGACGGGGCATCCTTTAACACTGTGAGAGCACAGGTATGGGATGCACTGCGGAGGACCTTCCCTGACACCCCAGATTTCCACTCTGTGATGCAATGCACTATGGGGGACGAAGAAGAGGCTCTGCAGTTCATTTTTTTCGGAATCAGGAGATGTGGTGGGCGGAGACGGGTATGGCGTGGGACCAATCCACCTCCCTGTTCTAGTTCATTATCAAAAAAGCCTACCGAAGGAGGTACAAAAGGCCCTTAATTAAATTGCTGGGATAGAAGCCAAAAGATCAAAGAAAGGGAAAAAGAAATAGCTCAGAGGAGATTAGCAGACGAAGCAAAGCTGGTACAGAGTAAGTTAGTGAATGGCAAGGAGAAGAAGGGGAGGGGCCGCTAGCACTACAGGCCAGAATGGCAGCTATATGGGTAGACAATGGACAAGAGCAATGGGGTGGAGAGGATCAGTACACAGGACCTCAATGGCAGGGAATAACAGCAAGAGGATGAGGTGGGTATCGCTGATCGCAAGGAGGAGGTGGTGGATATGCATACAGAGGGCAAGGTCCACAGGGGGGTAGCCCTGGACCCTGCTGGTCATGCAGGAGGTGGGTACACTTTGCCAGGGAATGTTGTATCTGGCCTGTAGCCAATTATCAGAACATACAGAGGTACAGCAGTGAACAACAATATGGGCACCCGCACCCAGTTAACCCATATGGACTCCCCATGATTCCCTGCACACAGGGTCGGCAGCCCGACAATAGACTCGCACAAGGGTACCCTGCACAAACCCATCCAACACAGCAAAATCATACTGTACACACACATACCAACCCATTCACCACCACAACCACGAGAGCTCCTGCACCCTATCAAGGGACGTGTGTGCTATGTGAAAATGATTTCTCTTGTCCAGGAACAAACACCCACCCAGACTAGGACAGCCCACAGAGAACCCTTGCGTGTCCAGTTCTATCCACTACATTACATCCAGATGAGGAACCACTGGAGGGGGCAGAGATAGGAAACAAACAGTTCATCTTTACGGTGGACTCAGGTGCAGAGAAATCATGTTTATGTGAAGGTGGTTTTCCGTTATCTGGCAAAAATCTCGAGACGCAGGGATTTTCTGAGGCTGTAATCATGGTTCCTTACACAGAAGAGCTGGATGTCAAAACAGGAGGAAAAACGGTACGGGCACCCCTACTGTATCACGAGGACTTGCACGTGAATTTACTGGAACGAGTCTTATTGAGTAGGTTGAACATGACCATTGCGTTTACAGACAGAGGGGTGGTATGCTCCACCCCAGGTATGTGCTCATTGCGAGCAGTACTCCTCATACAAACAATGGAAAATGAGACAGCTATCTGAGGGGTCCCAAATAACACGGACATGTTTGTTTATGGTATACAAGTGCTAGCAAGGGTGGTGCCAGAGATTACACGTAAGGATTGGAGAGTGCCTTCTGATTTTGTTTTTCGTCCAGTAGCGACCGCTGAGATAGTTGCCGTTACCATCTTGTCTCTTGATCTGCAGGGGGGTTCAGGTTTCTGCAAAATGTATTGTGGCAATTGGACTGAACAGGTATGGTTGTGAGTAGAGGACAGTATTGTGTATTGACCCAAACATAGCACTGCGCGAGTTAACTGATGAAGAGTTGTTCACTGACAATGACACTAATGGTGAAATAATATTGGAAGTATGTATGCCTTGTGACATAATGGTACAAAACAGACAAATAACAAACCCCCTCATGGCCATCCTCAGTGCACCACCATCTTCGTTGACCAAGATTTACAATTAGTGCCACCCAATTTGTGGACTACAAACCCCCATGATGCAGGGTTATTGAAGGAAGTGACGGCAATAAAAAAAAGATCAAACCAGGAGCAGTGTTGCCCAGAGTGAGACAATACCCTTTGTCCAAAGAAGCAGAGGAGGGCATAAAATAAACTATATATATGCACTATTAAAACAGGGCATCATTGTACTATCAAAGTCCCCATGCAGCACTGCAATTTATCCGATTAAAAAAGGGAAAGGGGAGTCGTGGCGGATGGTGCAGGACCTCTGCCCACTTAAAGATATTGTTCAAAAAGAGTTCCCTCTTGTCCCGAACCAGGCATCCACCCTGTGCAGTATTCCAAAACAGTCCACCCATTTCACTTTGGTGGACTTGAAAAACACCTTTATCTCAGTGCCCTTCGACCCAGAATCTCAATACCTAACAGCATGTACCTTAGGAGGGAAAAGGTACAAACATTTCCAACTGCCCCACGGGTACTGTGAAAGCCCAAGCATTTTCAACAGAATATTGCACGGCGACCTCGGTAATATTGCTGTTCAAAGCACCATCATTCAATACGTTGATAACCTCCTAGTGTGCAGTGAAGGGGAGGAATTATGCAGAAGAGACTCAGTAACCCTGTTGACATTATTGGCTCACAAGGGGTATAATGTAGTCAAAATAAACTTTAATACTGTTTGACAGAGATGTTGTATCTGGGCCAATTGATATCCAAAGATGGCAAAAGAATAATTCCAGACAGATCAGCGACAGTACGAGCGACAGCCAGACCCCACACAGTGAACGACAAGCAAATGTTTCTTGGTATATGTAATTATTGCAGGGCATGGATATTAGACCATACGTGTACACACGACCCCTACTGAAAGCTTTAAAAAAAACACAAAAAGAGAACACAGCCATACCATGGACACCTGAAATGAACAGAACACTGCTTTCACAACATTAAAAGACCTAATATGCACAGCACCCGTCCTCGCCACACCTTATTATGAACAAGAATTTTTCTTGTTCTCACATTCAAATGGAAAACTAATGACAGCAGTATTGACACAAAAAACATTGCCTGGGCAATAAGCCACTAGCTTACTACAGTAGTACCCTTGATTCAGTGATGCAAGGCCACTTTGCGTGTGAACAGGCTCTTGCTGCAGCTGCCTTCACAATTGAAAAGAGCTCCATGATTTTAATGGGGTGTTCAGTAATGTTGTTTGTTGAACATTCTCTTTTTGCCATACTTGAGCAATTAAAATCCACACTGACCACACAGCGGGCTACTGTTTACGAGATCATCATTTCAAACCCAAATGTTCATGTGATACATTGCAAAACAGTGAACCCAGCCACATTCCTCACAGAGCCATGCACATTGGAAGACATGCAAACACATGATTGTGCCACCTATGAGGGAGAAGGAGACAACATTACATAGCGAGTTGTATGTAATAAAAAATACAATGTGGATGTATCGAACATTAAAAGTCGATTGTTCTTTACTTGTTTTCCCACAGATATCCATCCAGTGTCTTAGCTTGAAGAGAGGAACAAAGGAAGGGGCTACATGTGGATTCCCCCAAGAGGATAACAGATCATTGTATATTGCAATTGAATGTGGGTTTACCCCTGATGAATTTCCGAGAAATAATAACAAAAGTCTAAGGAAAGAAACATGTTGAGAGTATTGGTGAATGTAGTGTGAATGAAGGGAATGAGTGGAGTGAGCACTGAAAGGTTTAAGCGGTATGGACTAAGGTGGACCGTCTCATTTGGAGAGGGTTCTAATCAATGATCCTTTTTGTGAATTTATTTAATAAGAGAATCAAAAAATTGATGAATTAGGAACCACAGAATATTGTTAAAATACAGTGTTAATATGCAGAAAATGTGATGTCTGTTTTAGAATGTTGTATACACGTTTGAGATAAAATTGGAGTGTATACACTGTTTTATTAATCTATGTTTTATAGTAAAATTAATAAATTGATATTTCTTATACAAATACACTAGTATGTGATGATTTAATGAACAATAAACACATACAAGTGAATAGACACCGATGGTACTGAGGAAACAAGTGACCCTGTGAATATAATGTATTGTATCGAAGTGTAGAGGGCTGTTCACATGTGGTCTAGAGAAATATTTCCTCTAGTCTTTCGGATGTTATAAGGACTCTGACATGAGCACCACATGGAGACAGGCAACAAATAGTAGCTGCTATGTGTGTTCACTGATACCTCATGCGTCAGGGACGCCTAAGGTTTTGGTGCCAAAGAAATCCCCCTTATTGGAAGACCAGCGTCTCATTCATCTTGCACTATATAGGATAAGGAGCACCTCCAAGGCACACACAGTAAACCTACAATTGCTTTCTCCTGATGAAAAGCTGTGCAAAAAGAGGACTTAAGGTACAACATGCTTTAAAGAGCCATTCTTTGCAACAAAGGGACATGTTCTCTGAAAACAAATGGCAAGACGCAACAGTGATGTGTAAGGCAGAGGCATTACGTGGCTTATCAGACAAAAGACTGCAATGGATGGAAGGCAAATGTTCCCACGTCTGGTCACAACAAATCACAACACTAACATGGATCACAGCTCTCGAAAAAACAATCAAGATCTGGCATGAAAACAATTACGAACTATGTTTCCAGGGGAGGGGAGATTACCCCTGGGCTTCAACACACGCTGCAAGAGAACTCTCATAATACCTGATATGCGAAAAGGAACAGCTGCATTGATGGACAACTACTGGGTGTGTGGCAAACAGGCATACTTGCACCTCCCGTCATCATGGAGGGGCCACTGTGCTCTGGCAATGCTGCACTCTGCACTGCTGGTGATTCCGGAGCACCACGTCAAAAGGGAGAGAGTGCCCAATCCAAGGCGGCTGACACCCAAACCTACAAGCAAAGAGCCCCCATCTATGACGTGCTATCAGAAGACAAGCTGCAAGATCAAGTATACCGCAGAAAGAGAGCATCCAATGACCTCTCAAAAGACTCTTAAAACCTCTTGGCGTAAATCCCTGATCAGTACAAGTTATTCAACTCAGCAGAGACATTTTTTGCAACAGTTATCCCCAGCATCCAGGCACAAGCAAACGCCAAGTGGCTTCATATTGTGCGCTGGGAACTGATCCAGCTGGCCAATGACACAGAAGAAGGATTCAAAGTGATAAAGGTAGAACTAAGAGCACTAAGACTGATGATGATGCAAAATCATTATGTGCTCGACCTGCTCACGGCTATGGAAGGCAGTGTTTGCCGAAAAATCGGGAGTTGCACTTTTGTGCCTTCCTCAGATTCTGAAAATGGAACACTTTTGCATGTGATATCAGCAGTGCATGAACTCGGAGTGCGGATGAAAGAAGTAGGTGGCGTTGAAACAAGTGACTGGTTCAGCGCGGCATTCGAGTGGGTACCATCGTGGCTCGGTACTGCAATGAAGTTGCTGGTTCATATTATTATCTTCCTCCTGCTGATCTTGTGTGTGTGCCAATTGGGAGCATGATGTTGTGCAGAGGCAATGCCTAATAGTGCCATGATGATGGTGACTGTGGGCAATCTAAACAGAAACAGGAAAATGCCTCATGATACTAGGGAAGTCCAAGTACAAACAGGGGAAAGTGACAAACATAAATATTGCATGGTGGCCATTTACACTACAGGGGATAGGGTAGATACTCTATGGGACACAACTATCGAACATCCCCGAGATTTGGAGAACTATAAGGAGGTGTGGGTTGACTTGGCGGGGAATGGAGGGTGCATTTATATGACGTGTACCCCTGAGGCATATACACAGCGTGGGGAAAGTTTAAGAAGTGTGTGCCGTGCATGGATGTCAACAAAGGGTACACCTGCATCGGATGAAGCAGTAAAAAGGGCAGAGGAATGTAGAAGTGCTGGAGGATGGTATACATTAATTTAGGAGTAACGAAAGAGGGGCGTGTTGGGAGGGGGTTGGTAATCCCCCTTTTCACCCAACTGTAATCTGTGTTAATTACCTATTAATTACTAACAAGGAAATTATGCGATTAGGCCTTACTAACGCACAAAGGCCCCATTTTAGGTTATTCGCCAGACACCATGTTTTACTAGGCCCGAAAATGATCTCTGAAAGTCTGTCTCTCTCTTGGTCCCATGCCGCACACCACCAACCCAGGCCCCCACCCCACTGCCTTCTGCCAGCTTCACACAAACCCTGTTCTCACTGAAGTTCAGCTATTCATTGTTGCATCCCAGAACAGATGAGCTCACTGCACTGTGTGAGACCAGAACATGCGCCTGCCCGAGAGCCCACCCGTCTCCAATAACCTGTTTGTACCCATTTCAACCCCCACCCCGCTATGTTGTAAATTATCAGACCCATGCCCCCATGCTCCTTGATACAGATACACATCTGGCCCCCTGTAGTCACCCAATGAAGACACCCTCGAGAGCCCCGACCCCAGACACACATATATTTCTCTCTAACCATAACACTTGTCTATTCGTACCATGAGGCATTAGGTAGATCAAAACCTCCAAGGTGGGCCCCTGGGACAGGGATTCTATGTTTATGTGCACTGTCATGCAGAGGGTACAATGCCTGCCTATAACTTGTGTATGAACTCTGGGAAGCACCCACATTCCTACCTGAGTGTCATTTGTCTCATGCTCTCAAGTGCTGTTTTTGCAAAATCAGTTAATCAGGTAAAATGTCATTTTGCTTGCCCACAAAGATGAGCCCAGCTGATCCACGTGCTGCAGGAGGGACGTCTAAGCACCCACCAATCCCATGAGGTCAACACGTATAGATCCATACTGCCTGATGATTTGACCCAATCAAGCTGTGGGATTGTAAACTGTAATGTGATGTCATTTATGATACTGGATGCCTTCTTAATGTGCTACCCGTGTATCTGTTATCAGAGCGCTCTCCGGGCAGGAGAGTTCTCTGCGTGCACAATTTATTTTATATAAACTTTTCTCTACTTGCTATCTCTTTCCTTGTCTCAATCCCTAATGGGGTGTGTCCATTGTTCTGATTTTGGGATATTGTGTCGGGGAGTGGGCACCTTCACTTACATTAGCTTTTGCTCCTCTTGCCCGTCAACATTAAGGGGCATCATATATTTTCACCCTCCCCGGTTCCCCTTACAAATCCTAACTGGCATGCACAAAAAATGATGCGCACCACAATGAGGATTGGGACAGTTATCTTAATAATTTTAGGCAACCACATGCGGACACAAGCAAATAACCTATTGAACCAGTTGTTAGGTATAGCTGGGCTCATTTTTTGTCACAGTCTCATGGAGTGTGTGTAGATCTTCACTAACCTCCTCAAATTCTATTGGATGCATCGTTTTCTGGCACAAATATGCAGCAGCTGCTTTCAATCTTCTTGCACACTCCATGCTCGATTGCTGTTAACAAATCCAGAATAAACCTCTTTTGGAGGGCAACTAATCCCACTGCCCTTAGCTCCTACCTTACAGCATTCAAGCACCTTTCCATGGAATTTTCCAACTCTAATACTTCATATCGAGTGATCTGCACACACTTTGCATTAGCCACTGCCTGGACACCTGGAAGTAATAATGATGCCAAAAAAGTAGATGCCTTGCTGAACAAATGATATTCTGGTGGAATAGCAGCAAGTCTGTCAGATGATTTCTGGGGCCAATAATTACTGTCCCCGCAAATTATCTACAAGTTCAAAGGCTGGTCGTGTTTACACTACATTGTGTACATTTGTATTCAATAGTAAAGGATGATAGGTAAATGGAATGAATTCTGAATATGGCAACACCAGGGCAGGGCTGTGTAGGGTGATGAGAAGTGCCTCCTCAATCTGGAGGAAGATGGGCATGTGACTTGTCCCGCATGCCTACCGTCGGTCCATTATACCTGCAGTGCTGCTCCTCAGCAATGGAATGCTCATCACTTTGGTGCATCTGGTACTGGTCCCCAAATATATCAAGCCGGTGAATGTAAAACACACAAAAAAGCATATGAGTTCCCTTATGTGCAAAGGTTGTTTTTTCTCATCAATCCAATTTAGAGCATGAACATGCTTGTTCCAAATTACGCGACAGCTTTCATTCATTTTTTCACTACATTTTCTTTGAACTCTACCAGTACTTCCAACCTACATTGAACCATTCCCACCCCCCTCCGATACTCCATCATGGTAAAACCGACCCCTCGATGCGCATTAATGGTTTGGTATGGCACCATGGAATACTGTGCCCTGTGGCATTGTGGCATTTTAATTTGCTGTGGGTCATGAACAGTTGCTTCCCCTTCTCGCCACTTATGTCACATATTCATATATAATGTGTTTTGTGGCCTCTTTATATGCCATTTTTGGCCATTTCATATAATATTCAACATATACTTCCTCCCCCTTATCTATCCATTGGACAGTAACAGAGATTCCCTAAAACAAGCCCTTGTTTTACATAATGACAAATTCATTAAATACCCCCCTCTTTGACTGAAACTTCTTGAGGGTGAAAGAGCTTGGGCATCATTGCAACGAGTGGAATGACAGACCACACATAAAATGTGCTATGGCCCTCTCTAGCCCCACCCGTCTCATGTTGTCAGTTGCTACATGCAGTGCCATGACTGCTCTGAATGCCATCTTCAAATAATTCATAATTAAATACTTCCCTCTTGTTGCATTCTCCTTCAGTATTACTCCTATTAGGGCAAGCTGTCCCCTATCAACTAAAAAACAAATAAACCTAAAACCTAAAAACAAAAACAGTATGCTACAACAACATAGCTTATACAATGTTCTACCCCCTCCTGCTCTTTCAGCTTGCTGTAACACTTTTGGCCCGCTCACAGGTTTTCTTTACAAGCAGAAGGAAGAGAAAAATATAATTTGCAATTGGTGTATACTTCCCATCAGTCGGGCCCTTTCTCTTCTCCTCCGAGGGGAGTGCTGATCTTGTCCTGACAGACGTCTGTAAGATGAATCCATGGACAACTCTCGGAAACACCTTTACTGCATTTGGGGTGAAATACATCACAGTGAAGGGTCTGATGAAGCATGGTTCCTTCCAAGATCTTGTGAAGTTGTGTATTATTATCTTGTTGCCCAGGTAAAGAGGAGGCTGTGCTGCAAAGGTCTTGTTTGCTATGCTGATGGAATGTCTATGCTTCATGCTGGGTCATCAGACCTACCTTGACTTGGTTGAATCTGGTGCGAAATGTAGGTGATGGATTTTGTGAGCTCACGCAAATATACTTTGCATTCATCTCCCAGTAGTTGGGCAGTGCTGTTAGTGTCTGAAATCGTATGTTCAAGATTAAGAGGTGCATGCATTCTCCTACCAGTGGCAATTTTGTGCGGAGTCCAATGATGATCCATGCCAAGAGAATTGTGTAGTGCAAATAAAGCTAGCAGCAGACAATAGAGCCAATTCTTGCAAAGTGCCAGTGATAGCTTGACAAGCTCTCCTTAAGCAGGCCATTGAGGCGCTCAACAAGTCTTGGAGGTGGTACGCAGAGTATGGTTTGTGCTTGATGTCCTCCTTTAGTATCAGATTTTGCATCGTTCATTGGCCAGCCTCAAGCCAATGTGAATGGGGGCATGCAACAACAATCATGTACCTATAAGAACTGCATCAATCCTGTGTAGCGACATAGTCAATATGCAAATGCTGGAAGGGCTTTTCCAGGCATGGTAGTGCTGCTTTAACAGTTTTGAGTGTGTGGCCTGCTGTACATTTCTTGCATGTTACACAGTTGTTTACAAACTCAGTGACCAGTTCTTGCAAGTTAGGTACAAATCATTGTTCAGTTCATCACAGCAGCAACATGCTCTTTTGACAAATGTGTTGGGTAATGCAGCTAATCCAATGCTGATTGGAGCAGTTCCCGGGGCATCATTGGTTACCCTATGCTGCCCTGTATCCACACCAGGTTCATGGGTGGCAGTGAGCAGCCCCTCTTTTTCCATAACCCCTGTTCTTGTTGAGATGCACCTCCCTGTAACTATCGCTTGGACAATGAACAATGTGCTAAATGGCTCTGCTAGTGTGGGGTACTGCCATTGCAGCAATAATATTGCAAAAAGTGAATGTTCCACATAGAGCATGATCGCACAGACCATCATTATTGTTGCTGATTCTCAAAGGCAAATGTGGCTGCAGAGAGTGCCTGTTCACATGGGAAGTGCTCTTGCATTACTGGGCCTAGAAGACCACTGTAGTAGGCCAGGGGCTTGTGTCCTTGTGGCTTCTCTTGAGTGAAGACAGCCGTCATCACTGTGCCATCAGAATGTGAAAACAAAAAAAATGTCTCTTTATAGTTTGTGGTCGCTAAAACTGGTGCATATGCCAACGCTTCCTTTAGTTCGGAAAATTAGTCGTTCATTTCATATGTCCATTTCATGGGACATATTAGGTTCTGTGCTTCTTTTAGTCCCTGAAGGTGAGGCCTTATAAATGTGTAATAGTCGAAGACCCAGGTCCTGCAATAATTGCACAGGCCTAAGAACTGCTGCATCTGCTTGACCGTGCATGGCTGTTGTGTGCTGTGTGTCACTTCTGCTCTCTCTGCAGTGATTTTCCTGCCATCTACTGATATTATCTGTCCTAGGTACACTACTTCTTTTTGCCAGTATTGCAATTTCTCCTAATCTACCTTGTAGCCCTTCTCTTCTAGCAATGTCAGAAGTGTAACTGAAACTTTCCTGCACTTGTCCTCCATTGTACTGCACACCAGGAGGCCATCCACCTACTGGAGGACTGTGTTGTGCATTTACAAGTTTCTTAGGTCCACCTGGATCACCCTTTCGAATACACTAGGTGACTCACAATACCCTTGTGGTAAACGAATATGTTCAAACCTCGTCCTATACATGAACTTGGTGAGATACTGTAAATCTGGGTGCAATGTGATGGGAAATAATGCATTCTTCAAATCAATAACTGCAAAACATATATCGCTTCTTTAGGTATGCTACATAGTGTGGTGGCTGGGTTTGGTACAAGTGGAAATTCTGCTTCCACTACATTGTTCAAGGGCAGTGATCTTGAATGCATCTCCTTATCCCACCTTTCGAATTCTTGACAGGGTAAATGGCCATGTTACATGGGGATACTCATGTTTTTATTATGCCTTGTCGCCATAGTGCTAGGAGTGTGTCATATATACCCTTGTTTGCTTCAGGTGATAGTGGGTATTATATAACCCGCGGTAACAGTGCCCCTTCCTTCACTTTAATGCAGACCACCCCTAATCCCTTCAACAACCCTACATCATGGGGCCCACTAGTCCATAGTACTTCTGGTACTTTTTTCAACTCATACTGCAAGTGAGCAGATGCTGTGCTTACTATCTGCATCCTCTGGGGGACCTGTCTCAGACCTGGTCATGGGACTGAAACCACTCTGGTGACAGTTTGGGACAACATTCTACAGGCTGCTGATGATGGTGATCTGAGCATGTTCATCATGCTCTATCTGTCGGTAGCCTTTGACACAGTGGGTCTCATTAGGAGTGTTGTGTTAAGGCAACAATGGTGGCGGTAGTGCTACCGGCGCCGTTGTTACCTCGCTGCAACATTCTGAATAGGCTTGCGGATGCTGCTCTGGACGCCTGGTCAGACCAACCGTGCAGAGCGGCACCCGCAAGCATACTAGGATGGTAGCAGCGGTACTGTTATTAACCGTTATTAATGGTACCGCTGCTACCGTCCTCCCCATTCCCATTGAGCCCTATAGGGGCTCAAATGGGAATGGGGATGTACCAGGTCCAGGTCCCGCGAATGGGAATTACCGGGCCCTGCAAGGTCGGAATGGCCTGGTAAGTCCCCTTTTGGGGGACCCGGACCCGAGTTTGGCGGCAGCCATGCCCTTAATGAGGCCCAGTGGACTTTGACCTATTATTGAATATTTTTCAGAGAATGCTCGGGTGTCAGAAGGGGCGTTGAAATAGTTTTCCTCATTTCTACAGTATAGGACTCAAGTAGTCAAACTTGGGGCTTATTATTCTGGTGACTTCCCTGTCTAATGCAGAATACTGCAGAGTTCATCTCTGTCTCCGATATTATTTAATGTGTATCTCCAACCTCTAATGGCCATTTTCTTAAAATTTGCCTTGTAATACCATTCCTATGCTGACGACACACGAATTTACGTTAGACTAAAATCTGCGCCTGAAGCAACTGACCACATTATTGCATGTGCCAATGCGATTAAAACGTGGATGACTGAAAGCAAGCTTCAGCTTAATCCAAAAAAACAAGTTCATGGCGCTTGGCCCAAGACATCCTCTCAATGATGATCTAGACTCTAATGTCTGTCTGAAAATATTTGACATAGATACACCTTTTTCTAGTAAGCTAAAAAATCTTGGTTGCACATGGCAAGCCTCACTGGATAATAAAGCCCAGGTTTCAGAAGTAGTGAAAGGTGTCTTTTATCAACTTAGACTTCTGAAACCCATTCTGCCATTTATACCTAGAACTGAACGTGCAGGGGTTGTAGGGACAATGGTGATATCCAGGCTTGCCTATGCCAGTACTCTTCTTCTGGGAGCCCCAGAAACTCAAATGCATCGACTCTAGGTAGCCCACAATGGAGATGTCAGGTTGATTTTTAAATTACCTAAGAGAGCCCCCGTCTATGTCCATCGAAGAATATTGCACTGGCTCCCAGTAAAGAGAAGGATTGAGTTTCGTACACTATGTCTGGTACATAAATGTGTTCAGAGCTTAGCTCCCAGGTATCTAGGATCTAAGATATAGCCCTACCAGCCACCTCAAACCCTGAATTCATCTGGTAAAAACGTGTTGCTTGTCCCCGCATCCCAATATGTTACTCAGGGGGACTGCTGTTTTTCATCATGGGCCCTCGTTTATGGAATTTACTCCCAGCTGATTTATGAAATATTACCTCCTTTGCTGTTTTCCACTCTGAGCTACAAATATATCTGTTTGATTGAATCTAGAACCGTTAAAGAAGGTTACTTGAGCAAGGTCAGTAATTATCATAGTCTAGATGCAGTTTCTGCTGCTTGGTTCCATAAGGACATGCACATAATAAATCCTCATTATCAATATCAATGCCTCTCTTCTGGGTTTATCTGACATGGTATGCATATCTGGAATACCATTTCACCCTCCTCTTCGTGCTCTGAGAATAATTGTTCATCTGTCAAGTCTGTTAGTCTTAATGTCGGGTCAATACAGAGGACTGTCTGCCACTCGGTACCCTCGTCATCTGTCCCATACAAAATAACCATGTTCCTCCTTGTGAATGCTGCTTCTAAAGTATTGTGAGTTTTGTTCCTGGTACTATATCACTGTGTACTGCTGGTCTGAACAGAAATTCTGTGGCCAATCAGATTACCTTGTCTTTCATTCTGGGTACCAACCCTAACACTACTTGTACCCCATAAAGGAATACCTTGGATGGCTTGGTGACCCGTGTAAAGTGCTGTGTGTGCAAAGTGTTAGTATGATTGCTGCAACCCACTCATAAAAGATAGTGGATGTCGAGCATACTATTCCCTTCTCCGAAAATTAAATTGTCATATTTAATTCGCTCATTATGTCTCTTCCTATGTTCATGGGAGTGTCTTTTGAGTACAACAGGGGCACTACTATTTGCTGTGTTCTTATTGATAGTGGTGAATCTTCTTTGATAGGAACCATTACAACATCCCCAGAAAATCCATGTGTGTCCAATTCTTTGTCCAACAGGGGAAAGACACCCTCCTTAATATAGGATTTGGTGGCTTCCTTGTCGACCAAAAATTACAAATCCTTTTGTCCAATCTTCACTTCTACCTCGGGCTCCTCATCAGGGTCTTTAGTTACTGGAAGGATTGGGCACACATGTGTCTTATGTGGGCTGGCCTATTGGGCATTTGTGCTTTGTCATGAAAATGTGAACAGGTTATCTTCAAGAAGGTTACTCCCTTGTATTGTGGTACTGTGTTCTGAGCTAACAATGTGCTGTTCCCCTGCATGTATATTTTTGCTTGAGCCTGTACAGCATTCTGTGGTACTGTCGCCTGCTGTTGTGTGTGTACCTGGGGTGTCTGGGTGGCTGCAGGCCCTACAGGTTGCTTTGTCTGCGTGAAGGATGCCTGCACCTACTGTGGTGACATTTGTGTTTGATGGGGTTGCATCCGTGGTTGTAAAGGCTGCATCAGTGGCTCCATGGGTTGAATTTATACATGGGGTCCCCCTTGGCCATACTGCCGCTGTTGTCCATGTGGGCACATCCATGAAAAGTGTCCCCTCTGCCCACATATAAAGCATGGTCCTCCAAAACACCCTCTCCATGAGTATCCTCTCCCCTGTTGGTAGTATCCCGTCTATAGGTAATACCCCCCTTATTGGTAATATCCCTGTTGCTGATACACTCCCTGTTGGGGATACCCTGCCTGCTGCTGGAACCCCCCTTGCTGTGGATACACTCCGCCCTGTGGTACGCTCCTTGCGTGTTCCTCATCTGGATTAATTTTGAGTGCCAAAATGGCCCCCATGTCTGCTGTGTCTGGGTACATAGTCGTTAATACTTTCCACACGTGTGCGCAGCAGTTGTTAAAGGGTGCAACATTGTGTATGTTACTACTCAATTTTACTCTGTCATATCCTGCCTGCTCTCATATTGTTCAGCCAATGAGGCTGCGAATAAGCTCTTCATGTTGCCAATCACCTGCTGTCTCTTTCTTGAGAGTATATTTAAATTTGCCTGCCCCCGCTGCAAGGGATGACAAACTATACATCGCATTATCTCTGTCCATGCTTTGCCATGATATATACTGTGCTCCTCCCCTGCCTTTCTGTAACAGGGCCAACAGTGTTTGCAGCACAGGGCCAACATGCCCTTTGCAGCGCTAGCTACCACCATCCCACCTATCCTGTTTCAGGGTGTCTGGGACCAGTCCCTACTGCTGCCCAATCTATCTCCCTTTCTTTCGCTCTCTCTCTCTTTCTCTATTCCATCCTCTCCTCTCTTCCCTTTCCTTCTCTCTGTCTTTGTCTCATTCCCCTTCATCCCATATCTCCCCTTTCTCAGGCCTTACTCCTCCGTCCTTGTTGGTGTCCACAGGGTCTGCTTCAGACGCCTCTTCCTCTTCCGGAGTCTCTATATCTAACAAACACAATTTTCCTGGACGTCAAGCCACCTGGTGTTCTCCCCACCCCATATCCCTCCTTCTTTTTTCAGACCACCTTTTCTATCTCATTTTCAGCTGCTTTGAACACAGTTTCTAACTGTCGCCATGTGCTTTTTTCTATGTCTGCCAAGTACTTCTTGCAATTGGCGGCTGATCTTTCAGTAGCAGTGATTCTTGCCTCTGGATTTCCCTTCCCTATAACTTCCTAATCCCTCCTAGGGGACACCCATCAAGGGTTTGTGTACCCTGCGGCAGGCTTCAGTGCCATGTCACTATCTTTCCTAACCTCTTTGGTGGGTTCCTTTTTTTCAATTCATAGAGCTTCCATAGGCCTTGAAGGCCTTGAAGATTGTGTCTGCTCTTCAATTTGGCGTCACCAACAAATATGAATACATGTTCTCTATTGTGTCACTATTGAACATTCCTTCTCCTGGCCATTCTCAAAAACACTACCCAGTGGTGTCCTGCATCCACTGGAAGTGGTATTTTAAAATGTTATCTCAATACTGGGGCAATCTTTTACTTAAGTGGTTCATGGGTGTTTCTATTATCCCACTAGACACCATTCTCCACCCTTTAATTCGCTCTGACTCACTTACCACATTTGTGAGTTCCTTCCTCCTTATTCTCATGCAATTTAGCTTCCCTCCCAAATATATATATATATATATATATATATATATATATATATATATATATATATATATATATATATATATATATATTTTGTGGGAAAGAAGTCACTGAATTTCATCAGCTCGTGGCAGCACTCCTCCATTAATACCAAAACACACACCAGACTCCAATAAAGCTCAGTATAATCATTATAGGTAATGTAGGGGGAATATACAGTATTTGGAATGTGATGGACTGATATAATTAAAGCGTATAGGGTATTTATGATTGTAGTACAATTGAGGATAGAGCTCCTTGTTGTCTTGTCCACCTTTCATACGGTGAACCATTGTATCCTTATTAAACGGTTACCTGATACCTTTAGCATCATGGACTGGGCAGTGGACTGGCTCATCTTTTTTCCTCACTATTTGCCCTTCCCAGCTGCAACTGGGCTGCTTGTTCTCCACCACCTCACTGTTCACCTGCAGAGTACCCCAGGGTTTTATCCTATCATTGTGGCAATTAAATATCTATTTTCTCCTTCTGGCTCACCTGATGTCTTTCTTCTTTTGACATTTCAAGTGTTATGGTAATGACACACAGCTTTCATTAAACTTCCCTGAACTCATATGCTCTCCTTGTTTTTACCCCTGATTGTCTGACTGCCATTGAGGCATTGTGTGTGGGTAACAATCTCTGTCTCAATGCACTAAGACGGAGATCTTTCTTATTATGAAACCTGTACCCTGGTTTTCTCCTACCCTGTGGCTGCTGTCTTTGGCCTGCTACTCTTACCATTCTGTGGGGCCAAAAACATTGGGGTTATCTCTAAGTGTTTTCTCTCTTTTACTCTTTATATTTTGGAGCTTGTAAAGAAAGCCCATGGTTTGAGCTTGACCTCCTAACAGGCATTGCACCATTCCTTACCTTCCCCCGGAAGCTCAATGTCTGTACAGCCCTGGTACTGTATAGGCTGGACTACTGCAACAACCTCTTCCTTAACTTCCCCATGTGTTATCTATACCCCCTTCAGCTAATCTAGAATAGGGCTGCAAGACTTACCCTTGCCCTGTACCCCTCGGGATTGTATTGCTGCAGCCCAAAAATGTGTACTTTGGCTCCGGCTAATTGCAAGGACTATATAATATGTTGAACTTACTGCTTTTTTAAACATAGAGCGGGAGGCATGTCTTTATCTTTGGCCCATGCCTTTCTTTCGGACAGCCTTCCTGCTCCTTTGATACTTGAGCTGGACTTTCTTAAATTCCGTAAACTTCTGAAAACTCTGCTTTTGTGTTCCTGTTTTACTTAATCCCTTCCCTGCTAACTCATACCACTGCCACTGACACTGGTGCTTGGTCCCTCATAAATCTCACAGGTTCCAGGCCCTATATGTAGTCGACACCAGTACACCCCTCCACCCTTCAGCACTGCAGTTGCATGTGTACCACACCTTTGGGAGTCCTTTACCCCAGCAAGTAGTTAGTGGGCTCCCACTTTGGCATGTGTTGTTACTTTCCTTATGGGCTTCTAGGAGCACTTGGTAATCCCTACTCCTCTTTCCATTCATGCACTTCTTTTAATGCACAATACATATGTGCATTTATAGCAGAGGTGTGTACAATTTTCTCCGATAAGCAAGGGAAGTCCACATGGAAAAGATATGTACAACATTTTTAAGTGGCATTTGGTGTGTGGAAGTTGAATGTGTTGATAGGGTTATCTGTAGAATTTCTTTTAACTAATTGGTGTATATATGTGGGACTTTTTCAAAGCAGGCAATGAGGGAGTGCTACAAACACAACAATAAAAAGGGTAGAAGGGCTGTCTTGTGCGATGGTGTGCACATGCAATCTTTTTTTTTAATAAAGCATGGCCTAGAGAGGGGACTGCAAAGACTGCAGATAGTCATAAAAGGCTATGGATTATGGTCCTTATTTTATGCTAGAGAAAAGTGTTTGGGACAGAAAATTGTTTCTGTGTTTTGTTCTTTTTCTCTAGTGTGCAATTGTCCATTATTTCCATTAACACAGTAGAAAAGGCTAATGGGAATGTTGGAGAATATTATTGAGTCTAAATACTTTACTGAAATATGTAAAGTAGATGGAGTCTATAAACGTACATTTTTTTACTTCTATTTTTTGACTGTGAAAGGTGGTTCCAAAATAAAACTTTTTTGTTGGTGTTTTTTATTTAAATATTTTTTTTTGCAGGCGAGGCCAGGAATATGGTGGGGTGGAAAGTAAGTGAAGGGGCAGAAAGCACAGATATGGAGGGGCAGGTGAACAGGGGAAGATGTTGGGCATGCATTAAATCTAAGGTTGGGGGCATTATTTCTCATGCTCCTTGATTGTAGCCTCGAAAGCACTTCAAAAACTGCTCACCCCTGCAGAATGGTGTGTTGCAGTATATACAGAGTACAGTTGTCTTCGAAATATATGGATCAACAGCCTCTTTTATAGCTTGCAAAGTAGCTGGTGGGACCTTGTGCCCCACAGGAGTAGCCTGTGTGATGGCAGTATTGGTTGAGGAAGATGAGGTAGACGAACACAGCCTACTACTTCCTTAGACAGGACTGTCATTCTCGTGTGTCAAGATGAAATGCGAGGAGAAAAAGAGAAGCAGTCTTTGGAGATTTATTTGGACCCTAAAAAAAACTGTCAAACAGAAATAGATGAAAACACGTTGCGTCTCTATCTAAATGAAGAAATATGCAAACCAAATATTACTGCAGAGTTAAATCAGGAAAAAGGTATTTAAACAATTGCAGAAATACACATGGGCGAAGAGTAGCCATGGAATGGGCATTCTGAAATGATTGAAGTCACCTTGGCGCTTGAGCATGAAAGGAGTTTCATCAGTGAAAAGGTACTTCAGCAAATACTTGACACAGAGGAGATCCCAAAGTTTCAAATAAACACATGAATGGCAGTACAGGAGTCTTACTACACTGCTGATTTAAGTAACCCAGTGATCGGGAACATCCTTGAAAGCTATGTGATTGCACAGGGTAAATTACCAGAATCATTCGAGTCTAAGCCTTAAGTTCCATCTGTGTACCCTTATAAGTCAAGTGAAATGGTATTCTGCCATCAGGATGATTGTATCCTATTGGATTTATGTGAAACTAAAAGCAAAAAGCAGCATATTGAAGTGGAGGTCAATATTCCAAAATATTTGAGTATAGCGACTCTCCAAAGAGACACTGCCACATGGTTAGAGGAAAGTACAGAGGTTCCTCCTTTGGAGGATTTCCCAGAGTTTTCTAAAATGGTAGAGGAGCAGATTCAAGCTGCAAATGCTTGCACAAATGAAGAAGAAAAAGAGCAATTGAGGAAATATTTATGGAGTTCAAACAGGTTTAGCCAAAGATGCCTATGACTGTGGGCAGACTGATTTGCATGTTGCCACACTACCAGAAGGACATGGTAGGGAGCCGTATTTGTGTGGCAATATATGTTACCCGTGGCCTGTTTGAAATCACTCGATGAAATCATCAACATTTTTCGAATCTAGAGGAATCTTTAGGCCTATTCATAGTACATAAAATACTTCTATATTAGGTGTGCTAAAACCCAATGGCCAATGGCGCGTGTGTGCAGATCTATAAGAATTAAACAAAAAGGTACCTGTACCAAGGTGGCCATTTGCATTTATTGATTGGGGCCTTGCACAGGGTCACAGGTCAAAGGTATTTGCATTCTGATTTGACAAATCACAATATACATGGTCCCGGGCCCCTTGTGGATATGTCAATAGTGGGAGCGAGTGTGGGATATTCCTGAGCAAGGCACTCCCGGATGCAGCTGAAAGAGGAACGATATTTTATCGGGATAATGTGCTAATCAAAAATGAGGATCTGAAAAGCCATTTAAATGAGATTAGACATGTACTCAGTCAGCTACAGAAGGCTGGGGCAAATGTATCTTTACACAAAGCACAGTGGTGCAGAAAAAGGGTAAACCTCCTGGGCCATGAAGTGACAGAGCATGGATTAAACCCACAAAAGAAAAAGGTGTAAGCGATAAATATACTAAAAGATCCCACTAACTTAAAAACTTTAAAGTGTTTGTTAGAAATGGAAAGTTACAACAGAAGGTTTATTGAAAATTATGCAGAGATTACACAACCTTTGACGAGATTACTGAAGCAGGGCGTACACTGGAAATGGGAAAAGGAACAAAGTGAGGCAGTGGCCGTGCTAAAAGGGTGCCTAATGAAAGCGCCATGTTTGACATATACAATAAAAACCAGGATTTCTTTGTAGAAATAGGATTCGTATATCAATGTATGTTTAACTAGGGCCAAGGGTGTGAGACTCATGTGTGAGGCTCAAGCTGTGCCCAGTAGATGTCAGTATTATAATGCATAAAGCACATGCCAGCTAATTTGAATTTGACCCTGCACAACATGTGTTTATGATTCGCAACACACCCTAGTTATGGATAAATGCAATGAAAAATAAAATTAACATATTAATCCCAGTAACATCCCAGGGCCAAATAACCTATTCCCTTACTTATATTCAATGCAGTTTATTCCAATGCTTATGAGTGCAAAACATTGGTGCATTGAGATAAAGTGCCCATTTCATAAAATGTATAGGCATTTGAGCTGTGCAAAGTTAACATTTATACAGAAAATGTAGAATTCAAATTGTTTTGCGGGGAATACCTGACAGGGTTTAGATGTAAATTGATTTATTTAAACTGGCTCCATTGTTCATTTGTAAAGAATGAAGAAATAGCGCCAGATGAATGTAACATTTTCCTTCAGCACTGCAGCTTGAATCTCGGTCAAAGGCACAAAAGAAATCATGTGCCATTTAATGGGCTTGTTTGCCAAGGGGAGGTTTTTGGAATGACAAATGAGGTTTTAGAAAAGGGCTTGCAGCAGAAAGGACTGGGTCATTCACTCACTCTCTGGCTGACTTTGGGAATAGAAAGGCTGGCAGCTGTCTAAAGAGGGTTCATCCCAAGCACTTCTTTCCTCTTACTGACTTCGTGAGCAAAAAGGCATGTAGCTGTCTAAAGAGTACTTTTTCCAGGCGAAAAGTGAGTGGACAGACAAAGGTTTTTCTGTCCGACAACTTGAGTGTGGTCACGAGCAGTGCAAGACACACACAATTAAAGATTTCTGTTGTAAGTTCAGTCAACTTGAGTAGAGTGCTGATAAGTGAATGCTTGATACTAGATAGCATAGGGTAAATAAGTCATCATATTAAGGTGCTGCACAAACGTGTTCATATTTTTTTTCTCAAGTTTTGCTGCGATAGAACTAAGAGTGACAGAAGCTATGCTCTGCCGATTTCTGTTGCGAAGTTCATGGCCAATGTTGGCAGAACTCTGGGCATTATCACAAACAGAATGCTTTAAAATCCATTGCAGGAAAGACTTTTCTTATGTTTGAATTACAGCATGGATGTACATTTCATTCTGTGTAACTTGCATATTTCTAACTTCTGATAAAGAATAACAATTCTAATAGGTAACTTAGCCTCGGTGCACTTATTCTGTACTCAGCTTTATGGGGTTGGCATGCAGAGAGATGCAGAACATGCAGTAAAAAAATCAAAACAAAGTTAGTCACTGTAAATTGTTTTACTCTGAGAGGCGGCTCTAAATGAATGTTTTGTGTTTCATTTGCATGGTAAATGTATTCTGGGATGCAAGCCACAAGGGCATAAGGTAGTATTGCAAATAAGATATCACAGGAGGGGATGAGTTAATTATTTACAGAGTACCAAGTCCAGTATTTGATTACCGTTAGTGATTCCGGTAAAAAATAATTATTAGGCAGTGTTCTGAAGTTAGGCTCACCACTGTACCAAAAATACCAGTATACAACTATACCACAAAAATACCACGAAATAACAAAAATATAGCCCAAAAAGATCTTGAACAATAGTCATTATAATCCTTGGTGGAGGGTATGCTTTGGACATTTAAAATGCCTCCTCTTACAATTGAGCAGAAACCTTTTACATTTTGCAGTAGTGTATGGTTTTATTTCTAAGAGATTCCTTATCTTCTTATTTTTGTGTATGTTCCCACGTAACCTAGGCACATTTTTAATATAAACTAATATCACTTTTATTGGGAGGGACTACCATGTATGCCAGAGTACGGCTGGGGGTCCGACGGACTTCGAGGCCCCAACACCTTCCCCTGAATAAATGGAGGACACAGCCAATGGCAAGTATCACTGCGGTTTATTGCAAATAAAACCAACAGGGATCAATAAAAGAAAATGAGAATCCTCCAGTACATCTCATATCTCCAAGGTGTGCAGCATAGTTTTGTACGAGTATGTTGTCATCACCTGGACTCTTCCCCCAAAAAACCTATCATCACAAGGGATTCAGTGTTGAGAATACTATTACCTATAGGAGAACCCTATAGAGGTTATTGTACTGGTCCTTGCATGTCAGGTGGCTGGCCTGTCCAGTCCCCAAGAAACTATCTATTACATTGTTGCAGAGAAATGGGATTACCATTGGTTCATACCCTTTGCCATCCACCCCTGGCTTTCTAAGCTGTGATTGGTTACAGTTGATCTCCATTAAGTTATCAGCCGGCTGTGCACTTCTTCAAGGTGATGTGAACAATTATGTGTCTGTATTGTAACTTGTGTGTGCCACCTTTGCCTATGAGAATGTGCTCCTCGCGTTGCAACATTTGTTGCTGTCTGCATCTGACTTGCTGGCATAGACTCCGCTTTCCCACCATGGGTGACTGTCCCTTGTCTCCCTTGGCTGTACCACATGCTTAGGGACCACAAATCTGAGCTCCGAAGCTCGCATTTATGAGGATTTATTCCATTTCTCTGCAGCTGGTCTCTTTGTTGTCTGGAGATTGTAATGTGTCCGCGTATCTCTGTCTCATGCTCTGCGGCTTTTTGGGCCTTCTGTAATTTTCCTTAAATGTATAATATAAGTT
Source organism: Ambystoma mexicanum (assembly GCF_040938575.1). Classification (NCBI taxonomy): domain Eukaryota; kingdom Metazoa; phylum Chordata; class Amphibia; order Caudata; family Ambystomatidae; genus Ambystoma; species Ambystoma mexicanum. The sequence goes on along the minus strand of NC_090926.1, from coordinate 71,550,883 downwards.
CTACATGTTCATGTTATTCTAGGTACTCTCTATGTTAGTCACACATGATCCTATCAGGTTCCATATATATCCCTGTAGTCCCATAGGGTTGTTCGTGTTAAGCATCTGCTCAGGGTCTCTTAGGCCTTGTGGTTCTGTGGTACTGTATTTGGTGAATGAAAAAAATTATAGAGCATTGACATTATGTATATGTATCTGTCCTCTAGCTATAGAACTGTGTAAGCATGTCGTTTATGTATGCGGATGTGTGTTTGTGTGATGTGGTGCAGGACTGCGAGTGTGCTTCATGTTTAACGCTGCTACGTTGTGGTGTCACTAATGATGTCAGCACCGTGGCTTTTTAGTGCTTAGTCAAGACTCTCCATATAGGTGTCTCTGTCCATGATCTCTGGTTCTTCTTCTATACCTGTGAAGACTTGCATTGTATTCGGTCTGTATGGCTGACTGAGAGGATATCTTTCAGTGTACTTGTCAATAATAGGTGCACTCAGGATTCATCTAAAATAAGATGGGTGGCTGTGAGAATTTCTGGCCATCGTCTCGACATTGAATCTGGGGGTGATGAGGGGCATCTTCGGGACCCTCTCTTCAGTCCCCCCTTTGGTCGACCTGTCAACCACATCCTCATATTTCACACCTGTCACTCTTGATTGCCATATCTTCATTCTCCCTACTAGGTCTCCATAATAATAAAAATGTACATGATCATCAAAAGTCCAGTCCATATTGCTGCATACTCCTTCTGGGTTGCACCATACCGATTTTCCTTCATAGGCCTTAGATTTACATGGATTATCTAGCTTCATTGACTCAAGTGAGAATAGTGGACAGTTTGCTATCCTGTCTCTTAGCTTGTCTCTTTCCTCCACTATTTTGTCCTTCCTTCCTCCTATGTTCACATTAATCAGCACCTTCATGCCCACCTTCATGCCCATAGTTTTCTCTGCTGTCCTTCGACACTGGGCGACACAAATTTTCACCACGTATTTTGTCACTGGTGCCAATATCAGTGCTCCTGATATTACCTTCAGCCCGTCTGATAGCCATGATGGCATCCATGACCACAGGTATGCTATCCAGCTCTGGTCTTTTCCTGTCCCCATGGCTTCTTCCTCCATTTTGGCATGCATCTTGGATAGTTGGGTTACTGCTTCAATCAGTGTGCGTTCTCTTTGTCATTAGCAGGTATGAATGTGCAACAGGAACTCCCAATTTTTGTGCAAACTCCTCCTTCCATTGCTGTGAGCAGATCCAGAACAGACCTATTCTACTTATTTCTGCCAACTTCCCCTCTTTTCCTGTGTGTTTTCTTCAACTGACCTTTTCTTCCTTTTGTCAGTGTTCATCTTCGGGAAGTCAGCAAACTTTACATCCTTCCGTGGCACAACCATTGATGGCATATTGATGTGTACCAATGAGCAAACTCCTCCCCAGTTGGGTGGTAGCTTTTTGTATGCCTTGGATCTGCATGCCCGGTAGTGATCCATCTAACTGCAGTGCCTATCTTCATCGCTGCATGCTTTTCTATGCTGCGGCATACTGGATTCTCTCCAACTTTCTCTTCACCATCATTCTGGTGACAGAGTGCTGGCGTTTTTCCGGGGTATTATCGGCATTGGTCCAGCTTCATTCTTCACCAAACTTTGCACTTGCATCCCACTCCTACAGGCACTTGTCATTCTCTGCTTGTACTTTCTTCACTGGTGATTGTGCTAGGTATGTGCTTTGCTTCCCACCACTCCACTCCATCCTTCCATCCATCCTCTGTGAACACTTGACCACACACGAGCATATGTGGTCTTTCCTAGCATGCAGGTTCTCCTCCTATCTCTTTCACTCTTTTCCATGGAAAGGGCAATTCTTTCAACATTATAGTCTTTGTGTCTCCTTTCTTAGGCCGATCAGTTATATATTGTATTGCTTCGTCTAACTGCAAATAATTGTTCATCATGTAGAGAGTCTTTATCTGTCTTCATACGGGAATGTCGCTTGAGACATCCATCGCAATGTTGCTGTCTTCCCTTGAAATCTTCCTCGAGTTGTCATCATAGATAGGCACATCAGGCGTTGTGCTCTTGCTACTGGTATTTCAGTTGCTATGAACGTTCTGGAGGCACTTGTGGCATGGGGATTTATGAACAGACATAACAGCTCTCCCTGGTGGTTTCCTTACCTACTTTTGTCATGTGCTTCTACCACATGTTATTAGACACCTGTGCAGTGTCAGTGAAATAGCGATCCACCGCTTTCATGTCTGTATCAACACTCCTCTAACCGTGCTTGCAGTGCTCTCCTGCCCACATGACATGGCCATACCACCTGCTGGGGTCGGGGTAATGTTAGTAGAGGATACAGCGGTTTCTCTAGCAACAACTGAAATTCTCCAAAATATTAATACAAATGCTCCACTTGGAATAAAGAGACACAACAATATAAGCACATTTTTTATTATTTTGCCCATCTTTACCAGGGCTGCTGGATCCTTGTGCAGCTCAAAGATATAGTTGCCTGTCTGAAATGCGCAAAAATAAGCGTTACTGTGTTAGTATCAGGTTAATCCTCAAGACCCGTAAACTCTATAATCGTTTATGGCAAAGTTGAATAAGTGTTCCCACAGATTTCTAATTCCAGTGTCCCTTAATATGGAAAGAATAGATGGGTTTCCCTGTCCAAGTTGTGGGTACACTTGAACCAGATATGCTGTAAAGGCAAGATAGTATATTCTAGGCCACGGATGCACAACTAATTTTGACAGAGGGCCGAAAGTACCTTACATGATGGCTATAGTGGGCCGAAAAGTAACTGTGGGTGGGGCGGTAGGCACGGCGGGGCGTGGCATGGCAAGAGGCTTTTTCAACCCCCAATTTTTATTAAACACATGGAAAAAGAATTGTTATCATTTATTTCTATTTATTTATTGCATATCGTCTGTTTAATTACATATATTTTATTGACCCTTAATTGGACATTCCGTTATTTTGGACTGCTATACTTTGCTGTTTGGGTTGCCCAAGAGGAGTATGGCCTTCGTTGAGTCAGGTTTCCACAAAAAGCAAAGGATGTACATCTCCTAACTGTGCCTGTTTTAGCTTTATTATTGAGTTCTCGCTTGGGGTCCGACACTATGCCCCATGGCTCCCACCCCCAACCAAACACTATGCCCCATGGCCCCCACCCCTCAAGCAAACACTATGCCCCATGCCCCCCACCCCTCAAGCAAACATTATGCCCCATGGCTCCCACCCCTCAACCGAACCCTATCCCCATGGCCCCCACTCACCAACCAAACACAATGCCCCATGGCCCCCAACCAAACACTATGCCCCATTGCCCCCAACCAAACACTATGCCCTATGGCCCCACTTGCCAACCAAACACTATCCCCCATGGCCCCCACTCACCAACCAAACACTAAGCCCCATGGCCCCCACACACCAACCAAACACTATGCCCCATGGCTCCCAACCAAGCACTATGCCCCATGGCCCCCACTCATCAACCAAACACTATGCCCCATGGCCCCACCCCTCAACCAAACACTATGCCCCATGACCCCCACCCCTCAACCAAACATTATGCCCCATGCCCCCCAACCAAACACTATGCCCCATGGCCCCCACTCCCCAACCAAACACTATGCCCCATGACCCCCACCCCTCAACCAAACACTATGCCCCATGGCCCCCACACCCTAACCAATCCGCCTCCAACTCCCTCAGAGTGAGTCGCTTCTCCTAGCAACGAGTTGGTGGTAGATCACTCTCTTCGGCAGGGGCCTCCCTCTGGAACAGCCTTCTTACCTCCCTGAAACTTGAAGAGAACCATCTCCGGTTCCGGAAGCACCTCAAAACCCTCCTCTTTGCTTCTGCTTTCTCTCCCCCTCTCCCCTGCTGAATTCCTAGCTGAAAATGCACTGGGTACCTTGCGACCCCGCTTGATCTCGGGCCCATGCACCGCCAGCTGCTCACCTGCACTGCCTCCCTGGCAGCCCCTGCACCTGGGGACTGTTTTCTGTATCCCTTCAGTCCCCGTACCAGCACTTATGTCTGCACTTACCTTGCACTTGCCACCTCTGGCTGTTTATTATCTTATTTTTCTACTACCCCTTGTACTGCACTTTCCCCTCGTCCTTCCCCCTCGCACTTTTCCCTTTTCCCCCTCCCATGCACTTGCGCGATCTGAATGACACCCGACCTAGTAGGATCGTTGTCTGTCTTTCCTTTGTTCTCCCTCCCTTGCCTCGTCGCGCCTTGAAACACTTGTGTATAGGCGTGTTATAAATATCATATCATATCATATCATATCATATGCCCCATGGCCCCCACACCCCAACCAAACATTATGCCCCATGGCCCAAAACCAAACACTATGCCCATGGCCCCCACCCCTCAACCAAACACTATTTCCCATGGCCCCGAACCCCTCAAGCAAACACTATGCCCCATGGCTCCCACACCCCAACCAAACAATATGCCCCATGACCCCCAAACAAACACTATGCCCCATGACCCCCACTCCCCAACCAAACACTATGTCCCATGGCTCCCACCCCCAACCAAACACTATGCCCCATGGCCCCCAACCAAACACTATGCCCCTTGACCCCCACCCCTCAACCAAACACTGTGCCCCATGGCCCCCACACCCCAACCAAACACTATACCCCATTGCCCCCAACCAAACACTATGCCCCATGGCCCCCACTCCCCAACCAAACACTATGCCCCATGGCCCCCAACCAAACACTATGCCTCATGGCCCCCACTCCCCAACCAAACACTATGCCCCATGACCCCCACCCCTCAACCAAACACTATGCCCCATGACCACCACCCCTCAACCAAACACTATGCCCCATGGCCCCCACACCCCAACCAAACACTATGCCCTATGGCCCCCAACCAAACACTATGCCTCATGGCCCCCACACCACAACCAAACACTATGCCCCATGGCTCCTACCCCTCAACCAAACACTATGCCCCAGGACCCCCACACCTCAACCAAACACTATGCCCCATGGCCCCCACGCCCCAACCAAACACTATGCCCCATGGCCCCCATCCCCAACCAAACACTATGCCCCATGGCCCCCACACCCCAGCCAAACACTATGCCCCATGACCCCCACCCCTTCACCAAACACTATGCCCCATGGCCCCCCTCTTCAGCCAAACACCATGCCCCATGACCCCCACCCCTCAACCAAACACTATGCCCCATGGCCCCCAGACCGCTACCAAACACTATGCCCCATGGTCCCCAACCAAACACTATGCCCCCTGGCCCCCAACCAAATACTATGCCCCATGGCCCCCACTCCCCAGCCAAACACTATGCCCCATGACCACCACCCCTCAACCAAACACTATGCCCCAGGGCCCCCACACCCCAACCAAACACTTTGCCCCATTGCCCCCCAACCAAATACTATGCCCCATCGCCCCCACTCCCCAACCAAACACTATGCCCCATGGCCCCCAGCCAAACACTATGCTCCATGACCCCCACTCCTCAACCAAACACTATGCCCCATGGCCCCCACTCACCAACCAAACACTATGCTCCATGTCCCCACCCCTCAACCAAACACTATGCTCCATGACCCCCACCCCTCAGGCAAACACTATGCCCCATGGCTCCCACCCCCAACCAAACACTATGCACCATGGCCCCACCCCATGCACCCATACAGACCCGAACCCCCATCCCCCAACTCAGCACATAAACTCACAAGCATACACCAATTCACAATGCACCCATACCGACCCGAACAATCCACCCCCCAACTCAGCACACAAACTCACAAGCATACACCAATACACTATGCACCCATAGCGACCCAAACCCCCCCAACCCCAACTCAGCACACAAACTCACAAGCATACACCAATATACTATGCACCCATACCGACCCAAACCCCCCACCCCCAACTCAGAACACAAACTCACAGGTAAACGCCCACCCCTCAACCAAACACTATGCCCCATGGCCCCACGCCCTAACCAATCCGCCTCCAACTCCCTCAGAGTCAGTCGCTTCTCCAAGCAACGAGTTGGTGGTAGATCACTCTCTTCAGCAGGGGCCTCCCTCTGGAACAGCCTTCTTACCTCCCTGAAACTTGAGGAGAACCATCTCCGGTTCCGGAAGCACCTAAAAACCCTCCTCTTTGCTTCTGCTTTCTCTCCCCCCTCTCCCCTGCTGAATTCCTAGCTGAAACTGCACCGGGTACCTTGCCACCTCGCTTCATCACGGACCCATGCACTGCCAGCTGCTCACCTGCACTGCCTCCCTGCAACCCCTGCACCTGGGGACTGTTTTCTATATCCCTTCATTCCCCGTACCAGCACTTATGTCTGCACTTACCTTGCACTTGCCACCTCTGGCTGTTTATTATCTAATTTTCTACTACCCCTTGTACTGCACTTTCCCCTCGCCCTTCCCCCTTGCACTTTTCCCGTTTCCCCCCATGCACTTGCGCGATCTGAATGACACCCGACCTAGTAGGATTGTTGTCTGTCTTCCCTTTGTTCTCCCTCCCTTGCCTCGTCACGCCTCGAAACACTTGTGTATAGGCATGTTATAAATATCATATCATATCATATCATATGCCCCACGGCCCCCACACCCCAACCAAACATTATGCCGCATGGCCCCAAACCAAACACTATGCCCATGGCCCCCACCCCTCAACCAAACACTATTCCCCATGGCCCCCACCCCTCAAGCAAACACTATGCCCCATGGTTCCCACACCCCAACCAAACACTATGCCCCATGGCCCCCAACCAAACACTATGCCCCATGACCCCCAAACAAACACTATGCCCCATGGCCCCCACTCCCCAACCAAACACTATGTCCCATGGCCCCCACTCCCCAACCAAACACTATGCCCCATGGCCCCCAAACAAACACTATGCCCCATGGCCCCCACTCCTCAACCAAACACTATGCCCCATGACCCCCACCCCTCAACCAAACACTATCCCCCATGGCCCCCACTCACCAACCAAACACTAAGCCCCATGGCCCCCACACACCAACCAAACACTATGCCCCATGGCCCCCAAACAAACACTATGCCCCATGGCCCCCACTCCCCAACCAAACACTATGTCCCATGGCCCCCACTCACCAACCAAACACTATGCCCCATGGCCCCCACGCCCCAACCAAACACTATGCCCCATGGCCCCCAACCAAACACTATGCCCCATGGCCCCCACTCCCCAGCCAAACACTATGCCCCATGGCCCCCAACCAAACACTATGCCCCATGGCCCCCACTCCCCAGCCAAACACTATGCCCCATGATCCCCACCCCTTAAACAAACACTATGCCCCATGGCCCCCACTCCTCAGCCAAACACTATGCCCCATGACCCCCACCACTCAACCAAACACTATGTCCCATGGCCCCCACACCCCAACCAAACACTATGCCTCATGGTCCCCAACCAAACACTATGCCACATGGCCTCCAACCAAATACTATGCCCCATGGCCCCCACTCCCCAGCCAAACACTATGCCCCATGGCCCCCGCACCCAACCAAACACTATGCCCCATGGCCCCCAACCAAATACTATGCCCCATCGCCCCCACTCCCCAACCAAACACTATGCCCCATGGCCCCCAGCCAAACACTATGCTCCATGACCCCCACTCCTCAACCAAACACTATGCCCCATGGCCCCCACTCACCAACCAAACACTATGCTCCATGTCCCCACCCCTCAACCAAACACTATGCTCCATGAGCCCCACCCCTCAGGCAAACACTATGCCTCATGGCTCCCACCCCCAACCAAACACTATGCACCATGGCCCCCACCTCATGCACCCATACAGACCTGAACCCACATCCCCCAACTCAGCACACAAACTCACAAGCATACACCAATTCACTATGCACCCATACCGACACGAACAATCCACCCCCCAACTCAGCACACAAACTCACAAGCATACACCAATATACTATGCACCCATAGCGACCCGAACCCCCCCAACCCCAACTCAGCACTAAAACTCACAAGCATACACCAATACACTATGCACCCATACCGGCCCAAACCCCCCACCCCCAACTCAGAACACAAACTCACAGGTAACCACCAATACACTATGCACCCATACCGACCCGAACCGCCCATCCCCCAACTCAGCATCTCAACATACACTGCAGAGACATACAAATACAAACACCCATACAGACCCGACACAACCCCCACCCCCATCTCAACATACACTGCACAGACATACAAATACAAACACCCATACAGACCCGACACACACCCCACCCCCGCATCTCAACATACACTGTGCAGACATACAAATACAAACACCCACACAGACCCAACACCCCCCCCAACCCCTGTCTCAACATACACTGCAGACATACAAATACAAATACCCATACAGACCCGACACACCCCCACCCCCTCATCTCAACATACACTGCAGACATACAAATACAAACACCCATACAGACCCGACACACCCTCCACCCCCATCTCAACATACACTGCGCAGACATACAAATACAAACACCCATACAGACCCGACACACCCCCCAACCCTGCATCTCAACATGCACTGCAGACATACAAATACAAACACCCATACACACCCGACACTCCCCCAAACCCTGCATCTCAACATACACTGTAGACATACAAATACACACACCCATGGAGACCCGACACACCCCCCAACCCTCCATATCAACATACACTGCAGACATACAAATACAAACACCCATACACACCCCCCTCCATCCCCGCATCTCAACATACATACAAAAACAAAAAACACAGTCAGGTCGGACCCGGGACAGACAGACAAACATACAGCCCCCCCACCATGTACTTTCCAGACATGCTGGAACGCTGGCGAGGATTCTGGCACTAAAGCTGGCGTGGGCGTGACAAGGCTGAAATGCCTTCCGGCATCAAGCCTTACTGGCCACGCCAGCCCTAGTGCTGGCACTCCATTGGTGAAGCACACTCGTACTACGTGGCTCGTAGGAGCTGCATGGTTCGTGTGCACTGAACCAATGAGGGCCAGTGTTTTGTCCGGCCCAGAAGACAACAAAGACTTTCCTAATGGAGGGCGGCCGATGAGTCTTTGTTCCTCGCGTGACGGACAAAATGGTATGGCGGGCCGCAACTGGCCGGCAGGCCGTAAGTTGTGCAGCCGTGTTCTAGGCGAACTCGCCCGAAATCTACTGGGTCTTCTCACAGCGTGGACAAATTGGTTCAAGAAAGTATCAGGGTGGAAATCAGCGGATAACATAAACAATCACTAAATATTACAGTCAGCTGACCTTGAAGAGTGTATGTATAGAATAAAATAACAAACAGACAGTGTTTCCTCACTCTGGATGTTTCGGTAGTCCTTGCCCTAACTCTGCTGCTCTTGAGAGAGTAACCATTGGGGGTCCTCCATTCAGCAGTGTAAGTTCAGAATTATCGTTTTCCTCTTCTTGCTGTTGATCATTGGCCCTGTCGATCCTGTTGCCAGGTGAGGCTGCTGCTTGGTAGGGCTTGATGTCTGCCAGGTGGTTCAAGGCCGTTTTTCCTTCAAGCTTGACTGCTTGGTCTGACACTCTCTCCACTATCTAGCATCCCTTTTCATCCCTATAAGACACGTATCTATGGACTGGAAGGGCACTGTCATTTTAGATATATTAAGATGCTTTTTGTCTCTTGTTAATGTACTCTCTACTGGGATTGCTAATGGGTTTTGCTGAGGTGTGCCTATGTTAAGATGGCCTGGGAAGTCGCCAAAATTGCACAGAGGATCTGGTGCCAGCTCAAGCCAGACTCCATAATGGAAATAGCAAAGCAGAACCCAGCTTTCTAACATCCAGATAAAGCAGGAACATCATACAAGCATAAAATGTCATCGCTCTCACCATGCTTATCAAAAACAGTCACTTTAATACTACAAATGTGTCATCAATGACGTCATTACATAATACTAGTTTACAAAACCTACGGGGAACTGGGATTGGATAATAACAGTGAATACATATTGTATTATATTGTAGTTTTCATTTACATAGCGCCTTTTTACCATTATTATAGTCTCAATGTGCTGGTGGTGGGAACACCTTTGGTAACTGTAGTCCAGTTTAGGGAGGTCACGGATTAAGATTAGAATGCGTGAGTGCATTTGCCCAAATAAGGCTTAACAGTTCTGGCCAGGCACCAGTAGAGAGCAACCAATGAGGTCAGGCATGTGGATGAGTGCTGTGAGGAGTCAGGACATGGAGTGAGTATTAGGGACTCGCTATGTGTTCAGTATGCCAGAATGTGTCATAGGTCTTCGCTGCATACTGATGTCAGAGGTGTTGGGACGTAGTCTGGAATAAGTAGGCAAGAATGATGTGACACGCATGATTGAATTTGTCATAGTCATATAGTCATTGCTGTAGTCTGATGTGTGTCAGTAGCCATGCCTGCGGCCAGTGTCCACTGGAGTGTAATTGGTATTTGTAAAGGGGTGTTATGCGTACCTAGCAGATTTAATGGTGTTGTGTTGTGTGTTCGCTCGAGGAGGTATTGACTTCTTCATGCGTTTACCATAAATCGGTTAGCGACAGTGACACATTATTGGCTCTAAGTAATTGCAACTTAAGTGGCACATATTATACTTACAGGCTTTTCTAGGTGGATAGCATGGTGAATCTACCCAGATATGGAGCGCTTAGTGAACCTTTTCAATTGTTACCTTTACCATGGTCATCCTATAGTTCATCCATGTGCGATACCCGACCATCCCTCAAGTAATTCAAGTGCAAATCCAGGATAAGTTTCAGATGGTGGGAGCTAGGATAGCGAAGGCCGAGCCGCCAACTCTGGTGGAGTGGTAAGGGGCAATAGCGAAGAGGAGACCTGAGACCAATATCAGGTTTCTGGGGGGTTTGTAGTGGATGATTTTATTCTGTAGCAACTCTGGTCCTGTATTGTGGAGGGCTCAGTGTATGATGCACATAGCTTGGATGGTCACTCTTAGCATAATAGGGAGGCAGTGTAGTACTCTGAGGGACGGGGGTGATATGTTCTCTAGGCGAGAGGGCAAGGAGAAGCCTGGCTGATGAGTTTTGGATTCGCTGGAGATTCCTGAGCTGGCGTGCTCCGGCGCCAAGATAGAGGGCATTGGCATAGTCTAGGTTCATCCAAAAATTTTAACGGAGCTGGAGGTGGCAGGTGAGGCTCCCAGGGCTTTCGGCCATGGTAAAAGTTGTGGATTCCTGATTTGCCCGGGTTAAGGATTAGATGGTTGGTCATCATCCATAGGTTGATATCCGAGAGGCAATAGGCAGGGTCGCGAAGTGGGGAGGTTGCAGTATTGGGAATTTTGAAAATTATCTGGGTGTCGTCTGCGTAATTGTAACTGGTAAGGTTGTGAGAGTGGATAAGAGCCGGCAAAGGGCTTAGGTAGATGTTGAAGAGGAGGGGTGAAAGGAAAGCTCCTTGTGGCACCCCTTTTGTGATGGGGCGAAGGGTGGCGGTGAAAGGTGGGAGAAGAATGATTTGCGAGCAATTACAAATAAAGGAGGTGATCCAGTTAAAGGAGGAATCTTTGATGCCTAGGGTGAGGACCCAGTTCCTCAGTATTGTGTGGTTGATGGTATCAAAGGCCCCGGAAAGAACCAGGAAGATGAGTGCAGCACACACTTTTGAATCAACCGTTCTTTTTAGGTCATCCAAAATAGAGACCAGTGAGGATTACGTTCCACAGAGGCGTCAGAACCTCGAATGTACTGTGTTGAGGATGCGAAGAAGAGCCAAGTTGCTTGTATGTTGTGCGGTCAATTAGTTTGGCAATGAAGCAGGTGTTGGAGAGTGGAAGGTAGCTTGATGGGGAGAGTGAGTCGAAGCTAGGTTTTTTGATCAGCGGTCTGACATGAGAGGTTTTGAAAGCCTCTGGGAAGGTACCAGATGAGACAGATTTGATGTTGATGGAGCGGGTTACGCTGCCAGCGTAGGTGGAGGTAAGGATATTTTTTAGAAGTGGGCTGGGCAAGGATCTTCAGGTCTTCAGGTTGAGGGTCGGCTAAGTGCTTCTAGGTTGCAGAAATTTGTCCTGGCAAAGAGGTGTGAATACAGAGAAAGTTGGTAGGGAGGGCGAGGAAAAGATTTGGTTTGAGAAGGCTAGTTTTGTACTGATGGTATGATGTCTTTCAAGCGCAACATTATGAAAGTGGATGGAAAGTTAATCGCACAGAGCTTGTGAGTTAGGGTAGGGGGAGCCTCTCTGCATTGATTGTTGGAGTTGGAGATTATGTTTCCATGGCGGCGCATTTGGCTTCCTTGATTTCATACAGAGATGCCCTGTTCATTCTTGTGAAGGCTGTTTTGTGCGGTAGGATTGGTCAACCAAGTTCGCTCTAGGCGATGCGTGAGGGTTTTGAGAGTTTTGAGGGAAGGTGTGTACCACATTTGGTGTGGGCTTGATTGTTGGGAGGGGTGACAGGTTGCTGTGAGGGGGTCATAGCTTTGGGGAGCCATTGGTCGAAGAGATCGATGGAGTGGTGTCCTTTATTGTGAGAGAGATCACAGAGTGTGTGAAGTGGGAAGTTGTTGAGGTCTGGGTTGATGATAAAATTATTTGAGAGATCGAGAGAGGGAGGGTGGTTGAAAAGATATTTGCTATAAGTGGTGGGGTCAGGGACTGGGGTTGAAGTGAGAAGGGTATAGCCTGGTGATCAGTCCAGATGAGGGGTAGAGCCGGGAGTGGGAAGACTAGACCTGATGTGCAGAATTGTGCATCACGGTTGTGTCCTGAAATGTGGGTCAGGTGGCAAGTCAGTTGTGTTAGGCCAAGAGCTTTCAGATTGTCGGTGAGGGAGCCAGTCATGGGTTTGGCAGGGACATCAAACCAGAAGTTGAAATCTCCTAGCAAAGCATGAGGTGCTGGATCATGGTGGTTGAGAGGGCATCACAGTGAGACAGCGAAATTTCAGTCATAGCCAGAGGCCTATATAGAAGAATGAAACTGTGGGTGATGGAAGGGCTGAGGTGGAACTTTTAGTGTTGCAAGGTAGATCTCAGTGGTTATTACTGAAAAGTGTTGTTTGTTTAAGATTGCTAGACCCCTGCACTCTGCTGGGCCTGGTATGTACGAACAGTGAGTTGCGGGTGGGAAGGCATTGTGTACGATGGGTTGAAGTCATCAGTGAACCAGGTTTCAATTATGAATAGGATGTCAGGGTTTTCAGTGACTATGAAGTCAAAGAGGTTGTGTTTATTTTTGGCAACCGATCTTGCCGACGACTCCTGAGGCTAGAAGATGCTCTTCCTCGTCACAGTACCTTTGGTGCCTTTGCAGGAAATGTAGCAGAGTTTCTCGATTTCACTCAACGATTGCCCTTGAGGATAGACCCCCTTGGAAGAAGGAGCCACTGGGATGCTGAGTCCAAGAAGAAAAATGGAACCAAAGTCTTTCTGAAGTGCAGCAGTTTTGTTCTTCGCAGTACTCTCCATTGGTCAACGGTTGCTCTGGCTGTAGGAGTCCTGTGAAGATCAAATTTGCTGTGGGCTCCTCAAAGGCTTGGCCAATGAGAGTAAGACCCCTGGAGACGTTTGATGACTTGTGGCGGCGACAGGTGCAGGGGTCACTTTTGGTGTTGGGTTTCGGAATATTGCGGTTTTCCACCTATCGTTTCTTCGATGCTGCAGCTGCAGAACGAAAGTCTGGATTACTTTTGGTAACCTGCACTCAACCACTGGAGTGGAACATGGACCCTCACGAAGTCTGACCCCTCTGAACGTCTTTGATGGATTCTGGTGGCGGGAAATCCGCTGACGGACCTTCCTCTGCATTCAGTGACCCTAGACCTTCTCCAACAGAGAAAAAGTGGTCAGTGATGATGGCAAGGACGTCCCTTGAAGTATACTTCAGCATTCTAGAACTTTCTCAGCTTGGGGTGTCAAGCAACAATATGCCTGGTTACCACCTCTTCTGGGCAGTAGACAGCAACAGGCTTCCAGCAGTAACTAGCGCTCCTCCGGACACTGGGTGACACCAATGGACTTCTTTGACTCGAGAAGTCTGGGCACTCCTCTTCTAGATTCAAGAAGACCCCTTCTCCGGGCGGCAGGCCCACATGACTGGCTTCCAAGGTACTTCGGATATAGGGCAGCAGGTTGCACAATGGTCCCTCTTAGCTCGGGGAGAGGCCTCCTATCCAGGTCTTCTCTTGGCTCAGTCCTTGGAGCGACACAGCAGCCTTTGGACTTTGTTGAAGAGTAGCAGCTTTGATCTTCCTCCTCCACCTGGACTCCAGGGATCAGCTTTGGTTTTGACTTCAGCTTCTGAACAAATTGGTGAGTGCAGGGACCCTGGTTATACACATTTATTCCCCATTCACTCAGGCTGAGCCAGGCTCAGTCATCCAATCACGCAAAAGGGCATTCATGCAGGCAGGCAGCCAATCAGGCTGACAGGCATTCAGGCCATTCTCTCCACCCAGACACCCTTAACAAAGAATGTAGATCGGGGTAAGCAATAGCAGCTAACTCCAATCTGATTTTGGTGAGGAATAGTAGCCGTTATCATCCTCCTCCAGCGGGACTCCAGGGATCAGTTTTGGTTTCGACTTCAGCTTCTGAACAAATTGGTGAGTACCATGACCCTAGTTATACACATTTCTTCACCATTCACTCAGGCTGAGCCACGCTCAGTCAACCAATCCGGCAGAAGGGAATTCATGCAGGCAGGCAGCCATTCAGGCTCACAGGCATTCAGGCCATTCACTCCACCCAGGCACCCATAACAAAGAATGTGGACTGGGGTAAGCACCCAGCACTCTACACTGCATTCATACCAGTTTTAGTCAGGGCTGTCTGGGGCATTGTGTCACACATAAACAAGACACTCACAACACAGAATGTGAGTTGGCTCCCAACTCCATTCCCACAGGTCCCACCCCAAGGGTGTTCCCACAACACACGGTCCATGGAAAGGCTCCAGTCAGTCTGACAGGAGGCAGCCCCAGAGCCATATATGGTATTTCCACCCAATAGACAGTTAAGGGAAAGGGACAGAGTCAGGGCTTTCCAGGACTTTGTGAAACAGGTAAAAGGCAATAGAAACCAAGAGTCCACAGTGGCCATCTTGCCTTCCTTCAGAATCCATTGATTCCTATGGCAGGGCCTCGGTGTCCCAAAAATCAAGGACACTAAGAGCCACTGCCAAGTAGCATGTAGCTGCTATCAGCCCATACCCTGGGCAATACACAGGTGCCCAAAACACACAGTAGGGGTACAAGGGTGTACCCCTATCCATGGGTGCCATAAGCGTATCGCATGGGTGTTGTTCACCAAAAGTAAAACAGGAAGAACTATATTGCCAGAGGTCCAGGCTGGACCGCAGTGGCAAAAAACGTTAAGAAAATACAGAGAAATGATAGGACAAGGTCTAGGAGGCCCTGAACCTCCAAAAGGCATTTCCAGCATCACAGTAACGCTTCTCACCTGTGCAGTATTGGACCAGCGGAGGGGCAAAAGCTATGGATGGCATATTCGTCTGTCTCTTAACATCCACAAGGTTCTCCTGGGGGTTCTATTTCCTGTAGTTTTTGGTTCAGTGCGTAATCTACTCTCAAATTTGTAGCATTTTGTGCACATTTTCTATGGCATTATTTAGTGTGCTGTATGTTAGTCCCCCACTCCCTGGGTTTTGTTTCCTGAGGACTTGCTCTTTTTCATATCCATGAGGCTTGGTGGCAGCCTATATGGCTTTTGTAAGTCTCTATTTGGCATTCTTCCTCCTGTGAGTCTCAGTTGGATTGTCCCCGGTTGGAAAGTCAACACTTTATTATGGATCTGGTACATGTGGCCACATGGGCCCACTTAAAGCATTTTACCGACACATATTTGTTAGGAGAGACTAGTCCGGCACATGCCAGTTCTACCCGCCAATAGCACCTTATCCCTCACACCCTTCCAATCCATTCTCCAGTCCCCTTAACTCCCGAAAACTACTGCAGTAAGATGTCTCTCTGCCTAATGTGGCCAGTCAACTGCGGCCAGGAGGCCGGCCACCTTTTATTATTTTGGAATGATTTCAGGTTTTATTTGAGTTGATTATAAATAAAGGGGTATACCTGCGATTCAGTCCCTGATCCTTCAGGTAAAGTACATAAGTATAAAGCAAAAAGTGGACCAGTGGAACGGGATGACACCAATTATTCAGAAATTCTCCATTTTAATCGATATCCATGTAGCAAAAACAACTTTATGTATAGTTTAAAAAAATAGTTTTAAAAAATGGTTCCTTTAGGTAATCCAACGCTAAACCATTGGGTGGAGTACTCTACACCAGATGGATAATTTTTTGTTTACTCCCACACAGGAGTGTGTCGAGGGTAAGCCTGTTAAAGGCAGAAACAAGTAGATACATTGGTATACTATTGTGTTTCCCTAGATCATGGAGTTTGAGACTGGTTGGCCTATATCTAAGTTCTGCTCAAGAAGAATACTGCACGTCTCTATGAAGTGGAGAATGTAAGTGCACTCTATACATCTGGTGGTAGTAAGTAGCGTTACCTATGTTTTGTGAATGCACATGCACAAACAGAGAACCAATTTATCCACAGGCTTTCCACTAGATCCTGGTTGCCAGTGGAGGATTGAATCCGCCTACCTACTTTCCCTAGAGTTAAAAATGGGGGTGAGTAGGTATTGATGTGTTGATCAACTACTACACATGTGACAATATCAGTCACCTTTAACAAGAAATAGGGATGACAGCATATCCTGATGGATGTTTTATGTATGTTTTTATTAGATTTGAATTTGGCCTACACCATTCCAGAAGGGCGGATCAACTATACTCTGTCCTACATCCTGAAGAAGGTATTTATAAGAAGAGAGACAGTCATCTCTATATGTGGAACGAAACATGTGTCGGCGATTATTTAAACAATCTGGAAACTAAAAACCAGATGAGATACGACACCCGACACTAAGGACTGGGTCATTAATACACGACTTTAACCTATGGAAATTCCTGTGTAATATTATGAACACAGTGTATCAAATGCCAAATTGGTTTTATATCTAAAAATGTATGAATGAGGAAGTATGGGTTTGAGAATGAATGTCTGAGAGAGATGTTGATTAAATGAATTAATGTTTTTTTTAAACTATACATAAAGTTGTTTTTGCTACATGGATATTGATTAAAATGGATAATTTCTGAATAATTGGTGTCAACCTGTTCCACTGGTCCACTTTTTGCTTTATACTTAGGTTTTATTTGAGTTCATAATACTACTTCATGTCTTAGCTTGATGTTAGGCACCTGGATGCATGTCTCCTCTTGTTGACATTGTTACTTTGCAATCAGTGTTATAGTAGTTGCAGTGTACATGTACCTATTTGCCATTCCTCTGTGACCGCTGTAACTGATCCTTACTAACGAGTCATGATGGTTATATGATTAACACTCAGGAGAAAAGATGGGTCAGTGGAACGCTGGGCATTGCTTGGCGTAACCTCCTAGGCTAAGGGGGTGTTTCAAGGAAGAGGGATGACGTGGCAAGGCTCTCATTACTTAATACTGACCTTCATTACCTGGAGGTTGTCCTTGGTAGGTAGCGCTGACCGGCATAAATCAACATACCATTGCATAACATAACATTACACTAACTCCTCCTCTTCCTCGTCACAGTATGAACGCCCCTCACCCCTGAGGCGTGTCTTCCACCATTTTGATATTACTAGAGGATTACTTACAGGGCTTCTGTTGATTGGTCGGGTACTTTTTTTTATCTAGACGCTAACAATGTTTGTTAAATTTCAAATGTTAGCAGAGTTGGCTGCTCATGAGAAATGACTCAGCCTTCATGAGATAAGAATTGTGCTTAATCATAGGATGTTGTGTTATTAAGATTACAAGTGAGTGATTCAGAGATGTCTACACAGCTATCCCCCAGCCCCTGAACGTAGAGGAAAGCAGCAATGATTACATTACCCTGGAAATATCTGAACATCATACTTGCAGTTCCAAAGCAATTAATCAAAGAAACATTAATCATTACATTCTGTGTTTGCCACACCCGATCCAATGTCTTACCAGAAAATGTGTGTCTTGTAAAGGGAAGGCACGTGTCACAACACAAACGGGCAAATGATGTATACAGAGAGATCAAAATGAATCAAATAGAGATTCGGCTCAACAAACAATAAGGCACATTTAAAACTATTTAAGCATTTTGGCCACTAGATGGAAACCCAAGATCAACAATGTTTTTAACAGCCCTTGTGCTGGGAAAACAGTTTCCTCTTTTCCAGTTGACTCTACATTCTGTTTCAAACTTAAATATATAGTTACCTAAATCATAACCGTACATTTCTAAAGGTGAAAAAATTAAACCAAAATTAAAAGTACTACAACTGTTGGGTGTTATTTTTCCGAAAGTTAAGACACTACATGACAGAACCTACTCCATGGAAATTCAATAATTTCATGTGCCTTCAGGTACACAGTTGTTTTAGAGACTTGTGACCAACGGCAGGCAGTATATTCACCTGCTCCTTTGTAAAGAATAGTCAACAACCTCTCACTGCACTAAAGTAAGGAACTAAGAACTCCCGAAGTCACACCTGGATGTGGGTGAGCTTTGTGGTGCGCCGGCCGACTCAGGCCAAGTGCCTGACTGGAGCTAAACTTTGAATTTCAAGACTATGGATGCCGAAAGCACTACAGGAACTGCTGCCTCTTTGCTTTGGAAAACACAAATACATAAAAACTTGCCTGGCCAGGCAATAGCAGTGTCTGCCTGACTTTCTATTCCGCCATGCAGCCATAGATTTACTCCCGGAGCCCTTGCTCCTGATCGACAAAGTCACCATGCAAGGATGCCTTCTATCCACAATATGAATGTTATTAGCAGCGCATGTATGTGCGAAGCTGTTTAGGTGCAAGGCAGCAGAGTCAGCAGTAAGACCGTATCAGTCTTTAGGCCTCATCACGAGTTGGGCGCTATTAGCATTACCGCCAAACCCCCCGGCGCTATTATGGCCGGATCACAGGTTTAGCAGAATGGTAAGTTCCCATTTTCCATTGGGCCCATTCAGGAATTCAATGGGGAACATGCAGTGCTATTACCGCCGGCGGTATTGCCACCGGGGCTATTAGCATTACCACCAACCCCCCGGCGCTCTAAGTGCCGGATTACGGGTTTGACGGAACGGTAAGTCCCCATTCCCCATTGGGCCCATTCGGGAATTCCTCATTTCCCATTGGGACGAATGGGGAATGTGCTGCGCTATTACCGCTTGCAGTAATAGCACCGAAAATCAGCAAAATCGCTGCAGATTTGCCCCAGCTTAGAGCTGGTGGACAATCCGCCGAGGCTGTGATTTGGCAGACCCTCAAATGAGGCAGTAATAGCATTACAGCCGCATTTAAGGGTTACCACCAAACTCATGATGAGGCAGTTTGTCGGCAACACTCTATTCTATTAGGCCTGAA
Source organism: Ambystoma mexicanum (assembly GCF_040938575.1). Taxonomy (NCBI): domain Eukaryota; kingdom Metazoa; phylum Chordata; class Amphibia; order Caudata; family Ambystomatidae; genus Ambystoma; species Ambystoma mexicanum. The sequence continues at coordinate 71,531,385 of NC_090926.1, read as the reverse complement.
CATGGGGTGATAAGAACTGGACAAGGATATTTGTTCCTGAGAGCAACCACACGTTGCAGCTAACTACCCAGTATGTGATTTCCTCCAAGGCAATTAAACAGAGTCACAAAATAAACTCCCCTGTTTAAACAGTTGAGTTTATTTCCATGCTGTCTTCTAATTTGACACACACAAAGAAATGGTTTGCTTTTTGTAGACAACATGACTTTGCTTTCTAGTACTTGTAAGCTTCCCCTCAGGATGAAGACAACAAAGCTCCAAACATACTTGCATTGCTTCACATAATAATTGTGTCAGGTTAGTGTATGATTCGATGTGTGCACTTTTTAAGTGATCTCTATAAACGGATCATAAACGAATAAGATATTTGCTGAAGTGTGTAAAGTACAAATTCAGCTGAAATCCCAGCCTCAATGCTTAATTAAAATGCATATTACTGGACAAATCATTGTTGTACACTTTGCCATATCTGACAAAATTGGGATACCATATATGGATTTGTGTGGCGATGGTGGGAAGGCAGGATATCAGGTATGGATTTTTGGGGTCTCGCACTTGTGTCTTCAGGGTCCAAATATCACAAAGAGCCTTCTCTGCGTGTAAATGCTAATTTAGGAATTATGCCTCCAATTTCCAGCATATAATATCTCTCTTTGGCTTCACTTACACATAATGTTTTAGGAGTTTTCACACATAGTTTCTGCATACAATAGTTTTCTTTGGTGTCTCCTCTTCAAGGGTCTAATGCTACAACATTTGCTAATATAGATAATTTACATGTTTACAAATGAAGCATTCAAGTGGGATCTAGTAGGGATGGTTGATCTGGAGTCTGTTTAACTGAGGCTGGTGGAAGCCGCTTTAATTGCCAGTAGGTGTAGCTTGAGCCTTATCTTGACACGTTCAACAGGTGGGATGACTTTGATTTTAGGTAGGGGCCAGTAAGGAGAAAGGGTGGAAGTGGGTGGCAGCACAGGGACGTAGGAGACTATTAGATTAATAAGCGAGGGCGGATGAAGAGTTTCAGAGGGAGAGTACAGGGAGATGCCGACATCAAGATAAAGATAAGTTAGGGCAAGACACTGAAGACGTCTGAAAACACAAAGTTGTAAGTAAAAGAGAGAGCGTTTGTCATTAAGAGCTATGCAGCCTGATGATGTGTAGAGGTATGGGAGGTCAAATAAGGTTGACAGGGGTGGGCTGGCCTTTAGGTAACTGGCGATTTCCCATTGGGCCTCTGCACTCTGGGATACTTTTATCTGTTAACCTATTCTATTTCCAAGTTTTCTCATAGGAGAAGGGTTGGGCCTGTTGATAATATGTAATATGGGGCAAATTTAACGATTATTTCCAGGACCTCTTTTGTTTCCCAGTCGACCCCTGTAGGTTGAGGGTGCACGAAGCAAAGTTGAGGAATTGTGGAAGTGAGGGAAGGTCTAATGGAGAGATAGAGATCAATGCTAGAACAATATGTATGCCTGATGAAAACAAGATTAGTTTTCTTGTCAAGTGGTGCGTGAATAGGTGCAAAATGTTCTAATGTTGAGAATGTTGACTCAGGCAGCTGTGGTAGATGTAATGAACTATTGAGGTGATATGCCCGGAGGCGGCAGCCTGACCCTGTCGATAATTGCCTGCCACCCAAGTTTAAGAGCCATAGGAAAGTGTGGTCTCTTAACGGTGGTGGATGTGTTGTTACTGAAAGGGTCAGCCCGCTGCTGAAGGGCATATCATCATTAGCACCCATGTAGTTCCCTACACGGGTGCTATCGGTGCCTTTCAAACAAAATACAAAATCGTACCTTTGCTGCGCTGCTCGGCACCGTGCAGTTCTGTCCCTGAAGTATGTTTTCGACGTTGATAATGGACTTCGTGGACAGCACTGTGTGGCGCCGGGCCACGCAGCAAAGATGTGTTTATTTTTAAAACAAAAATTAAACACTATTAGCAGCCATGGAAGAAGCTACATGGGTGCTCAGAGTTGAGGGGGAAGGTGGAGCGGGGAAGGTAAGGGGGCGCTGGCTAACCTGGCTGCTCGAAGAGAGGGCTTGTACCAAAGAAAACAGCACGCCCTTCAAGCATCCTGATTGGCCAGCGCCCTTCCAGGGTGTTGATGGAGTTTAAGATTGGGTGAAGAGGACCCATGTTTTCAAGCCTTGAGTGAAGGATTGAGGATGTCGGGGGAAGAGGAAGATATGAGATGGGAGGGTGAGGTTAGAGCATTAGAGGTGAAGAGAAACATGATTACTGTTTTAGAAGAGTTTATCATAGGCAAAGAGGTGCTAGTTAAAGCTAAAGGCAGCCATGCATTTGGCCATGTAGGTTACATAGAATGTGAAGGGAAGTGATGAGCAGGAGAGAAACAGGTCCATAGAAGGAGGTATTGCCACAGGCAACAGTTAATATCTTACTTATAGGGATGTTGACAATGACTGTTTTATGCTCTCTTTGCCTGAATGCTTTCTATCAAGAGGGTTGCTCTCCTGCCACAACAAAGTCTTTTGCCTTTCAACAATATCAATATCGACAACTTCAGTATACACTACTTCTTCTGGGAATTTTTCCAGTCTTACATCAACCAACTGCTGATAAGGGCTTTTTATCACACTTACTTTTCTTTGGCTTAGACAATGCATGTATGATTCTTGGCTTTGGCAATGGTAGTTTTTGTTACCTTCCTTTAAAATTGCCCTCTATAGGTTTAGACAATTATTTTGTCCTTTGCAATTACAAGCACAACTTTCTTATTTGTTATCAACGTTCATATTCTGCCACTTTAGCCACTTTATATCAGATTGGTATATCTTAGTCTGGCACTGTAGTCTCTTTACATTAGTCTGGTATTCAATATTCCCAATATTGGCCAGCAGGCAATTAGGGAGCGTTCCGGGTCACACGACACTAGTGAACTCATCGGGTACTGCATTTGTGTCTGTTCGCTCCGCTGCCACTGCTGCTTCTGCTTCCCATGCTTCCTGCTGAAGGGAAACTGCTTCTCTCTTCTTCCCTTCGCCCACGCTGGTCCTGTCCTCCACAAGCACTTCGGTACTCGCAAGTCACCGGAGTACAAGTTACAGTGGTGAAAACTTCTTGGATTGATGCTTCCCGTCACGCAATCTCTGCATAACAGGTCACCAAGAGGAAGGTTTTCTAGAACAATCCTTCCTGCTATGCAACCTCTGCATACAGGGACAGTAAGGGTAGAGACCCTCACGAGACCCTCACAAAACCTCACAAATAGCAGCAGCTCCGGCATCTCAGCTTCCCTTCAACTTCTGCTGCCACTGCAATGTGGAGTCCCGACCATTACTGCACCTTCTGCTTCTCCTTGTAAACTGCACCTGAGGGGGCCCTTTATACTCACTACACCCTCTCAGGTGTGGGTCAATAGAACCACAAGATGGCATCTTGCAGTCTAGTTCCTCCAAATAATTATTCCTCATCCCAGTACTTCGGGCATTGCGGGACTTGAAATCCACAATGTTCAAATTACTTCTTTTTACAGTTTCAATCTTATAGTAGGCCATCAAGATGGTCTCTGGGAAAGTTATTAAAGGGGGTTTCCCATTCCTCCTGACTTGCTTCCCCCGATGTGACCCCCCCACACAACACCATCCCCAGTGTCAGGATCAGGAAGTTTCTTCCTTTCCCTGGCAACATGAGAAGGGTTCCAGGTCCGGTTTTCTGGGGGAATCATCTCAGATTCATCACACTACCCATAAAGAAATGGTGAATGTTACATAAAATGTGTGCATCACCCATTGTTCATACCATGGAGGGAGCCTTTCCTCTGTGAGAAGTACGTTTAAACACCAGTTTCTTAAGTCTAAAACTTTCCAATGCACCAGACACCAAATATTAGCTAGTCCTCACACAACAAGACTTTTTTGGGAAAGTATTTTTATCTTCTTTTTCCAACCAATATTGGTTTGTGAACCATTATGTGCTTAACAACTTTACAGTTATTATCAGTAGACAGTTTTAAAGTTATTGCCTTTTCCAACCAAAATTGATTCTTGGACCATTATTTGCTTCACTGTTTTACAGTTATTGTTGCTTAAAACCTTTACAATTTTTGCCAACGTGTGTTTTGACCTTTCACCTCAGGTCTTCTTCAGGATTATTGTATCATCATTGAACAACATACATTTTGACAAAATCAAAATGTATAACATATACAATCAGTAAAACGTAAGTACAAACCAACAGCCAGGTCAACGACAAGTCACAATGAGGGGGAAGAAAATAAGACTAAAAAACTCATGAAAACCTATACTCATATTGACAATTCATTGCACTAAAGAGTTCAGTCAGTTCATTTGTACACTACTTTATAATTAGTCATATCATTCACTAGTCATATCACAAGCAGTTTCTTTTCAATGCACCAGTGTCATCTTATGTCCACGACCAATTCTCCATTAAATGTGATAACCGAAATCTATGCTTGTAAATGAATCTCCCTCTAAAATTGATTTTTCTAATTCACAATATGTGATTTAAATTCATAGTTCGTACCTCATTCAATTCCTTGACACAGATGTCAAATTATGATATAATAAGTTGTATCACAGCGGGAATACTCACTGTAATCAATGATGCAAACCATGTATGACACAGGACATAAATGTCTTACGTCATGGACATTATAAAATAGGGATTGAAACAAGATGGCTCTCTCGCGCCATGCGGAACGCCACATTCTTTTGCCCGGAGATGGCCCGTGAGCTTATCCAAGCTTGACCGACGTAAGTAGATACGGTTATGCTTCAGTTGAGAGGTTCATTTATTAAAGTAATGGGATTTTTAGACTGGATATTGGATAATTATTGATAAGAGATTATGAGGAGTACCATTCTTAGGACCTGTGTTACTGGGAATTGATCTCGTTGAATACAACACAGTTATCATTTAAAAGAAAATCACAGTCTGGTGCGAAGCATTTAAGTAAGTAGAGTGATAGTAAGTTGTTTTTGACAATATAGAGATGCAAAATAATAAGTTGTATTAATGTGAGTTGGTGGCAATAAAATGTGAATTTTCAATTTTGATTAGGTTATCATAATTTGACCTCTGTGTCAAGGAATTCAATGAGGTATGAACTATCAATTTAAATCACATATGGTGAATTAGAAAAATCAATTTTAGAGGGAGATTAATTTGCAAGCATTGATTTGGGTTATCACAATTAATGGAGCATTGGTGGTGGACGTCAGATTACACCGGTGCATTGAAAAAAGGTGCTTGTAATATGACTAGTGATTAAATGAATATGACTAATTATAAAGTAGTGTACAAATGAATTAACTGAACTTTTTTAGTGAAATGAATTGTCAATGTGAGTATACGTTTTTATTTGTTTTGTGTCTTATTTTCTTCCCCCTAGAAGTGACTCGTTGTTGACCTGGCTGTTGGTTTGTACTTATGTATTATTGATTGTATATGTTATACATTATGATTTTGTCAAAATGTATGTTGTTTGATGATGATACAATAGCCCTGAAGAAGACCTGAGGTGAAAGGTCAAAAAACATGTTGGCAATAACTGTAAAGCTGTCAAGCAACAGTAACTGTAAAACAGTCAAGCAAATAATGGCTCACGAACCAATTTAGGTCCACCAATTCTGCACTGGTACTAGTACCCAACTTCAACAAGAAATGGCAGAAGGATCCTCTTGTTCATTTCTGGCCACGAAACAGTGGAACACTACTCAAACCTTTCCATATGGAAGTCAACCACCTGCCTTTCAGCAAACAGCTCAAGTCTTGGCTTTTCCACCAACCACTTCGAAAGGAATAAAAAATAATAGCAACTGATAAAAACTGTACACCAGAAACCTACGCTAATTTACAACAGGCAATTTATGAAACTCTTGGCACTAACATCTGTGGGCAACCAATTTGATTCATGGAATCTCTGCTGCATGACACTGGTCTGCACCTTAATCTCAGTGAAATCTACGAGCAAGAACTAGGAAGCGCCAATGCCTTAACACCCACCCAACCTCCCTCCCTTCAACTAACTTCTCACTACTAAAATCTTGCATCCTCACACCTCCCACACTCCTTCAGATGACCGCGAGGTGTGGTGTACTTAACAGATTCAGACCCTATCAATCTTCTATCAACAACCATGCTGTCCATTTTTGCACTCCACAATCATGGGGCTGCCCATATGGCAGAACTGCCGTTCAATACTTACGTCAAACAACATACAGTTTTTTATATAAGCATGCAGGTATCAGGCATTTCTGACCTGCATCCATCAACACCAAAGGTTCCTGCACGTGCCTTCCGGGTATCCTGGCTGTTCTGATTTGTGTATATGGGCATCTGTGCATGTTTGAGTGTGTGTTAGTTCACAGTTTGGAGGAAAGATGTATCTGATGCTTTTGAAAGTGCAATGCCATGCTCTCTGTGTCCTGATTTCCTAGGTTATCCCAGTTTACACATTTTTGATCTTGAAGAATGGTCAACAGTGCCTGAAATTGAGATGTTTCAAAATATATAGGCTTCATAGATATGAATGCATTTACAAAATGCCATTTTTGATCTTGGCCAAACCTCATGATTTCGTTTTGTGCCTTATCCAGTTATAAAACATAGTCCTCATACATAGGCTTCCATTTTATAATTCTTGAATGAATTTGTATGATTGATGCCCTGCTGTCAATAATCAAACACCCCCACCTCCCTTTAGGTGCTTGCAGGCACTCATTAGCTAGAGGGAACTTTTGTTTGTTTACTGTCGTGAATGCATCGAATTCTGAAGAAACACTGTGGTGTTATAACTTTCATAAGACGACGTGAAAGTTATAACACTACAACATTTCTTTAAAAGTAATTTCTATGAACACGGAAACTTGCACTGTACAGCTGAATGTGAGTAGAAAGTCAGCTATACAAGAGCCCTGCATGAGTACTAGGGTCAGCTGAATGTGGGCTAAATTGCCTACTGAGCCCATACACTTCTACAAACCATTGGCCAACACAATCATAAAGATAAAAACCAGCAGTTAAGACATACACCTCCTTTGCCTTTTGTGGTAATATGGGCAGAGGGACGGCTATACTCTCAAGAGGGGTGTGAATATGATGCAATATAACAGTCCAATCAAGGTCCTATACAAATATATAATTTAATCAAACACTATATGCAATAATAACTAAATAGAAAACACCACAGAAAACCCACCCCTGAGGAAAGAACACAGAATAAGCAGAGATTTGAGTTGCAAGGTGAAAGACAAGTAAAATATTGATAAGAGAGAGGGGCGAGAGTGCACAGCTTACTTTCTTGATAGTGTATTTCGTTTCCAATGGAATGTTATTTTGTAAATAAATATGTTAATGGGGTGCAGCCCACTATCATGTGCCACCGTGTTGGGCACAGAAAATGAACATGGAGAAAAAGAGACCGAGGCAAAAGTGCCTTCGGTGTGGGCCGCACACCCTTGATTCCCACTAAGGGTTAATCAATTTCTTTTGTGATCGTTGTTCAGTTAATAAAATCCAACTTCAATCGTAATTCACAGATATGTATATTTTTTAATTTTTCAATTGCTGTGTTTATAAAGCTCATAAAAAATTGTGCTTAATTGGTTAAACTTCACCAAAAAAGCTAATTATCTCAGTTGAGGCAAAACAGAAAACCCATCTGGCTAATGCATTTCGGATGTGTATCCTTCGTCAGAGCCAGGTTAGTACTACACACATAATAATGCATTATAGGTGGATTTAGAAGGTTTACAATGTTTAAATTAATAATTGTTCCGTACATCATGTGTAACAACCAGATATTCAAGAATTAATAACCAAAGCAATCATAATAAACAAAACAATCATAATAAACAAACAGGGCGCCCACAAGGACAAACAAATATTTAACAAAAAAGTGAGATTGGAGAAAGGAGAAAAAACAAACAAGTAAGCATACATGATTGTAGACAGTAAAAATACAATATTTGCACAGATATTGATATTGCTCTATAATTCAAACAATTAATGGGACTAATCAACTGCGTACTAGAATTGCCGATTAAGCCTTTTTGGTGACTATGGTGCTTAAAGGTAAAGTTAGGCAGCGTGTGCTTATTGTGCCAGAGTGTTGATAGTCGTACTATATTGTGTGAGAATACCTGTGGCTAGTTAAACATTTCACTAACCTGTGTGTCAGTATGCAACCCACGCGTGCTGTCCGCGTGTGGTGTTTCTCTATGAAGCACTGCCTAGTGTGGGGAGAACAAATGTGTTATCTCCTCCGAGTAATTAGCTGCTATTGATCTATACGCGATCTTACTTCGCGTCGCTTTGTGCAAAGGTATGGCTTACCTGGAGCGTTCTGAGCTACGTCTTGCTCGATCAACTCCGAACAGCGTCTGAGGCTCGCGGTTCGTGTCGTTGCCCTGGGCAACGTTATGTAAACAAAATGGCCGTTTGTGTATAACCAAGTCGGCCATATTGGTAGAGGCAATACTGGGACATGAGTGGCATAGAGTGTGAAATATAAATGGCAAATGTAAGGGATGTGAATGTTAAGATATTAATTGCACATGTAAAGATATTAAAGCTTCATGATATCTGTGTATTTTAAGTTGAACCTCTAGCACATGTATGTTCTGATAGTAACGTCGTGTACCTCATGGCTAATTGGCTAATTGGCCATTAATGTAAGGTCATATAGCGTAAAGATATACTGTCTAGTACACATCAACAAAGGAAAATACAAACTAATAAATAATAAATGTTTACAACAAATGGTTATAGCAGAAAGCAACAGTGTTTTCAAATCGGGTAGTGATTTATACTTATTGCATGAGCATGAGACAATTTAGCATGTTCATTATTGATATTGCACGGTGAACAAATAGTGACATCATTACAAAAAGCAGTTGAGATCAAATTCCTCGTTGAGCCCTCGTGGTGCCAAGGAATCGAGACGATCTATCCAATAGGCTTCTCTTTGTTGCCTTCTTTTTTTCAAATCAGCATATATGCTTGTCATTTCCAGGGTTTCCAAAATTTGGAACTTGACTTGAGAGATGTTATGTTGCTTTGCATTAAAGTGTCTTGCTACGGCTGAATTGATGTTCTTATTGCGTATACATGATTTATGTTCATTCATCCGAATTCTCAGTTTACGCCCTGTTTCACCTACATAGTAAAGTCCACATGGGCAACGTATGCAGTAAATGCAGTTTTCGGTATTGCAGGTGCCATAGCTTTTTATCATGATCTTTTCTCCCGTGTATGGATGTGGAACCAGTCCTCCTTTAATAATGTTATTGCAATTACTGCAATTTAAACATGGAAATGTTCCCGTCTTTTTTGGTTTGATCCTTTTGGTTCTGGTATCTCTTGTGTTAACTAGATAATCCCTAAGGTTGCTGGATCTTTGATAAGCAAACGTTGGGGTCTCTAAGAAGAGATTCTTAGTTCTTTCGTCATTTTTAAGTATTGTCCAATGTTTATTTATACATCTTTTGATCTGCATACTTTGGGATGAATATTTAGACACATATACAAGTGATGGGGATTGCTTTTTGTCCTTTGGTGCTAGAGTGCTGGTTCTTGTTATTTTTTGTACCTTTTCTTTTGCTGTCTGTAGATCTTCATTCGGTTATCCCCTATCTTTAAGTTTTTTGCTTAGTTTTTCAAGTTCTTGTTCGTACTCTCTGTTATCACTGATAATTCTTTTTAATCGCAACATTTGTCCATAAGGTAAATTCTTCAGAGTGTTTTGTGGATGGAAACTCATACGGTGTAATAGATTGTTCCTATCTGTAGGTTTTGTAAACAAAGAGGTAGTGATTTGTTGGTTGTTTACGTTCACCAGGATATCCAGATAATGGATTCCTGGATTGCCAATTTCTGAGGTGAACTGAATACGCGGGTCTATATTGTTGATATAACTTATAAACTCATTAAGTTCTTCTCTTGTGCCTTGCCAGATACCGAATATATCATCTATATAACGCACCCATGTTTTCAATTTGTTCTGCCATTCAGGTTTTTGCAAGATATGGGTCGTCTCGAATTGGTACATAAACGCATTAGTGTAAGCTGGTGCCATTGTTGCTCCCATGGCTGTTCCGGAAGTTTGGATGTAAAATTCATTCTTATATTCAAAATATGAATTCATTGCGATAAAAGAGAGTAGTGATAAGATGAATTCTTTCACTGCTCCTATATCGTTCTCCTGTAACAGGAGCCACTCTACCGCTTCCTGTCCCAAGTCATGTGGAATGCTTGTGTAGAGGTTAACCACATCTATGGTGAAAAGTATGTCGTTCTCTGTAAGTTGGACTCCCTCTATGATGTTCAGAAAGTGTGTACTGTCTTTCACATACGTGGATGTCTTCTGTATTAAAGGGTTCAAAAAATAGTCTATGTATGTTCCTAGTGGTTGTAAAATCCCTCCTGTGGCTGCTACTATCGGTCTTCCAGGTGGATTATTAAGACTTTTATGGATTTTAGGCAGCAAGTAAAAATGAGGAATGTTTGGTTTTAAGTTCAATAGAAAGGCCTTTGTCTTATGTGTTATCATCTCTCTTTCTTCTGCTTTTGTAAGAAGTTCATCTAGATCTTTTAATATTCCCATAGTCGGGTCGTGATCTATTTTGGCATAAACATTATGATTGTCCAGTTGTCTTTTGCATTCATTTTCGTAATCTGAGGTGTTTAATAATACCAATGCACCCCCTTTATCTGCTGGTCTAATAGTTATTTTTTCATCAGAGTATAGGTTCTGAACAATTGACATTTCCCCTCTGCTGAGGTTTCTGTTCTTTGTCATTCCATATTTGATCTTTTTAAGATCTGTTATAACCATTTTTTCAAAAATGTCGATTGCTGGTACATTAATTGGAGGAGAGAAGGTACTTTTTGGTTTGAATTCTACTAATTCTGATGGTTCTGGTGAAGAATTAGTATTTTCCAATTCCGCAAAGAAAACTTTGAGTTTGAGCTTTCTAGTCAATTTGTGAAGCTCTACCTTAGTGTTGAATAAATTGGTATTATAAGTCGGTACAAATTTCAAACCTTTCTGTAACACCTCTTCTTCCTGTTTAGTTAGTATTCTGTTTGAGATGTTGACCACTAGGTTGCTCGTGCTTGGAATCTTGTTTGGACTCCGATGCCCCTTCCTCTTGCCCCTCCTCGTTCGTTTCTTCCTTCTCGGTTGTCTAAAAAAGACGTTTGTCGTGATGTTGATGCGCTGGTACTCGGGGTAGCTCTGTTGTGACCACTGTCTCCTTCCGCTCTTTGTTGTTGAGGTTGTGCAGTCTGTTCGTCTCTGTTAGAATCTGTGTCTGAACTGCTGTTTTCTGAGTTCCGGTTGGGATTGTGTGGCCTCTGAGGTTGATTTTGAAATCTGTCCGCCCACGTATAAACTTCGTCTCTCAAATAGTCAAACGTGTCACGCCTAAACTTCCTTATTTTTCTTGCTTCCAAATCAGTTTTATATCCCTCTAATCTTGTGTTGATATCTGCTAATATCTCATCCAATGAATCTTTGCTTGTAAGATCTGTGATTTCAACAGATAAAATCTGTATCTCTTGTTCTAGATTCTGTATGTTCATAGAGAGCTCTTTGATCGTGAGTAGAATTAAGTCCAAAGAGCATTTATTAAGAATCTGCTCCCATTTGTGTACAAATTCCTTGCTTTCTTTGCACAAAGTCGGTTTAAGTCCAATTCGTAAACCTCTAGGGATCCTTTGTGCCTTGTAATAACGGCCTAATGTCACTGCGTGCAATTTTCGGTTAATTGTTTTTCGAATGGTGTATTCAAGTTGTTTTATCCTTCTGTTAGGATCTGCATCCTTTAGTGTGCTGCTGGTTTCCTTAATTAGGCCTAGGATTGCGTTTGCCTCTTCTGTTGAGAAACCTAGAGTTGTAGCTCTCGTGTCCGTTAGTTTTTCAATTTCTTCATAGGACATAATCGCGTGCTTCCTCTCAAATAGTTACACGGAAGTGAAAATATTGATAAGAGAGAGGGGCGAGAGTGCACAGCTTACTTTCTTGATAGTGTATTTCGTTTCCAATGGAATGTTATTTTGTAAATAAATATGTTAATGGGGTGCAGCCCACTATCATGTGCCACCGTGTTGGGCACAGAAAATGAACATGGAGAAAAAGAGACCGAGGCAAAAGTGCCTTCGGTGTGGGCCGCACACCCTTGATTCCCACTAAGGGTTAATCAATTTCTTTTGTGATCGTTGTTCAGTTAATAAAATCCAACTTCAATCGTAATTCACAGATATGTATATTTTTTAATTTTTCAATTGCTGTGTTTATAAAGCTCATAAAAAATTGTGCTTAATTGGTTAAACTTCACCAAAAAAGCTAATTATCTCAGTTGAGGCAAAACAGAAAACCCATCTGGCTAATGCATTTCGGATGTGTATCCTTCGTCAGAGCCAGGTTAGTACTACACACATAATAATGCATTATAGGTGGATTTAGAAGGTTTACAATGTTTAAATTAATAATTGTTCCGTACATCATGTGTAACAACCAGATATTCAAGAATTAATAACCAAAACAATCATAATAAACAAAACAATCATAATAAACAAACAGGGTGCCCACAAGGACAAACAAATATTTAACAAAAAAGTGAGATTGGAGAAAGGAGAAAAAACAAACAAGTAAGCATACATGATTGTAGACAGTAAAAATACAATATTTGCACAGATAATGATATTGCTCTATAATTCAAACAATTAATGGGACTAATCAACTGCGTACTAGAATTGCCGATTAAGCCTTTTTGGTGACTATGGTGCTTAAAGGTAAAGTTAGGCAGCGTGTGCTTATTGTGCCAGAGTGTTGATAGTCGTACTATATTGTGTGAGAATACCTGTGGCTAGTTAAACATTTCACTAACCTGTGTGTCAGTATGCAACCCACGCGTGCTGTCCGCGTGTGGTGTTTCTCTATGAAGCACTGCCTAGTGTGGGGAGAACAAATGTGTTATCTCCTCCGAGTAATTAGCTGCTATTGATCTATACGCGATCTTACTTCGCGTCGCTTTGTGCAAAGGTATGGCTTACCTGGAGCGTTCTGAGCTACGTCTTGCTCGATCAACTCCGAACAGCGTCTGAGGCTCGCGGTTCGTGTCGTTGCCCTGGGCAACGTTATGTAAACAAAATGGCCGTTTGTGTATAACCAAGTCGGCCATATTGGTAGAGGCAATACTGGGACATGAGTGGCATAGAGTGTGAAATATAAATGGCAAATGTAAGGGATGTGAATGTTAAGATATTAATTGCACATGTAAAGATATTAAAGCTTCATGATATCTGTGTATTTTAAGTTGAACCTCTAGCACATGTATGTTCTGATAGTAACGTCGTGTACCTCATGGCTAATTGGCTAATTGGCCATTAATGTAAGGTCATATAGCGTAAAGATATACTGTCTAGTACACATCAACAAAGGAAAATACAAACTAATAAATAATAAATGTTTACAACAAATGGTTATAGCAGAAAGCAACAGTGTTTTCAAATCGGGTAGTGATTTATACTTATTGCATGAGCATGAGACAATTTAGCATGTTCATTATTGATATTGCACGGTGAACAAATAGTGACATCATTACAAAAAGCAGTTGAGATCAAATTCCTCGTTGAGCCCTCGTGGTGCCAAGGAATCGAGACGATCTATCCAATAGGCTTCTCTTTGTTGCCTTCTTTTTTTCAAATCAGCATATATGCTTGTCATTTCCAGGGTTTCCAAAATTTGGAACTTGACTTGAGAGATGTTATGTTGCTTTGCATTAAAGTGTCTTGCTACGGCTGAATTGATGTTCTTATTGCGTATACATGATTTATGTTCATTCATCCGAATTCTCAGTTTACGCCCTGTTTCACCTACATAGTAAAGTCCACATGGGCAACGTATGCAGTAAATGCAGTTTTCGGTATTGCAGGTGCCATAGCTTTTTATCATGATCTTTTCTCCCGTGTATGGATGTGGAACCAGTCCTCCTTTAATAATGTTATTGCAATTACTGCAATTTAAACATGGAAATGTTCCCGTCTTTTTTGGTTTGATCCTTTTGGTTCTGGTATCTCTTGTGTTAACTAGATAATCCCTAAGGTTGCTGGATCTTTGATAAGCAAACGTTGGGGTCTCTAAGAAGAGATTCTTAGTTCTTTCGTCATTTTTAAGTATTGTCCAATGTTTATTTATACATCTTTTGATCTGCATACTTTGGGATGAATATTTAGACACATATACAAGTGATGGGGATTGCTTTTTGTCCTTTGGTGCTAGAGTGCTGGTTCTTGTTATTTTTTGTACCTTTTCTTTTGCTGTCTGTAGATCTTCATTCGGGTATCCCCTATCTTTAAGTTATTTGCTTAGTTTTTCAAGTTCTTGTTCGTACTCTCTGTTATCACTGATAATTCTTTTTAATCGCAACATTTGTCCATAAGGTAAATTCTTCAGAGTGTTTTGTGGATGGAAACTCATACGGTGTAATAGATTGTTCCTATCTGTAGGTTTTGTAAACAAAGAGGTAGTGATTTGTTGGTTGTTTACGTTCACCAGGATATCCAGATAATGGATTCCTGGATTGCCAATTTCTGAGGTGAACTGAATACGCGGGTCTATATTGTTGATATAACTTATAAACTCATTAAGTTCTTCTCTTGTGCCTTGCCAGATACCGAATATATCATCTATATAACGCACCCATGTTTTCAATTTGTTCTGCCATTCAGGTTTTTGCAAGATATGGGTCGTCTCGAATTGGTACATAAACGCATTAGCGTAAGCTGGTGCCATTGTTGCTCCCATGGCTGTTCCGGAAGTTTGGATGTAAAATTCATTCTTATATTCAAAATATGAATTCATTGCGATAAAAGAGATTAGTGATAAGATGAATTCTTTCACTGCTCCTATATCGTTCTCCTGTAACAGGAGCCACTCTACCGCTTCCTGTCCCAAGTCATGTGGAATGCTTGTGTAGAGGTTAACCACATCTATGGTGAAAAGTATGTCATTCTCTGTAAGTTGGACTCCCTCTATGATGTTCAGAAAGTGTGTACTGTCTTTCACATACGTGGATGTCTTCTGTATTAAAGGGTTCAAAAAATAGTCTATGTATGTTCCTAGTGGTTGTAAAATCCCTCCTGTGGCTGCTACTATCGGTCTTCCAGGTGGATTATTAAGACTTTTATGGATTTTAGGCAGCAAGTAAAAATGAGGAATGTTTGGTTTTAAGTTCAATAGAAAGGCCTTTGTCTTATGTGTTATCATCTCTCTTTCTTCTGCTTTTGTAAGAAGTTCATCTAGATCTTTTAATATTCCCATAGTCGGGTCGTGATCTATTTTGGCATAAACATTATGATTGTCCAGTTGTCTTTTGCATTCATTTTCGTAATCTGAGGTGTTTAATAATACCAATGCACCCCCTTTATCTGCTGGTCTAATAGTTATTTTTTCATCGAGCCTCAGACGCTGTTCGGAGTTGATCGAGCAAGACGTAGCTCAGAACGCTCCAGGTAAGCCATACCTTTGCACAAAGCGACGCGAAGTAAGATCGCGTATAGATCAATAGCAGCTAATTACTCGGAGGAGATAACACATTTGTTCTCCCCACACTAGGCAGTGCTTCATAGAGAAACACCACACGCGGACAGCACGCGTGGGTTGCATACTGACACACAGGTTAGTCAAATGTTTAACTAGCCACAGGTATTCTCACACAATATAGTACGACTATCAACACTCTGGCACAATAAGCACACGCTGCCTAACTTTACCTTTAAGCACCATAGTCACCAAAAAGGCTTAATCGGCAATTCTAGTACGCAGTTGATTAGTCCCATTAATTGTTTGAATTATAGAGCAATATCATTATCTGTGCAAATATTGTATTTTTACTGTCTACAATCATGTATGCTTACTTGTTTGTTTTTTCTCCTTTCTCCAATCTCACTTTTTTGTTAAATATTTGTTTGTCCTTGTGGGCGCCCTGTTTGTTTATTATGATTGTTTTGTTTATTATGATTGTTTTGGTTATTAATTCTTGAATATCTGGTTGTTACACATGATGTACGGAACAATTATTAATTTAAACATTGTAAACCTTCTAAATCCACCTATAATGCATTATTATGTGTGTAGTACTAACCTGGCTCTGACGAAGGATACACATCCGAAATGCATTAGCCAGATGGGTTTTCTGTTTTGCCTCAACTGAGATAATTAGCTTTTTTGGTGAAGTTTAACCAATTAAGCACAATTTTTTATGAGCTTTATAAACACAGCAATTGAAAAATTAAAAAATATACATATCTGTGAATTACGATTGAAGTTGGATTTTATTAACTGAACAACGATCACAAAAGAAATTGATTAACCCTTAGTGGGAATCAAGGGTGTGCGGCCCACACCGAAGGCACTTTTGCCTCGGTCTCTTTTTCTCCGAAAGACAAGTAAAAGTCACTATGTTCTTTAAAAGAAAATGTTCTTGGGTGCTAAGGGGATCTAGCCAGTCTCTGGAGCCCAAGACTCCACCAAGGGGGCAGGTAGCAGTCAATATTACCTGTTTGCAGTTCTTGTCAGTTCAACAGTGTTGAACCAGGCTTCAAACTGTTGTATGAGCGATTCAAGTCAAAATCGGATGCAGTGGGTCATATTGATCGAGGTGATGACCTGGTGTCAAGCTGTGGTGAATCTGGTGTCTCAGAGCAGTTTGAAGTGCAGCGTTTGCGCGATGCAGGCTGGTGCATCCACAAGGATTGGTTTGGGGTTGAGTGAACATTCATCTAGTGACGCTCTTGTGGTTTAAGTCGAGGGTTGGTGAAGGTTCAAGGTATTGATTCTGATGCACCGGTGTGCGTTTTGATGAAGAAGCAGTTCCAGGTCAAGCTGGGTTCAGTCGTTTACAACCTATGGGTAGGGTCCGTGATTGACACTGCCATGATTCAAGTCGAGGTACTGCGATATGCAGCTGATTCGAGTCAAGAAGGTGGCAGACTCTGCACGGCATGATGCAACATCGAGCAGGTTTGAGATGCCAGCAGGCTGGTTGAAAGAGTTTGATTGAGTAACAAAGGGCGTACCACTGTGGTTTGAGATGTGGCAAACCCAGTTTGAAAGCATTTTGATCAGTTTAATGTTATAGAACCAGGGAACCCAGATGTCTTGGCTCTCAGGATGCTGGTAATCCCAATCCAGGGGCTCAAGGATAAATTTAGTGTTTGTTCTCAGGGTCCCAAGCACACCGAAGACTGGCACACAGCTGCTTGGGTCTTTCTAAACAGTGGATCTACGTGATTATTGTAGCGCTGGAAATATTGAATCCGAAAATTCGGAATTCAAAATGTGCGGCACGCAATAATCACGTAGATCATCCCCACCCATAATCCCCCTCCTGTCCATCCATTTACCACTAAATCTAACTTGCAGCAGCACACTTACCTGCTCTCCTTTCTCGCGGCACGTTCCCTGCGACGTGACTTCTGCTTCCCCATTGTGGGGAGGAACCTCCTCCGCAGGGTCCGTTCTTTTATTTATTTTTGCTTTCATTTTCCCCCACTTTCCTTATTAGGGAAGCAGGGGACACTCCTGCAGCCCCCGAATTCCCATAATTGTTTTTCAATATTTTTATTAAGCGTGTTTGGTCAACATTTGACCTTTACACTGTACGAGTAAAACAAAATTAATCATAAAACACAATTCATCATAAATAAATAAAACAAAATAGAAATTTGATACATCATCATACATACAGTAAAACATTTGCAAATTACGATTTAAGTACATCAGTAAGCCAAAGTTCATTGGAATAAATTAATCAGCTGCTTACTTAGGCGTCTACAGAGTTTCTACTACAGTTGTATGAATAGTTCACTGTTGCTATTTACCTTGGACCTGGTATCTTACTATATAAGATTTCAGTAAAGTGTTAGCCCTTTAACATCCCCAATCTGTTTTCCACCGATAATCAAATGTGGTACGCGGCAGCAGCCACTACCAGAGATTTAGCCCCATAGAGTGTAGCCCACAACTGGTCAGATGAGTAGTCAGAAAATGAGTTATGACCCTTTTCATGTAGCTTAGAAAACATAATGCATTGGGTGAGAAGATGCCTTGAGGATTTAATGGCTTGATCGCAGAAGCGGCATAGTCTCTCATGCCGCTTAATTCCTAGCCAAGCCCCAGTGTTTTCAAAAACTGGAAGAACTTCTAGGTGCAAGAATAGAATAAAACATATCAGAGGAGGGTTGTGTGCTTTGGTCTAAAAATGACATGGGGTATTGATGTTCAGTCCCTGGGAAAATATAGGGCATATTTACGCTTTTTAGCCAGGTGTTGATTGGATTGTAGGTGATCATGATCTTTCGATTTCCTCTCAAAATCAGACGCATATGCTGCCTCAATTGAGTCCGGCAATATATTCATGCCAATATTCACACAATGGTTTAGGACCAAATTCTGCATATCCTGGAAGCAAGAACTATGTGAGTGACTTTGCGCATGACGCGTGATTAAACCAAGGAGTCTTTCTTTCTCTGGGTCACTGAAACAGATAGATGCCCACAGTTTGCACACTTCCAACCTCCATAATATGTTTAAAGAGGGCAAACGAAGTTCTAGACAGGTCACTTCTACTGGAACTGCATCTGGTAGGCCCAAGAGAGATCTTAATAGTTTCCCCTCAAGTTTTTTAAGCCAGCATACCAAGCCCAGTGTAAGTTTCAAGTGCATAGGGAATCCTTAGCACTACTGAGGTTCTGTATGCTGTATGTTTGGCTTCAATGGATCGTCCTCCATGCCTGTCAGTGACTTGTTTTAGTGTCCACAATTTTGTCCAGACTGCGGAAGCAATCGCAATAGCATGGCATGAGCTATTGCCTCTAGAAGATATATGCATGTCTAGATATCTGTAGACCTCAACTTCTTCCAGCTTTGAACCACCCAGGTGCCAGACAAAAATCCTCCCCGGATGAGCCCCTTTACCAATAGACAAGATCTTAGTCTTTCCAATATTTACAGGGAGACCGTTAAGATCTGCATATTCTTTCAGGGCGTTAAGTGAACATCGAAGGCCCATTGGTGTGCGATCAAATATTACGGTATCATCCGCACAGGTGATATAGTGGATCTTCTTGTCACCATAACTAGGAGGGTAGTTATGAGCAGCTTTTAATACAAGTACACAATCTACCACATAAAGGTTATAAAGCAGGGGTGCGAGTATGCAACCCTGCTTTAAGCTTTCATTAGTACAAAATGCTTCTGTGAGTAATCCTACTTGAGTTAACCTCACCCTTTGCCGCAGCGTTGGTGTGCAACAACTTAATAAAGT
This sequence comes from Ambystoma mexicanum, assembly GCF_040938575.1. NCBI lineage: Eukaryota > Metazoa > Chordata > Amphibia > Caudata > Ambystomatidae > Ambystoma > Ambystoma mexicanum. Next base: position 71,512,057 of record NC_090926.1, on the reverse strand, counting down.
ACAAGAGAGAAGGATCCAAGCCCCAGGCACTTAGCTTGTTCCACAGTCTTCCTCGAAAAACTGAGTCAAAGGCTGAACTGTAGTCCACAAAACACATATAGAGATTGGATCCCGGATTGCATAAGGTATCAGAAATAAGAGTTTGGAGCACCCAGATAGAATGCATCGTGTTGTTGCCCTTTCTGAAGCCAGTCTGTGTAAAATTTAAGATGGAGTTTGTCTCAGCCCAAGCTGCAAGCAGCTGCTGTAGTAGACGCGAGAATACCTTCGAACTGCTGCCCAGCATGGACAGTAGTCTATAGTTGTTTGGTTCCGATCAGGCCCCCCTCTTATAGACCAGGATAAATATCAATTCCAGCCAAGTAGGGGGAAGACAGGCAGTCTCAACGACATGCAAGAACAGTGTCCTCAGCAACTCGGCCCAGTGCTTGGGATCACTCTTGAATACCACGTTACAAAGCCCATCAGGTCCAATTGCCCTTGATGATTTAGTCTTTATTATGACTGAGATAATATCGGCCTCCTTAACATAGTGCCACACGATTGATCCAGTCATTGAAATGCACGTAGCATTAGTGTGGGAAATTGCCTTTAACCAATATGTCTTGGACACCCTCACAACCCCCACTCGCCTTGTTTGACATTATGGGAATTCATTATTTTTTACCATGCTGAATGTACATAAAAAGTGTATTCCTCTTTTTATTTTCCCTAATTTTCAGCCTAAACGAAAACGGTGAGGTCCAGGATATCGTTGTTGCTGGCAGAGATACAGGTCATGTCCCAACAACAGTCCACCTCCACGTGTTCTTGTCATTTATTAGGAGACAGATCTTCCCTCTGCCTTGGACACTCAATCTTCACCTCACTGGCAGAGGACTATGGCAAGATCAACTCTCCCAACAGAGGTCCAATTAATTCTTCCTCAGATTTTTGTACAAGAGTGAATCAAAGAGGGAGTGGGAAACCACTTCTTTTTAAGGTAAAAGTCCACAGGTGATTAGACTAAAGCTAGCCTGCTTTAGGGGTTCAATCCTTCTTCTTGGGACAAGAGAACTTTGTCCTCTGACATTACACCCTTTGTGCTATTGGTAGGTGAGGGGGGAGGGCACAGAAAGGAAATATAGAGGCAGCGATAAACAAGATGGTGGAACCTTCCTACAGTTGTAGATAGCTACCTCTGTATACACTATCCCCGTCCCCTTCCTGTCTCAATAAAATCAAAGGTCTTTACATATGCAGCACCATGGTGTGAGGCTAAGTCTTTTGTGAATGGGTGTGAGCTTTATTTCCTGTTCCGAGGACAGCTTCCTGTATAGTAGCTGTCTCTCCGGGGAGAAAATTGCCTGCTCCCACAAAGGAACAAAGATAGGCAATACTGAAGGCTACAGTCCTGCTAACGGAAGCAAGAACAGCCTGTTTGTGGAAAATACACATAATCCATTTATAGCTGAGCATGGATCATAGAGCTGGCATGTGTGTGATGTCAAATTGCGGTGGCTGCAAGAACTTGGTGAAATACCATCCACCATACCATAACTAGGGTATGACTCATATTTAAATATGTATCTGCCACTAGTTGATGAACTCATCATTATAGGGCTTTGACACAAGGGTGTATGTCCTAAATGCAGCTCCTGTGACACAGAAACCTGGATGTAGAGCAGGTACTGCAGATCAGGAGACTGGTATGGCAAGGCACAGGTACACACTATGCATTTAGCATGGAGCTTATGAAATGTCATTAATTAAAAAAAAAGCAAAAAAAGCCTTAGCTTCCACACCCTTGCCAGATGGCAATTCCTCAAATTCTGCTTTCCAATCTTTGATGTCTTCCCCCTTCCTACATCTCAACCCCTCTAAAAAAGAGATTCCTTTCATTCCACCATCTTGACCTTCCCCTCATGTGCTCTTTCTCCCACTTCGCTGTTACCGTTTTCCTATTCTGCACATAATCTTGGTGTCATCTAAGACTCTGCCCTCATTCATTCTTGACTCTTGAACTGCCTGTATCTATTGTTTTCATCTTTACAACATGTGTCGTATTTGTCCTTTTTCTGTCTTTTCAGACCACTAAGCTGATTATCACATCCTCCATCTCCTCTGATCTGGACAATTCTTCTGCCATCTTTCTTGACATGCCTTCCTAACACCATACCCCTCTTTGGTCACTCTTCAACTCGCCTATGTGTCTTCTTTCTCACTTCCCCTCATTCCTCCATTATCCCTTCTCTTCTGTCTATCCCTCTGCTTCCTTAGACTTTCATCTTCTGTTTTTAATTTTCTCGGTATTGTTTTCAAATGTTATCATAGACTTGCCTCCTCCAAATCTTGCAGCTGTTAGCTCTCCTGACTCCCCTTCGCCCCCTTCACTCACAGCATCTTCATCTATTGTCTTTTACTAAACCTTCTTGTTCCCCGTCCCATTTCCACTCATTCTCTTTTCTGGCCCCCAAGCTCCCGAACTCTTTGCCTCCTAATATTCGTTCACCTCTTTCCCTCCACATCTTTCATACTCACATATACCTCCATCGTCTCTCCTCCTTTGCTCTGTCCTAAAACCCTCTGGCCGCTCACTCGTTTTTCCCATCTGTTCATGTCTTTGTTACCATTTTTTTTAATCATGTGCAGTGCTTTGGGGAAAGCATTTTTATAAATCTCAATAAAATAATGATGCAAATGTTGGTGGAATACTTTCTTCAATCAGTTCATGAATGTGTAATGGCCTTGGTATGTGCTCAAGGATGCCAATGAAGTTGACAGGCTGCAACTCCAGGTAACAAGAATTGGATTCCACCCTGATACAACTGGAAGGAAGTATGTTAATGTCAATACAAGACACGTCAATGTACTGTCGAGCTCAGGAGGACACACAATGGGAGAATGAGAGGGGGCTGGCAAGACCAGTGTCAAACCAGTTTCTCCATTAAGAAAGGTGTGAAATAGCATCGGGCACGCTTGACCCGTAGATGAAGTATGAGAACTGAGTGATCGACGCACTGATATCAGCTTTGTGTATGTTGTGATCGTTGTGTGTAAGCTGTGCAATTATGCAAGCTCGACCCCTTCTGCCCTAGAATACACCTTCTTATGGCCACTCTAGCTGGATTTTTCAAGTGATTGTGGGGATAATGACTAACAGGGAACTGAGAGAGGTTTAGGTTCCAAGTGTCGGGCTTAGTGAGTCTGGGGAGCGGGTTTCCCTCCCATTGCATGTCACGTGGGTCTTGCGTCTTCTGGTCAGGTGCAGAAGGGGATCCCCAGGTACTACTCTGTTTGCACTTTTGCCGGTGTTCCTTGACAGTTTATCTCACTCTCTGCCTGAACAGGCAAACATTAAATGCTGGAGGTGGCTGGCTTACCCCCTACTCTTCCTTTATTTGGTGTATTCTCCTGAATGCTGAATGGGTGTTTTGGTTACGAGGGTGATGTTTGTAGATACGCGTTATTCTGAAAGGCTCCAGTGACTACCCCACAGATGCTCCATTTTATCAGTGGGCTTGTGCTTGATTGCTACCCAGGCGGCGTGTTTGCGTGCACCACAGGTGCTGCGGTTTGTGAAATTGACACTGGGATCGAGTTTGGGGCAAGTGTTTCTCACGCAGTGACATTCACATTTGATTTTAGGACTCTGTGCATTATTAGCGCCAGGTAGGGAGTACATTCTTAAAGGTTGGCCGTTGCTGCTAAGCAGTCGTCATGCCATGGCTGTTAGAAGCTCTCCACCAGGGTTTAGGTCTAGGCGGGCTAGGGACATGTGGGTGCTATGTTCTATGGGGAATGGATACATGATCTCTGCTGCTTTCCCATTGTAAGCTGAGGTGCATGCCCAGTGTCTTACAGTGCCTCATGTCCACAGTTACCTGCAATCTGGTTGAATCCTAGTCATTCAGTAGCAGAGTTTCCCTCATACCTCTTGGCTCTGCAAACATAAAAACTCCTATTTGTGTAGTGTACTTGGACTGACTTGGACAATTTGAGTCCATTTTTGTCATCATGCAGACAATCCAAAAACAAAGCATGGAAAAGCCAATAAGCCCGTCTGCCCTTTTTTCAGACGTGTGCAAAAGAAAAGCCAACATTATTGACTTTTCCAGCCTTTTCCAACACATTTCCATAATGCCTTCACCCAAAATATATCCAGACATGTTCAGTGTGATACAAGTTCATGATGCCTGTGCAGAACCCACAACGCATCACAGCACTACAAAGGAGGTTGTAATGCAAGCATTGCAAATACACGTCTCTAGACCTGAATATCCTGCGGTGGCTGTGCCTAATATTGAAAGGTATACAAACACATTCATGGTGGCTGGACCTTACAATACCAGTATAAAGAACATGGTTGTGGCGGCTGTTCCTAAAAATTCCAGTATATGTACATGCGTGTGGTGCCTGTGTCTAAGAATGCCAGTGTTGCACAATATGAGTACACACTCATGGTGGCTGTGCCTAATAATGCCCGTGTAAGTACACACTCATGGTGGCTGTGCCTAATAATGCCCGTGTTGCACAATAGAGTACACACTCATGATGGCTGTGCCTAATAATGCCCGTGTTGCACAATAGAGTACACACTCATGATGGCTGTGCCTAATAATGCCAGTGTTGCACAATATGAGGACACACTTATGGTGGTTGTGCCTAATAATGCCCGTGTTGCACTATAGAGTACACACTCATGGTGGCTGTGCCTAATAATGCCAGTGTTGCACAATATGAGGACACACTCATGGTGGTTGTGCCTAATAATGCCCGTGTTGCACTAGATGAGGACACACTCATGGTGGCTGTGCCTAATAATGCCCGTGTTGCACTATATGAGGACACACTCATGGTGGCTGTGCCTAATAATGCCCGTGTAAGAACACGCTCGAGGTCGCTTTGCCTGATACTGTCAATATAAGACCAGGTTTGGGATGACGATGCCTAATAATATTGCCACCATATGAGTGCACGCTCACTCGTGGTAGCTGTGCAAAATAATGGCAGTCCAAGTTAACACTTGTGATGGCTGTCCCTTATAATGCCAGGCTTGCTGCTAGAAGTGCACATGCTTGCATGCCGTGTCTCATAATGATGTATTGCCAATGTGTGAAGCCATTCTCATGCATATTGTCCCGTGAATGTCTTGCTTTGGGGGTCCAACGGCACAAAGCTTCCTGGCCACCCACCTAGCACCTTCCCCAAGCACTGGCCCCAGAACCCACAAACATGTGACATCCATAACACACATACAAACACACACTTGTCTTGTATACTTAATGTTTCGGCCCACTTCAGACTCCAAGACGCGTTAGATTAGGCCAATCAAGAATATGTTCTGGGGGGCTAAAGCCAGCACCCCAGGAATCCCTGAATCATGGGCTGCCTCATATCCTCAGCGGGACGAGCTCGTCGCCTGCTTCGACTGCCTCTTTAGTATCTTTTTATTATAACTATTAGAAATGTGCTTTGTGTGCAATAATGACCAGGAACACAATTCTGGGCGTTCGAAAGACATTTCCAGGTGTTTATGGCCTATGAAAGTAGTTATGGTGAACTCATGCTGATGTCATCATCCCAAAACCCACTGTCAATCTCCAAAATAACATGCAGACCAGATAAGTACCTTTAAAAGTGCTGAAATGTATTTTATTTATTTTTGCATTTTTAAAGTGCCCGCGGGCATAAAGGGGCTGTTGCGGGAATTGTTTGTTTTCGAGATGTCTCTTATTTTTTTTGTCTTAGAAACGTATTTATAACTCGCTTAAACATCCAGAGGTTTCTAAACGCGGGCCTGGGGATCGAACCTGTGTTGCTTGGTATTGTCTTGTTCCCAAGGAGTGCACGTTGGCGCTGAGGTATCCTGCAGGGCTAATGCGGCTTGCTAGTATTTGCATATATAGTAAGCAATGTAAAAAAGACTTCTGTTCATGTCCCCGTGTGAAATTCCTTTTAATTGGAACTATTAAGCAAAATTTTAAAAAGAAAAAAAACAGAACGCTCAACATGTTGCATCTGAAAGGAAAAACAACGAGTGAACCCGGCTGCAGGCAAGCAACACAAGCTCCATTCAGCAAACCATTCCCCAGCTGAAGCAGATCAAATGGAATGTTCATAATGGCTGCTGCTGTGACAGAGATTCAGCAGTGTGTAATGGTTACATATGAGAGAGCAGCAATTCACTGACCTCAAGTCCTCTTTTTCGTATGTATCTTAATTGGTTATGTCCCCCACCAAAATGTGCTCTTGCCAGACCTAATGACTGCACTGTTCCAACGAGGCACCCCCAGTGGCTGCGAAATGAGAAACCAGTCATTCTTGTTACCTCATTTATTCTCTGTTGAGTGAACTGGCATGAAGTGGTTAAATCCATATGTCGACTAATTTTGTTGGCCTATAGACCCGCACTTAGGGCTGATACATGTCTTGGGTGCTTGTTGGCTTGTGAAAAGATAATGTGGTTGGGCAATTCAACCCTGAACGATATTTTGGGGTGGGGTATGACTGATTAACATAATGTCGATCAAGGTTTGTAATTCGAAGAAGAGGTAAACAATTTTGGATATACAGTTTGGGGTAATCTTAGTGGTTGAGAATACTAACCTCAAATGTTTGATTCTGTTTCAAGAATCATACCTCTGAACACCATTCTATCAACTGGAAAAAACCCTGAGTAACTGATAGACAACCCCATGTTTAGGTTATACACTACAAGAAAAACCTTCATGCGCGCTCGCGCCCTCACACACACTCACACACAAAAAGTCATTTATGGCGTTCTAGACCATAAATATGGATTGTACTGCAGTTTTCCGACAGCACCCTTGCACAGCTGAATTGAGGAAGATTATACTATGGCTCATGCATGCAATTATAAAGGATAAAAAGGTTCGTTTCATGTATGGCAGCAAGGAATTACTGACACTTTTACCGCACTGCTATACTACAACTTGATGGCAACGCTGAGTAGTCACCTTCAATGCTTGTTGTTAGGTATTTCCTCCACTTAAGCACCAGTAACTGGACAAATTACTACAGTGGAATTATTGCCCATGATAATTTCTCCAAAATATATTTTTATTTTATTTATGTATACAGTTATAAAAAAAAGTTTACACATATTAGCATTTTTCATAGTAACAACATATCTAACCTCATACATCACATTCATAGAAGATTTTACACAAAATTGATCATATTCAAATATCCCTGTTAGTTTTAGGCAAAGGAAAAAATATAAAATGAATGGCCAAAAGAATGTCAGAATAAGTGTAATCCTTAGTCCACTGCAAAATCAAATGACAAGAAAAACATATACAGGGAAAGTAGCTAATCCTAGAGGGCTTAGAAACTGAATCAGTACAGGGGAATATCTAGGAGTCGTTGTTACATGTAAAGGCTAGTTTGAGAGCTCTTCTAACAGTTGTACATCTTCCTCGAAATTTCTCAAGAGCTTGTCGACACATTTCCAGATCTGCGTGATAGCTATAGTTAAAGTCTTACTATGTCCCGTCATGCATCTTAAGCAGAAGGCCTCCCCTCTAACGTGTTCCATATCTTCCACATATTTAGAGAGGTTCCAATCATATGCCAATCTCATTCCTGTGCAGTCGGTAAGAATGTGCCTAGCAAATTCTACTTCATGTTTATCAGTGCATATTCTGGAAGGTCTTTCCTTTATTGGTATGCCAGACCAGGCACCTCTGATTTCTGAAACATTCAGACGATTTCATCGAATGTTCATAAATATTCGTCATGTTTTTAATGAGGGTAGGAGTTTTAGGTAAACCTGAGGTGTTTATAACTGAAAGACATTCTAGAGAAGGTGTGCAGAGATTTCAGACTGGCAACCTTTTCATGGCTTTTGACCCCGTCAAACTTTTCTGCACAGTTCTTTAATGATTTTACCAAAGCAACCTCTCTGTGGTATCATCTCGGCATCCAGCACAGGCTCTCAAAAAACTGTACATTGATAGCCTTAAATCTATTAACTGTTAGCCCCATTCCACCTTCTAGTGCTGTGCGAAAACTTGTCAAGAGGGTATTCAATCTAATATACCATATCTTGATATACAGCTTTGCTCGATTGTTTTTGATCAGAGTAGAGAGTGATATTAAACCCAACTGCAGTCTGATGGCCTCAATCGGCATATAATTACTAAGGCACAAAATGTTGGCCAAATATGTCCTTTGATTTTATCTGCCCAAGCCGACCAATCAGTGTTCGATGCGTGCAGAGCATAGAGGAAAGCAGCAGATCATTTCTGCTTGTACATCGTGCGAATTTCATAGAGGCTGTAGCATGAGGTTTGCTTAGAAAAAGCGAGCACCGCACCCATAGTGGCCAGAACCTTGGCTCTTCTGTTAGTCTGTAATACCACAATAACACAGGGTTTTCCTGCACTGACTTCACATCCAAGATATAATGTTCTTACACTGCCTCTGTCCTATGGCCATAAATTGTGTCTTTATGAGATGTACTTTCAGACAATTTTTGTGCGCATATTTACATATAGCCTTAGCACTGTTACATATGCCACTATATGTATTGTCAAAAATGACAATGTCATCAGCATAATTGACCCAACCCACTTCATCCATACCGATACTGGGAAAGGCATTCATTTTTTCTATGAAGGTTTCTCCAAATTCAGCCAAAAACAAATAGAAAAACATAGGTGCGAATGCACACCTCTGGCAAACTTCCATCCTAACAGGTATCCAGTTAGACATGAGGCCTGCGTTGTTCAGTCTGACCCTGGTACTATTGTCTTCGTACATTAGCTTGCATATATATAGAAGGTGAGATGGCATACCCATACGCTCTAGGTTTACCCAGAGCATACTTCTATTTACCCTATCAAATGCAGATGTAAAATCCACAAAGAGAACATACAAAGGTAAGTTGGAAGAACATTTAGCCTGTTCGATAAGGGTATTTACCAGGAGAATATTATCAGAGGTAGCACATCCTCTGCAAAAGCCATTTTGAGCCCTGTTTAGAATGTTATTTTCGACTATCCACTTATTTATTTCCTGGACAACAACCATACAGAATATCTTACTTGGAACATCTGTAAGATCCAGTAGGCGATAGTTTTTGGGCAGATTCCTCTGTCAATTTTTACAGATGGGCATAGTGATAGAGGTCTTCCAAGATTTGGTAATCATCCCAGTATCAATAATCTGCTGATATATAATCATTAGGAGGTATGCCCAGATATCCGCGTTTTCTTTGATAATTATATTGCACAGACCATCGGGTCCGGGTGCTCTTGATGTATTTAATTTCATTATTATAGCTCTAACGTCTTCCCGATTTATTAAGAAGTTTTTGATAGGTTTCTTATCTACAATCATAGTTTCTCCTTTACATTTCACAACTAGATATTTCACCCATGTTACACTATCAATACAGCAAACTAATTCCTGATTATCTTTATTATTTCTCCAAAATCCCCATGGAATTCCAAGGAATCCAAAAATGGGGATTGGCATTGACATCTTTCCCCTTGTAATGCGGCAGAATTTTGCCTTATCACGAGGCAGTAATGGTAAGTGAGTTTGGCAGTACTGTAGCTCATAATGGGGGTCATTCTGAGTAGGGCGCAAAGGGGTACCGGGCACCGTTAAGGACATTCGCAAAGGTCGGAATAGACCGGTAAGTCCCCATTGAACGAGGGCGGACACAGTACCGGTAATGATGCTAGTCATGGCGCTAACAGCGCCATGACTAGCACCAACCTCGGAATGAGGGCCAATGAGTTGAAAGTGTTGCATTTCTTCTTTGGCTCCCAGGTTCACTTACATTTCAACATATTTTTTTCTGCACCTGTGTTTGCATCATGGATATGAGCCATCCAACAACTTGTCCAGCAGCAATGTCGAACTGCTGTTACATTTCCAAGAGTCGTGTACTGGGGTGTGGTCCATGACGATGAGTGGTGGGGTGAAAGTTGAAGATCCTACATGCTAGAAGTGCTTTTACACTCACATTTATCTTTACAATCCTTACTAAAGATAAAGCTAGAGACAGTAGAGAGCAGGGAGGGCTCTGCAATCTGCAGTCCTCAGAATGTATGGCTTATGATTACTAAGATAGCTGCTGCAACACACAAAAGGAAGGTATAGTAGTCAGTGTCAATTATGATTGCCTCATTAATTTACCAGGGTTGGTCTTCAACAAATAATAGACCTAACATCCACCATCAGTGTATCCACAATTCTTTTCTCAATTTTATTACAAAACAATTCACATGCTGTGTTACTAGCCCCCCTAGTGCCTCTTGTTTCCTGGTGACCCTTTTGCTGAGGTTGACTTCTTGAGTGTGCCAGGGTACTGACAGTTTTGGTTTGCAGGTATTTCAGAGGTGCATGTCAGTCTATGGAGGCTGAGATGGTGACATTGAGTGCTTCCAGTACAGAGTCGCTGTTCGGTTTGGGGTGTTTGGTCCATGTGAGGTGGAGGTTGGCGAGGTCTTTCACCGAGAGGTTCTTGAAGTACCTGAAGGTTTTTCTGATGGGTTTCTGCTGGGAGTGCTTGACTGGGGTTGTGTGGAGGATGTTGAAAGGCATGGCCAGGTGGTCAGACCAGTCAAGTGGGAGAGGAGAGCTGTAGTGGAGGAAAGGCAGTGCGGTGATGATTAGGTGAATGATGTTACCTTTCTCGTGCATTGGATCTTCATGTGCTGTTTGAGGCGGAGGGTGTTGAGAAGGCCGAGGAGAGCTTCCTTCATCGATTTGATGGCCTTGTTGTCTGGGAGATTGAAGTCGCCTAGGAAGATGTTGTTGGTGTGCGTGAGGGACAAAGTGGTGACCAGGTTGGTGAAGTCTCCGATCAAGGCGGTATTGGGTTTGGGTGGTCTGTAGATGAGATGGAAGGTGATTGTGTCCATCAGGGAGAGCAAGAAGTGGCAAGAGAGGACTTTGAAGTGTGTAGTGGTGTAGTGCAAGAGTCATATCACTCTGAACAACACATTTGTATCTTTTAGCAGAAGGGTCTGATATTATGTTGAAACCACTGTTGTGTTTGTATGACTCTTTGAGGTTTAAAGTTGTTGCCTTTTCTCTAGAGTACATAGGTGTAGAGGATCTCCCTGTTTTTCTTTAGAGGTCAAGGTTGAAATGCCCTGGTATTGTGCAAAATGAGGTGGGGTGAGGAGTGTCTGTCATATTTCAGGAATAACTTGAGTGGAGCTATTTTTCCAAACAGGAACATTGTACTTTATTTATTTTTTGTGTTTTTCTAAAGTTCTGTATGCCGCATTTTAAAAATATCAGAATGCTTCAGGCTGAGGTGGCACTCAGAAGATCCTGAGCAGTGGATGAGTGATATTCCTCAAGGAATTTACTTGCTGTGTGCAAGGTTGATAAAAATGGAAGACTTTCCGTCCAGGACTCCTTTATGCAGATGGCAGACAAAGGTGTTCGTTAATAGGCATCTGATCAGTAGGATATGCAAATCATGTACTTGATGACAAATGTACAAATTTACTGAGAGCTGACTAAAAATGCATGTCTGTGTTGTGCCAACGATGTGCCTATATGGTTTTCTAGAACTGTAGAAATGTATATTTGTATCGCTGGTGAGGACACAAAGGTGGTTGCTTAACACTCAGCAAAGTGTAAAATAAAATCATAAAAGCAAGGCTTATTGCTTTTACACTTCCATTTTGGTCTCCAGCTCATTTTCGTGCTTTTACATGGCTTAGGTTGGGCACCAAGTGGAGTTTACATCTGCACTTTGCTTTCCCCCTTCGGCTTGGAAGAGCACCAGATTTTACACCTGCATGAGATTTTAATGCATGCATACATTCAATGGTGTGTAATGGAATCCACTTTGCATTTGCTATTGCTAATGAGCAGGCAGATCCCAGAAAAAAAACATGTGTAAACGGCACCTACAAAGCATAGAGTAAAAGTAAACATGATTTTCCTCCATTGTAATCTCCAGAGTTACACTCCATTTTGTAGACGCGTAGAAATTGCATGCAGCTGACCCAGCAGCACCTACGTGATAACTTTGACAGTCCCCTGCATGCAGTTTGCATTTAATTTAAAATGACCCCCAGAGTGTGTGTGGTTCTAGCCTTGCAAAATGTGTACCTGATAGAGGGGATGGGTTAGATGGTTATGAGTAGCTGATATCCGTTTCATAGTTGGTCGGTATGGCTGGGTGACTCGGAAGGTATTCCGAACTCTGGGCAAGGTAGGCCTTATAGACTATGATCAACGTTTTGAATTAGGTGTACCCTTTTTATGTAAGTATTGAAGGAAAGCAATGGCACTGTAATGTACAATGTTGTCATTTAAAGCCAAATATGAGCCTACGGCAAGGTTCTGGTCCAATTGCAATATCTCTTAGTTGGGAGAATATTAAAGATGACTTTGCAGTTGTTCAGTCATGAATGGTCCATTGTAAAGAGTACAGCCATTTCCTCAGCGATATATTCGAAGGGTAGACCTTTCTTGCAGGCAGAGGTGGTACAATGCATTATTTGCCTCAACGTTCAGTTGAAGTTGAGTAAAGAAGTTTGTTGAATTGAACAGGCAGATGGCATTTGGTTTGCAGATGCATTGAGAGCTCATTGAGTATGGCCAATCAAAAGTCTGAGGTGAGCAGCCTGTATGACCAATAAGGAGGAGAACATTACACTGTGACCTACTAGAGATCCTTTAGCCCAATTCTGGCATCATCCAAATACATGTGGTGGGTTCAAGATATAACTTATCAAGGCCCTATGGATGAGATGTCTATATTTTGAGAGTGCAAGAGTGTTCCTGTGTCCTGAGACAGAGAGTCTGTTTACACTCTTCCAGCACTTTGCATAAAACAGCATCTCCGGACGTGGAGCGTCCCAGAGAGTGCGAGACTGTTCCTGTATCCAGAGAGTCCCAAGGTGAAGAGTCTGTTTACATTAGACTCTCCATTGTGATCTTCCAGCACTTTGCATAAAACAGCATCTCCGGGCATAAATCGGTACAGAGACTGAAAGAGTGTTCCTGTGTCCAGAGATTGCGAGAGTCTGTTTACACTCTCCATTGAGATCTTCCAGCACTTTGCATTAAACAGCATCTCCGGACATGAGTGCAAGAGTGTTCCTGTGTTCCGGTGATCCAGTGACTCTGTTGAGGAAGTATTGGATCTCTGATCGCGTCTTATCACCAGGGGAGTCTTGGTGGCAGGTGTTTAAAGTCTTGGATCTCCGCTGAGCCGGCTGAGTCTCCCCAACAGAAATGCAGACGGCAGATGCGTGTACGAGCCAGCAGGTGAGAATATTAGAAAATTCTCATGTCAATTCAACTCAAGCCCTGCATCCTTCTGTTACTGTTATGAGCACGGACGCTTACCCGAACCCTATTGATGCGGGTAGTGAGTATTGTCGGACTGGTTCGATCTATGGCAAATCACCTATTCAAGTCCAGTCAGACCCTTCAACGTAGCGTGGATGTTGATACTTATGGGGGGAGGCTGGCCCTGTATTCCCCACATTGGGGGCCTCATTTAAACCAACATTGCTGTCCAACCCTCACATACATTCACCCCCTTGGCATACATCAAGCTTACTGTGCACTGAGTGTCTGGAGGAGATAATTGAACCGCAGCTCCCATCTTAGATACACCCTGTAATGCAGAAGGAAATGATATGATATGATATGATATGATATGATATAATATGGCATTTGTAACGTGCCTATACACAAGTGTTTCAAGGCGCGACGAGGCTGGGAGGGGGGAACAAGGGGAAGATAGACAACGATCCTACTAGGCCAGGTGTCATTCAGATCGCGCAAGTGCAGGGGTAGGGGGCAGGGAGACGTGCATGTGGAAGGGGAGGGGGAAGTGCAGTACAAGGTAAGTAGAATAAATAAATAAAAGGGCCGGCTGGTGGCAAGTGCAAGGTAAGTGCAGAACAAGTGCTGGGAAGGGGGGGCTGTAGGGATACAGAGACAGTCCCGCAGTGCAGGGGTTGCCAGGGAGGCAGTGCAAGTGGAGAGTGGCTGGGCCCAGGACCGAGGTCGGTGAGAGTGGCCCAGTTGCAGATTTAGTGCAGTTTCAGCGAAGAATTAGCAGGAGAGAGGGAGAGAGAAAGCAGAAGCAAAGAGGAAGATTTTGAGGTGCTTCCGGAACCGGAGATGGTTCTCCTCAAGTTTCAGGGGGGCAGGAAGGCTGTTCCAGAGGGAGGCCATGGGACTGGGTTCTGTAGATCCCCATTTCGACCCTCAGCAGAAAGACATTGTTTTATAGGAGGTGGGAACTCCATCAGAGCCGCCACTTGTTATGGAGGAATGTGACTCTTTGGAACAGCCTTTCTCCTCCTCTCCCTCACAAATGGCAACTGCGACCCATCCCCTTTCAGCTAAAGTTGATAGCTGGGACGGTAATTGTCCGGAGTCCCCAGGGAACTTGAAACTCAAAACTTCATTACTTACGGCTTGTCTCTCAAGAGGTATTTTGGATCTAACGGCCAAAATTGTAACGCAGAAAAGATTAAGCCTGGCAAGTCTCAAGGAGAGGCTTGGTGAACAGATTCTGTCTACTCTAACACCTGAGAATAGATGTTGAGAAACAAGGGTGACTTAGTGGTGCACAGATGGGTCCGAAATGGACATGGCTTCCCCCGAGGCAGTGAATCTGAGAGCCTAATTTCATGTCATTCTCATATGGTAGTTCAAATGGACTCTCTTCCACAAAATGCAGGGGGTAGGGGGTCTAAGTCACGTGTTAGCAGCTCCTATACTGTCTCTACAAAGGACTCAAGGTGCAATTCGGTCTTTCGATAAGCCCAACGGATCTCGGGCATTCCTGAGAAATCTGAAGTCTCCCCCTTCTAATTCTCCCATTCCACTACCTAAACGCCCAAGTAAGGAGACTCAAGGAGGTGCTAAAATGCACACTAATCCTCAAGCGAGTGCAATAGCTTAATCTATCACTAATCTGCCTTGGATAAATATAAACAATGATTTAGAACTGGCTTATGATACATGTCTGAGTGATCGTATTGAAACAGTCACCTTGGACAAAGAAGTTGATGATTGGGAACAGCTGAGCCGATCCGAACTAGTGGAAATAGATCGTCAAGTGACACAGCTGACAACAAACCAATCCCCCACCCCTCACTTAGCTGAGGCCGAAAGGGGCATGCAGGTAATAAATACCTGGGGAAAATGCCTCTAAGAACCTTGGAAGACAAAAGGAAATCTTCATTAGTTGCAAAACAACCAGACAGACCGCATGGAGTCCGTGCTATGGTAAAACGGCCCGAGAGCCCCCAGAAGCAGACCCTGTCTACCAAATCAGCTTCGAGGTCTTTAAGAGCTCGACCCTTTGGCCTGGGAAAGGACAACCTAGTGATCTTGGAGAGATTGCTCCCTGCCGAGGATAATTTAATCTTGAATCATCGAAATGTGATGAAATTGTTCCAACACATTCATAAACGGAAATTAGTGAATATTTGCTTCCCCTTGGCTTTGAGCTCAGAGAACATTTGGAAAAATTGAGACCCCAATGGGACGTTCGAGTGCGAATATGAAAATAGGCAACCCAGAGAGCAGAGATGTCCATGTGCCAAAGGATAACAGTGATCGGTATCCAGACTCACAGTCCCTATTAACTAAAAACTAACAGACGATCACAGTTACGTTTGGTAGACCCACAGTAAGAAAACAGGTTCCAACAAGAGTGCAGGAGAACATTCTCGGCATGGCGAAATATCAAGATTGGTCATGGCTGGCAGCTGCATTGGTGGAACCTTGCAACATTAGTGCCAGACCAAGGATCAAACTCAGACCCTTTAAACAGAATCCTGGAACTCAAGAGGCTTTGCAGAACTCTTTACTAATGAAAAACTGGAGTTGGGCCACTATGATGTTATTTGCCTCCAGGATACATAGCTTCAAACTACACCTATATGTGATGGTTATAAGACATATTTGAATAAAGCTCACAAAGGCCAGTTGGGGATGCCTTATTCTGGCCTACTGACACTTGTAAAAATGGATAGAGGCCTCCTAGTCATGAAAGTCTTTCAGCCAAACCATTTCTCCCAAATGTTGATTCTGAAACGTCATAAATCTGAGGGTGATGGCAAAATGGTAATTGTATTGGAGTGTGAACATGTGCACTGAATAAGGTTTCATTGATTGCATAATAAATATGTCAAATATAGCCCTTATACCATTGGTAAATCCCCACATTATTATATGTTGGGATTTAAATGTATGCTATTTGGATACTCATGGAGGTTTGTTGAGTGATTCGATTTTGGGAAAAAGAGCTTCCTCCAGGGCTTGTGGTCTTTCAATGTGAAATAGTCAGACAAAGGGGAATATTCCAGGGGTTTAGACCTGGTCATGGGGGGTGCAGGGATCTTGCTTGGCCTACTGTTTTGTCTCTGCGAATGTGTTGGTTGCTGTAGAAATGTATGATGTTATAGAGATGCCAGGGAGTGACCACAACTTGTTAGCAATAAGTTGGGTAGTGTCGCTGCAGCGACTAAATGAGGTTATGTTAAAGCTGATTGAAGTGGTGTTGGGTAGAAATAGATTAAGAATTAAACCAAGGGAAGTTCCCAGCATTGTATCCTGATGTGAGCAGTATGGGCCTCATTACGAGTCAGGCGTTAAGGGGTTAACAGCGCCGTAAACGGCGCCCACCCTTAACGCCTGATTCCGAGGTCCCTTAGCGCCATGGTGAGTTTAACGCCTACTTTTTGCAGGCGTTAAAATCCATGGCGCTAAGGGGCCATGGTGCTAATTACGCCACCGTAATTTACGGTGGCGTAATTAGCGCCTTCCCCACTCCCATTATGCCCTATGGGGCAAAAATGGGAATGGGGAAGGGTAAAATGGGAAATGGGGATTTACCGCCCCACTCACCTTGGAATGGGGCGGTAAATCCGCCAACCACCATGGCGTAAACATAGTTTACGCCATGGCGGTAAAGGTACGACCCAGGCGGTAACTTACCGCCTGGGTCGTAATGACCCCCTATGTGTCTGACAATCCGAGCAGAACCGATTGATTACGCCTGGATACTTAAGAAGTGTATGGAAGAGCAGGGTACTCTAGCAGATCGAACTTTAAGTCACTCCATACATATAACAGGGATGTGATGGTGGCTAAGAAAACGTTACGATTGCATATAAGGAAATTGATACCGTGAATGATAGCTCACTTGGTTTACAGATTAAAAAGAGAAAGCAGCAATATCGTAACTGGCTCATGGCATCAAGAGCCATAAGATCGCAGCACAATGCAGAGCAAATGTTACAGATCATTTGCAAAAATAATACCCGAAATCTCTGGGAAGTAATTAATTATTCTGGAGAGTTTCAGCCAGCAATCATGATCGGTCAAGTCCCTGAAGAATGATGGGTTGAACATTTCACTAAACTGTTCACCCAGGAGGAAGAGAGGATTCATAGTAATAGCTTAGGTTCCAGATAAAAGTGGTCTTTCACCTTCGACATATATGAAATCAAATTAATGATTGGTAAACTAAGCTCATCAAGGGCCACAGAGCTGGCGGCCTTGCGAATCACATCCTAAAAGAAAGTGCTGCCCCGTGGGCCGAATTTATTGTTAGGCTCTTCAATCAGGTCCTAGAAAATAAGCAGGTTCCAACTTCATTGAGGGAGGCAGTGATTGTGCCGATCTTTAAGAGGGGCGACCGAGATGATCCAATAAACTATCGTCCGATCGCCCTATTGGACACTTTGGGCAAAATATTTGCATCAATCTTACTATGAGATTTGAATGCTTGGGTGGCGAGAACAGGTCGCCTTGGTCTTCGCCAAAATGGCTTCATAAAGGGAGTGGGTATCTCTTTAAACCTCTCCCTGCTCAACCTACTGAAGCTAAGATCCATCAAGTTCAAAACAAACATCTACTTGGCATTTATGGATCTGGAACAAGCTTTTGATGGTGTTTTCAGGGGGAGGTTGTGTACAAACCCCCTTAGCTGGGACTGTCCTCCTGACTTGGTGGAGGCCATAAAAGCTTTATACACCGACACCTCCATACAAATTAGGTTGTCGGCAATTGGCTCCCTCTCCAAGTGGATATATACATATTGGGGCCTAAAACAAGGATGCCCCTTGGCCCTGATATTATTCAACCTTTGTATCTCAGATCTGGGCAACTCACAGCAGGTGGTGCGGGCATTTCCCCCTAAAAGTAATGCATCATGTCTGCCTTGGATCCTATAGGCTGATGACTTAGTGATCGTAGATCAAACTCCGATAGGGCTTCAACGTAGATTAAATTCCTTCATTGCCTATCTTGAAGAGAATAAACTACGAGTGAATTTTAAAAAGTTCAAAGTCCTTATTATGTCATCAGCTTGCAGGAAGCACAAGGGAAAATCCTTCTGGGTTGTGGTCCAGGAAAGACTGGAAATGGTGGAATCCATCACTTATTTGGGAATACTGGTGAACAGGAACCAAGATGAAAGAGCCCACTACATGATGCTAAGATCCAAGATAAAGAGATTAGCGTGCCAGGGAATTGCACTTTACAGGAGGTATTGGACCTTCTCAGTACTGCCCATAGTAGCGTTCTATAAACAGAAAGTGGAACAGATCTTGACATTTGGGGCTGAGTCCATGTTGAACCTATCTTGGAGAATATGGGGTATCCTGGAAGGCTATTTTTGGAGGAATTTTCTGAGACTGCCCAACTGTATTAGATTCAAATTAAACTACAATCCATGGAGTCTATTGTAGCGTGGAAAACTATCTCCTTTTCAGGAAATGTATTGTACCTGACAGTACACTCCCTTTTCGATATGCTGGGGAATACTAACTCGTCCTACTCTGATGCAATGCTGGAGACTTGGAAAAGGAAATGTGCGGGTTACCTAGAGTCATGTGATATTACACCAGACATGATAATCAAAAAATACGGTAAAGGTGAAACTAAGATTACAGTACCTAGATTGGATCAACACGCAGAAGACTACGACTTAAAACAAGCTAACGTTGACATTCGTTCAAGAGAGAAGATCACTAAACCAGGTGCACTTCTATCTACAAAAATGTCAATCAGCTCACTACTGCGATTTATTCATGAGATTCCGTCTAAACACACACCCAACGAGAGAGGTACAACTGGCACGAGGCCAGATATTGGAGACTGACTCGCAATGTAGATATTGTGGGGAAAGTGGGGGTCCGGAATCATTATGCCATCTGGTGGTGATTTGTAGAGCTTTAGTAGAAGTAAGGGCCCGATATCTGGAAGCGCTGATAAAACAGACCGAAACCTTGTCGGCCCTAGAATGGTGGGATATGTTTTTAATTGTGGCACACCAAGCCTGGTCTTGGCAGCAATAACATTTGTGGAGCATATTTTTGAGAGTTAATGAAAGGGGAATTATTCTATGGAAGGCAATTGTCTTTGTTTCTTTTATTTTAAATGTCTGCTTTGACCTGGCGAAATGGATGGAAATGTATTCTGTAAATGACATGTAATTTGTAAAAGGTTTTTAATAAACCATAAACAATTTAAAAAAAGATATCATTTGAATAGCATGACCCTTTACCTCGTTTGGTAGTTAGTTATGCGAGAAAATTAAGAACCAAGTTAATACCAATTTCCAGCAACAGAATGAAAAAAAAACAGAATACACGTCAGCTTGTTACACAACATCTATACATACAACTCTTTATATCTATGA
The DNA here is from genome assembly GCF_040938575.1 of Ambystoma mexicanum. Taxonomy (NCBI): domain Eukaryota; kingdom Metazoa; phylum Chordata; class Amphibia; order Caudata; family Ambystomatidae; genus Ambystoma; species Ambystoma mexicanum. The sequence continues at coordinate 71,492,394 of NC_090926.1, read as the reverse complement.
ACCCACAAAGTTTTGGCAAAGTGCATTAACTCAAGCCAAAGCAATTCCATAAAGAATTATTTTATTGTGCTGATTTCTAATGTGGAGATCAAAGAGACATGACACCGTGGAGTGAGGGGCAGCTCAGAGTAAAGGAGCAGACAGACAGAGGCACAGCTACTGGAGTGTGTTGGGGGACCAGCGATGGCCATCAGACAGGGATGAGAGGAGAGGGGCACTGATGCAGGGTGTGAGTATGGAAGTCAATAAGATAGGGTGCATGTGTGGAGGAGCACAGGGCCACAGAGGCCTGGGAGGCGCAGATATGAGGAGCAGACAGTAAGGGTCACAGAAATAGGAAATGTACAGGGGAGTCGGTTTTTAGGTGGGCAGGTAGACTGCTAAGGACTTGGAGCATTGTGCTGTCATTAGTGTAAAGCATTAAGGACTGGTGGATCAAAAATATCGTCATGAACGTTTCCAAATAATTTAAATGCACTCTGCTTTTATGTTTATCATTAGAAGGCATAGGTCAACTAGGATCCAAATGAGGTGAGTAGGAAAGCAAAGTTTACTAATTATCAGGGTC